>NC_058522.1:244307114-244931333 GCF_904849725.1 Hordeum vulgare subsp. vulgare
GAAGATGCTCTACCCATTTTCTCATTGCTGGTTTCTCCTAGATAGATGCTCTACCCATTTTCTCGAAACAAGGAGGAATTTTTTTGAAATTACTACGTTCCCCAACAGTGGCATCCGAGCCAAGTCTATGCGTAGATTCTATGCACGAGTAGAACACAAAAGTTGTGGGCGATGATTTTGTCAATTGCTTGCCGTTACTAGTCTTATATTGATTCGGCGGCTTCGTGGGATGAAGTGGCCCGGACCGACTTAACACGTACTCTTACGTGATACTGGTTCCACCGCTTGACATGCACTTGTTGCATAAGGTGGCTAGCGGGTGTGTGTCTCTCCAATTTAGTCGGATCGGATTCGATGAATAGGGTCCTTATGAAGGGTAAATAGCATTCGCATATCAATGTTGTGGGTGTCACGTAGGTAAGAAGCGTTCTTGCTAGAAACCCAAATCAGCCACGTAAAACTTGCAACAACAATTAGAGGACGTCTAACTTGTTTTTGCAGGGTATACAATGTGATGTGATATGGCCAAAAGGATGTGATGATATATATGTGATGTATGAGATTGATCATGTTCTTGTAATAGGTTTCACGACTTGCATGTCGATGAGTACGACAACCAGCAGGAGCCATAGGAATTGTCTTGATTTATTGTATGAGATGCAACGCCATGTGATTACTTTACTTTATTGCTAACCGTTAGCCATAGTAGTAGAAGTAATAGTTGGCGAGACGACTTCACGGAGACACAATGATAGAGATCATGATGATGGATATCATGTTATCATGCTGGTGACAACGATGATCATGCTGTGCCCTGAAGATGGAGATCAAAGGAGCAAGATGACAATGGCCATATCATCTCACTATATGATTTGCATGTGATGTTTATCATGTTTCTATATCTTATTTGCTTAGAACGACGGTAGTAAATAAGATGATCCCTCACTAAAATTTCAAGAGATGTGTTCCCCCTAAGTGTGCACCATTGCGAAGGATCGTTGTTTCGAAGCACCACGTGATGATCGGCTGTGATAGATTCAAACGTTCGCATACAACAGGTGTAAGCCAGATTTAGACACGCAAAACACTTAGGTTGACTTGACGAGCCTAGCATGTACAAACATAGCCTCGGAACACGAGAGACTGAAAGCTCGAACATGAGTCGTATGGTGGATACGATCAACATGGAGATGTTCACCATTGATGACTAGTCCGTCTCACGTGATGATGGGACACGACCTAGTCTACGTGGGTCATGTATCACTTGGATGACTAGAGGGATGTCTATCTAAGTGGAAGTTCATTAAATAATTTTATTAGATGAAATTAATTATCATGAACATAGTCAAAAGATCTTTGCAAATCATGTTATAACTTGCGCTATAGCTCTACCGGTTTTGATATGTGCCTAGAGAAAACCTAGAATCATGTTATAACTTGCGCTATAGCTCTACCGGTTTTGATATGTGCCTAGAGAAAACCTAGTTGAAAGATAGAAGTAGCAATTATGTGGACTGGGTCCGTTAATTGAGGATTGTCCTCATTGCTGCGCAGAAGGCTTATGTCCTCAATGCACCGCTCGGTGTGCTGAACCCCAAGCGTCGTTTGTGGATGTTGCGAACATCTGACATACACGTTTTTTGATAACTACATGATAGTTTAGTGCATAATGCGTAATACGGCTTAGAATTGAGGTGCTAAATATGTTTCGAACGTCGCGGGACATACGAGATGTTCCAAGATATGAAATTGGGATTTCATGCTCGTGCCCTTGTTGAGAGGTATGAGACCTCCGACAAGATCATTTATCTACAAAGTAAGGGAGAAATCTCAATCGTTGAGCATGTGCTCAGATTGTCAGAGTACTACAATCACTTGAATCAAGTGGGAGTTAGTCTTCCATATGAGATAGTGGTGGTTCTCCAAAGTCACTGCCACCAAGCTACTAAAGCTATGTGATGAACTATAGAATGTCAGGGATGGATATGATAATACTTGAGCTATTCGCGTAGTTTGACACCGCGAAAGTAGAAATCAAAAGGGAGCATCAATTGTCGATGGTTAGTAAAACCACTAGTTTAAAGAAGGGCAAGGGCAAGAAGGGATACTTCATGAAACAACAAAATAGTTGCTGCTCCAGTGAAGAGACCCAAGGTTGAACCCAAACCCGATACTAAGTGCTTCTGTAATAAAGGGGAACAGTCATTAAAGAGGAACAACCCTAGATACTTGGTAGATGAGAAGACTGGCAAAGTCGACAAAAGTATATTGGATATACATGATATTGATGTGTACTTTACTAGTACTCCTAGTAACACCAGGGTATTAGATACCGGTTCAGTTGCTAAGTGTTAGTAACTTGAAATAAAAGCTATGGAATAAACGGAGACTAGCTAAAGGCAAGGTGATGATATGTATTGGAAGTGTTTCCAAGGTTGATGTGATCAAACATCGCATGCTCCCTCTACCATCGAGATTAGTGTTAAACCTAAATAATTGTTATTTGGTGTTTTGCTTGAGCATGAACTTAATTGGACTATGTTTATTGCAATACGGTTGTTCATTTAAAGAGAATAATGGTTATTCTGTTTATTTGAATAACACCTTCAATGGTCTTGCACCTAAAATGAATGGTTTATTGAATCTCGATCATAGTGATACACATGTTCATAATATTGTTGCCAAAAGATACAGAGTAGTAATGATAGTACCACTTACTTGTGGCACTTCCTCTTGAGTCATATTGGTGCAAAACGCATGAAGAAGCTCCATACGGATGGATCTTTGGGCTCACTCATTTTTGAATCGTCTGAGACATGCGAACCATGCCTATTGGTGTAAACACATGAAGAAACTCCATGCTAATGGATCTTTGGACTCACTCGTTTTTGAAAGTTCGAGACATGCGAACCATGTCTATTGGTATAAATGCATGAAGAAACTCCATGCAGATGGATCGTTTGGACACACTTGATTTTGAATCACTTGAGACATGAAAATCATACCACATGGGCAAGATGACTGAAGACCTCGTTTTCCAGTGAGATGGGACAAGAAAGTAACTATTTGGAAGTAATACGTTTTGATGTGTGCAGTCCAATGAGTACTGAGGCACGCGGTGGACATCATTATGTTCTTACTTCACAAATGATTTGAGTAGATACTAGTATATTTACTTGATGAAACACAAGTATGAATTATTGAAAGGTTCAAGTAATTTCAGAATGAATTTAAATATCATCGTGGCAAGAGGATAATATGTCTACACTGTGATCATGGAGGTAAACATGTATATATGAGTTGCGATTTTGGTAAACATTTAAGACAATGTGAAAATTGTTTCACGTGAAAAATTGCTTCATAACTCATGCCACCTGGAACACCATAGTCTGATGGTGTGTCCGTATGTCATAGTCGTGCTCTATTAGATATGGTGCATACTATGATATCTCTTATCAAATTACCACTATCGTTTACCGATTAGGCATTAGAGGCAACCACATTCACTTTAAATAGGTCACCACGTAATTTCATTAAGATGACACCGTGTGAACTATGGTTTGGAGAAACCTAAGCTGTCATTTCTTAAAAGTTTGGGGCTGCGTTGCTTATGTGAAAGAGTTTCGGGCTGATAAGCTCGAACCCAAAGTAGATAAATGCATCTTCATAGGACACCCAAAACAGTTGGGTATACCTCCTATCTCAGATCCGGAAGCAAAGTGTTTGTTTCCAGAAATGGGTCCTTTCTCGAGGAAAAATTTCTCTCGAAAGAATTGAGTGGGAGGATGGTGGAAACTTGATGAGGTTATTGAACCATCACTTCAACCAGTGTGTGTAGCAGGGCGCAGGAAGTTGTTCAAGTGGCACCTACACCAATTGAAGTGGTAGCTAATGATAGTGATCATGAAACTTCGGATCAAGTTACTAGAAACCTCGTAGGTCGACAAGGTCACGTACTGCTGCTACAGAGTGGTATGGTGACCTTGTCTTAGAGGTCATGTTATTGGACAACAATGAACCTACGAGATATGGAGAAGCGATGGTGGGCCCGAATTCCGACAAATGGCTCGAGACCAGGAAATCTAAGAGAGGATCCATGTATGAGAACAAAGTGTAGACTTTGGAACAACTACTTGATGGTTGTAAGGCTGTTAACTACTGATGAATCTTTAAAAGGAAGACAGACGATGATGGTGAAAATTCACCATTAATAAAGCTCGACTTGTCACAAAGATGTTTCCGACAAGTTCAAAGAGTTGACTATAATGATACTTTCTCACTCATAGCGATGTTGAAAGACTGTTGGAATTATGTTAGCGGTTACTGCATCATTTATGAAATCTTGCAGATAGGATGGCAAATATTGTTTCCTCGACGGTTTCCTTGAGGAAAGGTTGTATCTGATACAACCAGAAAGTTTTGTCGATCCTAAAGGATGATGAGAAGTATGCAAGCTCCAGCGATCCTTCTATGGACTAGATCAAGCATCTCGGAGTAGGAATGTACGCTTTGATGAGATGAACAAAGTTTTGGGTCTATACAAGGTTTATGAGAAACTTGTATTTCCAAAAAGTGAGTGGGAGCACTATAGAATTTCTGATAAGTATGTGTGGTTGACATATTGTTGATCGGAAATGATGTATATTTCTAGAAAGCATATAGGGTAGTTTTAAAAGTGTTTTCAAAGGAAAACTTGGATTAATCTACTTGAACATTGAGCATCAAGATCTATGGAGATAGATCAAAGTGCTTAATAGAACTTTCAATCAAATGCATGCCTTGACAAGTTTTTGAAGGATTTCAAAATAGATCGGCAAAGAAGGAGTTATTGGCTGTGTTGTAAGATGTAAATTTGAGTAAGACTCAAAGCCCGAGCACGGCAGAAGAAAGAGAAAGGACGAAGGTCATCCCCTATGCCTTAGTCGTAGGCTCTAAAGTATGTCATGCTGTATACCGCACCTAGTGTGCCCTGCCATGAGTCAGTCAGGGGTACAAGAGTGATCCAGGAATGGATCATTGGACAACAGTCAAAGTTATCCTTTGTAACTCGTGGACTGAGGAATTTTTCTCGATTATGGAGGTGATTAAAGAGTTTGTCGTAGAGGGTTACGTTGATGCAAGCTTTGTCACTAATCCGGATGACTCTAAGTAGTAAACCGGATTCATATAGTGGAGCAGTCATTTGGAATGGTTCTAAATGGCGTGTGGTAGCAGCATCCACTTGATAACACAAAGATTCGTAAAGCACACATAAATCTGAAAGGTTCAGACCCGTTGACTAAAAATCTCTCTCACAAGCAAGGCATGATCGAACCCCAGAACTGTATGGGTGTTAGATTCATTGCAATCACATAGTGAAGTGAACTAGATTATTGACTCTAGTGCAAGTCGGAGACTATTGGAAATATGCCCTAGAGGCAATAATAAATAGGTTATTACTATATTTCCTTGTTCATGAGAATTGTCTATTGTTGATGCTATAATTGTATTAATTGAAAACCGTAATACATGTGTGAATACATAGACCACAACATGTCCCTAGTGAGCCTCTAGTTGGCTAGCTCGTTGATCAATAGATGGTCATGGTTTCTTGATCATGGACATTGGATGTCATTGATAACGAGATCACATCATTAGGAGAATGATGTGATGGACAAGACCCAATCCTAAGCATAGCACCAGATCGTGTAGTTCATCTTCTAAAGCTTTTCTAATGTCAAGTATCATTTCCTTAGACCATGATATTGTGCAACTCCCGGATACCGTAGGAGTGCTTTGGGTGTATCAAACGTCACAACTTAACTGGGTGATTATGAAGGTGCACTACAGGTATCTCCGAAAGTGTATGTTGGGTTGTACGAATCGAGACTGGGATTTGTCACTCCGTATAACGGAGAGGTATCTCTGGGCCCACTCGGTAATGCATCATCATAATGACCTCAATGTGACTAAGGAGTTAGCCACGGTATGATGTGTTATGGAATGAGTAAAAAGACCTGCCGGTAACGAGATTGAACAAGGTATAGGGATACCGACGATCGAATCTCGGGCAAGTGTCATACCGGTAGACAAAGGGAATTGCATACATGATTGAGTGAATCCTTGACATCGTGGTTCATCCGATGAGATCATCATGGAACATGTGGGAGCCAATATGGGTATCCAGATCCCTCTATGGTTATTGGCCGGAGAGGTGTCTCTGTCATGTCTGCATGGTTCCCGAACCCGTAGGGTCTACACACTTAAGGTTTAGTGGCGCTAGAGTTGTAAGGGGAATTGTATGTGGTTACCGAAAGTTGTTCGGAGTCCCGGTTGAGATCCCGGATTTCACGAGGAGTTCCGGAATGGTTCGGAGGTAAATATTTATATATGGGAAGTCCTATTTTTGCCACCGGAAAATGTTTGGGATTTTTCGGTATTGTATCGGGAAGGTTCTGGAGTGGGGCCCACCTGCATGGGGGGACCCACATGAACGTGGGTAGTGGGGGCAATGCCCCACACCCCTGGTCAAGGTGCACCAAGATCCCCCCTTAGAAGGAATAAGATCATACCCGAAGGGATAAGATCAAGATCCCTAAAAGGGGGGATAACAATCGGTACGGAAGCGAAAGGATGGGATTTCTTTCCTCCCACCTTTGCCAATGCCCCCAATGGACTTGGAGGGCAAGAAACCAGCCCCCTCCACCCCTATGTACAGTGGGGAGGCACATGGGAGCTGAACCCTAGCCCCTGGCGCAGCCCTCCCCCTCCTACACCTCCTCCGTAGTAATGCTTAGCGAAGTTCTGCCGGAGAACCACGAGCTCCACCACCACCACGTCGTCGTGCTGCCGGAGCTCTCCCTCAACTTCTCCTCTCCCCTTGCTGGATCAAGAAGGAGGAGACGTCCCCGGGCTGTAGGTGTGTTGAACCGCGTTCTAGTAATGCTTCCGCTTAGCAATCTTCAAAGGTATGAAGATGCTCTACCCCTTTGCTCGTTGCTGGTTTCTCCTAGATAGATCCTTGTGCGACGTAGGGAATTTTTTGAAATTACTACGTTCCCCAACATAATATGAGGTGGAAGCAAGCGACACATGTTGAAGGATCTACGACCATATGCAAACATAACTCATTATGTTGTCTTCCTTGTCCAACATCAACCTTTTAGCATATATTATTTTAATGAGTGCTCACAATCATAAAAGATGTCTAAGATGATATACTTATATGTGAACCTCTCTTTCTTTATTACTTCTTTTTAATTGCAACAATGACCAATAGCTTTGTTTGTCCACTCACAACAAATTTCAATCAAGATACTTTTTATATGTGAAGTCATCACTCCCATAAGATCATTATGTATGCTCTTATGATTTTATTCTATACTTCTTTCTATTCCTTTTTCTTTAGATCATTGCAAGCAAGCAAAGCCCTCAATTCAAAACTACTCTTTATTATATAACTCTCAGACTTGCTTACATAGGGGTAGCAAAAAGAAAAACTTAAAACTAGATCACACTAAAACTTTATTCTACTAGATCAAGATATAACCAAAGGGATCGAACAAAGAAAAAATCGAAAGAAAATGTAAAAAGGTGTGATGATGATACGATATCGGGGAACCTCCCCCAAGCTTGGAACTATCCAAGGGGAGTGCCCATATGCATCTGTTCAATTGTCTTTCTTCAGAGGTGGTGATGTTGGAGTTGCTGGTGAGGTTGAAAGCTTATCGAGTTTCCACTTAAGCATGAAATTTTGTTCCCTCGGATCGTCTACTTCCACCTCGAGCCTCAATATCCTTTGACATAATTCACCCTTGTTGTCCTGCAGAAAACGAGAATGGATAAATAGCACCTTGGGTTTTCTCCTTGTATTTAGGAGACTCGACTTCTTGAACTCCACATGCATATCTTCGGGTTGAGACAAGGGAATCTCCTCCTCGCCCGAGCTTTCATCCGCATACTTGCTTATCTCTCGTTCCTCCTTCGAGCACAATCCATAGGGATCTACGTCCCCGTAGATCTTAGGATTGGCAAGATAACGTGATACATAGCTCTCCCCGTTGGAATCTTGGGATGACATCTTACTCTATATCTGTTGCAGAAACAACTCAAAACAAAGACAGGGGATATTGTCGAGATATAGAGGTCAAAACCTTCGGGAGATTATATAATGAATGTTTGCCGACCTGAAGGAGTATTTGTTGGGGAACGTCACATGGGAAACAAAAAATTCCCTACGCGCACGAAGACCTATCATGGTGATGTCCATCTACGAGAGGAGATTTGGATCTACGTGCCCCTGTAGATCGCACAGCAGGAAGCGTTAAGAAACGCGGTTGATGTAGTGGAACGTCCTCATGTCCCTCGATTCGCCCCGTGAACCGTCCCACGAACCGTCCCACGATCTGCTCCGATCTAGTGCCGAACGGACGACACCTCCGCGTTCAGCACACGTACAACTCGATGATGATCTCGGCCTTCTTGATCCAGCAAGCAAGACGGAGAAGTAGATGAGTTCTCCGGCAGCGTGACGGCACTCCAGTGGTGGTGAAGGATATACTCCTGCAGGGCTCCGCCCGAGCTCCGCAGAAATACGATCTAGAGGTAAAACTATGGTGTCTAGATCTGAGTTGCACGTGGCAAAAGTTGTCTCAAATCAGCCCTAAATCACCACTATATATAGGAGGGAGGGGGAGGAGGCTTACCTTGAGGACCAAGCCCTCAAGGTGTGCGCCAGCTAGGGAGGAGGAGTCCTACTCCAATCCTAGTCCAACTAGGATTGGAAAGTGGAGTCCTTCTCTTCCTTCCCACCTTTCTCTTTTTTTAATTTGGTTTTTCTTTCTTGGCGCATAGGCCATCTTGGGCTGTCCCACAAGCCCACTAAGGGCTGGTGCGCCACCCCTAGGGCCTTTGGGATTCCCCTGGGTGGGTTGTCCCCCTCCCGGTGAACTTCCGGAACTCATTCGTCACTCCCGGTACATTCCCAGTAATGCTCGAAAACCTTCTGGTAACCGAATGAAGTCATCCTATATATCAATCTTCGTTTCCCAACCATTTCGGAAACCCTCGTGACGTCCTGATCTCAGCCGGGACTTCGAACAACATTCGATAACCACACATATAACTCAACTATACTAAAACATCGCTGAACCTTAAGTGTGCAGACCATGCTGGTTCGAGAACTATGTAGACATGCCCCGAGGTACTCCTCGGTCAATATTCAATAGCGGGACCTGGATGCCCATATTGGATCCTACATATTCTTCGAAGATTTTATTGGTTGAACCTCACTGTCAAGGATTCATATAATCTTGTATGTCATTCCCTTTGTCCTTCGGTATGTTACTTGCCCGAGATTCGATCGTGGGTATCCGCATAACTATTTCAATCTCGTTACCGGCAAGTCTCTTTACTCGTTCTATAACACAAGATCACGTGACTTACACTTAGTCACATTGCTTGCAAGGCTTATGTGTGATGTTGTATTACCGAGTGGGCCCCGAGATACCTCTCCGTCACAGGGAGTGACAAATCCCAGTCTTGATCCATACTAACTCAACGGACACCTTCGGAGATACCTGCAGAACACCTTTATAGTCACCCAGTTACGTTGTGACGTTTGATGCACACAAGGTATTCCTCGGGTGCCAGTAGGTTATATGATCTCATGGTCATAGGAACAAATACTTGACACGCAGAAAACTATAGAAATAAAATGACACGATCAATATGCTACGTTCATAGTTTGGGTCTAGTCCATCACATGATTCTCCTAATGATGTGATCTAGTTATCAAGTGACAACACTTGCTCATAGTCAGAAAACCTTGACTATCATTGATCAACTGGCTAGCCAACTAGAGGCTTGCTAGGGACATTGTTTTGTCTATGTATCCACACATGTATCTATGTTTTCATTCAATACATTATAGCATGGATAATAAACGATTATCTTTAAACAGGAAATATAATAATAACTATTTATCATTGCCTCTAGGGCATATTTCCAACAGTCTCCCACTTGCACTAGAGTCAATAATCTAGTCCTCACATCGCCATGTGATTTACATTGTAATAAATCGAACACCCATACAGTTCTGGTGTTGATCATGTTTTTCCCGTGGAAGAGGTTTAGTCAGCGGGTCTGCTACATTCAGATCCGTGTGCACTTTGCAAATATTCACGTCCTCTCTTTCGACGTAATCAAATATGAGGTTGAAGCGTCGTTTGATGTGTCTGGTCTTCTTGTGAAACCTTGGTTCCTTTGCTAAGGCAATGGCACCAGTGTTGTCACATAACAGAGTAAATGGATCTAGTGCGCTCGGCACAACTCCAAGATCTGTCATGAACTACTTCATCCAGACACCCTCCTTTGCTGCCTCCGGGGCAGCCATGTACTCCGCTTCACATGTAGAATCTGCTACGACGCTCTGCTTGGAACTGCACCAGCTTATCGCACCCCCATTAAGAATAAATACGTATCCGGTTTGGGACTTAGAGTCATCCGGATCGGTGTCAAAGCTTGCGTCGACGTAACCTTTTACGACGAGCTCTTTGTCACCTCCATACACGAGAAACATTTCCTTAGTCCTTTTCTGGTACTTCAGAATATTTTTGACCGCCATCCAGTGATCCACTCCTGGATTACTCTAAAACCTACCTGACATACTTATGGCCAAGCTGACGTCTGGTCTAGTGCACAACATTGCATACATGATAGAACCTATGGCTGAAGCATAGGGAACGGAACTCATTTGTTCTCTATCTTCCCCAGTTGCTTGGCACTAAGTCTTATTAATTTATACCTTGTCATACTGGCAAGAACCCTTTCTTGGAATGATCCATTTTGAACTTCTTCAAAACTTTATCAAGGTATGTGCTTTATGAAAGTCCTATCACGCATCTCGATCTATCCCTATAGATCTTAATGCCTAGAATGTAAGCAGCTTCTCCTAGGTCCTTCATAGAGAAACTTGTATTCAAGTAATCCTTTATGCTCTCCAAAAGCTCCATGTTGTTTCCAATCAGCAATATGTCATCCACATATAATATTAGAAACGCCACAGAGCTCCCACTCACTTTCTTGTAAATATAAGATTCTCCAACCACTTGTATAAACCCAAATGCTTTGATCACCTCATCAAAGTCCTTATTCCAACTCCGAGATGCTTGCACCAGTCCATAAATGTATCACTGGAGCTTGCATACTTTGTTAGCATTCTTTGGATCGACAAAACCTTCGGGTTGCGTCATATACAACTCTTCCTTAAGAAAACCGTTAAGGAACGCCCTTTTGGCATCTATCTGCCAGATTTCATAATCGTAAAAGGCAACTATTGCTAACATGATTCGGACGGACTTAAGCATCGCTACCGGTGAGAAAGTCTCATCGTAGTCAACTCCTTGAACTTGTGAAAAACCCTTTGCCACAAGTCGAGCTTTATAAACGGTCACATTACCGTCCGTGTCTGTCTTCTTCCTATAGATCCATTTGTTCTGAACAGCCTTGCGGCCTTCAGGTAGTACTTCCAAAGTCCACACTTTGTTCTCATACATGGATCCTATCTGGGACTTCATGGCCTCCAGCCATTTGTTGGAATCCGGGCCCACCATTGCTTCTTCATAATTCGCAGGTTCATTGTTGTCCAACAACATAATCGCTAAGACATGATTACCGTACCACTCAGGAGCAGTACATGATCTTGTCGACCTGAAGTCCATAGCAACTTGATCCGAAGGTTCCTGATCATCATCATCAACTTGCTCCTCAACCGGCGCCGCAGCAACAGGGGTTTCCCCTTGCCCTGCTCCACCATCTAGAGGAATTAGAGGTTCGACAACCTCATCAAGTTCTATCTTCCTCCCACTCAACTCTTTCGAGAGAAACTCCTTCTCAAGAAAAGCTCCGTTTTTAGCAACAAACACTTTGCCCTCGGATTTGAGATAGAAGGTATACCCAACTGTCTCTTTTGGGTAACCTATGAAGACGCACTTTTCCGCTTTGGGTTCCAGCTTTTCAGGATGAAGCTTTTTGACAGAAGCATCACATCCCCAAACTTTAAGAAACGACAGTTTTGGTCTTTTTCCATACCACAGTTCGTATGGTGTCGTCTCAACGGATTTTGATGGTGCCCTATTTAAAGTGAATGCAGCTGTCTCTAATGCATAACCCCAAAACGATGACGGCAAATCGGTAAGAGATATTATGGATCGCACCATCTCTAATAAAGTACGATTGCGAGGTTCGGGCACACCATTACGTTGTGGTGTTCCAAGCGGTGTCAACTGTGAAACAATTCCACATTGTCTCAAGTGAGCACCAAACTCGAAACTCAGATATTCATCCCCATGATCAGACCGTAGGAACTTGATCTTCTTGTTATGATGATTTTCAACTTCACTCTAAAATTGCTTGAACTTCTCAAACGTTTCAGACTTGTGCTTCATCAAGTAGACATAACCATATCTACTCAAATCGTCAGTGAAGGTGAGAAAATAACGATATCCGCCTCGCGCCTCCACACTCGTCAGACCGCACACATCGGTATGTATGATTTCCAACAATTAACTTGCATGCTCCATTGTTCCGGAGAACGGAGTCTTAGTCATCTTGACCATGAGGCATGGTTCGCAGGTGTCAAGTGACTCAAAGTCAAGCGACTCCAAAAGTCCATCCGTATGGAGTTTCTTCATGCGCTTTACACCAATATGAGGTAAGCGGCAGTGCCATTAAAACACGGCGCTATCATTGTTAACTCTAACTCTTTAGGTATCAATATTATGTATATGTGTATTATCGCTATTAAGATTCAATATGAAAAATCCTCTCACATTGGGTGCATGACCATAAAAGATATTACTCATAAAAATAGAACAACAATTATTCTTTGACTTATACGAGTAACCGTCTCGCAATAAACAAGATCCATATATAATGTTCATGCTTAACGCATGCACTAAATAACAATTATTTAAGTTCAGAACTAATCCGGATGGTAACTGAAGTGAAACTGTGCCGACGGCGATTGCATCAACCTTGGAACCATTTCCCACGCGCATTGTCACTTCATCCTTCGCCAGCCTTCGCTTATTCCGCAGTTCCTGTTTCGAGTTGCAAATATGAGCAACAGAACCGGTATCGAATACCGAGGTACTACTACGAGAGCTGGTTAAGTACACATCAATAACATGTATATCGAATATACCTGTTTTTTCCTTGGCAGCCTTCTTATCAGCAAGATACTTGGGGCAGTTGCGCTTCCAGTGACCCATACCCTTGCAATAATAACATTCCGTTTCAGGCTTAGGTCCAGTTTTGGGTTTCTTCATCGGATTGGCAACAGGCTTGTCGCTCTTCTTTGAATTACCCTTCTTTCCTTTGTCGTTTCTCTTGAAACTAGTGGACTTATTCACCATCAACACTTGATGCTCTTTACGGAGTTCTAACTCTGCGACTTTCAGCATCGCAAATAACTCGCCGGGTGACTTGTTCATCACTTGCATGTTATAGTTCAACACAAAGCTCTTGTAGCTTGGTGGTAATGATTGAAGAATTCTGTCAGTGATAGCCTCTTGTGGGAGTTCAATCCCTAGCTCAGCTAGACGGTTTGAGTACCCAGACATTTTGAGCACATGTTCACTGACAGACAAATTCTCCACCATCTTGCAAGCATAGAATTTATCGGAGGTCTCATACCTCTCGATCCAGGCGTTCTTTTGAAAGATAAACTTCAACTCCTGGAACATCTCAAATGCTCCATGACGCTCAAAGCGATGTTGAAGTCTCGGCTCTAAGCCATACAATACTTCACATTGAACTACTGAGTAGTCCTCCTTGCGTGCTAACCAAGCGTTCTTAACATCTTGGTCAGACACGGCGGGTGGTTCATCTCCTAGCGCAGCATTAAGGACATAATCCTTCTCCCCAGCTTGCAGGAGCAACTTACGATTACGAGCCCAGTCTACAAAGTTGCTTCCATCATCTTTGAACTTAGCTTTCTCTAGGAACGTATTAAAATTTAGGGTGACTGTCGCGTGAGCCATTGATCTACAACACAAATATTTTCAAAGTGGACTTAGACTATGTTCAAGATAATTAGAGTTTAACTAATCAAATTATTTGCTATATTCCCACTCAACAAGTACATCTCTCTAGTCATTTGAGTGGTACATGATCCAAATTTACTAACTCAAGTCCGATCATCACGTGAGTTGAGAATAGTTTCAGTGGTAAGTATCTCTATGCTAATCATATCAACAATACGATCTATGCTTGACCTTTCGATCTCATGTGTTCCGAGGCCATGTCTGCGCATGCTAGGCTCATGAAGCTTAACCCGAGTGGTCCGCGTGTACAACTGTTTTGCACCCGTTGTATGTGAACGTTGAGTCTATCACACCCGATCATCACGTGGTGTCTCGAAACGACGAACTGTAGCAACGGTGCATAGTTGGGGAGAACACAATTTATTCTTGAAAGTTTGGTGAGAGATCACCTCATAATGCTACCGTCATTCTAAGCAAAATAAGGTGCATAAAAGGATTAACATCACATGCAATTCATAAGTGACATGATATGGCCATCATCTTGTGCTTCTTGATCTCCATCACCAAAGCACCGGCACGATCTTCTTGTCACCGGCACAACACCATGATCTCCATCAACGTGTCGCCATCGGGGTTGTCGTGCTACTTATGCTATTAATACTAATGCTACGTCCTAGCAATATAGTAAACGCATCTGCAAACACAAACGTTAGTTTAAAGACAACCATATGGCTGCTTTCGGTTGCCGTACCATCGACGTGCAAGTCGATATTAACTATTACAACATGATCATCTCATACATCCAATATATCACATCACGTCATTGGCCATATCATATCACAAGCATACCCTGCAAAAACAAGTTAGACGTTCTCTAATTGTTGTTGCATGTTTTACGTGGCTGCTATGGGTATCTAGTAGATCGCATCTTACTTACGCAAAAACCACAACGGAGATGTGCAAATTGCTATTTAAACTCTCCAAGGACCGCCTCGGTCAAAACCAATTCAACTAAAGTTGAAGAAACTGACACCCGCCAATCATCTTTATGCAACGAGGTTGCATGTCAAGCGATGAAACCAGTCTTTCGTAAGCATACGAATAATGTCGGTCCGGGCCGCTTCAATCCAACAATACCGCCGAATCAAGAAAAGACTAAGGAGGGTAGCAAATCGAACATCACCGTCCATAAAACCCTTTGTGTTCTACTCGAGATAACATCTACGCATGAACCTAGCTAATGATGCCACTGTTGGGGAACGTCGCATGGGAAACAAAAAATTTCCTACGCGCACGAAGACCTAGCATGGTGATGTCCATCTACGAGAGGAGATTTGGATCTACGTACCCTTGTAGATCGCACAACAGGAAGCGTTAAGAAACGCGGTTTATGTAGTGGAACATCCTCACGTCCCTCGATCTGCCCCGCGAACCGTCCCATGAACCGTCCCACGATCCACTCCGATCTAGTGCCGAACGGACGACACCTCCGCGTTCAGCACACGTACAGCTCGACGATGATCTCGGCCTTCTTGATCCAGCAAACAAGACAGAGAAGTAGATGAGTTCTCCAGTAGCATGACGGTGCTCCAGTGGTGGTGAAGGATTGATACGTCTATGTCGTATCTATAATTTTTGATTGTTTCATGCCAATATTCTACAACTTTCATATACTTTTGGCAACTTTTTATACTATTTTTTGGGACTAACATATTGATCCAGTGCCCAGTGCCAGTTCCTGTTTGTTGCATGTTTTTTGTTTCGTAGAATATCCATACCAAACAAAGTCCAAACATAATAAAAAGTTACGGGGAATTTTTTTGGAATATGTATGATTTTTGGGAAGAAGAATCAACGCGAGGCGATGCACGGAGTGCCGAGAAGCCCTGTCGCCGCGGCCAGGGGTGGGCCCGCGGCAGGGGGGCTTGTGGCCACTCCTTATGGCAGTTGGAGCCCTTCTTTCGCTGCAAGAAACATAATATCCGGAATAAAATCGTGTTAAAATTTCAGCCCAATCGGAGTTACGGATCTCCGGGAATTTAAGAAACGGTGAAACGCAGAATCTGGGAGCGCTGAAACAGAAGGACACCGAGAGAGAGATCCAATCTCGGAGGGGCTCTCGCCCCTCCGCCGCCATGGAGACCATGGACCAGAGGGGAAACCCTTCTCCCATATAGGGAGGAGGTCAAGGAAGAAGAAGGAGGGGGACTCTCTCCCCTCTCTCCCGGCGGCGCCGGAACGCCGCGCGGGACAACATCGTGTGATGGCGATCTACACCAACACCTCCGTCATCTTCACCAACATCTCCATCATCTTCCCCCATCTATATTCAGCGGTTCACTCTCCCACAACCCGATGTACCCTCTACTTGAACATGGTGCTTTATGCTACATATTATTATCCAATGATGTGTTGATACCCTATGATGTCTGAGTAGATTATCGTTGTCCTATCAGTGATTGATGAATTGCTATGATTGGTTTAATTTGCTTGTGGTTATGTTGATGTGCTTTGGTGCCCATCATATGATCGCGCGCATGGATCACACCGTAGGGTTAGTTCTATGTTGATAGGACTATGTATTGGCAGGCTAGAGTGACAGAAGCTTCAAATCTAGCATAGAAATTGATGCATATGGGATTGAAGGTGGACCAATATATCTTATTGCTATGGTTGGGTTTTACCTTAATGAACGTTAGTAGTTGCGGACGCTTGCTAATAGTTCCAATCATAAGTGCATATAATTCCAAGTAAGGGATGACATGCTAGCAGAGGCCTCTCCCACATGATACTTGCTATCGATCTAGTAACGTAGTCAATTGCTTAGGGACAATTCCGCAACTCCTACCACCACTTTTCCACACTCGTTAGACACCCGTAGTTGTTTATTTATCTAACCATCCCCTAGTTTTATTTACGTGTTCTTTACTTTCTTGCAAGCCTATCTATCACTCTTACAAAGTACTTCTAGTTTCATACTTGTTCTAGGTAAAGCGAACGTAAAGTGTGCGTAGAGTTGTATCGGTGGTCGATAGAACTTGAGGGAATATTAGTCCTACCTTTAGCTCCTCGTTGGGTTCGACACTCTTACTTATCGAGAAATACTACAATTGATACCCTATACTTGTGGATTATCATGGATATACTCCTGCAGGGCTCCGCCCGATCTCCGCAGAAATACGATCTAGAGGTAAAACTATGGTGTCTAGATGTGAGTTGCACGTAGCAAAAGTTGTCTCAGATGAGCCCTAAATTACCACTATATATAGGAGGGAGTGGGAGGAGGCTTGCATTGAGGGCCAAGCCCTCAAGGGTGCGCCGGCTAGGGAGGAGGAGTCCTACTCCAATCCTAGTCCAACTAGGATTGGAAAGTGGAGTCCTTCTCTTCCTTCCCACCTTTCTCTCTTTTTTTTTCTTTTCTTTGGTTTTTCTTTCTTGGCGCATAGGCCCTCTTGGGCTTTTCCACCAGCCCACTAAGGGCTGATTCACCAACCCTAGGGCCTTTGGGCTTCCCCCGGGTGGGTTTCCCCCCTCCCGGTGAAGTTCCGGAACCCATTCGTCACTCCCGGTACATTCCCGGTAATACCCGTAAACCTTCCGGTAACCAAATGAAGTCATCCTATATATCAATCTTCATTTCCCGACCATTCCAAAAACCATCATGATGTCCGTGATCTCATCCGGGACTCCGAACAACATTCGGTAACCACACATATAACTCAACTATACTAAAACATCGTTAAACCTTAAGTGTGCGGACCCTACGGGTTCGAGAACTATGTAGACATGCCCCGAGGTACTCCTCGGTCAATATCCAATAGCGGGACCTGGAGGACCATATTGGATCCTACATATTCTCCAAAGATCTTATCGGTTGAACCTCACTGTCAAGAATTCATATAATCCCGTATGTCATTCCCTTTGTCCTTCGATATGTTACTTGCCCAAGATTCAATCGTCGGTATCCGCATACCTATTTCAATCTCGTTATCGGCAAGTCTCTTTACTCGTTCCATAATACAATATCCCATGACTTACACTTAGCCACATTGCTTGCAAGGATGGTGTGTGATGTTGCATTACCGAGTGGGCCCCGAGATACCTCTCCGTCACACGGAGTGACAAATCCCAGTATTGATCCATAATAACTCAACGGACACCTTCGGAGATACCTGTAGAACACCTTTATAGTCACGCAGTTACGTTGGGACGTTTGATGCACACAAGGTATTCCTCCAGTGCCAGTGAGTTATATGATCTCATGGTCATAGGAACAAATACTTGACACGAAGAAAACTATAGCAATAAAACGACACGATCAATATGCTATGTTCATAGGTTGGGTCTAGTCCATCACATGATTCTCCTAATGATGTGATCTAGTTATCAAGTGACAACACTTGCTCATAGTCAAAAAACCTTGACTATCATTGATCAACTGGCTAGCCATCTAGAGGCTTGCTAGGGACATTGTTTTGTCTATGTATCCACAGATGTATCTATGTTTTCATTCAATAGAATCATAGCATGGATATTAAATGATTATCTTTAAACAGGAAATATAATAATAACTATTTATCATTGCCTCTAGGGCATATTTCCAAGAGTATTCCACAAGAAAACGGAGTCCGGAGATTGCACGGGGTGGCCACAAGCCTGCACAGCGCGGGCATGGGGGTAGGTTGCGCCCCCTGGCTTGTCGCCTCCTTGTGCACGCTTTGGACTGCCTTTAATTTTCCTAATTTTTTAAATATTCCAAAACTGGTAAAAATTTCCATTGAAACTGTTATGGAGTCGGTTTGCTTACCGTAGCACATACCTATACCTTTTTGGAGTCCGAGACGTGTTGATAGGTTTCCCTAATGTACTCTTATGGAGATAGGTTTCCCAAATGTACTCTAATGGAGACGTGTTGATAATATTAGTTTCAACATTTATTGAAGTACCTGAGATATAATGTTTGGTTTTTTGCCCATTTACCACCTTCGGATTCGTGTCTTCGACGTTGTTGATATTGATGGCACCGGAACGATTCACTTCCTCAATAATGTTAGGCCCTTCCCATTTAGAGAGAAGTTTTCCTGCAAAAAAATCTTAAACGAGAGTTGTATAGCAGGACATGGTCACCTACATTGAATTCACACTTTTGTATCCTTCTATCATGCCATCTCTTTACTTTTTCTTTAAACAACTTGACATTCTCATAAGCGTGGGTTCTCCATTCATCAAGTGAGATAATGTCAAATAACCTCTTCTCACCGGCAAGTTTGAAATCATAGTTAAGCTCTTTAATTGCCCAATAAGCTTTATGTTCTAGCTCTAGAGGTAAGTGACATGCTTTACCATAAACCATTTTACAAGGAGACATACCCATAGGGTTTTTGTAAGTAGTTCTATAAGCCCATAATGCATCGTCAAGTTTCTTAGTACAATTCTTTCTAGATCTATTAACGTTCTTTTGCAAGATCAATTTTATTTCTCTATTGCTCAATTCTACTTGCCCACTAGACTGAGGATGATAAGGAGATGCGACTCTATGATTAACATCATACCTAGCAAGCAATTTACGGAAAGCACCATGAATAAAGTGTGAACCACCGTCAATCATTAAATATCTAGGGACTCCAAATCTAGGGAAAATAACTTCTTTCAACATTTTAATAGAAGTGTTATGATGAGCACTACTATTTGGAATAGCTTCTACCCACTTAATAACATATCAACAACAACTAGAATATGAGTATACCCGTTAGATTTTGGAAAAGGTCCCATATAATCAAAACCCCAAACATCAAATGGTTCTATAACAAGAGAGTAATTCATAGGCATTTCCTGACGTCTACTAATATTACCAATTCTTTGATATTCATCACAAGACAAGACAAACTTACGAGCATCCTTGAAGAGAGTAGGCCAATAAAAACCAGATTGTAATACCTTGTGTGCAGTTCTATCTCTCGCGTGGTGTCCTCCGTAGGCCTCGGAGTGACACTTGTATAGGATCTGTCCCTGTTCATGCTCAGGTACACAACGTATAATAATACCATCTACTCCTTCTTTACAAAGGTGTGGATCATCCCAAAAGTAATTTCATAAATCACAGAAGAACCTTTTCTTTTGTTGGTATGTGAAACTAGGCGGTATAAATTTAGCAACAATGTAATTAGCATAATCATCATACCAAGGAGCATTGTGTGAAGCATTTATGAGGGCTAATTGTTCATCAGGGAAATATCATCTATATGTAGTGGGTTATCAGTGCCCTTTCGATCAATAATATGCAAATCAAATTCTTGTAGCAGAAGGACCCATCCAATAAGTCTAGGCTTAGCATCTTTATTTTCCATAAGGTACTTAATAGCAGCGTGATTAGTGTGAACAATTACTTTGGAACCAACAATATGAGGTCTAAACTTATCGCAAGCAAACAGAACTGCTAAAAATTCCTTTTCAGTGGTAGCATAGCTTCTTTGAGCATTGTCTAGAGTTTTACTAGCATAATGGATGCCATTTAATTTATTATCGACTCTTTGTCCTAGAAGAACACCAACAACATAATCACTAGCATCACACATAATTTCAAAGGGTAGGTTCCAATCAGGTGGTTGAACAACAGGTGCAGTGATTAAGGCCTTTTTAAGAATTTCAAATGCTTCTACACACTCATCATCAAAAACGAATGAAATATCCTTTTGCAAAAGATTAATGAGAGGCTTAGAAATTTTAGAGAAGTCTTTAATCAATCTCCTATAGAAGCGAGCATGACCAAGGAAACTTCTTATACCTTTGATATGTGTTGGACACAACATTTTTTCAATAGCATCAACTTTAGCTTTATCAACTTTAATACCTCTTTTGGATATTTTGTGTCCCAAGACAATGCCTTCATTAATCATAAAGTGGCACTTCTCCCAATTCAAGACAAGATTAGTTTCTTCACATCTCTGCAAAACTCGATCAAGGTTGCTCAAGAAATCCTCAAAATAAGTTCCGTAAACAGAAAAATCATCCATGAAAACCCCAACAATCTTTTCGCAAAAGTCACAGAATATAACCATCATACATCTTTGAAAGGTAGCAGGTGCATTGCATAAACCAAAGGGCATACGTCTATAAGAAAAGGTACTGAAAGGGCAAGTAAAAGTGGTCTTCTCTTGATCCTCTTTTGGCACACGTATTTGAGAGAAACCACAGTAACCATCTAGAAAGAAAAAATGTGTATGTTTGGATAGTCTTTCTAGCATTTGATCTATAAAAGGTAGCGGATAATGATCTTTCCTAGTATCCCTATTTAATTTCGTGAAATCAATTAACATTCTATATCGTGTAACAATTCCTTGTGGGATCAATTCATCTTTTTCATTAGGAACAATGGTAATACCTCCCTTTTTAGGGACACAAAGAACGGGATTAACCCACCTACTACGAGCAATAGGATAAATTTTACCTGCCTCCAAAAGCTTTAGTATTTCATTTCTTACCACCTCCTTCATTTTAGGATTTAATCGTCATTGGTGATCAACAACTGGTTTAGCATCAGGCTCCATATAGATTTTGTGTTGACATAGAGTGGGACTAATGCCCTTCAGATCATCAAGATTATATCCAATAGCAGTGTGGTGCTTCCTCAAAGTTTTCAATAATCTATTTTCTTCATGTTCTGAAAGGTTATCACTAATAATAGAAGGATATATCTCCTTTTCATCAAGATAAGCATACTTTAGAGTACCAGGTAATTGTTTAAGCTCAAACACGGCATAAAAATTCTGAATAATAATTTCTCTCGGAAGCTCATGATTGGGATATGAATATAACATTAACTTAAGCGTCCCACAAGATTGAGTCATTCTTTCTCCTTCATGAGGCCAAAAATTATAAATATAAGTCCAATCACGATGAACGAGATGCATGGGATAAAAGTTCTGATGAAATTCCAATTTCAATCGGTTGTAGTTCCATGATCCAATATCATCACATAGCCTATACCATGTCAACGCCTTTTCCTTCAAAGATAAAGGAAATACCTTCTTCTTGACGTCATTCTCAGGCAGACCTGCAAGCTTAAATAATCCACAAACTTCATCCACACAGATTAGGTGCAAATCAGGATATAGTGTTCCATCTCCTGCATAAGGATTAGCGAGTAGGTTTTCTATCATACCGAAGGAATTTCGTTGTAAATATTTAAAGTAGGTGCAGCAGGTTGAGGAGCATATTTTTGTGCTTGCGGTCGGGGCGAACATACCCTGAACAAGCTCCTCAAAGGATTATTTTCCATAGTGACAAGTGATAGTAAATTTCAGCATAGTATATAATGATTTCTTTACCAAGTTCCACTTACCAAAGGTGCTTTACTCCCCGGCAACGGCGCCAGAAAAATAGTATTGATGACCCACAAGTATAGGGGATCTATGGTAGTCCTTTTGATAAGTAACAGTGTTGAACCCAACGAGGAGCAGAAGGAAATGACAAACGGTTTTCAGTAAGGTATTCTCTGCAAGCACTGAAATTATCGGTAATAGATAGTTTTGTGGTAAGGTAATTTGTAACTAGTAACAAGTAACAATTCTAACAAAGGTGCAAAAAGGTGGCCCAATCCTTTTTGTAGCAAAGGACAAGCCTGGACAAATTCTTATATAAAGAAAAGCGCTCCCGAGGACACATGGGAATTTATGTCAAGCTAGTTTTCATCATGTTCATATGATTCGCGTTCGTTACTTTGATAATTTGATATGTGGGTGGAACGGTGCATGGGTGCTGCCCTTACTTGGAAAAACCTCCCACTTATGATTAACCTCTCTTGCAAGCATCCGCAAGTAAGCAATAGAAATTAAGATAAATCTAACCATAGCATTAAACATATGGATCCAAATCAGCCCCTTACGGAGCAACGCATAAACGAGGGTTTAAGCTTCTGTCACTCTAGCAACCCATCATCTACTTATTACTTCTCAATGCCTTCCTCTATGCACAAATAATGGTAAAGTGTCATGTAGACGAAGTTCACATGACACCACTAGAGGAGAGACAACATATAACTTATCAAAATATTGAACGAATACCAAATTCACATGATTACTTATAACAAGACTTATCACATGTCCTCAGGAACAAACGTAACTACTCACAAAGCATATTCATCTGCGTAATCAGAGGAGTATTAATAATCATTAAGGATCTGAACGTATAATCTTCCACCAAATAAACCAACTAACATCAACTACAAGGAGTAATCAACACTACTAACAATCCACAGGTACCAATCTGAGGTTTTGAGACAAAGATCGGATACAAGAGATGAACTAGGGTTTGGAGAGGAGATGGTGTTGATGGAGATGGACCCTCTCTCGATGAGAGGATCATTGGTGATGATGATGGCTTCGATTTCCCCCTCCGGGAGGGAAGTTTCCCCAACGGAATAGCTCCGTCGGAGCTCTAGATTGGTTCTATCGAAGTTTCGCCTCGAGACGGCGGTTGCGTGTCCCGAAAGCTCTGATATGATTTTTTCCAGGTCAAAACCCTTCATATAGTAGAAGATGGGGGCTGGAGGCTTGCCAGGGGCCCACAAGGCTGTAGGGCGCAGCTAGGGGGTAGGTCGCGCCCCCTGGCTTGTGGCTTCCTGGTGGGTCCCCTTCGGGACTTCTTTTTCCCATTACTTTTTATTTATTCCAAAATAATTCTCCATAAATTTTCAGGACTTTTGGAGCTGAGCAGAATAGGTCTCTCAGATTTGCTCCATTTCCAGTCCGATATTCCAGCTGCCAGCATTCTCCCTCTTCATGTAAATCTTGTAAAATAAGAGAGAAAAGGCACAAGTACTGTACCATAATGTGTAATAAGAGCCCATAATGCAATAAATATTGCCTTAAAAGCATGGTGCAAAATGGACATATCAACAACAAGGACCAGGTGCATTCATACCTGGTGGATATGCTTTTGATGTGTCACAAAGGGCGGACTCGTGCCTCTGGACCGCTTGATGTGTCTCACGTCATGTGGAGTGAGCTTCAATCGGCAATCTTTCACCGTAAGGTTCCCATCTATAGCCCTTATTTGTTTTACTTGATACGGAAGACGTGGTTGGTAGCCTTGCCAGATATAGAGTTACAAGCTCCCGGTTGGATCCACCATGAGCCTATTAAGCTGTGAGAGAAGAACAGGTGGGCCAACACTACCATTACACCTGCTGCTACCACCGTGGATACTGATGAGGATGAGGTTGCGGCTGAGATGAGGGCATTCCAGAGACACATGTGCCTTCCTCTACGGAGCCATCTTGAGCCAAGAAGCTCAAGGAGCGGATGAAGATTTTGTTTTGCATGCAGGCGAAGGGGCAGTACATGACTCATGTTGCTCAGTAGGAGAGCCGTTAGCGCGACAAGCTAATTCTGAGGAAGCTCGACGTGCACATCTCTAGTGGGTCTAAGAAATACATTACTCATGTAGCTGCTTGGATGGAAAAGAAGAATCTTCAGTGGGCTGAGTTTGATAAGGAGTCTGATGAGGAGAGAGATGAGGGGACTGATGAGGAGTCTCATCAGGAATTCGATGGTTGATTCCACTACATTTCGAGCTACCACCTGTGTCATAAGTGTCCTCTCTACCTTTTTGGTGTCCTGATTCCAAAGGGGGAGAGAGTGTAAGATTTGCGAGTTTCTTCGTTTTTTGTGTCGCTTTATTCGTCGAACTTTCGTTGCTGATTTGGTTGTTTTTTGCTTTGCATGTGAGACCAGGAGATCTCGTACTTTGTCATATGGTGTGAGACATATGCTATCACTCCTCTATCTTTATTGTCTCATTATTATAAAGTATGATAGTAGCTTGTGAGTCTAATTATTATGTGCCCTTATCTTCATGCTCACAAGCTATGCCTTGCTTCCATGCTTAGTGTTTATTCAGTTTCTTGCAAGGATTGCCTCGTCTATAAAATCTAGGGGAGTGTTATTCCTTTGTTGTGTGTTGAATAGAACATGAACTTTCTCTAAAGTATGCACACATCTAGGGGGAGCCTGTCTCTAGTTTATAGATTTTGGGTTTGCATATGCTATTTTTATATCCTTTATTGCAAATCATGTATTGTCATCAATCCACCAAAAAGGGGGAGATTGTTAGGGCATATTTCTCCCTAAGTGGTTTCGGTGATTGATGACAATTCATGTGCGGACTAATCGTGTGCATTGAGCATTTAAGATAATTCATGACTAGGCACAAGACGATTCGGTGTCCCTCGAAGTCTTTCAAAGACGGTTGCTTTCTATGTTTCCCTTTGGTGGATTTGAGTCATAGGAAAGCCGTACTATTAAGAGGGGGTCTACTTCGGAAAGGTTTGGGTGGAATCAGCACATACACATTTCTATTGCACCACCTTTCCCTTGCTTCAATGGAGCTCCAACTTGTTTTCCCCGTCTCTGCAAAAGGGCCAACGGTAGTACCGCTCTCTAGGCGGTAGTAGTTTTTTACTACCGCTCTCTCGGTGGTAGTACTGCTCTCTGGGCGGTAGTCGTTTTTTACTACCTCCGCATGGGACTTTTTGTGCATCTTTTTGCCTCAGCAGTGGTAGGCATGGTAGTAACTTTTTACTACCGTGGTTGGTGAACCTACCGTGCGGTAATACCACTCCTAGCAGCGGTAGTACCGCTCTACTCATGTTGTGAGTGAGGGTAACAGTTGGATTTTCCCCACTATATAAAGGGGTCTTCTTCCTCTGGAAGCTCACCCCTTACCTCCCCAAGCTCCATTGTTGCTCCAAAGCTCATTTCTGCCCGATCTCTCTCCCTAGCCACTCAAACTTGTTGATTTCCTAGGGATTGGTTGAGAAGGCCCGGATATACACTTCCACCCAGAGGTATTTGATTCCCCCACTAATACCTTGCGGATCTTGTTACTCTTGGGTGTTTGAGCACCCTAGACGGTTGAGGTCACCTCGGAACCACATTCCATTGTGGTGAAGCTTTGTGGTCTTGTTGGGAGCCTCTAAGCTTTGTGTGGAGATTGCCCCAACCTTGTTTGTAATGGTCTGGTCGCCCCCTTTAAGGGCACCAATAGTGGAATCACGGCATCTCGCGTTTTGTGAGGGCCTGAGGAGAATACGATGGCCCTAGTTGCTTCTTGGGGAGCATTGTGCCTCCACACCGCTCCAACGGAGACGTACTTCCAGTCAACGGGAAGGAACTTAGGTAACACATCCTCGTCTCCACCGGTTCCACTTGCGGTCATCTCTTACCTTTACTTTGTATTTATTATTGTTGTGGTGTATTGCTTGCTTGCACTCTTTGTCGTGGTTGTTAGCATCATATAGGTTGCTCACCTAGTTGTTCATCTAGAGAACCTTTGTTGCTAACCCTAATTAGTTAAGAAGAGCTAAAATTGGTAGTTGCCTATTCAACCCCCCCCCCCTCTACTCAACCATATCGATCCTTTCACCGCCGACGACAACTGTTACCCCGACGGTGCCTACTACTATATGGAGGCCCTCACGACCAGGAATAGTTTAGGAGGTTCCCAGGCGGGAGGCCTCGCCTCATTCGATCGTTCTATCTTTTGTTCTAGCCTACTCTAAGGCATTATCATGTTTCATATCTGTACTCGGATATTTGTTGCTTCCGCTGACTCGTGTGTTTATCGAGCATTTGTATCCTAGCCCTCGAGGCTCGTGGCTTGTAATATGAAGCTTGTATATTTTTATTTGTGTCTAGAGTTGTGTTGTGATATCTTCCCGTGAGTCCTTGAGCTTGGTCGTACGCATTTGCGTGTATGATTAGCATACAATCAAACCCTTGGTGTCACAGTAGGAATGGAATATTGATAACCCACAAGTATAGGGGATCGCAACAGTTTTCGAGGGTAGAGTATTCAACCCAAATTTGTTGATTCGACACAAGGGGAAGCAAAAGAATATTCTCGAGTATTATCAGTTGAGTTGTCAATTCAACCACACCTGGAAGACTTAGTAGCTGTAGCAAAGTATCAGTAGCAAAGTAGTGTGATAACAACAGCAGCAACGGTAACAGTAGCAGCAGTGACAACAGTAGCGGTAACAGTAGCAGCAGTGGCAGCAGTAGCAGCAAAGTAACGTAGCAAGGACCAGTAGGAAAAGACTCGAAGGCATTGGATCGGTGATGGATGATTATGCCGGATGGTATTCATCATGCAACAGTTATAACATGGGGAGATATGTAACTAGCTCCAGTTCGTCAATGTAATGTAGGCATGCATTCCGTATATAGTCATACGTGCTTATGAAAAGAACTTGCATGACATCTATTGTCCATCCCTCCCGTGGAAGCGGGGTCCTAATGGAAACTATGGGATATTAAGGTTCTCCTTTTAATAGAGAACCGGAACAAAGCATTAGCACTTAGTGAATACATGAACTCCTCATACTATGGTCATCTCTGGGAGTGGTTCCGACTATTGTCACTCCGGGGTTGCCGGGTCATAACACATAGTAGGTGACTACAGCTTGCAAGATAGGATCATGAACACACATATATTGACGAGAACATAATAGGTTCAGATCTGAAATCATGGCACTCGGGCCCTAGTGACAAGCATTAAGCATGGCAAAGTAGTAGCAACATCAATCTCAGAACATAGTGGATACTAGGGATCAATCCCCATCAAAACTAACTCGATTACATGATAGATCTCATCCAACCCAACACCATCCAGCAAGCCTACGATGAGATTACTCACAAACAGTGAAGAGCATCATGTAATTGGCGATGAAAGATGGTTGGTGATGACGACGGTGACGATCTCCCCTCTCTGAAGCCCAGAACGGACTCCAGATCTGTCCTCCAGAGGAAGAACCGGTGGTGGCGGCGCCTCCGTATCGTAAAACGCGATGAACTCTTCTCTTTGATTTTTTTTCTGGACGAAAGGGACTAAATAGAGCTGGGGTTGGAGGCAGCGGAGCCCTGAGGGCCCCACAAGCCTGCTAGTCGCGACCACGGGGGCCGCGCCTCCTGGGCTTGTGGGCTCCTCGCTCCACGCCTCCGGTTGATTCTTGCGCCAGTATTTTTTATATATTCCACAAAAAATCCTCGTAAATTTCCAGGTCATTCCAAGAACTTTTATTTCTCCGCAAAAACAACACCATGGCAATTGTGTTCAAAACAGCGTGACTCCGGGTTAGTTCCATTCAAATCATGCAAATTAGAGTCCAAAACAAGGGGAAAAAAGTTTGGAAAAGTAGATACGACGGAAACGTATCAACTCCTCCAAGCTTAAAGACTTGCTTGTCCTCAAGCAATTCAGTTGACAAACTGAAAGAGATAAAAGAAAAACTTTTACGAATACTGTTTGATCTTGTTGTTGTAATTATGTCTAACTCACATTCAGATTTTCAGCAAGATCATAAGCTAACCACATAAGCAATGACATTTAGGTCTCATGACAAACTCATATCAATGGCATAATCAACTAGCGAGCAATAATAATAAGTTTGAAACGTCAACACTTCAATCAAAACAATCATGAAGCAATATGAACAGATGGTATCTCGCTAGCTCTTTCTGAGACTGCAAAACATAAATGTAGAGCACCTTGAAAGACCAAGGGCTGACTGAACATTGTAATTCATGGCAAAGAATATCCAGTCACAGTCATACTCAATCTCAATTAAAAGCAAATCATAGAAATGACGGAGGTGCTCTCTAATTGGTGCTTTTATAAGAAGAGGATGACTCAACAGAAACATAAATAGATAGGCCCTTCGAAGAGGGAAGCATTAATTTGCAGAGGTGCCAGAGCTCAAGCTTTTAAAACAAAGATAAATAATTTTGGGTGGCATACTTTCATTGTCAACGCGATGACCAAGAGTTTTCACCATCTTCCATGCTACACATGCTATAGGCGGTTCCCAAATAGAAAAGTAAAGTTTTGACTCCCCCACCACTGATCAATCACACTCCACGACTAGCCGAATAGTTGGGTACCGTCCATACCAACATCAATCCAGGGGGAGTTTTGTTTGCAATTATCATTTCGATTTGAGCATGGAACTGGGCATTCCAATTACCGGCCCCTTTCTCGTAAATGTTAGTGAATAAACACATATCGAGGATAACACGCCTAGCATGGAAGATACTGATCGCCCCTTGTCGCCATATGTAACATCCCAAATTTCCAATTTGGAATGTTATTGCATTAGAGCATCTTGCATATCATATTTTATTTGCATAATTGCCAATCCTAAAAATTCTAAGCAACTCAAGGACCCTTGGAGAGAGTTGGGAATTTATTTATTTTCATATTGGGGTTTTCTCAAATAATGAAAAGAGGATCATTGGTTTTTAATTATTTTTCTCTTCAAATATTTCATATATAAAAATATGAGAGCGGGGATAAAATGACTTTCCCAAATTTTAGAAATATTTGAGAGGAAATATTAAAGCCAAATAATAAAAAAATTGGATTTTATTTGCTATTTTATTGGATTTACGAAAATACGCGTTTTTTAAAATATTATTTCGGCCTTTTAAAAATGTCCACGTTGTAGAGCTCATTTTTAGGAGTCCGGCAAAATTTGTTTCATCGAAATCGGAGTTCGTATGGACTTCCTTTTTAATTTTCTTTCTTGTCCGATTTAAAAAAAACGAACCGACCCCGGAGGCCTATATAAGCCGCCCCCCATGCGCACAAACACTAGCCGCCGCCCGCCGCCGCCGCCGTTCCCCGCCGCCCGAGGTAGAAAAAAATATTTTTTCAGATTTGTTTTGGTTTATTTAATTAACGGACGTTCGTCCGTACGTTCGTTTTAGCGAACAGTGTTCGTTAATTAATTTCAGACGACGAATGTTCGTTCATCCGTGTGTTCGTCAGATTTATTTTTGGGGATTTTTCCGCGATTAATTTCGATCGTGATTCCTGATCCGAATTTCGTTTTAGTATAACTTTTCGCTCGCTTATCGGAATCAGGTGATTCAAAGGCCCATATTTTCGTCATGAAAATCTATTTCCGATTAATCCACTTGCCCAAGATTTTTATAAATAAAATTTTGACTTTAGTCCAGATTAGAAAACGAATCTCGTTTCTTTCGCAGTTTGAGTTTCGTTGATCCGTTTTATTTGATTCTTTTTGCAAACCGGAGTTCTTTACTTGAACTTTCTGGTTAGATCTTATTCGATTTTACCCGTGCATCTATATTGTTGCTTATGTGTGTTATTGTTTGTTGCGATAGAATACCCGGATTGTGAAGCATGCTACTACGAGTCCCTAGGTTTTGCGGATCATCAGCAAGGCAAGTAACACTTTGATCATATCCCTTATTACCCAGTTTTATTTCATTAGATCCACCCTCACACATTGCATGGTTAGGATCTAATTAACATGTGGGTATTGGGAAGTAGATACTGAGGTAGAACCTATTACCAGTTTACTATCAAACTTTTGGGAGTTACTTCTACGTTATGGTATTATTGCTATGCTATGCTCGTAGACGATTATTTGGGTGAGTGATTTCCATGATAGATGTGAGTATTGTTAATTAAAGGTTAACTTAAGGTGAATACTTCAATATACATCTGGGTGGATTGCTTGAGGCAACCTGGAATCCCAAGTGGCTGTTAGGATATCCCGGGGGAACCGTGTGATCATCCTAAGGTCCGCCACCCAGCTTCAAAGGGATCATAAGACTATTCATACCTGAAACTTACGTGTGCAGCCAAAAGCTATTATGGGCTCTAGCATAGTTGAGTAAGTTGTGTGAAGCTCTCGAAGTGGTAAACTAGCAGATGTAGAGGGTATAGGTGGTACGGTCTACCGAGAAGTAGAGAGTTAATGCTTCAGAAAGACTGTGTCTCGAATCTCCGACCATGGATGTATTTCAATTCTTGTGGGAAAAGTGCACAACCTCTGCAGAGTGTACTAACTAATCATGATTAGCCATGTCCCCGGTTATGGACATCTTGAGTATCTGGTTCTTCGATTTTCATGTGTATCTCAACACTCTAAATTAATTTGCGGGTTAATGATGATTATTTTTTTGGGTTTGAGTTGGAGGAACCTTCTCATTGTTTAATAACTAACAGCGTAGTTAAATAAACTTTGTTCCACTACTATAGGAAGAAATTTGGCTTTATGGGAAACTGTTAACCATAGAGCTTTCCACCAGCCAAATATGCATGTAGATATAGCATTTATTTCTGTTCACTCTCTATGTGTTACCTTGCCAGCATATTCCATCTGCTGACCCGTTTCGGGCTGCAACATTCATGTTGCATACTTTTCAGATATCGAGTAAGCGCCATAGGTCATTGTTTTGCACTCAGCTATGCCGTTGGAGTTGATGGACCTACTTTATCTTCCAAGCCTTCCATTGTTATCATATTTAGATGGCCTTAGGCCATATTATTGTAATAAGTTCTCTTTGAGACATTCGTTGTAATATGTGTGTGATTGCTACTCTGTTATAATACCCATCGAAGTACTGTGCATGTCAGCATACCGATCCAGGGATGACACAGATGCATAGAGACAGGACTGATTAAGGTCTGGTCGCTACAAAGGTGGTATCAGAGCACACGTTGATTGTAGGACAAGGCCACTAAGCTAAAACCATAGGTCACTCCTCTCTTCTCATTTTCTGACTCCTCTCCCCTTTCAAATCTATAGGATGGTGGATAAAAGGAGAAAGTTTACTCAACCGGATGAGGACACACCTTTTGCAAGACACTTGAAGGAAGCCACTAAGTACCTGAACATCGGACTACCAAGCTTCACCGAGACCTTCATCGCCACCCTACCAGAAGAGGAGCGTTGGTAGATTCGAGTTCAAGTTCCAGGAAGGACGTTCATGCCAGTCACTAAGCCCATAGAGTTTTCCTTTAATGCACCAACCTGGGGCATAGGAAAGAGCATGGCAGCCCAAATTACCATCGGACGCATTGGAGAAGTTTATCACCAGGATCTCGAAGATACTATCTACCAGATTTGTGGACGCCGAGACGACCAGGGTGAGATAGTCATCACCAGGAGGACAGGTCCATTTTCTCTTACATCCAGGAATTGAACCAGCACATTCGACTCCAAGAGAATCAGATGTATGAGAGTATGGATACTTTACAGAAGGCAATGACGAGGATCAAGGAGGTGGAGGAAGAACTCAAGTCTACACGAGATGGCTACAAGGAGGAGATGACGACACTTGTGGAGAAGAATGACGATTTGATTAAGAAGCTAGAAGTCTTCATGACGGAGCCCACGATAGGAGGAGATGAAGATGTTCCCCCTAGCCCAAAGAGCTTCATCATCATCGAAGACACCGACTCCGACCCTGAAGAAAAAGATGATGACTACGTCGATGAAGCTGGAGCAGATATCATGGAGTCTTCCGCCGATCAAAACTTCTAGTCGACCACCATATCAGTAGCAGTATTTCCCCATGTAAATATTAGTTGAGCACTTTTCTGAACGTTAGATAGATGGTTTGTATGCTCTTGTTTGAAATTGATTGAGTGATATGATTGTGTTTGTCTCATGAGCATATGGGTAGTGTTTTCTCTTTAGACCTCACTCTATTCTATTTTCTCATCTTTTCTAAACCCCTCAGATGGCACCTCCAAGACATGAACCCGAATTTGCTTTCCTCCCAGAGATCACCCAATTGATCCAGCAGCAGAATGCCCTGATGCAGATCCTAGTCCAGAATCAGAATCAAGGGAACAACAACAAAAACCCTCCGCCACCACCACCACCTGTTGATCACTTAGCCCATTTCTTAAGGCTAAATCCGTCGGTGTTCTCTAGTAGCACCGAGCCAATTGTTGCAAATGATTGGCTCCGCAAGATTGGAAGGGAGTTAACCACTGCAGGGTGCTCAGATGCGGAAAGAGTGCGTTTTGCCGCACATCAGCTAGATGGACTCGCATCATCATGGTGGGAGAATTTCACAGCCACTTACCCCGTTGACACAGTCACATGGGAGCAGTTTCAATAAGCTTTTCGCATCGCCCATGTTTCAGCAGGAGCTATGGCCATGAAGAAGCGTGAGTTTCGCAACTTACGCCAAGGAGGGCTCCCAGTTGGCCAGTATGTCGAGGAATTTAGCAAGCTAGCACGTTATGCCCCTGATGACATTGCTACAGTTGCCGCTAAACCGGAGAAGTTCCTGGAAGGACTAAATGATGAGCTGAGCATGCAGTTGATGGTGGCAACCTTCAACAACTACCAGGAGTTGGTAGACAAAGCTCTCATGATTGAAGGGAAGCAACAACAGATTGACAATCGCAAGAGAAAGTATGGACAAGGAAGGTTCAATTCTGGAGCTCAGTAGAAGCCCCGTTTTACCCCGAACTCGGGAGGGCACATTCACCACAACCATGGGGGAAATAATTCCCATGGAGGGGGTTTGGATAATCATAGTGGCCCCAGGAATGCAAATGGTAATGGAGGAAGCAATGGACATAACCATTCCACCCCAGCAACGCCCGCCAAGAAGGATCTAAGTCACATTACTTGTTTCAAGTGTGGGAAGAAGGGACATTACGCCACCGAGTGTCCCGAAGCAAAGAATGGGAATGGCAATGACAGCTCTGGGTAGAAGCCCAACCCTTTCAAGAGGGGACAAGTGAACCACGTTAGCATGGAGGAGGTTGAAACACAACCTGATGCAGTAGTAGGTAAGTTTTTGGTTAAGTCATTTACTTCAATTGTTCTTTTCGATATTGGTGCATCGCATTCATACATATCAAGGGGATTTGTGGATAAGTATAACTTGCCAACCCAAGCCCTTAGGTCACCCATGTTAGTAACCTCGCGAGGAGCAGAATATATGGCTAGCCTAAGGTGTGACCGGATACCTTTGAGGATGGGTAATTACGTGTTTCCCTCAGACCTAATAGTATTGGAGTCACAAGGACTGGATGTAATATTAGGTATGGATTTGTTATCAAAGTATGGAGGGAACATTGACTGCGCCAGTAAGTCGATTTTACTCACCACCCTGGAAGGAAGAAGGATTAAATATGTATCCCAGCATATACCAAAGAGGACTCGAGTAAATTCCTTATCAGGAGATGTACAGGAGGAAGTACCAGTGGTGAAGGATTTCCCTAATGTATTTCCATAGGAGTTGCCAGGGATGCCACCGGACAGAGACATTGAGTTTTTGATTGAGCTTTTGCCAGGCACAGGACCAATATCCAAGAGACCATATCGGATGCCTGCAAAGGATTTGGAAGAAATTAAGAAGCAGATTAAGGAGTTACTGGATAAAGGCTATATTCGCCCAAGTTCGTCACCTTGGGGATCACCAGTATTTCTAGTGCAGAAGAAGGATGGATCATTGAGGATGGTTGTTGATTATCGAGGGCTGAATGAAGTGACAATTAAGAACAAGTATCCACTACCGATGATCAATGATTTGTTTGATCGTTTGCAAGGAGCTAAGTTATTTTCCAAGATCGATCTGCGATCAGGATACCACCAGCTGAAGATACGAGAGCAGGATATACCTAAAACAGCTTTTACCACGAGGTATGGGCTATATATTTATACTATTATGTCATTTGTTCTGACCAATGCACCTGCCTATTTCATGAACATGATGAACAAGGTATTTATGGAGTTCTTGGACAAGTTCGTCGTGGTGTTCATTGATGATATTCTGGTCTTCTCAAAGAATGAAGAGGAGCATGAAGAGCATTTGTGTTTGGTACTTGAGAAACTCAGAGAACATCAGTTATATGCCAAGTTCAGCAAGTGTGAGTTTTGGTTGAAGGAGTTGGTTTCCTCGGACACATTATATTCGGAGAAGGAATAGCAATAGACCCCGCCAAAGTTGACACTGTGACAACCTGGGAATCCCCCACAACAGTTGGAGAGATCCGGAGTTTTCTTGGACTCGCAGGATACTACCGGAGGTTCATTGAGAATTTCTCAAAGATTGCAAAGCCCATGATGGAGTTGCTCAAGAAGGACACCAAGTTCAATTGGACTGAGGAATGTGAAGCCAGTTTCCAGGAGTTGAAGAAACGCTTGGTTACAGCCCCAGTGTTGATTCTTCCAGATCAACGCAAGGATTATCAAGTGTATTGCAACGCTTCTCGTCGAGGACTCGGAGTAGTGCTGATGCAGGAGGGAAGAGTTGTTTCGTATGCTTCACGACAACTTAAACCCCATGAGTTGAACTATGCTACTCACGATCTGGAGTTAGCAGCCGTAGTGCATGCAGTGAAGATGTGGAGATACTTTCTCATTGGAAACCATTGTGAAGTATACACGGATCACAAGGGTTTGAAGTATATCTTCACTCAGAAGGAGTTGAATCTCAGACAAAGGAGATGGTTGGAACTCATCAAGGATTATGATATGAGATTTCACTATCATCCCAGAAAGGCAAATGTAGTAGCCGATGCGTTAAGCCGCAAGAGTCATGTCAATACACTCATAACCAAAGGATTGTCCGAGGAGTTGGCCGAAGATCTTCGCGAGCTATGCTTGGAGATAGTTCCGAAGGGTTATGTAGCAGCATTGGAAATTCAGTTGACACAGAGGTTTTCGAGATAAAGGAAAGAATGAGCAAGGGAAAGGCCAAAGGATTTCGTGAGGATGAGCACGATACCTTATGGTTTGAGGATCGCGTGTATGTGCCCAATGACCCTGAGATCAGGAAGTTGATTCTGTAGGAGGCACATGATTCGCCATATTCGATTCACCCAGGAAATACCAAGATGTATCTGGATTTGAAAGACAGTTTCTGGTGGACTGGAATGAAGAAGGATATTGCGGAGTGTGTGGCAGTTTGTCATGTTTGTCAGAAAGTGAAGGCAGAGCATCAGAAGCCAGCAGGATTGCTACAGCCATTGCCGATACCCGAATGGAAGTGAGACAAGCTAGGCATGGATTTCATCACGGTATTACCCCGAACGCGTTCAGGCTATGACTCGATTTGGGTTGTAGTCGACCGTTTGACGAAGGTAGCTCATTTCATCCCAGTAAAGACTACTTACAACAGTGCTAAGTTGGCGAAGATATACATGACCAGGATCATATGTCTGCATGGAGTTCCCAGAGCCATTGTATCAGATAGAGAACCCAATTTACCTCAAAGTTCTGGAATCAGTTGCATGAAACCTTGGGAACCAGGCTAGAGTTCAGTACAACCTTTCATCCACAAACAGATGGACAGACTGAGAGAGTTAACGAGATTTTGGAGGACATGCTGAGAGCTTGTGCACTAGATTATGGATCTAGTTTGGACGACAATTCGCCGTATGCAGAGTTCTCCTACAATAACAGCTATCAAGCCAGTTTAAAGATGGCCCCTTTAGAAGCTTTGTACGGGAGAAGGTGCAGGATACCGTTGTTATGGGATGAAGTTGGAGACCGTCAGTTGTTCGGACCAGATTTAATTAAGGAATCTGAAGAAAAGGTTAAGTTGATTCGTGATAGACTGAAGGTAGCCCAGTCCAGACAGAAGAATTATGCAGATTCAAAACGCAAGGAGACAGTTCATGAAGTCGGAGACATAGTTTATCTTCATGTGTCCCCACTTCGAGGAGTTAAGCGTTTTGGAGTTAAAGGAAAATTAGCACCACGTTTTGTGGGACCATACAAAGTTCTGGAACGTATGGGAGAAGTTGCTTACAAGTTGGGATTGCTGGAAGGATTGTCGGGAGTTCACGATGTCTTCCATGTTTCCCAATTGAAAAAGTGCCACACAAAGATGGTCGATATTCCTCTAAGAGATACAGTACCAGTAGAAGCAATTCAGTTGGATAGTGATTTGACCTACGAGGAGAAACTAGAGAAGATCCTCGAGTATGCCAGCCGAGTCACACGCAGCAAGGTTATCAAGTTCTACAAACTTCAATGGAGCCACCATACCGAGGAAGAAACCACTTGGGAACGAGAGGAGGATCTACGGAAAGATCACCCGCACCTATTTTCTAGCCAACCCAAATCTCGAGGGCGAGATTCATCTTAAGGGGGTAGGTTTGTAACATCCCAAAATTCCAATTTGGAATGTTATTGCATTAGAGCATCTTGCATATCATATTTTATTTGCATAATTGCTGATCCTAAAAATTCTAAGCAACTCAAGGACCCTTGGAGAGAGTTGGGAATTTATTTATTTTCATATTGGGGTATTCTCAAATAATGAAAAGAGGATCATTGGTTTTTAATTCTCTTCAAATATTGCATATATAAAATATGAGAGAGGGGATAAAATGACTTTCCCAAATTTTAGAAATATTTGAGAGGAAATATTAAAGCCAAATAATAAAAAAAAAATTGGATTTTATTTGCTATTTTATTGGATTTACGAAAATACGTGTTTTTCAAAATATTATTTCGGCCTTTTAAAAATGTCCACGTTGTAGAGATCATTTTTACGAGTTCGGCAAAATTTGTTTCATCGAAATCGGAGTTCGTATGGACTTCCTTTTAAATTTTCTTTCTCGTCCGATTTAAAAAAACGAACCGACCCCGGAGGCCTATATAAGCCCCCCCACCCCCCGCGCGCACAAACCCTAGTCGCCGCCACTCGCCGGAGCACGCCGCCCGAGGTAGAAACAAAAATATTTTTTCAGATATTTTTTGGTTTATTTAATTAACGGACGTTCGTGCGTATGTTCGTTTTAGCGAACATTGTTTGTTAATTAATTCAGACGACGAACGTTCGTTCGTCCGTCTGTTCGTCAGATTAATTTTCGGGGATTTTTCTGCGATTAATTTCGATCGCGATTCCTGATCCGAATTTCGTTTTAGTATAACTTTTCGCTTGTTTATCGGAATCAGTTGATTCAAACACCTAGATTTTCGTCACGAAAATCTCTCTCCGATTAATCCACTTGCACAAGATTTTTATAAATAAAATTTTGACTTTAGTCCAGATTAGTAAACGAATCTCGTCTCTTTCACTGTTTGAGTTTCGTTGATGCGTTTGATTTGATTCTTTTTGCAAACGGGACTTCTTTACTTGAACTTTCTGGTTAGATCTTATTTGATTTTACCCGTGCATCTACATTTTTGCTTATGTGTGCTATTGTTTGTGGCGATAGAATACCCGGATTGTGAAGCATGCTACTAGGAGTCCCTAGGTTTTGCGGATCATCAGCAAGGCAAGTAACACTTTGATCATATCCCTTATTACCCAGTTTTATTGCATTAGATCCACCCTCACACATTGCATGGTTAGGATCTAATTAACATGTGGGTATTGGGAAGTAGATACTGAGGTAGAACCTATTACCTGTTTACTATCAAACTTTTGGGAGTTACTTCTACGTTATGCTATTATTGCTATGCTATGCTCGTAGACGATTATTTGGGTGAGTGATTTCCATGACAGATGTGAGTATTGTTAATTAAAGGTTAACTTAAGGTGGCTACTTAAATACACATCTGGGTGGAGTGCTAGAGGCACCCTGCAATCCCAGTGGCTGTCAGGATATCTCGGGGGAACCGTGTGATCATCCTAAGGTCCGCCACCCAGCTTCAAAGGGATCATAAGACTATTCATACCTGACACTTACGTGTGCAGCCAAAAGCTATTATGGGCTCTAGCATAGTTGAGTAAGTTGTGTGAAGCTCTCGAAGTGGTAGACTAGCAGATGTAGAGGGTATAGGTGGTACGGTCTACCCAGAAGTAGAGAGTTAATTCTTCAGAAAGACTGTGTCTCGAATCTCCGACCATGGATCTATTTCGAGTCTTGTGGGAAAAGTGCACAACCTCTGCAGAGTGTACTAACTAATCATGATTAGCCATGTCCCCGGTTATGGACATCTTGAGTATCTGGTTCTTGGATTTTCATGTGTATCTCAACACTCTAAATTAATTTGCGGGTTAATGATGATTATTTTTTTGGGTTTGATTTGGAGGAACCTTCTCATTGTTTAATAGCTAACAACGTAGTTAAATAAACTTTGTTCCACTACTATAGGAAGAAATTTGGCTTTATGCAAAACTGATAACCATAGAGCTTTCCACCATCCAAATATGCATGTAGATATAGCATTTATTTCGGTTCACTCTATATGTGTTACCTTGCCAACATATTCCATGTGCTGACCCGTTTCTGGCTGCAACATTCATGTTGCATACTTTTCAGATATCGAGTAAGCGCCATAGGTCATTGTTTTGCACTCAGCTATGCCGTTGGAGTTGATGGACCTACTTTATCTTCCAAGCCTTCCGTTGTTATCATATTTAGATGGCCTTAGGCCATATTATTGTAATAAGTTCTCTTTGAGACATTCGTTGTAATATGTGTGTGATTGCTGCTCTGTTATAATACCCATCAAAGTACTGTGCGTGTCAGCATATCGATCCAGGGATGACACAGATGCATAGATTCTGGACTGATTGAGCTCTGGTCGCTACACCACATAAGCGATTCAGGCATGCAAAACAGATTATTACTTGAAGGTTTAGAGAGTGGCACATACAAATTTACTTGGAACGGCAGGTAGATATAGCATGGTGGACTCATATGGAACAACTTTGGGTTTATGGAAGTGGATGCACAAGCAGTATTCCCTCGTAGTAAAAGTAAAGGCTATCAAAAGACTGGGAAGCGACCAACTAGAGAGTGACAACAGTCATCAATATGCATTGAGATTAACCAACATTGACTGCAAGCATGAATAGGACATAAATCACCATAAAGATGAATATCATAGAGGCTATGTTGATTTTGTTTCAACTACATGCGTAAACATGCGCCAAGTCAAGCCACTTGAAACATTCAAAGGAGGATACCATCCTATCATACTATATCATAATCATCTTTGAAATTCATGTTGTCATCCAACCATTATAAGCTCCTAGCTAATTAAGCATGGCATCAGAAACTATGATCTCTAAGTTGTCATTGCAAACATGTTTATCTCACAACAAAGCTAAATTAGGAACGATGAGCTAGTCATATTTACAAAAAACAAAATAGATCGAGTTCATACCAGCTTTTCCAGGCTCAATCACTTCATCATATATCGTCATTATTGCCTTTCACTTGCACGACCGAATGATGTGAACAATAATAAGAGTGTCCATGCATTGGACTACGCTGGAATCTTCAAGCAAACACAAAGGAGAAGACAAAGTAATATGGCTCTTTGAAAGATAAACAGATATGCATGCGAGAGCCACTAAACATTGTAACAATGGTCTTCTACCTTGAACCAAAGAAAAAGAAAACTATTTACACGGTAAAGCTCCCAACCAGCAAAAGAAGAATGGGAAATGCGGAAAACAGGAAAAACTAAAGCCAAATTTATCATTTTCCTTCTAAACAACCGAAAGTAAAAGTTGGGGGCAGAAGGTTGTGACTCTCAGATTCATCCATCTCATGGTCATCAAAAGAAATCCGTCAATGAGGTTGATCAAGTCTCGTTGACAAACTTTTCTTCGAATCGCATAAAACCGGAGGATTTTCGAATAGTCACTAGGTTACCTCAATGGGGATGTGCATATCCCCAACAAGCAAATCATACTTCATCTTAACAGTAGGTATAGGGCATTCAAAGCTCCCAATAAGAATCGATGAAGTTTTTTCAATAGCATTGATGCAATGTACCCGATATTGTTTCTTCGGAAAGTGCACCGTATGCTCATTACCATTGACATGGAAAGTGACATTGCCTTTGTTGCAATCAATAACATCCCCTGCAGTGTTTAAAAAGGGTCTTCCAAGGATGACCGCCATGGCATCATCCTCGTGAATATACAAAATAACAAAGCCTGTTAAGATAGTAAAGTTAGCAACCACAACAGGCACATCCTCGCAAATGCCTATAGGGAAAGCAGTTGATTTTTCGGCCATTTGCAAGGAGATTTCAGTGGGTGCAACTTATCCAATTCAAGTCTACGATAAAGAGAAAGAGGCATAACACTAACACCAGCTCCAAGATCGCATAAAGCAGTTCTAACGTAGTTTCCTTTAATGGAGCAAGGTATAGTGGGCACTCCGGGATCACCTAGTTTCTTAGGAGTTCCACCCTTGAAGGTGTAATTGGCAAGCATGGTGGTAATCTCAACCTCAGGTATCCTCCTCTTATTAGTCACAATATCCTTCATGTACTTAGCATAAGGAGACATTTTGAGCATATCTATCAAACACATTTGCAGAAATATAGGTCTAATCATTTCAAAAAATTGCTCAAAATCCTCATCATCCTTTTTCTTGGATGGTTTGGGAGGAAAGGGCATGGGTTTCTGAACCCATGGTTCCCATTATTTACCATGTTTCCTAGCAGTGAATCCGTTCTTATTGTATCTCCTATTTTTAGGTTGTGGGTTATCAAGATTAACTGGTTCAATATCCACATCCTTATCATTGCGAGGTTGAGCATCATCATGAACACCACTATCGATGTTATCACTAGGCTCATGTTCATCACTAGATTGTGTTTGGGCATCAGAAACAGAGACATTGTTTGGATTCTTGGGTGTAACAACAATAGTTTTGCTAGCTTGCAAGTTCCTATCTTCTTTCTTTTTCTTCCTAGGATGACTAGGTGCATAAGTGCTAACTCCTTGAGAATCTTGTTCAATTCTCTTAGGATGACCCTCAGGATACAAAGGTTCCTGGGTCATTCTACCGCCTCTAGTGACGACTCTAACAGAATTGTCATTCAACTCATTGAGCAAGTCATTTTGAGCCTTAAGTACTTGTTCTACTTGAGTAGTGACCATAGAGGCATGTTTACTCAAAAGCTTAAGATCATTGACATTTCTATCCACACAAGCACTTAAATGACTAAGCATACGAGCATTCTGTTCCAATTGTCTGCTAACGTAATCATTGAAACGTGGTTGTTTGGCAACAAAGTTATCAAATTCATCTAGGCATAAGCTAGCAGGTTTATCAAAAGGAATATCACTCTCATTGAATATAGGAAGAGAACTTACTTCTACTACCTGTGTCGGGTTATCAATACCATGGATCTCTTCGATAGGTGGTAGCTTTTCGACATATTCAGATTCAATGCCTTTCTCTTTCATAGATTTCTTAGCTTCTTGCATATCTTCAGGACTAAGGAATAGGATACCTCTTTTCTTCGGAGGTGGTTCAGGAATAGTCCAAGAATTCTCACTTCACAAGATATTATTCAATAGAATCTCAGCTTGTTCCACAGTTCGTTCCCTGAAAACACAACCAGCACAACTATCTAGGTGGTCCCTGATACGTCCATTTTGCATCATGCTTTTATGTTGATATTTATCGCTTTATGTGTTGTTATTACACTTCACGGTACAATACTTGTGTCTTTTCTCTCTTATTTTATAAGGTTTACATGAAGAAGGAGAATGCCGGCAGCTGGAATTCTGGTCTGAAAAGGGAGCAAGTTTGAGATACCTATTCTGCGCAACTCCAAAAGCCGTGAAAATCAACGGGGAATTATTTTCGATTTTATGAAAAATACTGGGCGAAAGAAGTACCACAAGGGTGCCACCAGGAGGCCACAAGCCTGCCACGCCCGGCCTATCCCCCTCGCCAGGCCTGGGTGGCTTGTGGGCCCCCTGTTGCCCCTCCGACGCTCATCTTCTGCTATATGGAGGGTTTCGTCCTAGAAAAAAATCATAAGGAAGCTTTCAGGAGGAGCCACCGCCGCCACGAGGCGGAACTTGAGCAGAACCAATCTAGAGCTCCGGCAGGGCCGTCCTCCCGGGGAAATTTCCCTCCCGGAGGGGGAAATCGTCGCCATCGTCATCACAACACTCCTCTCATCGGAGGAGACTCATCTCCATCAACATATTCATTAGCACCATCTCCTCTCCAAACCCTAGTTCATCTCTTGTAACCAATCTCCATTTCACGACTCCGGTTGGTACTTGTAAGGTTGCTAGTAGTGTTAATTACTCTTTGTAGTTGATGCTAGTTGGATTACTCGATGGAAGATTATATGTTCAGATATTTGATGCTATTCATTACCTCTCTGGTCATGAATATAATTATGCTCTGTGAGTAGTCACTTTTGTTCCAGAGGACATGTGATAAGTCTTGCTATAAGTAGTCATGTGAATTTGGTATTCGTTTGATATTTTGATGTGTTGTATGTTGTTTTTTCTCTAGTGGTGTTATGTGAACGTCGACTACATAACACTTCACTATTATTTGGGCCTAGAGGAAGGCATTGGGAAGTAATAAGTAGATGATGGGTTGCTAGAGTGATAGAAGCTTAAACCCTAGTTTATGTGTTGCTTCGTAAGAGGCTGATTTGGATCCACTAGTTTAATGCTATGGTTAGACTTGCCTTAATTATTCTTTCGTAGTTGCGGATGCTTGCGAGAGGTGTTAATCATAAGTGGATGTTTGTCCAAGTAAGGGCAGCACTCAAGCACCGGTCCACCCACATATCAAACTATCAAAGTAGCGAACACGAATCATATGAGCATGATGAAAACTAGCTTCACAGAAATTCCCATGTGTCCTTGGGAGCGCTTTACCTCCTATAAGAGTTTGTCCAGGCCTGTCCCTTGATACAAAAGGGATTGGGCCATCTTGCTGCATCGTTGTTACTATTGTTACTTGCTACTCGCTACGAATCATCTTATCACACAACTATCTATTACCGATAATTTCAGTGCTTGCAGAGAATACCTTGCTGAAAACCACTTGTCAGTTCCTTCTGCTCCTCGTTGGGTTCGACACTCTTACTTATCGAAAAGACTATGATAGATACCCTACACTTGTGGGCCACCAAGATTATTTTCTGGCGCCGTTGCCGGGGAGTGAAGCGCCTTTGGTAAGTGGAATTTGGTAAGGAAACATTTATATAGTGTGCTGAAATTTATTGTCACTTGTCACTATGGAAACTAATCCGTTTAGGAGCTTGTTCGGGGTATCTTCACCTCGAACGGAAGCACAAGGAGTTGCTCCTCAACCTTCTGCACCTACTGAAAATATTTGTTATGAGATTCCTTCGGGTATGCTAGAGAAATTGTTGGCTAATCCTTTTACAGGAGATGGAACATCTCATCCCGACTTGCATCTAATCTATGTAGATGAAGTTTGTGGTTTATTTAAGCTTGTAGGTTTCCCCGAGGATGAGGTCAAGAAGAAGGTCTTTCCCTTATCTTTGGGGGATAAGGCATTGGCATGTTATAGGCTATGTGATGATACTGGATCATGGAACTACAACCGGTTGAAATTGGAATTTCATCGAAAGTTCTATCCTATGCATCTAGTACATCGTGATCGGAATTATATTTATAATTTTTGGCCTCGTGACAGAGAAAGCATCACTCAAGCTTGGGGGAGGCTTAAGTCAATGTTATATTCATGCCCCAACCATGAGCTCTCGAGAGAAATTATTATTCAGAACTTCTATGCTCGGCTTTCTCATGATAATCGCACCACGCTTGACACTTCTTGTACCGGTTCTTTTATGAAGAGAGATATTGAATTCAAATGGAATTTATTGGAAAGAATTAAACGCAACTCTGAAGATTGGGAGTTTTATGAAGGTAAGGAGTCAGGTATGAATCTCAAGTTTGATTGCGTTAAATCCTTTGTTGAAACAAATACTTTTTGTGATTTTAGCGCCTAATATGGTCTTGACTCTGAGATAGTAGCTTCATTCTGTGAATCATTTGCTGCTCATATTGATCTCCCTAAAGAGAAGTGGTTTAAATATCATCCTCCCTTAGAAGTCAATGTAGTTAAACCCAATCGAGTTGAAGAGAAAGTCATTGCTTATAATGATCCTATTGTTCCTAGTGCTTACATTGAGAGACCACCTTTCCCTGTTAGAATAAAGGATCATTCTAAAGCTTCAACTGTGATACGTAGATGCTACATTAGAACACCTACACCCCCTGAGCAAATTAGAGTTGAACCTAGCATTGCTATTATCAAAGATCTCCTGTCTGACAATGTTGATGGGCATGATATTCACTTTTGTGAAGATGCTGCTAGAATTGCTAAACCTCATACTAGAGACAAACATAGGCCTATTGTTGGCATGCCTGTTGTTTCTGTTAAGATTGGAGATCATTGTTATCATGGTTTGTGTGACGTGGGTTCTAGTGTTAGTGCAATAACTCAAACTTTATATGATGAAATTAAAGACGAGATTGCACCTGTCGAGATGGAACCTATTGATGTCACTATTCAGCTTGCCAATAGAGATACTATCTGCCCTTTGGGAATTGTTAGAGATGTTGAAGTCTTGTGTGGTAAAACTAAGTATCCTGCTGATTTTATCGTCCTTGCTACCACACAAGATAGCTTTTGTCCCATCATATTTGGCAGACCTTTCCTTAACACTGTCAATGCTCATATTGACTGTGAGAAGCAAACTGTCACTGTTGGCTTTGAAGGTGTGTCACATGAGTTCAACTTCTCCAAGTTTGGTAGACAACCTCATGAAAAGGAATTGTCTAGTCAGGATGAAACTATTGACCTAGCTTCTATTGTTGTGCCTCCTACTGATTCTTTAGAGCAATATTTGCTTGAGCATGAAAATGATATGCATATGGATGAAAGGAATGAGATAGATAGAGTTATCTTTGAACAACATCTTATCCTTAAGAATAATTTGCCTGCTGAACTGCTTGGAGATCCACCCCCACCAAAGGGTCATCCTGTGTTCGAGCTTAAACAGTTACCTGATACTCTTAAGTATGCTTATCTTGATGAAAAATAGATGTATCCTGTTATTATTAGTGCTAGACTTTCAGAGCATGAAGAAAATAAATTATTGAAAACTCTGAGGAAGCACCGTGCTGCTATTGGATATACTCTTAATGATCTTAAGGGCATTAGTTCCACTCTATGCCAGCACAAAATTAAAACCGATCCTGATTCCAAACCAGTTGCCGATCATCAACAGAGATTAAATCCTAAGATGAAAGAGGTAGTAAGAAAAGAAATACTAAAGCTCCTGGAAGCAAGTATTATCTATCATGTTGCTCATAGTGATTGGGTAAGTCCGGTGCATTGCATCCCTAAGAAGGGAGGTATTACCATTGTCCCTAATGATAAAGATGAATTGATCCCATAGAGGATTATTACTGGCTATAGGATTGTGATTGATTTTAGGAAATTGAATAAGGCCACTAGGAAAGATCATTACCCTTTGCCTTTTATTGACCAAATGCTAGAAAGATTGTCCAATCACACACACTTCTGCTTTCTAGATGGTTATTCTGGTTTCTCCCAAATACCTGTTGCACAATCTGATCAGGAGAAAACCACTTTTACCTGCCCTTTCGGTACCTTTGATTATAGTCGCATGCCTTTTGGCTTATGTAATGCACCTGCTACCTTCCAAAGATGTATGATGGCTATATTCTTTGACTTTTGTGAAAAGATTGTTGAGGTTTTCATGGATGACTTCTCCGTTTGCGGGTCTTCTTTTGATGATTGCGTCGACAACCTTGATCGAGTTTTGCAGAGATGTAAAGATACCAACCTTGTCTTGAATTGGGAGAAGTGCCACTTTATGGTTAATGAAGGCATCGTCTTATGACGTAAAATTTCTAAAAGAGGTATTGAAGTTGATAAGGCTAAGGTTGATGCGATCGAGAAAATGCCATGTCCCACAGACATTAAAGGTATAAGAAGTTTCCTTGGTCATGCTGGTTTCTATAGAAGGTTCATTAAAGACTTCTCTAAGATTTCTAGGCCTCTTACCAATCTCTTGCAACAGGATATTCCTTTTTTTTGACGATGACTGTGAGGAAGCCTTCGAATACTTAAGAAGGCCTTGATAACTCCACCTATCGTTCAACCACCTGATTGGAACTTACCTTTTGAAATTATGTGTGATGCTAGTGATTATGCTGTTGGTGTTGTTCTAGGACAAAGAGTTGATAAGAAGTTGCATGCTATTCACTATGCTAGTAAAACTCTAGACAGTGCCCAAAGAAACTATGCTACTACTGAAAAGGTTTTTTTAGCAGTCGTGTTTGCATTTGAAAAGTTCAGGTCTTACATTGTTGATTCCAAGGTGACTATTCACACTCATCATGCTGCTATTAAGTATCTTATGGAAAATAAAGATGCTAAACCTAGACTTATCAGATGGGTTCTCTTGCTACAAGAATTTGATTTGCATGTTGTTGATAGGAAGGGTGCTGAGAACCCCGTAGCAGATAACTTGTCTAGGTTGGAGAATATTCTTGATGACCCGCAACCTATTGATGATAGCTTTCCTGATGAGCAAATGAATGTCATCAATACTTCACGTAGTACACCATGGTATGCTGATTATGCAAATTATATTGTTGCCAAATATATACCACCTAGTTTCACATACCATCAAAAGAAGAAATTCTTCTTTGATTTGAGACATTACTTTTGGGATGATCCTCACCTTTATAAGGAAGGAGTAGATGGTGTTATTAGATGTTGTGTACCTGAGCTTGAACAGGGACAGATCCTACAGAAGTGTCACTCTGAGTCTTACGAGGACACCATGCGGGAGATAGAACTGCACACAAGGTATTGCAATCAGGTTTCTACTGGCCCACTCTCTTCAAGGATGCCCGTAAGTTTGTCTTGTCTTGTGATGAATGTCAAAGAATAGGCAATATGAGTAAACGCCAGGAAATGCCTATGAATTACTCACTTGTCATTGAACCATTTGATGTTTGGGGTTTTGATTATAAGGGACCTTTTCCAAAATCCAACGGGTATACTCATATCCTAGTTGCTGTTGATTATGTTACTAAGTGGGTAGAAGCTATCCCAACTAGTAGTGCTGATCACAACACCTCTATCAGGATGCTTAAAGAAGTTATTTTCCCTAGATTCGGAGTCCCTAGATATCTAATGACCGATGGTGGTTCACATTTCATTCATGGTGCTTTCCGTAAAACGCTTGCTAAGTACGATGTCAACCATAGAATTGCATCGCCATATCATCCTTAGCCCAGTGGTCAAGTAGAGCTAAGTAATAGAGAGATTAGACTAATTCCGCAAAAGACTGTTAATAGGTCTAGAAAGAATTGGTCTAAGAAGGTTGATGATGCACTGTGGGCATATAGAACTGCTTATAAGAATCCCTTGGGCTTGTCTCCGTACAAAATGGTTTACGGTAAAGCATGTCATTTACCTCGACCTAGAGCATAAGGCTTATTGGGCAATCAAAGAGATCAAATTTGATTTCAAACTTGCTGGTGAGAAGAGGTTATTTGAAATTAGCTCACTCGATGAATGGAGAACTCAGGCATATGAAAATGCCAAGTTGTTCAAAGAAAAAGTTAAGAGGTGGCATGATAAAAGGATACAAAAACGTGAGTTCAATGTAGGTGATTATGTCTTGCTATACAATTCTCGTTTAAGATTTTTTGCAGGCAAGCTTTTCTCTAAATGGGAAGGTCCTTACATTGTTGAGGAAGTATATCGTTCTGGTGCCATCAAGATCAACAACAGGGAAGGTAATTTTCCGAGAGTTGTAAATGGGCAAAGAATCAAGCATTATATCTCAGGTACTCCCGTAAATGTCGAAAGAAATATCATTCATGCCATAACTCCGAAGGAGTACATAAGGGATATTTATCAGCCTGTTTCAGACTCCAAAAAAACGAAGAGGTATGTGATTCGGTAAGTAAACCGACTCCAAAACTTTTCCAGTAGCAATTTTCCTCCGTTTTGGATTTTTTTAGAAAAATAGAAAAATTTAAAGTAGTCCGGAAAGCGCACGAGGAGGCGACAAGCCTGCCAGGCCCGGCTTACGCCCCCCCCCCCTGGCCAGGCCTGGGTGGATTGTGGGCACCTCGTGTGCCTCCCGGACTCCGTTTTCTTGTGGAGTACTCCTTTTGGTCGGGAAAATTCATTATATATTCTCCCGAAAGGTCTGACCCTCGTATCACGCAAATCTCCTCTGTTTTCGTTTCGAGCTTTTGTGCAGACAGATCTAGATCGCTATGACGTCCCCAAAAGTTCCGAAGGACAAGTTTTTCGAGAAGGTCATCAATCCCTACCTCACGGGAGTGCTGCAACACCCTCAATCTATCGAGATGCATGAGGGGGTGCTGCACATCCGTGATGTTGAGGGGCCCAAGAAGACTATAATCATGGAGGCGAGGCTCGAAGCAATGGAGCAGCAAGTCTTCAAGTGCGAAGGATGGTGGAACGCGGACTCAACGCCAACCACATGATGATCATGGAGTTCACCAACAAGCACAAGATCGATGCCACTGACATCGGGAAGCACCTTTCCAAGTTCTATGACAGAATTGATCACCTTCAAGCCTAGATCTATGACCTGCAGAACCAAAACTGTGAGTATGAGTATAGATTTAAATCAATACGGTTGGCTGCAGATTTGAGGATTCCGGAGACTCGATCATCTTTCCATGATGGAGCACCTATGCCCTGGAAGACGGAGGATCGAACCCAGGTTGCAACAACTCCACCACTCTCACCTTCGAAGGAACACAACTGAGCACGGGTATGGCAATCCCCTTGGCTTGTGCCAAGCTTAGGGGAGTGCTGCGGCAACAAAAGTCCTTCCCTGGCGCTTAGGAATTCTTCTTGTTACTTCTCTGCTTTGCGTTGGTTTTTCCCTTGAATAGGAAAGGGTGATGCAGCACAAGAGCAGTAAGTATTTCCCTCAGTTTGAGAACTAAGGTATCAATCGAGAAGGAGGTCCTCGTCAAGTCCGAAGTACGTGCGCAAACACAAACAAGCTTGCACCCAACGCTTCAAAGGGGTTGTCAATCCCTTCAAGATTGTTTGCAAAGTGAGATTTGAAGACGGAAAGTGCAATGAAGCAAAAAGTGTAAGGCTGAAAATATGGTGTGGAGTAGATCCTGGGGGGCATAGTGTTCGCTAGAGGCTTCTCTCATAATAGAAAATACCACGGTGGGTGAACAAATTACTATCGAGCAATTGATAGAACCACGCAAAGTCATGACGATATCTAAGGCAATGATCTAGCATATAGGCATCACGTCCGAGACAAGTAGACCGATACTTTCTGCATCTACTACTATTACTCCACACATCGACCGCTATCCAACATGCATCTAGTGTACTGAGTTCATGACGAACAGAGTAACGCTTTAAGCAAGATGACATGATGTAGAGCGATAATATCAAACCAATGATGAAAACCCCATCTTTTTACCCTTGATGGCAACAACACGATACGTGCCTCGCTACCCCTTCTGTCACTAGGTGAGGTCACCGCATGGTATGAACCCAAAACCAAGCACTTCTCCCATTGCAAGAACCATAGATTTAGTTGGCCAAACAAAACCCACAACTCTAAGAGAATTACAAGGATATGAAATCATGCATAAGAGAGATCAGAAGAAACTCAAATAAGACTCATAGATAATCTGATCATAAATCCACAATTCAACGGATCTCGGCAAACACACCACAAAAGAAGATTACATCGGATAGATCTCCGTGAAGATCATGGAGAACTTTGTTTTGAAGATCCAAGAGAGAGAAGAAGCCATCTAGTTACTAGCTATGGACCCGTAGGTCTATGGTGAACTACTCACGCATCATCGGAGAGGTCATGGTGTTGATGAAGAAGCCCTCCGTATCTGAATCCTCCCTCCGGCAGGGCACCAGAACGTGCCCCAAATGGGATCTTGCGGAGACAGAAGCTTGCAGGGGTGGAAAAGTAATTCCAATCGTCTCTTGATTTTTTTGGGAATATTTGGGAATATATAGGCGCAAGATCTAGGTCAGGGGACCTCCAGGGGGCCCACAAGCCTGGATGGCGCGGCCCCCCTGGCCGCGGGGTGGGAGCTTGTGGGGCCCCTAGGGCTCTTCTGGCTTGGCTCCCAAGTCCTCCAATCTGGAACATTCCAGAAAAAATCTTTTTGGGATTTTTCTTCCGTTTGGACTCCGTTTCAAAATCTCCTCTCAAAGGGGTCGAAAACATGGAAAAAACAGGAACCGACACTTGGCACTGAGTTAATAAGTTAGTTCCAGAAAATAAATAAAAGGCATGCAAAACATCCAAAGTTTGACAAGATAATAGCATGAAACCATCAAAAAATATAGATACGTTGGAGACGTATCAAGCATCCCCAAGCTTAACTCCTGCTCGTCCTCGAGTAGGGAAGTGATAAAGAATGAATTTTTGATGTGGAATGCTACCTACCATAGTTGTCCTTTGCAACTTCTTTCACGTGGCATTAACGTTCAGATCCATAAGATTCAAAACAATAGTTTGCTATTGACATGAAAACAATAATACTTCAAGCAAGCTAGCAAGGTAATCATGAACTTACAAAATAACAAGGCCAAAGAAAGTTATCCCTACAAAATCATATAGTCTGGCTATGCTCCATCATCCTCATACAACTAATGTAAATCATGCACAACCCCGGAATTGGCCAAGTAATTGTTTTCGCACTCTTACTTTCTCAAACCTTTTATAACTATCACGCAATACATGAGCGCGAGCCATGGATATAGCACTATAGGTGGAATAGAGTGTGGTGGTGGTTGTGAGACAAAAAGGAGGAGATGGTCACACTGACTCGGCGTATCAATAGGCTATGAAGATGCCCATTAATAGATATCAATGTGAATGAGTAGGGATTGCCATACAAGAGATGCACTAGAGCTATAAGTATGTGAAAGCTCAAGAGGAAAACTAGTGGGTGTGCATCCAACTTTGCTTGCTCACGAAGACCTAGGGAAACTTTGAGGAAGCCCATCATTGGAATATACAAGCCAAGTTATAAAACGAAGATTCCCACTAGCATATGGTAGTGACAAAGCAAGAAGCTCTCAATCATGAAGAACATGGTACTAACATGAAGCACAAGTGTGGAAAAAGATAGTAGCATTGTCCCTTCTCTCTTTCCTCTCATTTTTTATATTTGGGCTCTTAGGCCTCTTTTTTTTCTTTTCTCTCTTTTTTTGTTTTTGGGCTCTTTGGCCTCTTTTTTGTATTTCCTCACATGGGACAATGCTCTAATAATGATGATCATAACACTTTTATTTACTCACAGCTCAAAGATCACAATGATGATGACTCCATAGGAAATGCCTCCGGCAGTGTACCGGCATGTGCAACGATCTAGTATGATGATGCAATGGCAATATGAGAGTGACGGCACAAGTCATGAGATGGAACTGTGGGAGTTTCATGGCAATATATCACAGAATAGCTATGAAAATGCCATAGTAGGTACGTATGGTGGCTGTTTTGAGGAAGGAATTTGGTGGGTTTGTGCACCGGCGAGAATTGCACGGCACTAGAGAGGCTAGCAATGGTGGAAGGTGAAAGTGCATCTATACCATGGGCTCACATTAGTCATGAAGAACTCATATACTTATTGCGAAAGTTTTTATTAGTAATCGAAACAAAGTGCTAAACGCATACTCCGAGGGGAAGGGTTGGTAGGTGTAAACCATTGCGCGATCCAGACCTCAACACAAAGGATGACAATCAATAGATAAATTATGCTCCGACTTCCTAATATAGCGGTTCACCATACATGCATGCTACGGGAATCACTAACACCAACACAAGTATCTCTAGATTCACAACACCCTACTAACATAACTTTCAATATTACCGAATCCACGTCTCAAAACTAATTGAGAGGATACAAAACTTCTCTTTCTATTCAATGCACATGAAGATGGAGGTTTTTGCATCCTCTTTGGGTACCTAGCACATTTGGGACTACTTTCATAGCATAAGCCCACTACCAAATCACGCACCTCCGTGCTCTAAAGATATAAGTGAAGCACAAGAGCAAAAGTATCTAGCTCAAAATATATAAGTGAAGCACCAGAGCAAAAGTATCTAGCTCACAAGATATAAGTGAAGCACTAGAGCAAAAGTATCTAGCTCCAAAGATATAAGTGAAGCACTAGAGAAAAAGTATCTAGCTCAAAAGATATAAGTGAAGCACTAGAGCAAAAGTATCTAGCTCAAAAGATATAAGTGAAGCTCTATGAGCATTCTAGCAAAATCACGATGAGTGCATGTCTCTCTTTCTCTCAAAAAGGTGTGCAACAAGGATGATTGTGACACAACAAAAAGAAAAGACTCCTAAGATACAAGACGCTCCAAGAAAAACACATATCATGTGGTGAATAAAAATATAGCTCCAAGTAATGTTACCAATGGATTGAAGACGAAAGAGGGGATACCTTCCCGGGGCATCCCCATGCTTAGGCTTTTTTTTGGTGTCCTTGAATTTGGCTTGGGGTGCCTTGGGCATCCCCAAGATTGAGCTTTTTCCACTCCTTATATCTTTGCCCATGAGAACGTCACCCAAAACTTGAAAACTTCAAAACACAAAACTTAAACAGAAACTTGTGATAACATTAGTACAAGAAAACAAACTACCATTGTCGGGACCCCGATCCTAAGCCATAGGAATCCAGCCTGTAACACATCGCATCCCTTTGCGGTCTCACGCACGGTTAACTTCACGGCTGCAGCCTTACCTTAGCCGGGACCGTTTGCGTCTTTTGACTCACGTATGCAATAGTGTCTCTAGCATTCCGATGTCAAAGAACCCGGATCGACAAGTCTAGTCATAAACCAAAGTGGCAGTACCGCACAAGGACAGGCACACATGACCCAACAAAGCAGGTGTCGGTCACTAGCGAGTGTAGACGAGTCGTAGCAAGCTACAAGGACTCCATTACATCGCGTGACATTTCCCCAAAGGGGACAGAGACAGCAGCTAAGAAGGACACATGCCGGTCAACCAATGTGTCCGGAGCAGTAGCGAGCTACCATGGCTCGTTGGATCACAAAGGGGCATTTCCCTCTAAGGAGTGCTACTAAAATTCACGACTAGGTAATCGAACCCCATACATATCAAGTACGACACATGTATGCATGGCATACCGATATGTATAGATACATCGATGGCATCACAACATAACCATAAACATACAAGTTGTATTTAAGAGGCTCAGAAGAACCACACACATAATATTACACAGTAAGGGTCTCACGACCCATAATAGCAGTCATTCAGTTACAAGCCAGCGGAAGTGTTTAAAACCGTCTGAGTACACACAGGTGCAACTAGAAGGCACATGGCCTGACTATACTACAGACCCAACCTAAGGCCAGATCGTAGCTGGGACACCAGCTACTCGTCGTCGATGTCTATGAAGAACCCTCCATTAGGGTCATTAGCAACCTCTGCAACATTTATTAAGAAAACATGAGTACGGAGGTACTCAGCAAGGCTTTAGGATAACTAACTACTCATGAAATGTATCAATAAGGTATGGTGGGGTTTCATGCGGAAAGCCAGCATTTGACTCGTGGCTAGACAACTTGCATTTTTAAATAATTTTGACAACTTGATTTCTCGCACACGAGTTCACTAACACCACAACAATACACCATCGTGGAATCATTCCATCTCCATACGGAAATGCCGTCCACGACACTCACGCTTATCTTGACAATTTTATGAGTAGCCATTTAAGTTATCTATGAACAACATATGTCTCCAAGTAGTCCATATCCGCGGACGCGGCTATTCGAATAGATCATAACCCTGCAGGGGTGTACTTCGTCACACACGCTCTCGCCACTTATCGCCATGTGCACGTCATGCACCTCGGCAACCTTCAAGCGGAAGCCCAGCGAGGGAGTCGGCCACGACCGTTAACCACATTAGTACCTAGTCCAGGTTTATCGCCTATCTGAGAGTAACCCGTACGGAAGTCCGGCCGAGGTTTCCGTCACGGCCCCAAACGATGTGCGCAGGGTTCCCAAGCCCACCATCCGGGTGCCACTTGGTACACCGTGCCACTGCCTACCGCATCACAGCCCACCTCTCAGGTCAGGACCATGCACGACCTCCAGCATGACTATAAACACCAGAAACTACTTGCAACTCCTGGACCGAGTACTAAGCGATTAATAAGTCGAGCGGGGTCATATTTCAGGGCCCATCATGTGGTAGTATCTCGTCTTGGATTACATACACGGAACTCAGTTCCTAAGGACGGTTCCAATGAAACAACCCGCCATGTACTCCTACACAGCCTTTCACCGGTACCTTTACCAAATCAGGTTCAACACACAACCTTTTCTTACCGAACACATTCTCACAATTCTGTTCATCTCCCAAACGACAGACCATACACAACTCTAAGCATAGCATGCATAGCAGGATAAGGCACATCATGGCTCAAGCAACTACCAGGTATGCTAGGTTGCAAGGTTCAGCTATTTACTGTGACAAGGATAGGTCATGCAAAGGAAGTGGGTTCAACTAACGTGGCAAAAGCATTTGAAGCATTTCATCCTAATGCAATAAGTAAGTGCAGGAGCAAGAACATGGGATTTATCAGGATGATCAAAATGGTTGCTTGCCTTGTTGCTCAAAGGGGTGACAATATCCCTCAGACGGATATTCGGTGGAATCCGGGGGAGCGGAGCCTACCGAAAGAAATGACAACAATCAATATCAAACATATGCAATCAAGGTGATGCATGAGATGGCATGATAATGCAAGATGGTAAATTATTATAGCTAACATGTACTAGGTTTGAAGTTGATTTGAATCAAGTTCAAATACCACTTCAAACGAGGTATTCTCGGATGCCATTTTAATTGATTCGACCTGATGCTCAGATCAACTTGATGTTAACATGCATGGGATGACATGTTAGGTTGCTGGTTTGTAATTAGAACAGTGTTTGATCATGTCATTCATAGTGAAATTTAAATATTTTCCAAATTCTATTTATAAAGTATTTATAAGAATTAACTTATTCATTAATCTACATGTTTAGGTTTTGTAACATTTTCAAACATGATTGAAAATGACATATTCAGATTCCTTGAATTTTTCTGATACTTTTTCATATATAAATTATTTTCATTGGAGTTACAGATTAATTTCTATGAATTTTAGAAGTTTTAAACATTTCTGGAATTATTTTTATACTGGAAAACCCCTTTATTGCATCAGCATGACATCAGCAGGTCCAACTGGCCGTTGAAAGTCAAACCTGACCAGTGGGACCCACTGGTCAGTGACTCTGGTCAGTTTTAGATTAGAATTAATCTTAATTAGCTAATTAATCTCACTGGACCCACATGTCAGTGATTTATTAAATTATTTGATTTTATTTTTATTATTCCTAAACTCCGAGAAGCTGGCCCCACACGTCAGTGGCTCAGGCCAGCTGAGATCCACCGGCGGCGAGGTCGTCCTCGCCGGTGGGGAGCCTCCGGCGACCACCAGTACGTCGGAGGGGCTCGGAAACGGCGCACAGGGATCCAAACTCTGCGCGGAAAGCACCAGAGGAACGACACTTCTCCCGCGGGTTCATTTTTGCACTTAGCCGGGGCTGATCTGGCCGGAGATGACGCCGGCGACGAGCTCGGCGGCGGCCAAAGTTCGGGCATCATCGGGGTCATCGAAACAAAGGGAGCTACGCACGGGACTCAGCTCGTACGGCATCTACGCGACGGCTTGAAGCTGTTGGTGGCCTCAGAGGGACAAGCTGATCACCGGAGGGCTATCGGCGACGAGCTCCCGTGGCGGATCTCGTCGTGCTCTAGTGAAATCACGGCTAGAGGAAGGGATCGAAGGGGGAAACTTGGGGGAAAGCTGCGCAAGCTCACGGGGAGTGCAGTGGTGGCGCTAGCTTGCTCGGGGATGGCCTGGAGAGGAAGAACGCCGGCGAAGAACTTCGGTGACCCGAGGAAGGAGACGACTGCGTCTCGTCGTTTCACTGCGTCTCGGCGTCGGGCTCGTGGCTAGGAAGCTTCAGGGAGTTGTGGCGAACCTATTGCGCGGCTCAGGAGGGAGAAGGGTAGGCTAGAATGACGGCGAGCTCGAGCTCTGCTGGGGCTCCAATGGCGGCAGAAAGAAACGAGGCAGAGGGGAGAATGAGGAGAGGATGAGGTCGGGCACGCCTCGGGAGGGTTATCCCCTCGCGTGCCAGCGCAGAGCGGTGGCCAGGCAGGCGCACAGGTGCGTGGCCGCATCGGAGTACGCGGCGGCCACCTCCTGCTGCCCACTGGCAGGGGAGGAAGACGACAGGAGGAAGCTGGGCCGGGCCAGGTGCGACAGGTAAGACTTTTCTCATTTTCTTTCTGTTTTGTTTCTGTTTTAATTGCTGACATTGATTTACTATTTATTTCAGCTCCCAAATAGTTCGTAAAAACTATGTTGAACACCCCAGAATATTTGTTGGAATATTTCCAACCATTCCTAAAGTTTTCAACATTTTTGAAAGCTTAAAGTTTCTGATTTCAAATTTTAAACTTGAAACCAGTAGCTTTTTGCATTTATTTAAAATGCCAAAAGTGTCAAGAAAATGGTTTTCTTCATTTCTTATTTGTTTCCAAGAATTATCAGAAAAGTTGAACTTTTCTTGAGGCCATTTTGGGTTCATTGATTTTAACTAGTTTTGGAATTTCCCTTAATTTGAGAAGTGGCTAGGGTTTGTTGAATTTTCCTTCACCGCTTACTTTATTCTTGTTGAAAATTTCCTAGATGCAATGCAAAGAAAACATGAGCACAAAGCTAACTTGATTAAGGTGTCAGGGATGTGACAACTCACCCCCACTCAAAAGAATCTTGTCCCGAGATTTAGAAGTCGTCGGGAATAACGCAGGATACTCAAGTCGGAGACGGTCCTCTCTTTCCCAAGTTGCCTCCTTTTCAGAATGATTTGACCATTGAACTTTAAGAAACTTGAGGTTTCTACGTCGAGTGGTACGCTCAGCTTGATCAAGAATACGCACGGGGTATTCTCGGTATGAAAGGTTGTCTTGGAGATCAAGCGTTTCGTGGTCCACTTCACGGATAGGATCCGAAAAGCAACGCGTGAGTTGCGAGACGTGGAAGACATCATGAACCTTGGAAATATGCGGAGGAAGTTAAAACTGGTAGGCAACTTCTCCTCGTTTGGCAAGAATGCGAAAAGGACCAATGTAACGAGGAGCCAACTTGCCCTTGATACCGAATCGATGGGTACCCTTCAAAGGTGTAACCCGAAGGTAAGCCTTCTCGTCAACTTCAAAGGTCACAGCCTTATGACCACGATCATATTGGCTCTTTTGACGAGACTGGGCTGTTTTCAACTTTTCACGAATAATGTGAACCTGCTCTTCTGCATCCTGGATCATATCCGGGCCAAAGAGTTGCCTCTCTCCGGTTTCTGACCAATTAAGAGGTGTTCGACATCTTCGTCCATAGAGAACTTCAAAAGGAGCTTTGCCCAAGCTTGATTGTAACTATTGTTATAAGCGAATTCGGCGAATGGAAGGCACTTCTCCCAATTCATAGCGAATGATATAACACAAGCTCGGAGCATATCTTCTAGGATTTGATTCACTCTTTCTACTTGACCACTTGATTGGGGATGGAAAGCAGTGCTAAAAGATAAGTGAGTCCCCATGACATTCTGAAAACTTTCCCAGAAGCGAGAAGTAAAGATACTCCCACGGTCCGAGTTAATCTCTAGGGGAACACCATGAAGAGACACTATTCGAGAGATATATAACTCTGCTAGCTGGGTAGCTGTTATACTCTCACGAACGGGAAGAAAATGAGCCACTTTGGAAAGACGGTCAATGACCACAAAGATAGCATTTTTTCCTTTCTTGGTCTTGGGAAATCCGGTAATGAAATCCATACTAACTTTATCCCATTTCCATTCAGGAATAGCTAAAGGTTGAAGGGTGCCAGCAGGCCTTTGATGTTCTGCCTTAACTCGACGACAAACGTCGCAGTTAGCAACGCACTCAGCAATTTCTCTCTTCATCCTAGTCCACCAGAACCTCTGGCGTAGGTCCTGATACATCTTAGTACTACCGGGATGAATGGTGAGAGGAGAATCATGGGCCTCCTTAAGGATTAACTACCTTAGATGTGGGTTCTTAGGAACCACTAGACGATTCTGGAAGAACACAACACCTTGATCGTTCATGGAAAATTCTTTAGCGTTTCCGCTAAAAATATTCTCCTTGATCCGTGATATACCCTTGTCACGCTTTTGGCCAGCTATAATTTGATCCTTAAGGGTAGGCTTCGCCAACAGGGTAGAAAGGAATCCTTGAGGAACAATATGAAGATTCAACTTCCGAAAGTCCTCATAGAGATGTGGTTGACCTTGTTGTAGCATCAAATTGTTACAATAAGATTTACGACTTAGTGCATCGGCCATAACATTGGCCTTCCCCGGGGTGTAAGTTATCCCTAAGTCGTAATCCGAGATCAACTCAACCCACCGTCTTTGCCTGAGATTCAAATCCGGCTGGGTGAAGATATATTTCAGACTTTGATGATCAGTGAATATTTCGCAACGATTACCCAGAAGGTAATGTCGCCAGGTCTTTAGTGCATGGACCATAGCTGCAAGCTCAAGGTCATGTGTGGGATAATTATCCTCATGTGGACGCAACTGTCGAGATGCGTATGCGATCACATGACAATCTTGCATGAGAATGCAACATAATCCTTGTCGCGAGGCATCGCAATAGATAACAAAGTCCTTAGAAAAATCTGGTGGTAGCAACACAGGTGCGGAAGTCAGGCGTCTTTTCAGTTCCTGAAAACTATGCTCACACTGTGGTGTCCACTCGAAATTTTTATCCTTCTTGAGGAGTTCAGTTAGAGGCTTTGCAACCTTGGAGAAATTCTCGACAAAGCGGCGACAATAGCTCGCTAGACCAAGAAAACTCCTAACTTGCTTAACCGATTCAGGTTGAGTCCAATCAAGGACAACTTGAACTCTCTCGGGATTGACAGCAATACCCTTACCACAGATTACGTGATCTAGATAGGTCACTTCTGGTAACCAAAATTCACATTTTGAGAACTTGGCATAAAGGCGATGCTCTCGAAGTTTCATCAATACCAGCCTTAGATGCTCGGCATGTTCTTGTTCATTCTTCGAGTAGATGAGAATATCATCGAGGTATACCACGACAAATTTATCCAAATACTCCATGAAGATTGAATTCATCAGACGAGAGAAGGTGGCTGGGGCATTGGTTAAACCGAAGGACATGACGGTGTACTCGTATTGGCCATAACGAGTAACAAAAGCCGTTTTTGGAATGTCCCCGTTCTTGATCTTGATTTGATGGTATCCCAACCTCAAATCCATTTTGGAGAAGATTGAGGATCCAGCGAGCTGATCGTACAGATCGTTGATCCTGGGGAGCGGATACTTGTTCTTTATGGTGACCAGATTAACCGGTCGGTAATCTACAACCATCCGATCTGTTCCGTCTTTCTTCTTGATGAAGAGGACGGGGCAAGCCCAAGAAGAAGAGCTAGGATGAATGAAACCTTTATTCAAGGCCTCATCTAGTTGCTTCTTAAGTTTGGCTAGATCCAGGGGTGCCATCTTATATGGTCTTCTGGCTATTGGGACAGTTCCCGGAACAAGATCTATCACAAACTCTACATCTCTGTCAGGTGGAATTCCTGGCAGTTCCTCTGGAAAAACATCCGGGAAGTCACGGACTACCGGAATGTCTTCAAATTCCGGAAGAGGGTTGGCATTTAGGGAATAAAGTTGGCATTTGGCAACTCGAGTAGAGACATTTACTATCTCACCCGAGGGATGGGTAAGCTGGACATTTCTAGAATGAGTATCAATCTTGGCATAGTGAGCTGACATCCAGTCCATGCCCAAGATGATATTAATATTCGAAGATTTCAAGGCTATCAGTGAGGCTAGAAAAACTAGCCTGTCTACTAGAATTTCATTGTCATAGGTTATCCTAGAGGTTTGCCATTTACTACCAGGAGTTTGGACAACCAATGGAATTGGCATATCACAAAAAGACATGTTATGCAACTGTGCATAACTTTCTGAAATGAAGGAATGAGAAGACCCAGTGTCAAAGAGAACAGACGTTGGGTGATGATTAACAAGAAGCGTACCCAGTATGACGTCGGGATCCTCTGCAGCTTCTTCCGCTGACACATATTTCACACGGCCACGTGCAGGAGTTGGCTTTACATAGTAAGCTTTGCCCGACTTGCCTTGCCCAACGGACTTTCCGGGTTGCTTGGCACCCACATTTTGAGGACACTCACGGGAATAGTGCCCTGGTTCTCCACACTTGTAGCATATCACTTGGTTGGCACGTGGTGCAGCATTGCTAGCTCGACCACCATAAGTTTTTGCTGGAGGGTTGGTCTGATTCGTCTGAGGCGCCACGTAGGATGGCCTCGGAGTGTATCTTGGCGGCAGAGAACTGTTCGGAACCCACAGCCTGCGTTTTGGGAACGCGGAACCAGAAGACGAGCCAAAGTCACGGGAGTGCTTCCTTGTGGCTTCAAAGTCAGTATGACCAGTCTCGGCACTGATCGCCTTGTTGACCAGGGCTTGAAAGCTTGCACACTCGTGGAGGCGCAGATCACGACGAAGCTCAGGGCTCAGACCCTTACGGAATCTTGCTTGCTTCTTGGCGTCAGTAGACACCTCCTCTGTTGCATAGCGGGCGAGGTTACCGAACTCGCGGCTATAGGCATCCACGGTCAACTTGCCCTGAGTGAAAGCACAGAACTCCTCTCTCTTTCTGTCCATCAGGCCCTCTGGAATATGGTGCAGACGAAAGGCTGCACTGAAGTCTGCCTACGTGGCTGCTGGTTCAGCGGGATACATAGCTTCAAAGTTCTCCCACCACAGATTGGCGGGTCCTTCCAGGAAATACGCCGCAAAGGTCACCTTGTCGGCCTCAGAAACATTCGCAGAGCGAATCTTGCGTGAGATGCTGCACAGCCAGTCATCAGCGTCGAGGGGATCGACAGAATGATGAAACTTTGGAGGATTCAGCTTCACAAAGTCGTTGAGGGACACTGCAACATTCCTAGGCTGACGAGTCGTATTCTGCTCAATACGCTCTAACAGTCGGTTGGTCTCCGTTTTGTTTCTCTCTGCCTCTAGCATAACTTCCGCCAGAGAGGGCGGGTGAGGCAGGTCTTCCTGCGACGCTTGACTACCCTCGCCTTGCTCATGAGCAGGGGCACGGTTCAACCTGGTGAACACCATCCTGACAAACAAACTCACAGCTTAGACCAATATCATATCAATACTAGCTATGGATTAAGAATGTACTGAACACACGGAATGCGGAAATGAATATCCGAACAGCATGGTAACAAGCAACTGCTATATATACACCATGGTTCATACACACCCTTACATAGTTCAGTACAACCTTAACCGAAGAGCAAACTACTGAAATTATGAAACTACTCATCAGAGGCTTACAAGCTTCCTATACATTATTTATCTAGGCCTCCGGGATTCATTTCACATCACACGCATGTCACGCAGGACTGTGAACGTACAACTACTACCATACTATCCTTCCGCTCACAGCTCAGGCATCCGCATAGAACATCTCATAGAGATTACCTCCATGACCTGGAAGCTCAACCTGCGGATCAGGAAACACTCTAGCCTGAGATCCCTGGGATCCATAAGGACACGGATGTGGCCTTGGTCCCCTGACTGGTGGTAAGAGGGGTCCCCGAAGAGGGGTGACTCCTCCTATAGCTGGCCAGTCAACGTGGGCCTGAAGATGGGTCCTAACAGGGTTCAGCATCTCCATATCTCCGTACCCTGTCTGGACTACCGGTGCCAGCTGCGTCAAAGCCGTCCACAGACGGGCACGGGTAGCATAAAGCTCCGTGCGAAGAGCACGAGCATCCCTGTCTCTGTTCTCTAGCATCTCAACAGTGGACTGCAGTAGTAGATCCTCCATAGAAGAATCAAAATAGACTCCACTGAGGTATCCCTCTTCACCAGGCTGAGAGGCCGGAACATAGCAGAACTCTGAATTCTTGAGCAGTGCATGTCTCGCCCTCATAATGGTTAGCATTGAATAGGCAACATCTTGTACTGCCATGTCAACAGTGACTCCCAACCCATAGGACCAATGGATTGGCTCCTCAGCTCCAGGGTAGTCTAGAAATACCCTAACAGTGCAGATATACTGGCTCTGGTTGAAGTCTCGGTACTGTTCCTCCACTGTGTACTCAGGGTACCAGCGGTAACCGCACACCGACATCACCCTGACCAGCATGGCCGTATGACCCGGTACATCAATGCACCTTGTCAGACGTACCACCTGACGAGAAGGACGGCCAGGCGTCTGAAAATAGAGAGTAATGCAAAAGCATTAGAGCTCCGAATGCAAAATTGGGCAGCATAACGGCTGTAAATGCTCAAAAACAAATTTTGAGACAACCCAAAAAGGAATAGCGTAACCACTCAACTATCAAGTTCAATTCTCTGATCATCAAACCTACTTCCTTTTTCCTAGGAAAGAAAGAAATCCAAATATCTCTTGACCCGTAGTCCTATAATCTATCGATCAGAAACACGAGCCTAGAAGAAGATGAGTAACCTAGTCCTTAATTCCCGCAGAAAAGACGAGGATGACTAGAATAGAATAACTTGAGAAGAGAACAAGAGTCTTACGTTCCCTTCCACAAAAAATTCCCTTATATATAACTAAAGCAGTTCTAGACTCAACTTCGACCAGTTTGGCTAGTAATCCTACAGTCAGTCAGGCTCTGATACCAATGCTGTCGGGACCCCGATCCTAAGCCATAGGAATCCAGCCTGTAACACATCGCATCCCTTTGCGGTCTCACGCACGGTTAACTTCACGGCTGCAGCCTTACCTTAGCCGGGACCGTTTGCATCTTTTGACTCACGTATGCAATAGTGTCGCTAGCATTCCGATGTCAAAGAACCCGGATCGACAAGTCTAGTCATAAACCAAAGTGGCAGTACCACACAAGGACAGGCACACATGACCCAACAAAGCAGGTGTCGGTCACTAGCGAGTGTAGATGAGTCATAGCAAGCTACAAGGACTCCATTACATCGTGTGACATTTCCCCAAAGGGGACAGACACAGCAGCTAAGAAGGACATATGCCGGTCAACCAATGTGTCCGGAGCAGTAACGAGCTACCATGGCTCGTTGGATCACAAAGGGGCATTTCCCTGTAAGGAGTGCTACTAAAATTCACGACTAGGTAATCGAACCCCATACATATCAAGTACGACACACGTACGCATGGCATACCGATATGTATAGATACATCGATGGCATCACAACATAACCATAAACATACAAGCTTTATTTAAGAGGCTCGGAAGAGCCACACACATAATATTACACAGTAAGGGTCTCACGACCCATAATAGCAGTCATTCAGTTACAAGCCAGTGGAAGTGTTTAAAACTGTCTGAGTACAGACAGGTGCAACTAGAAGGCACATGGCCTGACTATACTACAGACCCAACCTAGGGCCAGATCGTAGCTGGGACACCAGCTACTCGTCGTCGTCGATGTCTATGAAGAACCCTCCATTAGGGTCATTAGCAACCTCTGCAACATTTATTAAGCAAACATGAGTACGGAGGTACTCAGCAAGGCTTTAGGATAACTAACTACTCATGCAATGTATCAATAAGGTATGGTGGGGTTTCATGCGGAAAGCCAGCATTTGACTCGTGGCTAGACAACTTGCATTTTTAAATAATTTTGACAACTTGATTTCTCGCACACGAGTCCACTAACACCACAACAATACACCATCGTGGAATCATTCCGTCTCCATACGGAAATGCCGTCCACGACACTCACGCTTATCTTGACAATTTTATGAGTAGCCATTTAAGTTATCTATGAACAACATATGTCTCCAAGTAGTCCATATCCGCGGACGCGGCTATTCGAATAGATCATAACCCTGCAGGGGTGTACTTCGTCACACACGCTCTCGCCACTTATCGCCATGTGCACGTCATGCACCTCGGCAACCTTCAAGCGGAAGCCCAGCGAGGGAGTCGGCCACGACCGTTAACCACATTAGTACCTAGTCCAGGTTTATCGCCTATCTGAGAGTAACCCGTACGGAAGTCCGGCCGAGGTTTCCGTCACGGCCCCAAACGATGTGCGCAGGGTTCCCCAGCCCACCATCCGGGTGCCACTTGGTACACCGTGCCACAGCCTACCGCATCACAGCCCACCTCTCAGGTCAGCACCATGCACGGCCTCCAGCATGACTATAAACACCAGAAACTACTTGCAACTCCTGGACCGAGTACTAAGCGATTAATAAGTCGAGTGGGGTCATATTTCAGGGCCCATCATGTGGTAGTATCTTGTCTTGGCTTACATACAAGGAACTCAGTTCCTAAGGACGGTTACAATGAAACAACCCGCCATGTACTCCTACACAGCCTTTCACCGGTACCTTTACCAAATCAGGTTCAACACACAACCTTTGCTTACCGAACACATTCTCACAATTCTGTTCATCTCCCAGATGACAGACCATACACAACTCTAAGCATAGCATGCATAGCAGGATAAGGCACATCATGGCTCAAGCAACTACCAGGTATGCTAGGTTGCAAGGTTCAGCTATTTACTGTGACAAGGATAGGTCATGCAAAGGAAGTGGGTTCAACTAACGTGGCAAAAGCATTTGAAGCATTTCATCCTAATGCAATAAGTAAGTGCGGGGGCAAGAACATGGGATTTATCGGGATGATCAAAATGGTTGCTTGCCTTGTTGCTCAAAGGGGTGACAATATCCGTCAGACGGATATTCGGTGGAATCCGGGGGAGCGGAGCCTACCGAAACGAATGACAACAATCAATATCAAACATATGCAATCAAGGTGATGCATGAGCATGGCATGATAATGCAAGATGGTAAATTATTATAGCTAACATGTATTAGGTTTGAAGTTGATTTGAATCAAGTTCAAATACCACTTCAAACGAGGTATTCTCGGATGCCATTTTAATTGATTCAACCTGATGCTCAGATCAACTTGATGTTAACATGCATGGGATGACATGTTAGGTTGCTGGTTTGTAATTAGAACAGTGTTTGATCATGTCATTCTAGTGAAATTTAAATATTTTCCAAATTCTATTTATAAAGTATTTATAAGAATTAACTTATTCATTAATCTACATGTTTGGGTTCTGTAACATTTTCAAACATGTTTGAAAATGACATATTCAGATTCCTTGAATTTTTCTGATACTTTTTCATATATAAATTATTTTCATTGGAGTTACAGATTAATTTCTATGAATTTTAGAAGTTTTAAACATTTCTGGAATTATTTTTATACTGGAAAAACCCCTTTATTGCATCAGCATGACATCAGCAGGTCCAACTGGCCGTTGAAAGTCAAACCTGACTAGTGGGACCCACTGGTCAGTGACTCTGGTCAGTTTTAGATTAGAGTTAATCTTAATTAGCTAATTAATCTCACTGGACCCACATGTCAGTGACTTATTAAATTATTTGATTTTATTTTTATTATTCCTAAACTCCCAGAGGCTGGCCCCACGCGTCAGTGGCTCAGGCCAGCTGAGATCCACCGGCGGCGAGGTCGTCCTCGCCGGTGGGGAGCCTCCAGCGACCACTAGTACGTCGGAGGGGCTCGGAAACGGCGCACAGGGGCCAAACTCTGCGCGGAGAGCACCACAGGAACGACACTTCTCCCGCGGGTTCATTTTTGCACTTAGCGGGGGCTGATCTGGCCGGAGATGACGCCGGCGATGAGCTTGGCGGTGGCCAAAGTTCGGGCGTCATCGGGGTCATCAAAACAGAGGGAGCTACGCACGAGACTCAGCTCCTACGGCATCTACGCGACGGCCTGAAGCTGCTGGTGGCCTCAGAGGGACGAGCTGATCACCGGAGGGCTACCGGCGACGAGCTCCCGCGGCGGATCTCGTCGGGCTCTAGTGAAATCACGGCTAGAGGAAGGGATCGAAGGGGGAAACTTGGGGGAAAGCTGTGCAAGCTCACGGGGAGTGCAGTGGTGGCGCTAGCTTGCTCGGGGATGGCCTGGAGAGGAAGAACGCCGGCGACGAACTTCGGTGACCCAAGGAAGAAGACGACTGCGTCTCGTCGTTTCACTGCGTCTCAGCGTCGGGCTCGTGGCTAGGAAGCTTCAGGGAGTTGTGGCGGACCTATTGCGCGGCTCAGGAGGGAGAAGGGTAGGCTAGAATGACGGCGAGCTTGAGCTCTGCTCGGGCTCCAATGGCGGCAGAAAGAAACGAGGCGGAGGGGGAGAATGAGGAGAGGATGAGCTCGGGCACGCCTCGGGAGGGTTATCCCCTCGCGTGCCAGCGCAGAGCGGCGGCCAGGCAGGCGCACAGGTGCGTGGCCGCGCCGGAGTACGCGGCGGCCACCTCCTGCTGCCCACTGGCAGGGGAGGAAGACGACAGGAGGAAGCTGGGCCGGGCCAGGTGAGCGTCAGGTAAGACTTTTCTCATTTTCTTTCTGTTTTGTTTCTGTTTTAGTTGCTAACATTGATTTACTATTTATTTCAGCTCCCAAATAGTTTGTAAAAACTATGTTGAACACCCCAGAATATTTGTTGGAATATTTCCAACCATTCCTAAAGTTTTCAACATTTTTGAAAGCTTAAAGTTTCTGATTTCAAATTTTAAACTTGAAACCAGTAGCTTTTTGCATTTATTTAAAATGCCAAAAGTGTCAAGAAAATGGTTTTCTTCATTGCTTATTTGTTTCCAAGAATTATCAAAAAAGTTGAACTTTTCTTGAGGCCTTTTTGGGTTCATTGATTTTAACTAGTTTTGGAATTTCCCTTAATTTGAGAAGTGGCTAGGGTTTGTTGAATTTTCCTTCACCACTTACTTTATTCTTGTTGAAAATTTCCTAGATGCAATGCAAAGAAAACATGAGCACAAAGCTAACTTGATTAAGGTGTCAGTGATGTGACAACCATTTCCTTTGGTACTGTAGAAAACTTGAATTCCATCTATATTGATGATGGGATAATGTATTCTCACTTTTCCATGGCTAGTACCCCCCGATACTAACCATAGTTTCATCAAAACAAGCAACCAACTCAACAAAAAACAGAATCTGTCAAAAACAGACCAATCTGTAGCAATCTGTACACTTCTTATACTTATGGTACCTCAAAAAATCTGAAACATTACGACGGTCTGGGGAAAAGGCATATAAACCAGAAGCAAAAAGAATCAACTCAAAATCTCTTTCTGAATAAAAATGAAAAATCACCTCGTGAGCGAAAAGTTACTGTCTTTTTCCAGCAGGATCAAACAACCATTACCAAGACTAGTCATAAAGGTTTTGCTTGGCTCAAACACAAAAAGAAACACAAAAGACACAATCACAACAGAATTATGAAAGTGTGGACGCAACAAAACAGAAATAAAAAGATAAATTCGTTGGGTTGCTTTTGGTGGTAGAATCCTTAACCCCCTTAGCTAGGCATAGGAGTGATAGAATCACGTATCGTCGTCTTTGGTGCTCAAACCATAAGTAGCCCTCATCATGGATTCATAAGGCAATCTTATTTTCTTTCTAGGAAAGTGTTCCATGCCCTTCATTAAAGGAAATTGAAATCTAATATTCCCTTCCTTCATATCGATGATAGCACCAATAGTCCTTAGGAAAGGTCTACCAAGAATAATAGGGCATGTAGGATTGCAATCAATGTCAAGAACAATGAAATCCACGGGTACATAGTTACTATTTGCAATAATAAGAACATCATTGATCCTTACCATGGGTTTCTTGATAGTAGAATCAGCAAGATGCAAATTAAGAGAACACTCTTCAATCTCATTAAAACCCAGAACATCACATAAAGACTTTGGGATCGCAGAAACACTAGCACCCAAATCACACAAAGCATTGCACTCATAGTTTTTGATTTTGATTTTGATGGTAGGTACCCACTCATCATGATGCTTTCTAGGGATAGAGACTTCCAATTCAAGTTTCTCTTCAAGAGCTTTTATCATAGCTTCGACGATATGATCGGTAAAGGCTTTGTTTTGGCTATAAGCGTGTGGAGAGTTCAACATGGATTGCATCAAAGAAATGCATTCAATCAAGGAGCAACTATCATAATTGAATTCCTTTAAATCCACGGTAGTAATTTCATTACTACTCAAAGGTTTAACGTCTTCTACTCCATTTTTAATGCTTATAGCATCAAGATAGATGGACTCCGAATCATTGGGGCACTTTTCAACCAAAGTGGATTCATATCCAGCCCCATAATCATTAGGTTTGACACAAGAAAAAAAAGATTCAATGGGAGTCACACCAAGCACTTTAAGATCTTCGTGATTCTCATCACGAGAACACGCCTTTTTAAGCCATTCATGTCTAGCACGAATTTGGGTGGTTCTTTCTTGGCTCTCAATCATGGAAACACGCATAGCTTTCAAAGTTTCATCCATGCTGATTTTCGGAGGAGCACATCTAACTTTCAAAGCATCAACATCACAAGAAATCCTATCAACGCTCTTAGCCAAATCGTCAATTTTGAGTAGTTTTTCCTCTATGGATGCATTGAAAATCTTTTGAGAGTTGATGAACTCTTTGATGTTACTCTCTATATCAGAGGGTAATCTATTGTAATTTCCATTGGTATTGTTGTAGGAGTTGCCAAAATTATTAGAGGAGTTACTAGGAAAAGGCCTTGGAACATAGTTTCCTATAAAAGCGTTGTTGTTGCCAAAGTTATTCCTACCAACAAAATTACCATCCAAGCTAGCGTTGCTACTCTCAATCAAAGAAGACAAAGGTATATCATTAGGATCCAAAGGAGCACTTCTACTAGCAACCAAATTCATTAACTCATCCATCTTAGCACTCAACGAGTTAATTTCTTATATAGCGTGTACCTTCTTACTAGTAGGTGACCTTTTAGTGTGCCACTGAGAGTAGTTCGTCATGATGTTGTCTAAGAGCATTGTGGCTTCTCCTAACGTGATTTCCATGAACGTTCCACCTGAGGCGGAGTCCAAGATATTTCTAGAAGCGAAATTCAAGCCAGCGTAAAAGATTTGAATAATCATCCAAAGACTCAAGCCATGAGCGGGACAATTTCTAATCATTAACTTCATTCTCTCCCAAGCTTGTGCAACATGTTCATATCAAGTTGCTTGAAATTCATGATATCATTACGGAGAGAGATGATATTAGCCGGCGGGAAATACTTGGATATATAAGCATCTTTGCACTTACCCAAGAATCGATACTATTTTTGGGCAAAGAAGAAAACCAAGTTTTTGCACGATCTCGCAACGAGAAAGGAAAAAAGCTTCAATTTAATCACGTCATTATCCACATCTCTTTTCTTTTGCATATCGCAAAGCTCAATGAAGGTATTGAGATGGGATGCGGCATCTTCACTAGGAAGGCCAGAGAATTGCTCTTTCATAACAAGATTCAGCAAAGCGGCATTGATTTCGTATGACTCTGCACTACTGGCGGGAGCAATCGGAGTCCTAATAAAATCATTATTATTAGTATTCGAGAAGTCACAAAGTTTGGTGTTTTCGTTCATGGTGACTTCAGCAAGCAAGCAAGCACACAAGCAAACAAAAAGAGGGAGAGAAAAAGGGCGAACGAAAAGGCGAACGAAAAAGGCAAATTGGTGAAGTGGGGGAGAGGAAAATGAGAGGCAACTGGCAAACAAAGTAAATGCAAGAGATGAGTTTGCGACACCTACTTGGATGAGTTCTTGACTTGATCTTCCTCCCCGGCAATGGCGCCAGAAATTCTTCTGCTGTGGCAACAAAAGTCCTTCCCTAGCGCTTAGGAATTCTTCTTGTTACTTCTCTGCTTTGCGTTGGTTTTTCCCTTGAAGAGGAAAGGGTGATGCAGCACAGGAGCAGTAAGTATTTCCCTCAGTTTGAGAACCAATGTATCAATCCAAAAGGAGGGCCTCGTCAAGTCCGAAGTACCTGCGCAAACACAAACAAGCTTGCACCCAACACTTCAAAGGGGTTGTCAATCCCTTCAAGATTGTTTGCAAAGTGAGATCTGAAGGCGGAAAGTGCAACAAAGTAAAAGGTGTAAGGCTGAAAATGTGGTGTGGAGTAGACCGTGGGGGCCCTAGTGTTCACTAGAGGCTTCTCTCATAATAGCAAATATCACGGTGGGTGAACAAATTACTGTCCAGAAATTGATAGAACCGCGCAAACTCATGACGATATCTAAGGCAATGATCTAGCATATAGGCATCACGTCCGAGACAAGTAGACCGATACTTTCTGCATCTACTACTATTACTCCACACATCGACCGCTATCCAGCATGCATCTAGTGTATTGAGTTCATAACGAACAGAGTAACGCTTTAAGCAAGATGACATGATGTAGAGGGATAATCTCAAACCAATGATGAAAACCCCATCTTTTTACCATTGATGGCAACAACACGATACATGCCTCGCTACCCCTTCTGTCACTGGGTGAGGTCACCGCATGGTATGAACCCAAAACCAAGCACTTATCCCATTGCAAGAATCATAGATCTAGTTGGCCAAACAAAACCCACAACTCGAAGAGAATTACAAGGATATGAAATCATGCATAAGAGAGATCAGAAGAAACTCAAATAAGACTCATAGATAATTTGATCATAAATCCACAATTCATCGGATCTCGACAAACACACCGCAAAAGAAGATTACATCGGATAGATCTCCATGAAGATCATGGAGAACTTTGTATTGAAGATTCAAGAGAGAGAAGAAGCCATCTAGTTACTAGCTATGGACCCGTACTTCTATGGTGAACTACTCACGCATCATCGGAGAGGTCATGGTGTTTATGAAGAAGCCCTCCGTATCCGAATCCCCCCTCCGGCAGGGCACCAGGACGTGCCCCAGATGGGATCTTGCGAAGACAGAAGCTTGCGGCGGCGGAAAAGTAATTGCGATCGTCTCTTGATTTTTTCGGGAATATTTGGGAATATATAGGCGCAAGATCTAGGTCACGGACCTCCAGGGGGCCCACAAGCCTGGATGGCGTGCCCCCCTTATTGCGGGGTGGGGGCTTGTGGGGCCCCTGGGGCTCTTCTGGCTTGTCTCCCAAGTCCTCTGATCTTCTTCCGTTCCAGAAAAAATATTTTTGGGGATTTTCTTCCGTTTGGACTCCGTTTCAAAATCTCCTCTGAAAGGGGTCAAAAACATGGAAAACTACAGGAACTGGCACTTGGGACTGAGTTAATAAGTTAGTGCCAGAAAATAGCTAAAAGGCATGCAAAACATTCAAAGTTTGACAAGATAATAGCATGAAACCATCAAAAATTATAGTTACGTTGGAGACGTATGAGGGAGTTGCCCCAGTATCGTATCACCATCACATCTTTTACTTTTACCTTTTTCTTAGTTCGATCCTTTTTGGTTTTATCTTTTTCTAGTAGAATAAAGCTCTTAGTATGTTCTAGGCTTGAGTTTTGCTTTGTGTCACCCCCGATGTAATCGAGTTCTTGAGTCGTATAAAAAGAGTGATTTAGTTAAGGGCCTTGCCTCATGCCATGATCTAAAGAAAAGAATGATAAAAGAACAAAAGCATGAAAGATCATGTATTGATATTACTGGAAGTGATGGCTTCACATATAAAAAGAATGTTGATTGAAACTTGTTGTGGGTGGACAAACATAGACCTTGGTCATTGTTGCAATTAATAGGATGTAATTAAGAAGGAGAGGTTCACATATAAATATATCATCCTTGAAACCATCTATGATTGTGAACACTCATTAAACTATTACATGCTTAGAAGTAGATGTTGGACAAGGAAGACAACATAATGAATTATGTTTGCTTGGTTCCGAACAATGTTATATGACTAGAGATCCCTTAGCATGTGACGATTGCTTCCACTTCTTATCAGCCAAAACTTCTGCACTAAGTAGAGATACTGCTTGCGCATCCACAAACCTTCAACCCAGTTTTGCCATGAGAGTCCACCATACCTACCTATGGATTGAAGAAGATCCTTCAAGTAAGTTGTCATCGGTGGAAGCAATAAAAATTGCTCCCTAAATATGTATGATCTATTAGTGTGTGGAAAATAAGCTTTGTACGAACCTGTGATGAGGAAGACATAAAAGCGACGGACTGCATAATAAAGTTCTTTATCACAGGAGGCAATATAGAGTGACGTTCATTCACACTAAGAGGCCACACATCCAAACCTCAAAAGCGCATGACAACCTATGCTTCCCTCTGCGAAGGGCCTATCCTATACCTTTACGTTTTGTCCCTAAAAGAGTCATGGTGATCGACACCAATTCCTTATTTTGCCTTTATCTTGGCTAACTTCACGTGCTAGGGAAAGATCTATATTCATATGTCAACTTGGAAGTAAGTACTCATGAATTATTATTGTTGACATTACCCTTGAGGTAAGTCGTTGGGAGGCGAAACTGTAAGCCCCTATCTTTCTCTGTGTCCAACTGAAACTTTCATCTCATGAGTACCAGGTGAGTTCTAGAAATAGTATAAGATGAAAGGATGATTGAGTATGTGGACTTGCTTTACATGATCTTATTTGACTCTTTCCGTTCTTATGATAAATTGCAGTTGCTTCAATGATTAAAGGCTATTGGTTGTTAATTCTCAGTAAGGTTCTTGATCCATGCTTTACTTGGTGAAGGAAATATCACTTTAGCATAAGAGATTATATGATGACATTGTTGTTCTAATTATGATCATGATGCATGCATGTCCGTACTTTGTTTTGCCGACACCTCTATCTCCAAACATGTGGGCATATTTGTCGATCTCGGCTTCCGCTTGAGGACAGGTGAAGTCTAAGCTTGGGGGAGTTGATACGTCCATTTTGCATCATGCTTTTATGTTGATATTTATCGCTTTATGGGCTATTATTACACTTCACGGTACAATACTTATGCCTTTTCTCTCATATTTTATAAGGTTTACATGAAGAGGGAGAATGCCGGTAGCTAGAATTCTTGTCTGAAAAGGGAGAAAGTTTGCGATACCTATTGTGCGCAACTCCAAAAGCCGTGAAAATCAACGGGGAATTATTTTGGATTTTATGAAAAATACTGGGCGGAAAAAGTACCAGAGGGGCGCCACCAGGAGACCACAAGCGTGCCAGGCCCGGCCTACCCCCTTGTCGGGCCTAGGTGGCTTGTGGGCCCCCTGTTGCCCCTCCGGCGCTCATCTTCTGCTATATGGAGGGTTTCGTCCCAGAAAAAAATCATAAGGAAGCTTTCGGGAGGAGCCGCCGCCACCACGAGGCGGAACTTGAGCAGAACCAATCTAGAGCTCCGGCAGGGCCGTCCTGCCGGGGAAATTTCCCTCCCAAAGGGGGAAATCGTCGCCATCGTCGTCACCAACACTCCTCTCATCGAGGGGACTCATCTCCATCAACATCTTCATCAGCACCATCTCCTCTCCAAACCCTAGTTCAACTCTTGTAACCAATCTCCGTCTCACAACTCCGATTGGTACTTGTAAGGTTTCTAGTAGTGTTAATTACTCTTTGTAATTGATGCTAGTTGGATTACTCGGTGGAAGATTATATGTTCAGATCTTTGATGCTATTCATTACCTCTCTGGTCATGAATATAATTATGCTTTGTGAGTAGTCACCTTTGTTCCTGAGGACATGGGATAAGTCTTGCTATAAGTAGTCATGTGAATTTGGTATTCGTTCGATATTTTGATGTGTTGTATGTTGTTTTTCCTCTAGTCGTGTTATGTGAACGTCGACTACATAACACTTCACCATTATTTGGTCCTGGAGGAAGGCATTGGGAAGTAATAAGTAGATGATGGGTTGCTAGAGTGACAGAATCTTAAACCCTAGTTTATGCGTTGCTGGGTAAGGGGCTGATTTGGATCCACTAGTTTAATGCTATGGTTAGACTTGTCTTGATTCTTCTTTTGTAGTTGTGTATGCTTGCGAGAGGGGTTAATCATAAGTGGGATGTTTTTCCAAGTAAGGGCAGCACCCAAGCACCGGTCCACCCACATATCAAACTATCAAAGTAGTGAACGCGAATCATATGAGCATGATGAAAACTAGCTTGACAGAAATTCCCATGTGTCGTCGGGAGCGCTTTACCTCCTATAAGAGTTTGTCCAGGCTTGTCCCTTGCTACAAAAGGGATTGGGCCATCTTGCTGCACCGTTGTTACTATTGTTACTTGCTACTCGCTACGAATTATCTTATCACACAACTATCTGTTACCGGTAATTTCACTGCTTGCACAGAATACCTTGTTGAAAACCACTTGTCAGTTCCTTCTGCTCCTCGTTGGGTTCAACACTCTTACTTATCGAAAGGACTAAGATAGACCCCCTACACTTGTGGGTCATCAGTCCATAGAAGCATCGCTTAGTCCATTATGGAAGATATCAAGTATTTCATTCTTCTCAAGAGGGTGATTAGGCAAAGCATTTAGTAGGTGGACAAGCCTCCCCCAAGCTTGTGGGAGACTCTGTTCTTCAATTTGCACAAAGTTATATATATCCTGCAAGGCAGCTTGTTTCTTATGGGCAGGAAAATATTTCTCAGAGAAGTAGTAGATCATATCCTGGGGACTACGCACACAACCAGGAGCAAGAGAAGTGAACCAAGTCTTAGCATCATCCTTTGCAAGAAAGGAAACAACTTAAGGATATAGTAGGGTAAGATCTTTTCCTCACTCGTGAATAGGGTGGCTATATCGTGCAGCTTAGTAAGATGTGCTACAACCGTTTCAGACTCATAACCATGAAAAGGATCAGATACGACCAAACTGATTAACTCAGGGTCGATAGAGAATTCATAATCCTTATCGGTCACAAAGATAGGCGAAGTAGCAAACTTAGGGTCGTATTTCATCCTAGCGTTCAGAGATTTTTCTTTCCACTTGCGCAATAATTTCTCAAGATCATAGCTATCGTTACAAGCAAGAAAGTCCTCAGCTACCTCTCCCACCATAACATAACCCTCAGGTATATCAGGCAATTCATATCTAGGAGAGCTACTTCTAACAGGTGAAATAGCAGGTCCTACTTCAATAACCTCAGCAATTTCAGAAGTATCATCACATTCAGCAGCAACTCTAGCAATTTGTGCATCAAGGAATGCACCTAGTGGCAAAGCAGTATCAAGCAAAGCATCATCACAAGCATCATGGATAGCAGAAGTAGCATCATCAAGCACAGGCGACATATCCGAATTTCTAGCACGTGGTGGTGTCGCAAACTTACTCATAACTGAAGGTGAATCAAGTGCAGAGCTAGATGGCAGTTCCTTACCTGTCCTCGTAGTTGAGGGCAAGACTTTAGTTTTTGGATCTCTCGGATTCCTCATAGTGATGAACGAACATAAATCCCAAGTGACTCAGAGAATAGACCTATGCCTCCCCGGCAACGGCGCCAGAAAATAGTCTTGATAACCCACAAGTATAGGTGATCGCAACAGTTTTTTAGGGTAGAGTATTCAACCCAAATTTGTTGATTCAACACAACGGGAAGCAAAAGAATATTCTGGAGTATTAGCAGTTGAGTTGTCAATTCAACCACACCTGAAAGACTTAGTATATGTAGCAAAGTATTAGTAGCAAAGTAGTGTGATAGCAACAGTAGGAATGGTAACAGTAGCAACAGTGAGAGCAGTAGCGGTAACTGTAGCAGCAGTGACAGCAGTAGCAGCAAAGTAACGTAGCAAGGACCAGTAGGAAAAGACTCGTAGGCATTGGATCGGTGATGGATAATTATTTCGGATGACATTCATCATGCAACAGTTATAACATGGGGAGATATGTAACTAGCTCGAGTTCATCAATGTAATGTAGGCATGCATTCCGTATATAGTCATACGTGCTTATGAAAAGAACTTGCATGACATCTATTGTCCACCCCTCCCATGGCAGCGGGGTCCTAATGGAAACTATGGGATATTAAGGTTCTCCTTTTAATAGAGAACTGCAACAAAGCATTAGCACTTAGTGAATACATGAACTCCTCATACTATGGTCATCTCTGGGAGTGGTTCCGGCTATTGTCACTCCGGGGTTGCCGGGTCATAACACATAGTAGGTGACTACAACTTGCAAGATAGGATCAAGAACACACATATATTGACGAGAACATAATAGGTTCAGATCTGAAATCATGGCACTCGGGCCCTAGTGACAAGCATTAAGCATGGCAAAGTAGTAGCAACATCAATCTCAGAACATAGTGGATACTAGGGATCAATCCCCATCAAAACTAACTCGATTACATGATAGATCTCATCCAACCCATCACCATCCAGCAAGCCTACGATGAGATTACTCACGAACGGTGAAGAGCATCATGGAGTTGGTGATGAAGGATGGTTGGTGATGACGACGGTGACGATCTCCCCTCTCCGGAGCGCAGAACTGACTCCAGATATGTCCTCCAGAGGAAGAACGGGTGGTGGCGGCGCCTCCGTATCGTAAAACACGATGAACTCTTCTCATTGATTTTTTGCTGGACGAAAGGGACTAAATAGAGCTGGGGTTGGAGGCGGCGGAACCCTGAGGGCCCCACAAGCCTGCTAGGCACGGCGAGGGGGGGGGCACCTCCTGGGCTTGTGGGCTCCTCGCTCCACGCCTCTGGTTGATTATTGCACCAGTATTTTTTATATATTCCACAAAAAATCCTCGTAAATTTCCAGGTCATTACGAGAACTTTTATTTCTCCGCAAAAACAACACCATGGCAATTCTGCTGAAAACAACGTTAGTCCACGTTAGTTCCATTCAAATCATGCAAATTAGAGTCCAAAATAAGGGCAAAAGAGTTTGGAAAACTAGATACGATGGAAACGTATCAAATATATTGATATCAACACATGAGTAGGTGGCTCTCTCTTAGAAAAATGGATGGGGCAAGTGTTGGTCGTTTAGAGTGCTTCCTCTTTGAATGAGAGGCTAGTGTAGGGGTATATATAGGCATCTTCAAAAGTCCAACCGTTACAACATTATTGCCCAACTGGGTGAAACCGAAATAAAAACTCGGTTGCACCGACTAGTGCAAAATGTGGCAACTTTAGGTTATTTGGTGAGACCAATATATGAATCTCGGAGACTACGATTTGGTTGGCCTAGGAAGTTACCCACTACAAGAAATATGTTAATTTGCGACCGTCCATATTGGTCACTAAAAGGTCATTGTGTTTCATTTTTGACATTTTTATGACCGAAAACAATTGATCAAAAGTTGGCCATCTTTAATGAAACATAATAACCTTGTTTGTGAAATAGTCGTAGAAGGTTACGAGAAAAATAAAAAGGTCGTAGTTTTTACGACCAATTGTTTTGGTCCTAGCAGGTTGCCCACGCCACCTCGTATTGAACGTGGCAAGCTGACTTGGGAGCTTGGCAAAATTGCGACCAATTGGATTGGTCGTTGATAAGAATCAGCTCGGTCGAGTTTTGTGATTTACATGGCCCGAGCCCAACAATTCAACCTATTTATAGCATTTGTTTAATTTCGATTTTGGTCGGCTACATGGGTCAAGCCCAACATTTCAGCCTCATTATTTTTGGGCCATGGTCATTTTACAATCTATTTCTTTTTTGGCCCTTCGCCTTTTTATTTTCTGAGTCTTTGCCTTTTTACAATTCTTTTTTTCACCAACTATGTTCTATTCTTCTTGAATTGTTTGGTTTATGGCCATTTTAGGGGCCAAATAGCATTTGTTTCATTTTGATGTTTCACCAATAAATAACCACTGTTTTGAGCCAACAGATCCCTGATCACACATTTTTCCTCAAATGACAATCAAAATGAGAATATTATATATATATATATATTAAAATCATGCCATGTGGTATATAACAACAACTACAAAAGTACTGCTATGTAGTGTATAACAACCATTCCATATTTTTAATCACCTAGGAACATACAATTAGCTACAAAGATGAAGCCTTCCCTTCTTCCAACTTCTTCAACCTAGAACTCCTCTAAAAGAGAGAAAATGATCATTATTATGGGTGTCAAGTCAAAATGAAAGCAATACCTTCCAACATACAACACCAAGGAAAAGAATAATGAACAAAATAATAAACAGATACACAAGCAACTAGGAGTCAATCCTGAAACATGAGGGCATGGATAATAGTAGCAACCATGAGGAGTAAATAACAGTAGCAACCATGAGGAGTAATAATAGTAGAAACCATGAGGATTAAATAACATAAGCAACCATGAGGAACAAAATAATAAATAGATACACAAGCAGCTAGGAGTCAATCCTGCGGCATGGTCTGGGTCATAGAGGAGGCATTGGCAAGCTCTGTTCTTACCTTGGCACAACCAAGAGGTGTCCCCCAATGATGCCCTACTTCTGCAGCTCATACTAAGGCACAACCATCTCCACAGTATGGACGATGCCCCCTCCTTTCTCCATCCAGACAGTTGGGCACGGACTAGGAAGCCCTACACATTGCAATTTGCGCAAATGCAACAGGAATACAAGGAACTAGTGAACAAAGGTTGTGAATGGTTTTCATAGAGTATGTACAGTCGTCATTCTGGACATAAAAATATTTATGTACAGTCATGGTTCTGGACATGAAAATATTTGACAGTAAAAACCCTGGTTCACCAAGTACACATGCATAATGATGATGAAAGGAATTAATAGCAAAAACCTGAATGCAACCCATCCTCCTATATGTTTTGCAAACACAATTAGGATCCTTCTAAAAACAAAACCAGCGTTCAACAAAGCATGAAGATCACAATCACACTCTCTCTAGATGAAAAAGGCATCCACAATGGACTTGTTCAACCCAATGTGGCATGGCGAAAAAGGACCATGTTATATGCTTAATTAGCAAGTACTAACTGCATGCCCCACTACATCACAACATTTGTAGATCATTAAGGTGATGAAAGTGACACACATATATACAACTCTTACCATAAAAGGCATCAGGTAGGCCATCAACTGTAATCTATGTATTCCACTACTCCATGATGTCCCTTGGGACGGTCATGGGATCATCCGCGTACTTCTCCTTCTTGCTTCTCATCTCATGGTCTATGACGGTCACGCGGTTGGCCTTGGCCACGATCTCCATGGCTTGCTGAGCCCCCACGAGGATATGCCTCCCCTCTAGATTGCAGATTACAGACCAACCAACAACTGTCACACCCCAAAATTTTAATAATATTTTTATGAAATAAAATATTGCCTAGAATAAAAAATTTGAGAAATAATTTGCTTCATGACTCTTCTCAAAGCCTCTTGCCAAAAAAATTTCTTTTCAAGTGGCATTTTAAAGGTCATTTGGTGCTTGAGTCCTTACTTGAGACCATTTCAAATTCTTTCTTTAATTAAATGGGGATACTCTTTTAAATTTGACCATGTTGGTTTAAATCTTAAATTATGGTTTTCCAATTGATTTCAGGACCACTCCTTTTCCCTAATTATAAAATTCTTCCCCAAGTAAATATGTTTGAAAATTATGTTGGAACCTGAGTGCTTGCATCAAAGATTTCTTTTCTTCTGAAAAATTCATTAGAGATTTTCTTTTTAATATTTTTGCCAAGGTTTCTTTTATTCAAAAATGACTTTTATTTCCCTTAAGGGCCTCTTTTGCACTACACCTTTTGATAACTTATTCTAAAAATTCTACAAAAACTTGTTGATGACCTATGATGTATGTGGATCATATTTTTGTAAAAACTTAGCCAAGTGTTTTGGAAAATTTGAGCTTATTAACTCCTTTTCTTTCCTGGCTCAAATTGGTGTTTGTACTAGAACCCCTAGCTATATTTTTTCAAATATTCTATAAAAAATTGGGGATGTCAAGTAATGCATGGGATTCCATTTTATGCAAAAGCCCAACTTTGTGCTTTGGAGAAATTTAACAAAACAACCACTTTTATGTTCTCGTCCAGTTTAGTACTTTGTACTACAACCATGTTTTACTTTGCTCTAACCGTCTTGAGATTTTTACTGTTGGTATAACACCCTATCAAAACCTTAAGTCCATGAGTTGAGTCCATTGGAAGATTTTAATTGCATGTAATATTAGCCTCAACTTTCTGTCCAAAAAAGATTTTATAATTTGCATTAACAAGTTTAACCTTTTGCCAAGCTAACTTGACCATCATGACTAACACCTAGAGAGAGTATGATCTGGAGTGTTTGGGTTGCAGAAAAGCTCATTTGAAGCCTCTGGCATTTCATCAAGCACCTATGGTGCATGGTCAGATTTGGCTTAACCTTTGACCGGCACTATGGAGTTGCCCCACTACACACATAACATGTCTAGAAAGTTTACTATAAGCCCTAATTTAGTCCCGGTTATTTGGAGTAGCTTGGGAGGTGTCTCGAGGCGCCCGTCAATGTGTCGAACGCCTTGCGTGCGGGCTATGGGCATGCCCAGAGCGCACGTTTTGCACTCGCGTGCCTAGCCGCCGCGTCCGTGCACCCCTTGGCCTTTGGTCAGCCGTAGAGACGCATTAAATCCTCCCCGGCCGATGGTTTGCCCTGCCCTGTGCCGCACAGTGTTCGACCGTGGCAGCGCTGGCAGCGTGCTGACTGCAACTACGTCTGCCGCAACAAGAACAGCGCCGCCCTCGCCCCTCCAGCACGCCACCTACCCTCGCCCCGTTCCCTGCATCGCCCCTCCGTGCTGCTGAGACATGTTGTTGCCCCACTACGTCGCTAGCTCGCCCTGCTGCTGCTCCTACGCACCCGACCATCGCTCGAGTGTGCCGCCGTCCAGCTTATCTCAATGCCCAGCGAATCAACTCAACCACGGCTATAAAAAGGAGCCCCGAGCCCCTTGAGCATCATGCAGCCTCCTTAGACCCGCAGCTCACTCCCCCTCGCATCAATTTGGCTAGAGTGGCGACCCTGCTCCCCTCTGACATCTTCGGCCGCCGCAGCCTTCCGGTGAGATTCGCCGCAGCCAAAGCCCCTAACCTCACCTCACCCCACCAGCTGCATTCCCCTGACCCCTTCGAAGTCGTTCCACCGTGCGAACTTGATACGGAGCCACCGTAGGCGGAACCCATCGGACCCGAAGCCCCTTCCACCATTGTTGGAACAACGCCCAACCTCGAGCTCCGTCGTGCCCCTAGCCTCCAAAAATGGATTCGGCGCCTCTCCCCAAGCATGTGCATAGCCGGAGCATGTCGTGGAGTGCCCTGAATCACCGACAATCAACGCCGGTGAGCCAACCCCGGCCCTACTAGCGCCTGCCCCCGAAGTGTGTTTTCCCCTTGGGAAAATGTGTGCCTGTGAGTGCGCCTCCCCTGCCCCGATAGCATATTTTGATAAAACCGTATTCTTCTCTGATTCTTTTCAAAAACATATTTAAACACGAACTTTAACTGCTCATAAGTTTTTCTTACAACTCCAAATCAACTGATTATTTTTCCTACCCCTTTCAAATTTCCCCTGGTTTATTTAGAAATTTATTTCAAAAAAATTCAAACAACTTTTGTGTGTTGTTTTGTGTTTGTGTGTTAATTCAAACATTTTTCAAAATAGGATGTTTGAAAGAGGAGAATCACTTCAAGTATTTTGTGGTGCACATCACCCTCCTCAACTCCAAAGGCAAGCATCTTGAACTTTGATTTGCATAAAGTTGTGTGACGTTTGTTGTGGTACATCTATTGCGTGATTTTAGGCTATGTTGATTAAAAAATTTGCATGAAATCATACCTTGCATAAGAGTATGTGATGGATATTTTTTTGTTGCTAAATATGTGTGAGGCAAGTGGTGAGTGGGTACTGCCTCATGTCTCATATGCTATGTTGGTTTGGACAACCTCAGAGTAAGGTGTGTCGTGGTGGAATATGAGACCATGGGCTGACATCTCATGGGACGAGACTGGACGGTGAAAGCATGTGGGGTGTGATGGTAGTAACACTGAAATAACTCTTTTAGCAAGATTGTGTGGTACTAACTGTTGGAAATATGCCCTAGAGGCAATAATAAATTAGTTATTATTATATTTCTTAGTTCATGATAATTGTTTATTATCCATGCTATAATTGTATTGATTGGAAACACAATACTTGTGTGGATACATAGACAAAACACTGTCCCTAGTAAGCCTCTAGTTGACTAGCTCGTTGATCAAAGATGGTCAAGGTTTCCTGGCCATAGGCAAGTGTTGTCACTTGATAACGGGATCACATCATTAGGAGAATCATGTGATGGACTAGACCCAAACTAATAAGACGTAGCATGTTGATCGTGTCATTTTGTTGCTACTGTTTTCTGCGTGTCAAGTATTTATTCCTATGACCATGAGATCATATAACTCACTGACACCGGAGGAATGCTTTGTGTGTATCAAACATCGCAACGTAACTGGGTGACTATAAAGATGCTCTACAGGTATCTCCGAAGGTGTTAGTTGAGTTAGTATGGATCAAGACTGGGATTTGTCACTCCGTATGACGGGGAGGTATCTCGGGGCCCACTCGGTAATACAACATCACACACAAGCCTTGCAAGCAATGTAACTTAGTGTAAGTTGCGGGATCTTGTATTACGGAACGAGTAAAGAGACTTGCCGGTAAACGAGATTAAAATAGGTATGCAGATACTGACGATCGAATCTCGGGCAAGTAACATACCGAAGGACAAAGGGAATGACATACGGGATTATACGAATCCTTGGCACTGAGGTTCAAACGATAAAGATCTTCGTAGAATATGTAGGATCCAATATGGGCATCCAGGTCCCGCTGTTGGATATTGACCGAGGAGTCTCTCGAGTCATGTCTACATAGTTCTCGAACCCGCAGGGTCTGCACACTTAAGGTTCGACGTTGTTTTATGCGTATTTGAGTTATATGGTTGGTTACCGAATGTTGTTCGGAGTCCCGGATGAGATCACGGACGTCACGAGGGTTTCCAGAATGGTCTGGAAACGAAGATTGATATATAGGATGACCTCATTTGATTACCGGAAGGTTTTCGGAGTTACCGGGAATGTACCGGGAATGACGAATGGGTTCCGGGAGTTCACCGGAGGGGGGCAACCCACTCCGGGGAAGCCCATAGGTATTTGTGGGGGTCACACCAGCCCTTAGTGGGCTGGTGGGACAGCCCACCAAGTCCTATGCGCCAAGGAAGAAAAATCAAAGGAAGAAAAAAAAAGGGAGGAAGAAGTGGGAAGGGGGAAGGACTCCCTCCCACCAAACCAAGTAGGACTCGGTTTGGGGGGGGAGAGTCCTCCCCCCTGGCTCGGCCGACCCCTTGGGGTTCCCTTGAACCCCAAGGCAAGGTCCCCCTCCCTCCTCCTATATATATGGGGCTTTTAGGGCAGATTTGAGACGACTTTCTCACGGCTGCCCGACCACATACCTCCATAGTTTTTCCTCTAGATCGTGTTTCTGCGGAGCTCGGGCGGAGCCCTGCTGAGACAAGATCATCACCAACCTCCGGAGCGCCGTCACGCTGCCGGAGAAATCTTCTACCTCTCCGTCTCTCTTGCTGGATCAAGAAGGCCGAGATCATCGTCGAGCTGTACGTGTGCTGAACGCGGAGGTGCCGTCCGTTCGGTACTAGATCGTGGGACTGATCGCGAGATTGTTCGCGGGGCGGATTGAGGGACGTGAGGACGTTCCACTACATCAACCGCGATCTCTAATCGCTTCTGCTGTACGATCTACAAGGGTACGTAGATCACTCATCCCCTCTCGTAGATGGACATCACCATGATAGGTCTTCGTGCGCGTAGGAAAATTTTTGTTTCCCATGCAACGTTCCCCCACAGTGGCATCATGAGCTAGGTTCATGCGTAGATGTCTTCTCGAGTAGAACACAAAAGGTTTTGTGGGCGGTGATGTGCGTTTTGCTTCCCTCCTTAGTCTTTTCTTGATTCCGCAGTATTGTTGGATTGAAGCGGCTTGGACCGACATTACTCGTACGCTTACGAGAGACTGGTTTCATCGTTACGAGTAACCCCCTTTGCTCAAAGATGACTGGCAAGTGACGGTTTCTCCAACTTTAGTTGAATCAGATTTGACCGAGGAGGTCCTTGGATGAGGTTAAATAGCAACTCATATATCTCCGTTGTGGTGTTTGCGTAAGTAAGATGCGATCCTACTAGATACCCTTGGTCACCACGTAAAACATGCAACAACAAAATTAGAGGACGTCTAACTTGTTTTTGCAGGGTATGATTGTGATGTGATATGGCCAATGATGTGATGTGATATATTGGATGTATGAGATGATCATGTTGTAATAGAAATATCGACTTGCACGTCGATGGTACGGCAACCGGCAGGAGCCATAGGGTTGTCTTTATACTAACATATGTGCTTGCAGATGCGTTTACTATTTTGCTAGGAAGTAGCTTTAGTAGTAATAGCATGAGTAGCACGACAACCCCGATGGCGACACGTTGATGGAGATCATGATGATGGAGATCATGGTGTGACGCCGGTGACAAGAAGATCGTGCCGGTGCTTTGGTGATGGAGATCAAGAAGCACGTAATGATGGCCATATCATGTCACTTATAAATTGCATGTGATGTTAATCCTTTTATGCACCTTATTTTGCTTAGAACGACGGTAGCATTATGAGGTGATCTCTCACTAAAATTTCAAGACGAAATTGTGTTCTCCCCGACTGTGCACCGTTGCTACAGTTCGTCGTTTCGAGACACCACGTGATGATCGGGTGTGATAGACTCAACGTTCACATACAACGGGTGCAAAACAGTTGCGCACGCGGAACACTCGGGTTAAGCTTGACGAGCCTAGCATGTGCAGACATGGCCTCGGAACACATGAGACCGAAAGGTCGAGCATGAATCGTATAGTTGATATGATTAGCATAGAGATGCTTACCACTGAAACTATTCTCGACTCACGTGATGATCGGACTTGAGATAGTGGATTTGGATCATGTACCACTCAAATGACTAGAGAGATGTACTTTTTGAGTGGGAGTTCTTAAGTAATATGATTAATTGAACTAATTGTCATGAACATAGTCTAATGGTCTTTGCGAATTACGATGTAGCTTGCGCTATGGCTCTACTGTTTTATATGTTCCTAGAGAAAATTTAGTTGAAAGTTGATAGTAGCAAACTTTGCAGACTGAGTCTGTAAAACCGAGGATTGTCCTCGTTGCTGCACAGAAGGCTTATGTCCTTAATGCACCACTCGGTGTGCTGCACCTCGAGCATCGTCTGTGGATGCTGTGAACATCCGACATACACGTTTCTGATGACTACACGATAGTTCAGTACAAAAATACTTAATGGCTCAGAAGCAAGGCGCCGAAAACGTTGTAAAACGTCACGGAACATAAGTGATGTTCTAAAGAGATGAAATTGTGATTTCATGCTTGTGCCCTTGTTAAGAGGTACGAGACCTCCGACAAGATTCTTTGTCCACAAAGCACAGGAGAAAAGGCTCAATCGTTGAGCATGTGCTCAGATTGTCTGAGTACGACAATCGCTTGAATCAAGTGGGAGTTAATCTTCCAGATGAGATAGTGATAGTTCTCCAAAGTCACTGCCACCAAGCTGTGAGAGCTTCGTGATGAACTATAACATATCAAAGATACATACAATGATCCTTGAGCGATTCGCGATGTTTGACACAGCGAAAGTAGAAATCAAGAAGAAAAATCAAAGGAAGAAAAAAAAAGGGAGGAAGAAGTGGGAAGGGGGAAGGACTCCCTCCCACCAAACCAAGTAGGACTCGGTTTGGGGGGGGGGAGAGTCCTCCCCCCTGGCTCGGCCGACCCCTTGGGGTTCCCTTGAACCCCAAGGCAAGGTACCCCTCCCTCCTCCTATATATATGGGGCTTTTAGGGCAGATTTGAGACGACTTTCTCACGGCTGCCCGACCACATACCTCCATAGTTTTTCCTCTAGATCGTGTTTCTGCGGAGCTCGGGCGGAGCCCTGCTGAGACAAGATCATCAACAACCTCCGGAGCGCCGTCACGCTGCCGGAGAACTCTTCTACCTCTCCGTCTCTCTTGCTGGATCAAGAAGGCCGAGATCATCGTCGAGCTGTACGTGTGCTGAACGCGGAGGTGCCGTCCGTTCGGTACTAGATCGTGGGACTGATCGCGGGATTGTTCGCGGGGCGGATCGAGGGACGTGAGGACGTTCCACTACATCAACCGCGATCTCTGATCGCTTCTGCTGTACGATCTACAAGGGTACGTAGATCACTCATCCCCTCTCGTAGATGGACATCACCATGATAGGTCTTCGTGCGCGTAGGAAAATTTTTGTTTCCCATGCAACGTTCCCCCACACTAACCTTGCAGGAAAAACTTAAACCTCCTAAGTCGACCTTAGATCGAGTCTTGTATGTGTGTCACCTTACCTTTCCTGCTGCTGCAGGTCTTTCCGAAAGGGAATACGATCTAGTAGGTCGTAAACCTATTACCAGGTACACACCAAGTAGAGAGGCCGAGATGAAGGTATCCATGGCCCTGGACTAAATCCAATCATCTGGTCACGAGGCATGGGTGTTTCCGGTCTGGGACCGAGAGGGAATGGCCATTCCCTTGTAGCGCGCGGTATAAATTTGATCCAATGCTAGTCGAGGTCGGAGCCTCCCCATCTTATGGTTTTTCCCTCGCAGCGTAGTCCGGGTGAAGCCGGACTTCGCGAGGGTAAAAATGGGTGTACTAGTTCTGAGTGTTTACTTCTGAGATACCATACGCGGGATTAGTCCGAGTGACTATTGTAACCCGTGGGCTGTGGGTAAAGAGTAAACCCTCTGCGGAGTAAAAACTATTCGAGTAGCCGCGTCCACGGTCAAGGACGACTGATTGACAAGTCAAGTATCGGTCTCAATGTCGGTCTTCGGAGGAAGTTAGAGAAACCGTGGCATTAATCATGAAATATGGTAGATGATCATATTATTATTGGTACTATTGAGTAACCCCTATGATTATGATTGTTGGATATCCTTGGGTTGGTAATACCTCCTGGATGTTCAATAGTTATTATTGTTTCAATATAAGCCCTTTCCGCGATGTCGCTTAGACGCTCGACTGTGGCATGCTTGTTATTATTTAGTATAAGTCCTTTTTGTGGTGTCGCTTATACGCCAAGCCGTGGAAACTGTTATTACTTGCATGTGAGCCCTTTAGGCGGTGTTGCTTCAGCACCCGACTGCGGCACGCATGCTATTACTTATTCATTGTTACCTTCCTTGTTTATTTATACAACATTGGTGCAAATTACTTATCTGCATGAATGCGTCCGTGAATTAATTCTTTTGGCAATGATAGATTCATTAAGTGGGTTATGCATGCATCTCACCTGCTTTAACTCTTTAACTTATTTGTTTTCTTGATATTTGCGAGTACATTCAAAGTACTCACTGGCTTGTCCCTGGCTATTGTCTTGGCCAGATTGCGTTCGGAGAGGAGCACCATGCCGTCAACCCCGGAACTTAGGAGTTCAGGATAGCAGCCTTGTGAGATAGTAATTTATCCAGGTCAGCTGTTCCTGTGGGAATGAAATCCCATGGACATTGGAGATTCCTCGAGTCGTTTCTACCGTCAAACCAGTAGATCTTCATGGTCTTGTAATCCAGATTTTATTTTTCTTGGATTTTGTGTATCAAGTGAATGTCCACCAGCTAACATTAGTCCTAAGGCTAGTGAACATAAAGACCCATTCTATGAAAATTATTTTCTAAAAAACGGTCACCATAACAACCCGACATAGGACAAATTCAAATGATTCTCATTTTGTCTTGGGGATGATATGAATGGATAACAAATCAACGAATCATGAGGAGGGTTGTAACTCGTCTGGCCACTCCCTCCACTTCCCGCCATCGCCGTCAAGGCGTCAACATCACCGAGTTGGTCGCCTGCGTCATTGCTCTCGTACCTGTCAGTTTGGCACCACTTCTTGACACACAGCAGAAGATGCGGCTCTGCTTCCATGATCTGCACCTGCTGCTGCTCCCCATCATTCAGAAACTGAATGCCCTCCTGTTCATAAATAAAGTAAGTTACCAAATCATTGCTCCAATATAATGCTAATATGTAATCATCACGCACAAATCTTGGAGCAAATGCTAACATAACAAGAAATCAAAAAGAATACTCATTCTTCATGATGCAACTTTAGTTAGGGACTTGCAATCAAGTGTATGTACCTCAAAAGACGGGAAAGAAGTGGAGAGAGAAACCATCATCAGACACATCGTCATACTTCTCCTGCACAACACGTTCAGGCACACGATTAACTAATGATGAAATGCAGATGCATAATAGTGCTGGGCAAGATTGGTTAAAATTCAGATGTACATCACCATCTCTTCGCCGCTCGCTATTTTTAGCTTCATAGTGTACCTATTTCACCATATCTTGGCCACCCGCTCCCCGACCTCCCTCCAGAACACCTCGTACATGGTCGGATCGCCGCTGCATGCAGAACCAAAGCCAACAGTAAGGCTGATCATAGTGGGAGTAACTAAGAGCAGTGGCGGAGCCAGCTCGGCCGGCGAGCCGGGGCAAAGTACACGTCGCTCGTATGTGTCAATTTTTTGCCTCTGCAAAATGATAATTAGTTGTGTGTTTGCTGCTAGTATTGAAACGTGAATGCATAGTAGAGCCCGGGCAGCTGCCCCGGGTAGCCGGGAGGTGGCTCCGCCACTGACTAAAAGCAAGTATAATAAGGTACAGTCAGCAGGCTATAAGAATTAAAATATTATATTTTTACTGAGTTGGATGAGAGAGAAGAGGAGAAAGAAGGAAGCGGGTTCTTCGTGAAGAGCTAGCTCTGTCACGTGCTCCTATATGCTTTGTGAGAATGAAAGCTGGGTCATATATGATTAAAATATTACTCTTTTATAGCTAACTATTGTACAAGCTAGCTATAAGATGGGCTATAAGATGACTTATAACCAGCAGTTGGCTAAACTATTAACCATGCTCTAAGAGCAAGTATAATAAGGTACAGTCAGCAGGCTGTAAGAATTAAAATACTATATTTTTGCTGAGTTGGATGAGAGAGAAGAGGAGAGAGAAGGAAAGCGGGCTCTTCGTGAAGAGCCAGCTCTAACACGTGCTCCTAGGTGCTTTGTGAGAATGAAATGTGGGTCATATATGATAAAAATAATACTCTTTTATAGCTAACTATTGTACAAGCTAGCTATAAGATGTGCTATAAGACTGCTTATAGCCAGCAGTTGGCTATACTATTAACCATGCTCTAAGGTAGTATCATATACTTGGAACTAGCAAACATGCTGATGTGGTAGACAATTAAAAGAGAGAAAGAGGGTTAGAGCAAGTACAGTAGAGCCGGCTGCCGGCTGTAAGCTCATGCCATGTCACCTATAGCCCATCTTATAGCTAACATGTATAATAGTTGGTTAGAAGAGTGTACTACTTATTTATTATATGACCCACCTTTCATTCTCACAAAGTGTCTAGAAGCACGTGCTAGAGCTGACTCTTAACTAAGAGCCTGCTTACCTTCTCTCTCCTTTTCTCTCTCCTCCAACTAAGCAAAAATATAGTATTTTATTCCTTATAGCTAGCTGACTCATCTCTATTGTACTTGCTCTTATAGTAACATAGGTAGATACCGTAACATGTTAAATGTTATGCTACTATGTGTCACGCATGTCAATAAATAAGGTTATCTATGATACCATGCATTATGAAGGTAGTATCATACAATAGTATCATATGCATGATAGTACTATATGATAAATAAGGTGAAGCACGTTCTCACATTGAAAATAACTTTCGTAATCACACACTGCTATAACACACACAACTCGAGCTTAATGAAGGCATCCAGCGGGATGGGCGGCTCTGGCGGTGACGCCGAGGTACTGCCGTCCGTTCCGACACTCGCGTCACACACCTTAGGCTGGTCACAATGGGGAGGAACTTAGTAGTAACATCACACACTCCAATACAAGTTTGCTTACGTGGCACGTATTTAATGAAGAGAGAGGTGCTTGTGGTAACTAGCTAAGTTACCGTAACATCACACACTTTAAGAAACAATGAGTCTATAGCCTAATAAATGCAACGTTGCATGACACTACATACATGTTACTCCCCATTGTGAAGGTAGGAATATAGTCTAGGAAAGTGTGTATGTTACTATCTTATGTTACTCCCCATTGTGACCAGTCTTAGTTCTCACATGACACGTCACCCATTTCTTGGGCTATTGGTGACCGTGGCATGTGAACCCTAACCACGGGCTCAAGTTTAGGCATCCACCACATGTGATTCTTTGTGCGCGTCGGTTCACGACTATGTGTGGTCTGACCAGTCAAGCACGAAACCGGCGACATTTTTTCGTTAGGTGGCTCCCTCGAGTGTGGCGGCACAAAACTAGCTTGGGCTCGGACCGCTACTTTTCTATACGATGAAAGACGTAGGAGTACTTGCTTACGTTTTCCGACCGGTGAATTCCAAAGTTAGCTGGCTAGTTTGTCTGGTCTTGAAGGGCGACCGGACGTGCGTTGGTCCCACCATAGATAATCAGCGCCACAAGGTTCCAGAGCACAGGGTCGGGCCAGAGGGAGGGACTCGCCGACGGTGTTAAGCTTCTGGAACATGGTGGCGGCACGACACGCAACACCGGGGCGCGCGCGAGGCGACCACGGCGGTGAGGCAATCGCGCTCGGGCGGCAGCCGACGGCGAGGTGTCCCTGAGGCGGCCACGACGGTGCGAGAATCCTCCTCGCCCCGTAAGTCGACGATTGCTCGGGGCGCAGCCAGAGAGCGAGCCCATCCGTCGGACCTTCTTCTCCTCAGATCCGGAAGGCCACTGTTACCGCCCCCTCCTCCTCTCCCGGTGCCTTCTTCGTGGACAGATCCAAGACGTGACCCTAGGCGACGTCGCAGGAGAGAGGGCAGGTGGGTGGGGGCGGCGAGCGAGGTGGAGTCCATCGCCGGGGCAGAGTTGGTCGATCTGTTGGTGGTGAGGGTTCGGGAGCAAAGCGAGGTGAGAGATCGGGCAGAAGGAGGCGGCGGCTCGCATGTTCTCGAGAATGGAGGGGATGCAGGGAGGAGAGCTGGTAGGGTTTGGGTCGGGCTGTTGAGAGGTGAGTCATAGATGTTGGATCTATCATGTGTGGAAGGTTATCGGCTACAGTTCAGTGATTCGTGGGAAGAGTCGTTATTAGTTTCAAACGTCTGTGGTCTAAAATACTTTTTTTAATTGCTAAAAATATAGTGGTTTGTGAATGTGCTATCAAAAATATTTTGCAAATTGGCACCGTTAAATTTTTCTGTCAATTTGGAACAAATTTTATGGATGATCACCAACTTGTATTCATTTTTTATATTTCTAGTTATTTTTGGCCATTTAAACGGGTTCCTATCCGTTTAGCTAGAAGTTGATCAAATTCGAGCAACAACTTTCTAGTAGTTTGCTTTTTATTTTTTCAAAAAGTTATTTTTAGGTATATAAGTATCTATTTAATCAGTGATACTTTAAAAAATTACAAGATTTAATCCCGAGCCACGAACGGTTATGTACGCCATTTTGATCGCATTTTGAAACGGACATAAGAAATAAAAAAGAATTGAATACCTTAACATCATGTCATTATATGTGACCTAGTTTTCACAAAAAATACCAAAGTTGGACTACGCCAAATATTTGAAGAATTGTTCTCAGAAACTGGCTATCATGTATGAAGATCTATTGCTTTCAAGGCAAATGGCTAATGTTATGACAATATTCATGGGATAGTTTATTCAAATAACATTTTATTTATTTATTTGACCGAAAATAACATCTTATTTTGCATAAGTTTGTATCTTGGAAATGAAAAACAATGTTTCATAAGGAAGATTTCGTTTTCTTTGTACGAAAACATCATTTTCCATTTTTCGTGTGCCTAAAATGAGTTTTTTATGAATGACCTACCATATATTTGTTTCAAAATCGTATCAAATAATTTTTTTTAAATATTAGACCATATTTAATGTATAATTGATCGAATGGTTGGATATCAAAAGTTTGATCCACCTCCCATGAAAAAAGCATTTTTTTGCCGATTCAGGAGGGAGCGAGTCATGTTTGAACTATAGGTGCCTCGTAGTTTGTTCACTATTTGTTGCCAAAATCATTTCTAGGTACAAAAGTATATATTTAATCAGAGAAACACCAAAAAAAATTCAAGATTCAACCACCACTACAAGGAATATGCTAATACACGACGCTATTTTTTCGTCGTTACATCGTCACGGTTTTTAATTTACGACGATCTCACGACGAAAAACCAAGCGTCGAAAACGGAGCGTCAGAAATGAACAGCAGCGATGTTTTGATCAAAATCGTCGTAACTTTTACGACGATTCCTGAATTGTCGTAACCTTTACGACGATCCTAAATCGTCGTTGGCAATCAAACCCAGTCCTATATGGCAGTCCTACGTGGCAAATTTACGACGAAATCAAAACATCATGGTTGAAATCAGCCCAACCCATTTCAATTGATCACATGGGCTCGTTTTATTCTTTTGGGCTTCTTTTTGGGCCTTAGCCTATTTACAACCACTTCTAGTATTTTTTTTCGAATTTTTTTGTATCATTATAATTTGGACCCTGGCCTTTTAATGCCCAAATACATTTGGTCCAGTTTCAGTTTTGGCCTTTTTTATTTTTAAATTCAGCAACTTTTTGTTCCAGAACTTGGTTTCATTTCTATTTGTTGGGCCTTTTCAATCCAAATATTTGTTCAATATTAAATCCAACATTATTTCATATTCAAATCAAGAAAACTCCAAATCAAATTAAAATCATCCATCATATAACATAACAGGTTTACATAACACAAATAGTGATTGGGGCGCGCCATGACGCGCCGCCTAAGCGGAAGCTCGGCGGAGTCAGGTAGGATGCGCCCCTTCCACTCTCCTATTTGTACCAAGGGTGCTCAGTGATTTCTAACTACCTCAGATACATTAATCAAGAACACAAGTAGGGAAACAACTACTAAGAACAATCTGTAGCATAGTTTATAACACAAAAAGCTACACTTGTGAAAAGAGAGCACATAGCACATCAGCAGCACATGCCCATATGACCTTGGCCATTACGGCCAGGTCCAAAAACTCGATCAGCATGAAGTTTAGCGTCGCCATGTCGGCGATACCATTGGTTGTGTGGCGCCGGTAGCAGCACCATCATTGAACCCATCCTCAGCTAGCATTCTAGCAAGAGGGGGTGATATACCCAACCCCTGCAGCATGATCACCGACACCCTACTTGCTTGCATGGTACCTCCTGCACCTGCCATATGGATGAAGATTAATTCAGCTACAAACATTTCAGAACTCCAAATGTGGTTAGATATATGTGGATAAGACTTTTGGGTTCAACAAAATAATTATTTTGTAGAGAATACTGTGTACACAGGATGACCTCTTGACCAATTTGAGAGCATGAGCTGACATAGACCAATTCAGTAAGTGTTGTCAACATAGCAAACTGGCCAGGTTATTTGTAGAGGGATCCTCCGTAATTATTATGAAATAGAGAATATCAGGAAACTAAGATCAACCTACACCTCTGCTGGTCAGGTATGACAACTCTAGGGGAAATGACATGCTCATGAGCTCTCTCTAAACCTGCTTCTAGTCAGAAATGGCAACTCTGAATTTAGTAAAGTAGGAGTAGCAAGTAACAACTCCGAATTTCTGGCAATTTTTGGATCAAACGTATCATGCAGGAAATGAACTTTAAGATGAAAGTGATCATTAAAAGATATACTCACCACATACGTGTGATGTAGATGTGAAGGCATGGGTTGTACAGGGTTGACATGAAGATGAACCTGAACCACATCGCTCTGCACAAAGGTAAGACACACATGTGAAAACTAATATCTGTATCCATCTGAAGTCTGGAAGGCGCAACCATTCAGGCAGTAATGAGAATGCATATACAAGGCATGTAGACAAACAATCCCAATAGTCCATAACCGGTGAATGGATGTCAGATCAACACTACACCAAAAAGACCTTGTAAGGACGTTTGTATGTAGACGCTTTCTACTGCGTCTCAACATCGTACGCCATATGACACATAGAGACGATTCTTTAAGGCGTTCAAGGGTGCGACTCAAACTTGTAGATAAAAAGAAAATATGGCAATTAAAAAATATATTTGTGGCATTTTTTAGGGGAATTATATTTGTGGCGTGACTTGAGACGAAAATGATGTCGTCTCAATCACATCCTTTGGCCCAACCCGTTAGAAAACCCTACCCCCACGTATTCCCTGTTACACACAACTGCCGTATCTAACCCTTAAAGAAACCAAAAAAGTTTCATCCATCTCCCGAGATCGGCAACTTTCGACGGCTCCCTTTATACTAGTAAGTTCAGGTGATCAACGTTTATCGGCGCTCCTTTATACTACATGACAACAAATTATAATTCTGAGAAATTTATGTTTGCTATAACTAAGCAAAATATTTTACTTTTTTTCTGGCAGCAATTTAGCTCGTCAGTTTTATATGAATTATAATCATATCAAATTGATGAGGGCTATAACCAAACAACATAGTATTTTTTTCTATCGGCACATTTAACTTGTCAATTTTATACATAATATAATATTGTCAAATGGATATGGGTTACGACAAAATATCACTGATTTCTGTCAATTTTGCATTTAATTGACACTATCATAAGCGACAATGTTTTCCTATCGTTTGTAGATATTGAAAGATTTAACATACGGAAATGTTCAACAGATGATCTTAAGCAAACGAAAAAGAATACATGTTTATATGAAGCAATCAATGTGGGATATTGCAAGGTATGTAATTAATCCACAACCGTTCTCCTACAAAATATGGTTGACATCATTATAGTCGTCATCTGTTTGACGATAAGCTGCATTATCTCTATAAAAGTTGTCTGAAACATCTTTTTTTGTCATCCTCACTAGTGTAGAGGTTACTAGTGTCGACCAACATAACCAATAAATCCTAAGAAATCTTAGTTCTATATTTAAGAAAGACATATATTGATATAAACTGTTCTTGGTGAAATTAATGTATATTTCTTATTTAAAATTATCTAGATCTAATTCTCTATATTTCACTTCCGCTTTCCTGATGCTAATGTGGTTTTATTGCAGGATGTAGGAGACAAGACAGATGATATGGACATATTATAATAGGTTTCTACGAGAAATAATCTTGAAAACAAACGTGCAAGGGACATCTTCACTGTTTTCTAGAAGCCATATCCATAAAGGATGTGAAAGCCATGAAGCTGATGTACCAAGCTAGCAATAGAGTTTTTAGATAAATTACAACTGAGAGTTTCCATTTTTTCATATAGGTTTCAACTTTCATATTGTTAGAATTGGAAGTTTATTTTGTAGTGAAATACACATTATTGTATGAACGTACAGTTCATTTGTAAACTATCAATGCTCTGTGTGATAAAAATAGCTACAATGGCTTGCATTTTGCTACTTGTTTTGCGACTGATAATGATAATTTTTTTGTTAAGTGTGAGAAGATGATGATTGCAAATGTGATCGATGATACTGAAGGATGCCTTCATAACTACAACGCTGTATGAGACGTACGATTATGTGTAGCAGAACACCTTTGTTTAGACATGCTTTATGGTGCAAGACTATTTATTCTTCTTAACGTGCCTATATAGCGTCTCTAGTTTTGTAGACACCCTTTTCAGCGTCCGTATACAACGTCTCATTTCTTGTAGGCACGCCAAGCAAGCGTGTTTACATATTTTGAGACGGTCCGTATGAAGACGCTCGAAGGACGCTTTACTAAAACGACTCTACAATTGCCTAGAGATGAAATAGCACGTCACTAGCTATGTAATTAGGCGTCTCTACCGGCAGTTTTTGTTGTAGTGCAAGCTTAGTCCATTTATGTTGCACGCAGTCATGCACAAAGCGATTGTGCTGAGGTATGGATGCGCTAGCAAATATGGTCTGACGGCTGGAAGCTGCTGTGTAAGAATTTAATATTTTGCGGAGGGAGTTCACTTGCTTTGTCGATCCAAAAATGAAATCAACCTGACAAAACAACTCTGAATTTTTGGCAATTTAGCGTTGCACGCTGCCAATTTAGTAAAGTAGGAGTAGCAAGTAAGGCAACTACAAACGAGAGATTAGAATCGAATTAAATTATACCTTGCCGGATCACCGTGTGCAGCGATCCAGGGCTCGATGGTGGAGGCACCGAACTAAATACAGCTGCATTGTATAAAAAATCTGTATTAACGAGAGATTAGCTCGTATGTCAATACAGTTGTGCAAAGGTTAATACAACTATGCAGTGACCCCAACTCGGCACCGACGGTGGAGGCACCGAACTAAGAAAAACTTAATCTAACAAGAAGATCACCTGGAAAGACTGCCCATGGTTACAACTGTGTTAAAATACAGCTGCATTTATAATATAAAAAATACGACTAATATATTTCTAATCATAAAAATTCTAGTGATTAGCCAAATCCACACACCACAGGGCATTCAGCCAAACAAGGCACTTGATGATCAGGGACTCCCAGAAACGTTGATTTTGCTACTCAGAGCGATCATATCTTCCTACAAAATAATCTGAGCATTCTAGTACTTAGTAATATAGGATCACTAGAAACACAGAAAGAAAGTTACCAAGCAAGCTGACAGAGTGACAGTGTTATTAGGCATCTTAAGAAATTTCATAAACACACAAAGTTAAGTTGTTCATAAGGCTACTTTGGCACCTTGCAACAACCTCTAATCTAAACCATCAGACGAACACCACACGGTATATAAACACAGAAAGAAAATTCCATTTCCACAGAAAAATGGACACCAACTCTCCATCATCACCACACAAACACATTCAGGAACTTGTAGAAACATCTAAAATAATCACATGTCATCATAAACTGAATACAGTAGAATGCAGAACACACCAATTGGTAGCAAGCAAGCAGCGATCAGAACACACCAATCAGTAGAATGCAGAACACACCTTGAGCTCGAGGTTTACCAGAAGACGGGACACATCATCTGCGAGGCCACAAATTTGGGAACGATGAGAATCTGAACAAATTTTTTGACAACAAGAGAAGAAAGTGAAGCAACCAGCGAGGGGAGGGTAAGGGATGGACTGACCGTAGAGAATCTTCACCTTCTTCTTGTACACGATCACCACGCCACCTGCTCGTCACGGACGCCACCCAGACACAAAGGCAAAGGCAACAAACGCGCGTCACAAATATACTCGAATACGAGGGGAGAGAAAATCCGGCGAGGAAAGCAGCGAGATAATAATCCCTGAGGGGCGGCTCACCCATGAGGATCCTGGAGGGCCTAAGCGCCGTGGGCACCGACGGGTTCAGGATCTCCTCACTGTAGCGTGAGACACATGGCAGCACACGCAAATTAGAATCGCACAAGGACGGGCTACCGCGAGCTCAAAGCAGAGCGAAACCGGTCGGATCAGGCGGGGAGCTCACCAGATCTTGATGATGTCGAGCTTGTCGAGCCGCCTCCGGTTGATCTTGGCCTTAAACGTGGCGGCGATCCTGCGGAGGGGACAGGGCATAGGAACAGGGGAGCGTCAGAAGGGATCAAGGGCGACGAGGATCCGCATTGGGAGCGGATCGAACGGGGGCACGTCCCGAGACGCCCCGGACCAGGCAGGAATACGCGGGATAGGCACAATCGGCGGCCGGCGGCTGCGACCGAGTGGCGGACGCCGGCGAGGAGGGAGGGGAGGGGAGGAGAGGGAAGGGGACGCACCATATCTGGCCGAGCGGCGCCTTCCGCGCGAGGAGCTGGTGCGAGTAGAACATCCCGTCCGCCGCCGCCGCCGGTCGGGCCGGGGAGCAGCCTGATCCGGCGGTTGAGGCTGCGTCGGGGGGGGTGTTTGTGGCATGGCGGGCCTTGAGGTGGCGGTGGGGTGGAGCGCCGGTCTATTGCCTCTGTGGTGGTGGCGTGGGAGGAAGTTGGAGGGGACGGGGAGGAGGCGGCGGCGGCGAGGAGATGGGGACGAGGAAGGGTGGGACGGGGGGAGGGGGGTCTGAGCTAGGGTTTAGGCTGCGGGTGGGGTTATTTTTTTCAGTTTTTTTTTTGTTAGTTAGATGGATGGATGGATGTGGTATGGAGAGATGGGTGGATGAATGGATGGGCGCCATGTCATCGATCCGTGGGAAAGATTCTGATTGGTTCGGAAAATCGGTGATTTAAAATAGTTTTAAGTAATAAAAATAGAGAAATTTTGTGAAGCATCTATCAAAATTATTCTGCAAAAGGGAATCACATAAATTTTCACTAGAGTTAGACCATATTTTATGGATGAGGACCAATTTGTATGAATTTCTAATCTTTTTAGCTATGTTCAATCATTTTTCCAGTGACAAAATTTGGTTTTTGTGAAGAACCTACAAAATATTTGTTGTAAAATTGGACTCCATCAACTTTCTAAAATACTAGTTCATATTTAATATACAATTGACCAAATGGTTGGGTGTGAAAAGCTTTTAATATACATGTTACGACATTTTTATAATCATCATAAAAGTTATGACGATCTTATCTTATGCGGTTACGACGTTTTTGACTCACATCATCATAATTTATATGTAGATTTGATCCCCTAAAACGGTTTACGACGATCCGAGATGAAATCGTCATAGATTTATGACGAATTCATCAACGACATCTTAAAAAACGTCATGTATGAGCATATTTCTTGTAGTGCACTAGCTAGGAATGATCATGCCCGTCGTTTTGACCGTATTTTGAAACATGCATGAAAAATAAAAAAATAAAAAACCTTCGCATTGTGTCATTATATGTGACATAGTTACCAGGAAAAATAATAACTTACGATATAGAAATTATTTTAAAAAATGTTCTCGGAGATGAGCTATCATGTGTGAAGATTCATGGTTTTCAAGCCAAATGATCAATCTTATGGGTATATTCATGGAATAGTTTGTTCAAATGATTTCGTATTCTGCACAATGGTGCATATTGGAATGGAAAACAATGTTGCCTAAGGAAGTTTCATTTTCTTTGGAGAAAAAATCATTTTTCGTTTTCCATGTGCCTAAAATGAGTTTTTTTTGTGAAGCGCCTGTCATATATTTGTTGCAAAATTGGACCAAATAAATTTTCTAAAATACCAGGACATATTTAATGTACAAGTGACCGAATGATTGGGTGTCAAAAGAACTGATTCACTTGTCGTGAAAAAGACAATTTTTTACTGATTTAGTAGGAAGCGGGTCAAATTCAAAGTGCACGTGCCTTATAATTTGCTCTTTATTTTTAAAAATCATTTTTAGGTACATAATTATCTACTAGCACAAATGCTCGTGCGTTGCAATGGGAGAAAATACCAGTCCTATCATGATTGGCTTGGTCGGGAACCGTGTCACGAACATGGTCGCTGATGACTAAAAGCACATCATTTGAGGATCACGACGTTGAGGTTAGGACATTGGATTCACACTAAATTGATCCGATTGACAGTGTTTTTATGATTTTTGTATCTATTCATAAAAGTCATGACAGTATAAAAATAAATTCAAGCAATAAAAATTATATTATTACATGTGTTCCAACAGTAAATAAAATTGATGCAAATTTCGTTAGGATCATACGTCCAAACATAACATAAATTTAGTAAAAATCATATTTGCACCCATGGCATTGGCTATTGATTAATGCCGGTGGGTGCAAGCATTCTGCTTTACTTTAATTTCTTTCTTTAATTATGCACCCAGTAGTTAATGTGACTGCCCAATCGGTCGTGCAAAGTCCTTATTTTTAATTATGCACCATGGAAAGAGTTTACCATGCCTCCTTTATTTAAATAGCCCAATTTATGTGTGTGCAACGTCCTCTTTTTTTACAATCGCTTTTTGTGTTTTCTTTGCTATGGAGGAATGCCTTGTTAATCATAACTGCCATGTTGTCACGCCCAATATGTGATCCTATCCTTAGTTTAGCGCTAGGGCCTCGACACGGATAGAAACGCATCTCGTCGTTTCGCAAGAATGGATATCGTTACAAGTACATGTACTGAAAAGATGAGTATAAGGAGTTGGCTTACACTTGTCACAAGCTACATCAATATCACATCAATACAACAATATATAGTCATCATGAAGAAGAGCAGGGTCGGACTACGGGCGAAAACAAACGATAAAATAACGACGTCCATCCTTGCTATCCCATGCTGCCGGCATGGAACCCATCCTAGATCGACGACGAAGAAGAAGAAGAAACTCCAAATGAACAATCAACACGCTCGCGTCAAGTAACCCTTTACCTATACCTGCAACTTGTGTTGTAGTAATCTGTGAGTCACATGGACTCAACAATCTCATTTCTAAAGGTATCAAGATTAGCAAAGCTTAATGGGTGAGGTATTCTTAAGTGGTGAGGCTGCAGCAAGTGACTAAACATTTATTTGGTGCCTAACTTACGAGTACAAGAATAAGAGGGGGGGTGCTCTATGCATAACCAGCGTGGACTAGTAATGATCAAATGAATGATTCTGAACACCTACTTATGTCAGACATAACCACACCATGTCCTCGATCGGAGAAGGAGCTCACAAAAGAGACAGTCATGGTTACACACTCAGTTGGCAAGTTTTAGTTAAGTTAACTTCAAGTTATCTAGAACTGGATGTTAAAAAAACTTTCCACGTTGCCACATAACCGCGGACACGACTTTCCGGAAGGTTTAACCCTGTAGGGATGCTCCAAGTATTCCATCACAAACTACCACACGCTGCGACGGAATGACCTCGATCAGCGAAACCTGTGATCTCCTCGGGTTCCTATTGGAAATCCTCAACCTCGAGATAACCCAAAGCATCCTCGGAATCCCTCGCACAAGATGCTCGAGAAAGGTAAAACAAATCAAGCAAGGCCATCCGGCGTGTCGACGAACCCGATAGGAGCCGCGTAACTCGTTCTCAGGATACGACCGGATGGGACTAGCTACGAGTAAAACCAAACCTCGAGTTTCCTCGTGGTGCCCGTAAGCAGCCCATTTGGGACCAACACCATCAACACTGCCCCCTTGTATTATGTTGAATTACTCCTCGGGTTCATGACACCCTATGTTTTTCAGTATTAACATAATTTTTATGTTGGGCCTTGCGAGACGAGCTTTATCCCAAAACGAGAACCTAGGGGGTCCCCATAACAACCCCAAGCATGTTAGGAGCGCTCATTTATGGAACATAACACCGGTAGCCGAATCTAAGGCGGCAAAGGTGGAACAAAACACCAGGCTAGAAAGGTCTTGCCTTCCACCTTTTACCAAGTATTTAGGTGCATTAAATTAATTAACAATAATATGGTTATATAACAAGGAACCCATGTTAGCGCATGGAAGAAACTACACCTCAACTAGCAACGCTAAGACATGGATAAGCAACCGGTAACATATCCAATCAGTGGTTTGCTAGGTTGTGGAAAGGTAAGAGCTTTTCCATGGCATTATTGGGAGGCTGATATTTAACAGGTGGTAGGCAGCGAGACATAGTGATAGAAACGAAATACCTAGTATGGGAATGATAGTAATGGTATCTAGGGAAATGATCATCTTGCATGTATCCCGCTTCGAAGAAGAATGAATCCGTGAAGTAGACGAACCGACGTAGTCGAACGGGTCCTCACATTCCGACACGCTTGCGAAACTCTATCGAGACGAAGAAAACCGAAAACAAGAATCAACACATGATATTCACCACGACACATGCACGACATGATTCACGCCCTAATATGATGCATGTCGGTTTTAAATTATGCAAGGCATGACATGGCAATTCACACAATCAAACGCTACACATTAAGTGAAGCTCAATATGCAACGAGTTGCATATTGACGGAACTTCACGTTTAATTATTTAGTTCACTCCCGTCTATTTACACGGCAATATTAAATGTTGTTAAACATGGGAAGGGGGTGAAGCACAAATTAATCTACCTATCTAGGCATTTTAAATGAGGTCGTAAACGACATATAGCATCTCCGAAACGACCCCATGTGTTAAATTCTAAACCTGTTTAGATTTGTCCTAATCACCTTTTATGTTTGTTAAAGGGCAAAACAAAGTGGTTCACATGATTCTACTCATCGCTGTAGTCCATTTACATATATGGTTCATCTCCAACGGAGCTACGGTTGAATAACTACGACCTAAACCGTTTCTATCACGTCGACACACAAACCGATGCAAACAACACACTAAACAGTTTTAAATATGCATGAGAGATGGAAAATATTAATCTATGCGAAATTCTAGTCATGTTATTATATAACTCGTCGCGATCCGACGCACAGTTTAAAAGTTACGTGGATTTTAAAACCATGCAATTTTCTGAAATTAGATAAATTCGCACGCTGAAAAAAATGCTACGGGCCGAATTTGGTGCGCTATATGGCTAACCTACGCATAGGGGGTGCATTAGGGGCTGTGATCACCTCGCGGGCCAAGCCCAGGCAGAGAGCAGGCTTGGTGAGCTAGGCCGGCTCGGGGCCGCAGTGGAATGTTGGCTGGGTCGCGGCCCACGTGCGGGGAAGGCCGGCTGGAGCGGATTGGGCGCCGATCACTCGGACGGTTGGGCGGTGGCCCATGCGAGCAACGCGAGTGGGCGAGCGCCTGGTGGCCCTCATTCTCTTGATCCCAATCGGGATCGAGGGGGAGCAGCTCGACGGCGGGACTCCGGCGGGGGCGTCTGCATGCGGTGGTGCCGAGGGAGACGGATCCAACGACATGGGGCGACAACGACGACAGCATAGCGGTGGCCGGGCTCGGCCGGAGGTGGGGCATGGCAGCGGCGCAGGATCTGTGGGGAAGCCTCGGGCTGGCGGCGAAATCTGCACGGCGCGACGACGCCATCGGGAACGAGGCAGGGCCGACCGGATTACCCGGATCCGGGCCAGGGCGGCTCAGGAAGGCGGCGGCCTGGGGACGGAGCGGCATACGGGCTCGGGGCTCCTCGGGCACCATGGATGCTCTGCTCGATGCGCTGGGAGGCAGATGCGCGGCTGGAGGGAGGAGAGAGGCGACCAGGTGGCGGCTGGCATGTGTTTCAAGGTGGGGAGGCTAGGGTTAGGTCCATAATATGCAGGGGTTGTCTATTTATAGACAGGGGGCTAGGGTTAGGTTTTTTTGCTTTGTTTTGGGCCGTTGGATAGCGATCCAACGGCTCCAATCGGAGGGGGTTGGCTCGGTGGATTGCGGTCGCTGTGTAGAATGGGCTAGGTGGGAAGAGAGGGAACGTTGCAGCCCGTGATACGAGAGTTTTAAACACGAAAAGAACCGTTCGCCAATAATCCGATGACGGTGCCGCTACGGTCGACCGTTCGGGTCTCAAACGAACTCCGATTGCGACGAAATTTGGCACGCGACCTACCTACATTATAATAAGACCGCACGCTAAGTTTCAACCCAATCCGAGAATATTTTCAAGACACTTTTAAAAAAATATTTTATTGATACCGCGGGCGTGTGCGAGTGTGGTCAGTCTCCAAACGACCAACGACGAAAACAAAGAGAACTGGCAACTAACAACGGATGCAAGTTTTGAGAACTGGTGGCAGCGGTGTGCTGATGTAATGCGGATCATACGAATGATGCGATGATAATGCAACTACCCAATAAATGACACGACGACAACGGAGTAAAAGGGGAATCTTCTAGAGCGTCGGTCTTGGGCTTTCACCCATGTCCACGGCTCCACAAGCCACAATCAGCAATGCAAGCACACCTCCCAACCAGCAACACCTAGGCCAAGCTATGAGCCTTGGTAAACTCTTTGACGTGCACCCACAACACCACAGAGAACCCCCAAACACAAACTCAAACCACTTTCTTTCTTATTATTTTTTGCGATGCAGTCACACCACCTCATCCTCCAATTATTTATTCTTAGAGATGCTCATTGATTCTCGTACAATCCTTGTACATATATATGTTGGTGAATGTTGATGCAAACCCACGATGTGCCACTATTCAATTACGTTGCTAACCCGTTATTTCCACACAAGCATAGGGTAGCGCGGTTGGCTGTGCTTTGTACATCCTAAGCCAAGGTCCTGGGTTCTATCCCATGCACCGTCGATCGTAATTGTTTTGTCCCTCCGGAATTGAAGGAATGTGTAGCAGACCCATCTTGGCCCATGCGGGGATAGCTCGTAAAAATGAGAAGCTACGCACGCCCCAACAGCTGACAGACGAAACTTTCTCAAATTTTTTTTTGTTCCTCCTGAATTGAAGCAATGCGCACCAGGCCCAGCTTGGCCCATGCGGGGATAGGTGATAAAAATCAGAAGCTACGGGCGTCCCAACAACCGACGGACGAAACTTCCTCGCAAATTAGTGATGAAGTGTATGTTGATTATCAAAAGTTTAGGGATTTTTTTTGTAAAATACTAATGATGGACTAAGAATACCTATTTCCTTTATTAGTAGGTATAGATTTACTCAAAGATACATTGTGTGGTGGCGAGACATTGAAGTTTGGATGATGGCTGAAGGCCCCAACTCGAGAGTGCATAAATTGACTTGCGAGCCACGTGGTAACCGCATGACCGTGGCATTCCCACATGTTCTGGGCATCCTAGGCATGTCTGGTTGGTTGGGCACTCCCTCGGTAGGTGTTAGGAAGAAAAATGCAATAGGAGAATCTCACGAGGAGATTAAACTAAGCTCAAACATGAATTAGTAGCCAAGTGTTTGATTCGCGGTTGGGGAAATGAACATGGACAATGGGCCTGAGTTTTGGATGAGTATGATCATTTACCAAGGAGACCGACTTGGTAAATTTTTAGCTCAAATGGACGAGCCTAGATGGCACTTGCTTTGCAAAGTACCACACTGGACACAAATATGGATGTTGAAGCTGGGCTCAAATGAATGAATGAATTGAGCTGAAATTTGGGGGAGGATGGCCATTTGGGCATAGCAAAACTATGTAAAAATTTGATACCATTTGGACTTTCCAAAGTGGTACTTCCTTCATAATGCTCTTCTGTGGGCAGAAATTTGGTAAAATTATTTAGAGAAATTGGCTAACTGAAATATGCTCAAATTTGGTGGAGGGAAGTTATATAGGTAAGAACATGCTGTGGTAAAGTTTTAGCAATAATTAAGCAATATAAAATATAGTTGCTTCAGAAACTGAAAATATGACCAGAATAAAAGATTGGATGACGAGCTCACATGGATTGATGGATGGAGCTCAAATTTTGTGGAGAGTGATGATTTGAGCTTATTGAGGATTTGGAAAAATCTCACATCATTTGGATAAGCCTAGCTAGTACTTCCTTCACAAATATTTTTTGTGGATTGAAACTTTGGAAAGGTTCCCAGGAATATTTACTAGGCAAATGGAGCTCAATATTGGCATGTGGCAATGATTCAGATTTTTCTAGTGCCCAAATTTTTTTAGGGCAATATGAGGGGTCTAGATAGCACTTTCTTTGCAATGTGGCAATGTGGTCAGAAAATAGAAATTGAAGCTGGGCTCACATGTCTCACTCGATTGAGCTGCAATTTAAGAGAGGTTGGTAATTTGGACATATGAACGCACTGTAAAAAATTCATACCTTATGGATAAATAAAAATGGTACTTCCTTCACAAATTGAAAATATTACCAAAAACAAAGATTGCATGGCGAGCTCACATGGATTGTTAGGTGTGGCTCAAATTTTGTGGGGAGTTATTATTTGAGCATATAGAAGATGTGGAAAAACTTCAACTCATTAGGATATGCCTAGCTAGTACTTCCTTGTCAAAGCTTCCACCTAAACAGAAACTTTGGATATTTGCTGAGGAAAATTTACTAAGAAAACGGAGCCGAAGTTTGTCATATGCAATTATTTGGATAGGAAAGATTGCCCAAAATTTTTGAGGGCAATAAATAAAATGAAAATAGAACTTCCTTCACAAAATGTTGCTCTGAACTGAATAGGAAATAAATATTCCTGAATTATTTTTGAACTAGGCAAGCAAGGGTTTTGACATATTTGAGGAATATATGATTCAAATAATTTATGAGAATTTTTTGGGAATTTTTGGAATGACAGAAATGTAGGTTGCTTAACAACCTAGGGCAAAAATTGACACATTGACATGACACATAGGCAAAACTGGCGAGGTGGGGCCTAGTAATAGCAATGCACCACAACTTACAAGGCTATGACCATATATATTGGTCGTGCTGAGCTAGAAATAAGGCAGCGGACCAGTGTTGTCTGCTTTATGACCATTTCCTATAATGAAATTATGACTTTTCTCACCAAAATTGTTGTTATGGTTTAGGGTTTGGAGCCCCCCCGAACTGCTTATGGCCAATTGATCTCAAATGGTCATAGATTTACGACCATTTTTTTAGGGTCACTGAGAGAAGGTCAAAGGTTGACATATTTCTTGTAGTGACCAGACTTGATGGCACCGATTTGCAAAACTCGAAAATTCTGATTTTAGCTAATGGCTATCTAGGGAGTTGGTCAATGTTTTTTTGGTTAGACCTAAACTAAATTTGGTGGTACCGAGATGTTAGGGTTTGGCATAGGTTGTTTTAGGGTAAAACTCTGTAGGACCGATTTGGAAGTATTGGTGGCACCAAATTTGACTTTAGGGTTTGGATAGAATATTTGTGGGAGAATTTCATGAGTATTTTTGGTGGCTAATCTCTAAGCACTCGAGCAACCAGATCATCATAGACACCTCATCCCCTTTTAATAATATTGGCTTTCCTATGGACTCAATTGTGATTTCTCACATAAAATCAAAATGTAGAGTCTTGAAACTTGATGCTTGGCCAATTATATTCCTTTCCTTTCTTGGGGCTTCTCTTCACAATCCTTAGCCAATCCTCTGTGTGGACTCTATCTAAAATAAACTAGATAAAAATATTAGTCCAAGAGACAATGTATGTTGTCTTCAATTATCAAAACCACTAGGGGAGCATATGTGCTTTCATAATGGTGGGTGGAGGTGGTGGTGGACGAGGGATGGCAACTGCTGAAATGCCTCGACACCTGAAATTTTACTTTAAGGCCGATGGTGGATGAGGGAGGGCGGAAGTTGACATACCGATGCCACTTAAATTTAAGTAAAGGAACTGAAGCGGGGCGGGAGCAACGAAGATCGCACGTGGTCCAAACATAATAAAGTGTGTACACTGTAATGAAATGTCGCGAAACCACGAATTTTTGCATCACCCAACGCGGGTAGCTTTTCTGAGATTTCTCAAGGCAGGTTCATTGCACACGGTTCATCCTCATTTTAAGATGGAAAGAGGAAATTCATCCTAAATTTCCACATGCCCACAAATATATGACACAAACATTTGGCTAAATTTCACCACAAAATGCCTTATTTTGCAGCAGATTAGTTGATATTAGTTCATACACTCACAAGTTTACAAACAACTCGCCGCTCTAAATGTAAATGAAGTGCACAAAATATTCACTATGCCATGGATGCATACAAACGCTCTGCCACCGCCGTCGTCATGACATTCCTCTACTCGGAAGGAGTTTTCAGAGGAGCTCCTCAAGTCGATGATCTCCACTGGTTCCACAACAGCGACCGACGGGGCTACCTCGACCGGAGCAACTTCAGGGCCTCTCATCAGGTTTGCCATAGTCGATGAAGCTACCTTCGTCACGTCGGCATTCCCTAGGGAAACCACGGTTGTTGATGTAGCTGGTGTATCATTCGCGTGTGCCATCATGACAATAACGGGCGCCGCTCTTACAAGGGCTTTGTCCGTGGTTATTGTGGCCACCGAGATGAACAATATGGCGAGGGTTGCCGCTGCAACTTCAAGGCCTGCACCGACCTCCAACGCGGTTGAGAGGCATGCATCATGCCTCTTTTTGCCCACTGCATTCGCATCTGAGTTGTTCCTCACCCACTTCCTCTTTGCACTCTCCCGCATTTCTGTCGGGGTAGATCCCTAGCCGTGTTGCAGATGGCATCCGTAGATGGGATAGATTGTTCCACACCGATACTGAGATGGTGCTCATCCTCGTCGTGCAGGAACACATCAAAGCGCGATACCCTGATAGACGGAGCGCTGGCCATCTGCATCCATCGCTAAAACTCCGGGTCGTCATTGTACTCATCAGCCGAGGCACATGGGAGTTGATCATTGTCTGACATGGAGGCGAGCGCATCAGAATCATCTATCCCTTCATCGTAGACCATGGCCCGCCATGGCTGCGAAGCGTCGGAATCCTCCATCAAGTCATCGTCCAACACTATCAGGATTGCGACATACACACCCCCATGGTTGAGCATCGGTTCCATTTGGTGTGTGTGTGGTAGTAGTGGTGAGCTATCGATAGAAAGAATTAGCAGTTAGTCGCCGCCAGTGAGATCTTTTATAGGTTGCTGTCGGGTTTTGACTTTTATTTTGCACATTACCACTTTTCCCTCGCTGACGCGTGCGGCTGCCACAACTGCACTCAACTGATTTTGCAAGGCACGAACATCACACGCGGTTAGTATGGCACACCCGTGTTTGTTAGTGATACAATCGCAAATAGTTGTTTCATCAGAATCATTTGATATTTATATATAACATCATTTGGGGAAACAAAAAAAAAGTGAGAGAGGGTCAGAACACAACCACACAAGCTAGTGGCCCAAATATATACTCCATATGTTCCTAAATACAAGTATCTTTAAAGATTCCACTACGGACTACATATGGAGCAAAAGTGGATCTACACTCTAAAGTATGTCCATATACACCCGTATGTTAGTTCGTACTAGAATCTCTAAAAATATGTGTATTTAGGAACATATGAAGTACATATGTACGAATAGGGTGGTGTCATGTTGAAATTCCCAATGCACAACTTCGATGTGGCACATCATGCATATGCATGCGTAAAAGTGTTAAGTGCGACAAAAAAGGGTTCATGATATAAACGTATGGTGTTGGCCCCTACACTAAGTGTTGGAGGAGAGAATCCTAGGAACTCATGACCTGGCGCAAACTTTGTCACATATTTAGCCATGCCTGACTTGTCGTAAGACAACCAAGAGAATCTACCTTAATTTGTTCCAACCAACACCTCTTGAAAATATTGTAACAACCCGAGACCAAAGCTCCAGAAGATTCCCCTTTTATTGAGTTGTCGCCGTGTGATTATTTTGTTTGTCGCATTCATCCTTGCATCATGCGCATCATCTACATTGCATGGCACTTCGTTGCCGCCAGTCTTCAAAACATGCATCCATTATTAGTTGACGGTTCTCTATGTTTGTGTCGTTGACCATTTCGAGACCAACCACACACGCATGCACCCACGACATCGTTTAATCTTGTTTTTAAAAGTGTGTATAAAACTTTCTCGGATTGGGTTGAAACTTTGTCTGCGGTCTTAATATAGTGTAGGTAGGCCGCGTGTCAATTTTAGTCGCAATCGGAGTTTTTTTATACCTGATCCGTGAAACCTATAGCGCCACTATAGTCGGCCCATCGTCGGACGTTTTTCTTTGTTTTAAACTCTGTCGTCGGGTTACCTGTTTTCCCTCTCATCTCTTCCTAGGCCCTCCGCACAGTACACCGACCTGCGCGCAACCTAGTCCGAAAACCTCCCGGTGCCCGAAACACACGGTCGTGACTGTTGGATCCGGATCAACCCCGTAATACCGCAAACCGTCATCAGTTTGTTAAATGGTCTCCCTAACCTACTTTTTCCCGACCATCTGATTTAATCGGAGGGTCGAGATGCCGCTAAAACTAATCCCTTTCCCTATATATATAAGCCAACCGTATACCTAATCTAGCTAACCCTAGAACCTAGTCCCACCTTGGGATCCAGCCGCCGTGAGCCAGATCCATTCCGCACCTCCTTCTCCTCCATTGGGATCCTCCCAAATCCAACCCCCATGGCATTCCGTGCGTGACCAACTGCAGCCACCTGCCAGCGCTGATCTGGGCCACCGGATCCCTGAATCCAACGACCCATGAGCCTCCTAGCGCCCCATCCTTGCCTCCCGCAACGCTCGATCCAATCGGGATCGAGGCAACCTCCTCCGCCCGAGACCAGCCTCTCCTGTGGCCGCGCTGGTGACCAGCTGCCGGAGCCGCCACGCCGCCCCTCCAATCAACGAGGTCAACCCCGCCCCCACCCCGTGTACTTTTCCCTTCTTCCTTCCTCTGTTTTCTTTCAGCTCTCTCTCTCTCTCTCTCTCTCTCTCTCTCGCAGGAGCCCGCCATGGTTAAGAACCAGGAGGCCATCACCCGAGCATGCTGCGATCGCCGCTCTGCCGAAGTTCGCCATGTCCGGGTAGGGCCCCGATGTAACGCCCAAGATGCAATCCTGCCTTTATTTTGGCGCGAGGGCCTCGAAAGGCACAGAAACACATCTCGTTGTTTCGCAAGAATGGATATCGTTACAAGTACATGTACTGAAAAGATGAGCATAAGGAGTTGGTTACACTCGCCACAAGCTACCTCAGAATCATATCGGTATGGTACATACAATTATCGTGAAGAAGAGTAGGGTACGTCTACGGACGAAAAACAAACGACAAAAGAATGACGTCAATCCTTGCTATCCCAGGTTGCCGGTGTGGAACCCATCCTAGATCGAAGAGGAAGAAGAAGAAACTCCAAATAGCACAATCATCACGCTCACGTCATAATATCACTTTACCAGTTCCTGCAACTGGTGTTGTAGTAATATGTGAGACATAGGGACTCAACAATCTAATTTCCAAAGGTATCAAGACTAGTAAAGCTTAATGGGTAGGGTAAGGTTAAGTGGTGAGGATGCAGCAAGCGACTAAGCTTTTGTATGAGGTGGCTAACTTACGAGTACAAGAATAAAAGAGGGGGTTGATCTACGCATAGCGGACATGCACTACCGATGATCAAATGAATGATCCTGAACACCTACTTACGTCACACATTACCCTACCATGTCCTTGATCGGAGAAGGAGCTCACGAAAGAGACAGTCACGGTTACGCACTCAGTTGGCAAGTTTTAATTAAGTTTACTTCAAGTTATCTAGAATCAGATGCCAAACAAAGTTTCCATGCAGCCACATAAACGCGGGCATGGATTTCCGAAAGATTTAACCCCGCAGGGGTGCTCCAACTAGTCCATCTCAAACTACCACATGCTGCGATAAAATGAACTCGATAAGGGAAACCCGTGATGTCCTCGGGTTCCTATTGGAAAACCTCAACCTCGAGATAGCCCAAAGTATCCTTGGAATCCCTCGCATAAGACGCTCGAGAAAGGTAAAAGAAGTCCGGCAAGGCCGCCCAGCGTGTCGACGATCCCGATAGGAGCTGCATATCTCATTCTCACGACACGACGGATGAGCAACGCGTACACTGGCCTGATAGAAACTCCCGAGTTGCCCCGGGATGGCCCCGCACAGTGCTCTGTTTTGGACTAGCACCATCATCATTGGCCCTCCCTGTATTATGTTGAATTACTCCTCGGGTTCATGATGCCCTATGTTTTTCAGTATTATCAGGATTATTATGTTGGAAAAATATAGTACCAATGTTGGGCCTTGCCAGGCGAGTTTTTTTCCCAAAACGAGAATCTAGGGTGTCCCCATAACAACCCTGAGCATGTTAGGAGCGCTCATTTATGGAACATAACACCGCTAGACAAAACTAAGGAGGCAAAGGTGGAACAATACACTAGGCTAGAAAGGCCAAGCCTTCCACCTTTTACCAAGTATATATGTGTATTAATTTAAATAGCATTAATATGGTTATATAACAAGGAACCCATGTTTGCACGTGGAAGCAACTGCACCTGCAACTAGCAACACTATCCAATGGTTAAGCAAGCGGTAACATAGACAATGAGTGGTTTGCTAGGTTGTAGAAACGTTGAAGGTTTTCATGGCAATGTTGGGAGGCTCATATTTTACAGGTGGTAGGCAGCGAGACATAACGATAGAAACGAAACAACTAGCTTGGCAATGATAGTAAAGGTATCTAGGTAAATGATCATCTTGCGTGAGATCCCGCTTGGAACATGTAACACCCTGTGTTTAGCTTTCCTGACTAATTTACTTATTTCAAAAACTAGGACCAATTAAAATTTTTGTGAATGCTTGAAGTGATTGTTGTTTGCTTGCTTGCTTGTATGCTTGTGTTTGATTCTCAGCAATTCCTATTACTCACCAGACTCACCTCGTCATCGCAAAACTCGTGCCTAATAATCATGCCATGTGTTTCGGACCAAAAACTATTTTCACCAAATATTATTTTAACCAAAAAGCATTTCTCTGAATTAAGCTTTCAAAACCCCTGAGATGCAATTTGTACTACAAGTCCTCAAATTAGGGAATTTATTTTGCACCAATTATTTTCTTTAAAACCCATTATGAAAATGACTTCGCAAAACCACAATATTATTATTTCAAAAGTTATTTTACTATTTTATTTAAATGCCTTCGTGTGAGGCCAGAAATGGTCTTTAAGAAGGAAAGTTATTTTTATTGCTTTAAAAATATTTGAGAAAATTTTGGGAAACTCAGTGGAGATATATATTCCATATGTATGAGTTTTAACACATGGTCATGTTCAAAATATTGGGCAAACCCCTCCAAAACCCTTGTTGCCTATTTCAAGATTTTGGAATATTTCTATAAGAAATATTATCAATAAATTCCAGTAAAATTCCAGCATGTCACCTATGATATGTTTGATGATCTTGCCAAGTTTCATCTCAATCCAAGTTGATTTGACCCCCCCTAAGTATTCTAAAACCCTATCTATCCAGATCCAAATTTGAGCAACTCTTCATTGTCAAATATCTCCAATTGTGCTCAAATTTTGTGGAGATGTTCTTATACTCCAAAAATACATCCACACCAAGTGGTGCATCAAGGATTATAGAAGAACTTGTCCCAAGCTCCTCAAAACTCTCTTTGTTGACTTCCGACTTTGGGAAACTTTACATTATAAAGTTTATCCATTTGACCCCAAACTTTTTGTGCATTCCTTAATGCCCAAATAATGCCCTCACACCAAATATTGGATTTGTGGGAATTGATTTGAATAGTTTTGTAAGCAGAAAGCTATTTCTGCCCATTTCATGGGTTCTCCAAGTCTACATTGGAAACCTTCTCCACCAAATCCCAAATTTGGTGTCCAAGCTTATTTTTATCTATTATTTGATCCTGTTAAGTTTCATATCCATTGAAGTCCATCTGGTTGCTCTGCCACTCATCAAACACCTTGTGTGCATTCACTTTATTGGCTACTTTGGCCCCTTCCACTTTAACCCTTGAGCTCAACCTTCTACCACAGCTTCATATAGTTACATTTTACCTCCAGTAACATTTCCATGGCCACTGGCCAATTATTGGAGAGAGGCTCCATGTAACTATTCCTCATTTTACCCTTGGAATCACCATCTTCACCCCTCTTGCCCCACTTCTGCTTAAGCCAAAGCCCCCATCTCTTTCCAAAGGACCCCTAGCATCCCAAGGCATCATTTCAAACCAATAGACGGCATGCTCATGTAGGAAAAATGAGCAACACATCTACAAGTTGATTTATGGTAGAAATGTAGCTTTGTACAGCAAGTACTAGCTACACACCTCTGCGTGATCTCAAACTTGGCATTGTCGTAGTCCTTCCATGTATAAGACTGGTAGACAAGGTTTCACCTCAATTCCCTTCCTGTGAAAACCACTTTTACCAGCCCTTAGTTTTATGCTAGAATGTTAACCTCAGTCAAAACCAATTCAAACCAGCTCCATATGTGTCCAAACTATACCAGTGCATTTTGGCATGCTTGTCTTGCATGTGTGACACCTTGCTTTGGCCAGGGGTGATTTTGGACACGTAGAAGGGCTGGTGACCACCACCCTGGCCTGCAGTATGGGTGCTCTGTGCCTTGTTTCCTTCTTCCAGACCACATTCGACCGTTGCCTAGTGTCTCAGAGCACCAGTGCATCTCCATTGACTGGTCCAAGCTCTTCCCGACATTGGCTAACCTCCAAGGAGCCCATGGGACGCGTGTACTTTCCCATGTCAGAGAGCTCCGAGCTTTGCTTCAGCCGCCCCTCTCCATTTGACCCTGTCATGAGCCCTCCTGCACCTTGATATCTTTCTCCCCTCCTCCCAGGAGCCCCTGGACCGAGCCATTGGAGCTCTCGAGCTCCCCATGCCTCTCATGGCCGCGAAGGAGCCGCCCTAGCCTCGCCTAAGTTCCTGCTCTCCCGAGCCCCTCCCCTCTGTTCTGCAACACCGGGGTGTTCCCCTCGCTTCCCCAAAGCTTCTCATCAAACTATCTCCCTCTCTCCCTTGCCGAGTAGCCCTGCCGTTGCCGCCCTCCATCTGCCGCCGTCGCGAGCGCTCCCGCGTGGACCTCGATGGCTACGAGAGCGGTGGTGAGGCCGCCACCATTCCTTGCCTCCTATAGTGGCTCGGGCAGTCGAGCCAGTGGACACTAGCGCCGGCTGAGACGGCGAGCTTGCCTATGCCTTCCCCGGCGGGAGGTAGAAGAAGACCTGCTCACGGGGCCCCCTCGTTAGCGAGCCAGGAGCTGGGCCCGCCCGTTTAAGTGAAGGCGCCCTCGCACTTTGCGCCTCCTCCTCGCCGAAGGCGCACTAGGCATGCGCGCCTCCTGCATGGCCAGCCTGCCGGTGGCCAGGGCAGTTGGGCCGGCCCATCTGCCTATTTGGCACCTGCCCGCGCAGAATAGCCTGAGGGAGAAAACCTTTCCATTATCCTTTTATTAGAAAGTTCATAAATCCATATAAAAATCATTCTAACTCCAAATTGCTTGATTCAAACCCCTGCAGGTTCCTAAAATTTAGGGCTATCCAAATATGTGCCTTGCACATTTTTCCAAGCAACCTTTGTGTGATGTTTTTATTTAAATCCAAATCTGAATGATTTAAACCCCATCTTGTGAAATTCCTAGAGGATCCAAATCAACTTCAAATGGAGTGATTCCAATTTCCAGAGCCATCTAATATCATGCCCTATTTTTGAAGGCTTGGTCAACATTTCTATGAGGCTTTATTCTGTTGCATTAATTAAATAGCTTCCTATTGCTATTTATCTAGTATTAGAAAATCCATAGAATATTCACCTCAACTGCAAGTCCAATGAAACAACTTCCTAAATATTTCTAAAATTATTCTTTATTAAATGAGTGCCTCCACTCATTTTTATCATATTATTTTCTCTGGGCTTCATAAAGGATCCCCTATTCCTCTTCTCATCCATTCAAAAATCCTTGATGATTCAAATCTCCTATGGCAAGCTTTAGGTATTTTTATTATGACCAGAGGGGTTCAAGAAAAATATAACTCCTATTTATGTAGCACTTTTATTTTGCTTTTTGTGTGGCTTACTATGATTGTTTCCGACGATAGTTGACGGGTAGACGGAGTACTCGGAGTTGGATCAGAAGACCTCGAAGACCCCGAGAACTAGGAGAGCAAAGGCAAGCAACCCTTTGACCATGTCTGAGCATATGTTATGATGCATGCTAGTGTAGCAAATATTTCCGTTGCATATGACTGCTACGGCAACACACAACAGTGCCAGAAATTGACACGTTGACGGAGACTGGGCTTGCGTTGGTTTTTCCCTTGAAGAGGAAAGGGTGATGCAGCACAGGAGCAGTAAGTATTTCCCTCAGTTTGAGAACCAAGGTATCGATCCAGAAGAAGGGTCTCGTCAAGTCTAGAGTACCTGCACAAACACAAACAAGCTTGCACCCAACGCTTCAAAGGGGTTGTAAATCCCTTCAAGATTGTTTGCGAAGTGAGATCTGAAGGCGGAAAGTGCAACGAAGTAAAAAGTGTAAGGCTGAAAATATGGTGTGGAGTAGACCCGGGGGCCATAGTGTTCACTAGAGGCTTCTCTCAAAATAGCAAGTATCACGGTGGGTGAACAAATTACTGTCGAGCAATTGATAAAATCGCGCAAAGTCATGACGATATCTAAGGCAATGATCATACATATAGGCATCACGTCCGAGACAAGTAGACCGATACTTTCTGCATCTACTACTATTACTCCACACATCGACCGCTATCCAGCATGTATCTAGTGTATTGAGTTCATGACGAACAGAGTAACGCCTTATGCAAGATGACATGATGTAGAGGGATAATCTCAAACCAATGATGAAAACCTCATCTTTTAACCCTTGATGGCAACAACACGATACGTGCCTCGCTACCCCTTCTATCACTGGGTGAGATCACCGCACGGTATGAACCCAAAACCAAGCAAAACCCACAACTCAAAGAGAATTACAAGGATATGAAATCATGCATAAGAGAGAAAAGAAGAAACTCAAATAAGATTCATAGATAATCTGATCATAAATCCACAATTCATCAGATCTCGACAAACACACCGCAAAAGAAGATTACATCATATAGATCTCCATGAAGATCATGGAGAACTTTGTATTGAAGATCCAAGAGAGAGAAGAAGCAATCTAGTTACTAGCTATGGACCCGTAGGTCTATGGTGAACTACTCACGCATCATCGGAGAGGTCATGGTGTTGATGAAGAAGCCCTCCGTGTCCGAATCCCTCCTCCGGCAAGGCACCAGAACGTGCCCCAGATGGGATCTTCCGAAGACAGAAGCTTGCGGCAACGGAAAAGTGATTTCGACGATCTCCTGATTTGTTTGGGATTTTTAGGGAATATATAGGCGCAACCCCTAGGGCAGAGGGCGCCCAGGGGGCCCACAAGCTTGTGAACCGCGGCCTCCCCCCTGGCCGCGGGGTGAGGGCTTGTGGGGCCCCTGCCCCCCTGACTTGGCTCTCAAGTCTCGTGATCTTCTTCCATTACGGAAAAATTCTTTTCGGGGATTTTATAACGTTTGGACTCTGTTTCAAAATCTCCTCTGAAAGGAGTCAAACACATGGAAAAAATAAGAACTAGCACTTGGCACTGAGTTAATAGGTTAGTCCCGAAAAATATATAAAAGGCATGCAAAACATCCAAAGTTTGACAAGATAATAGCATGAAACCATCAAAAATTATAGATACGTTGGAAACGTATCAAGCATCCCCAAGCTTAACTCCTGCTCGTCCTCGAGTAGAGAAGTGATAAAGAATGAATTATTTATGAGGAATGCTACCTAGCATAGTTGTCCTTTGCAACTTCTTTCACGTGACATGAATGTTCAGATCCGTAAGATTCAAAACAATAGTTTGCTATTGACATGAAAACAATAATACTTCAAGCAAACTAGCAAGGTAATCATGAACTTTCAAAATAACAAGGCCAAGGAAAGTTATCCCTAGAAAATCATATATTCTGGCTATGCTCCATCATCCTCACACAACTAATGTAAATCATGCACAACCCCGGTATTGGACAAGTAATTCTTTTCGCACTCTTACTTTCTCAAACTTTTTATAACTATCATGCTATACATGAGCGTGAGCCATGGTTATAGCACTATAAGTGGAATAGAGTGTGGTGGTGGTTGTGAGACAAAAAAGGAGGAGATGGTTACATTGAATCGGCGTATCAAAGGGCTATGGAGATTCCCATATATCAATGTGAATGAGTAGGGATTGCCATACAAGATATGCACTAGAGCTATTAGTATGTGAAAGCTCAAAGGGAAAACTAGTGGGTGTGCATCCAACTTGCTTGCTCACGAAGACCTAGGGCAATTTTGAGGAAGCCCATCACAAGCCAAGTTATATAATGAAGATTCCCACTAGAATATGGTAGTGACAAAGCAAGAAGCTCTCAATCATGAAGAACATGGTGCTATTATGAAGCATAAGTGTGGAAAAAGATAGTAGCATTGTCCCTTCTCTCTTTTTCTCTCTTTTCTTTTCTTTTTTTATTTGGGTTCTTAGGCCTCTCTTTTTTTCTCTCTCTTTTTTTGGGCTCTTTGGCCTCTTTTTTTTTTATTTCCTCACATGGGACAATGCTCTAATAATGATGATCATCACACTTTTATTTACTCACAACTCAAAATGATGATGCCTCTGTAGAAAATGCCTCCAGCAGTGTACCGGGATGTGCTACGATCTAGCATGGCGTATGACGTTGAAACATCTCGCTAGCTATCTTACGATCATGCAATGGCAATATGAGAGTGACGGCACAAGTCATGAGACGGAACGGTGGGAGTTGCATGGCAATATATCTCGGAATGGCTATGAAAATGCCATAGTAGATAGGTATTGTGGCTGTTTTGATGAAGGCATATAGTGGGTTTGTGCACCGATGAGAATTGCGCGGCACTAGAGAGGCTAGCAATGGTGGAAGGTGAAAGTGCATCTATACCATGGACTCACATTAGTCATGAAGAACTCACATACTTGTTGCGAAAGTTTTTATTAGTAATCGAAACAAAGTGCTAAACGCATACTCCTAGGGGAAGGGTCGGTAGGTGTTAACCATCGCGCGATCCCGACCTCAACACAAAGGATGACAATCAATAGATTAATTATGCTCCGACTTCCTAACATAGCGGTTCACCATACGTGCATGCTATGGGAATCAGTAACTTCAACACAAGTATTTCTAGATTCACAACATCCTACTAACATAGCTCTTAATATTACCAAATCCTACTAACATAGCTCTTAATATTACCAAATCCACGTCTCAAAACTAATTGAGAGGAATCAAAACTTCTCTTTCTACTCAATGCACATGAAGATGGAGGTTTATGCATCCTCTTTGGGTACCTATCACATTTGGGACTACTTTCATAGCATAAGCCAACTACCAAATCACGCACCGCCGTGCTCTAAATGATATAAGTGAAGCACATAGAGCAAAAGTACCTAGCTCAAAAGATATAAGTGAAGCACTATGAGCATTCTAGCAAAATCATGATGAGTGCATGTCTCTCTCTCTCAAAAAGGTGTGCATCAAGGATGATTGTGACACAACAAAAAGAAAAGACTCCTAAGATATAAGACGCTCCAAGCAAAACACATATCATGTGCTGAATAAAAATATAGCTCCAAGTAATGTTGCCGATGGATTGAAGACGAAAGAGGGGATGCCTTCCCGGGGCATCCCCAAGCTTAGGCTTTTTGGTGTCCTTGAATTTGGCTTGGGATGCCTTGGGCATCCCCAAGCTTGAGATCTTTCCACTCCTTATCTCTTTGTCCATGAGAACATCACCCAAAACTTGAAAACTTCACAACACAAAACTTAAACAGAAACTCGTGATAACATTAGCACAAGAAAACAAACTACCACCTCTTTTTGTACTGTAGCAAACTTGAATTCTCTCTGTATTGGTGTTGGGCTACTGTATTCTCACTTTTACATGGCTAGTACCCCCCGATACTAACCATAGTTTCATCAAAACAAGCAACCAACTCAACCAAAATAGAATCTGTCAAAAACAGACCAGTCTGTAGCAATCTGTATACTTCTTATACTTATGGTACCTAAAAAATATGAAACATTACGACGGTCTGGGGAAAAGGCATATAAACCAGAAGCAAAAAGAATCAACTCAAAATCTCTTTCTGAATAAAAAAGAAAAATCATCTCGTGAGCGAAAAGTTACTGTCTTTTTCCAGCAGGACCAAACAACCATTACCAAGAATAGTCATAATGGTTTTGCTTGGCTCAAACACAAAAAGAAACACAAAAAACACAATCACAACAGAATTGTGATGGTGTGGACACAACAAAATAGAAAGAAAAATATAAATTCATTGGGTTGCCTCCCAACAAGCGCTATTCTTTAACGCCCATAGCTAGGCATAAAAGTGATAGAATCACGTATCGTCGTGTTTGGTGCTCAAACTGTAAGTGGCCCTCATCATGGATTCATAAGGCAATCGTATTTTCGTTCTAGGAAAGTGTTCCATGCCCTTCCTTAAAGGAAATTGAAATCTAATATTCCCTTCCTTCATATCGATGATGGCACCGATAGTCCTTAGGAAACGTCAACCAAGAATGATAGGGCATGTAGGATTGTAATCAATGTCAAGCACAATGAAATCCACGGGTACATAGTTCCTATTTGCAATAATAAGAACATCATTGATCCTTCCCATGGGTTTCTTGACAGTAGAATCAGCAAGATGCAAATTAAGAGAAAACTCTTCAATCTCATTAAAACCCAGAACATCACATAAAGACTTTGGAATCGCACAAAAACTAGCACACAAATCACACAAAGCATTGCATTCATAGTTTTTGATTTTGATTTTGATGGTAGGTTCCCACTCATCATGAAGCTTTCTAGGGATAGAGACTTCCAATTCAAGTTTCTCTTCAAGAGATTTTATCATAGCTTCGACGATATGATCAGTAAAGGCCTTGTTTTGGCTATAAGCGTGGAGAGTTTAACATGGATTGCATCAAAGAAATGCATTCAATCAAGGAGCAACTATCATAATTGAATTCCTTGAAATCCATGGTAGTAATTTCATTACTACTCAAAGTTTTAACATCTTCTACTCCACTTTCAATGCTTTTAGCATCAAGATAGATGGACTCCGAATCCTTGGGCACTTTTCAACCAAAGTGGATTCATATCCAGCCCCATAATCATTAGGTTTGACACAAGAAAACAAAGATTCAATGGTAGTCACACCAAGCACTTTAAAATCATCGTGATTCTTATCACGAGAACACGCCTTTTTAAGCCATTCATGTCTAGCACGAATTTGGGCGGTTCTTTCTTGGCTCTCAATCATGGAAACATGCATAGCTTTCAAAGTTTCATCCATGTTGATTTTGGGAGGAGCACATCTAACTTTCAAATCATCAACATCACTAGACATTCTATCAACACTCTTAGCCAAATCGTCAATTTTGAGTAGCTTTTCCTCTATGGACGCATTGAAAATCTTTTGAGAGTTGATGAACTCTTTGATATTACTCTCTAGATCAGAGGGTAATCTATTGTAATTTCCATGAGTATTGTTGTAGGAGTTGCCAAAATTATTAGAGGAGTTACTAGGAAAAGGCCTAGGAACATAGTTTCCTCTAAAAGCATTGTTGTTGCAAAAGTTATTCCTACCAAAAAAATTAACGTCCAAGCTAGCGTTGCTACTCTCAATCAAAGAAGACAAGGGCATATCATTAGGATCCAAAGGAGCACTTCTACTAGCAACCAAATTCATTAACTCGTCCATCTTAGCACTCAATGAGTTAGCTTCTTCTATAGCGTGTACCTTCTTACTAGTAGGTGACCTTTCAGTGTGCCACTGAGAGTAGTTCGTCATGATATTGTCTAGGAGCTTTGTGGCCTCCCCTAACGTGATTTCCATGAGCGTTCCACCTGAGGCGGAGTCCAAGATATTTCTAGAAGCGAAATTCAAGCCAGCGTAAAAGATTTGAATAATCATCCAAAGACTCAAGCCATGAGCGGGAAAATTTCTAATCATTAATTTCTTCTCTCCCAAGATTGTGCAACATGTTCATTGTCAAGTTGCTTCAAATTCATGATATCATTACGGAGAGAGATGATCTTAGCTGGCGGAAAATACTTGGAAATATAAGCATCTTTGCACTTATCCCAAGAATCGATACTATTTTTAGGCAAAGAAGAAAACCAAGTTTTTGCGCGATCTCGCAACGAGAAAGGAAAAAAGCTCCAATTTAATCACGTTATTATCCACATCTTTCTTCTTTTGCATATCGCAAAGTTCAATGAAGGTATTGAGATGGGATGCGACATCTTCACTAGGAAGGCCGAAGAATTGCTCTTTCATAACAAGATTCAGCAAAGCGGCATTGATTTCGTATGACTCCGCACTAGTGGCGGGAGCAATCGGAGTACTAATAAAATCATTGTTCTTAGTATTCGAGAAGGCACAAAGTTTGGTGTTTTCATTCATGGTGACTTTGGCAAACAAGCAAGCGCACGAGCGAACAAAGAGCAAGCGTGAAAAAGGAAAACGAAAAGGGCAAACAAAAAAGGCAAACGAAAAAGGCAAATTGGTGAAGTGGGGGAGAGGAAAACGAGAGGCAATTGGCAAACAAAGTAAATGCAAGAGATGAGTTTGTGACGACTACTTGGATGAGTTCTTGACTTGATCTTTCTCCCCGGCAACGGCGCCAGAAATTCTTCTGCTACGGCAACAAACAACAGCGCCAGAAATTGACACGTTGACGGAGACTCGGCTTGCATTGGGTTTTCCCTTGAAGAGGAAAGAGTGATGCAGCACATGAACAGTAAGTATTTCTCTTAGTTTGAGAACCAAGGTATCGACCCAGAAGGAGGGTCTCGTCAAGTCCAGAGTACCTGCGCAAACACAAACAAGCTTGCAACCAACGCTTCAAAGGGGTTGTCAATCCCTTCAAGATTGTTTGCAAAGTGAGATTTGAAGGCGAAAACTGCAACGAAGTAAAAAGTGTAAGGCTGAAAATATGGTGTGGAGTAGACCCGGGGGCCATAGTGTTCACTAGAGGCTTGTCTCAAAATAGCAAGTATTACGGTGGGTGAACAAATTACTGTCGAGGAATTGATAGAACCGCGCAAAGTCATGACGATATCTAAAGCAATGATCATACTTGCTGCATCACGTCCGAGACTAGTAGACCGATACTTTCTGCATCTACTAATATTACTCCACACATCGACCGCTATCCAGCATGCATCTAGTGTATTGAGTTCATGACGAACAGAGTAATGCCTTAAGCAAGTTGACATGATGTAGAGGGATAATCTCAAACCAGTGATGAAAACCCCATCTTTTTACCCTTGATGGCAACAACACGATACGTGTCTAGCTACCCCTTCTATCACTGGGTGAGGTCACCGCACGGTATGAACCCAAAACGAAGCACTTCTCCCATTGCAAGAATCATATATCTAGTTGGCCAAACAAAACCCACAACTCAAAGAGAATTACAAGGGTATGAAATCATGCATAAGAGAGATCAGAAGAAACTCAAATAAGATTCATAGATAATCTGATCATAAATCCACAATTCATCGGATCTCGACAAACACACCGCAAAAGAAGATTACATCGGATAGATCTCCATGAAGATCACGGAGAACTTTGTATTGAAGATCCAAGAGAGAGAAGAAGCCATCTAGTTACTAGCTATTTACCCGTAGGTCTATGGTGAACTACTCATGCATCATCGGAGAGGTCATGGTGTTGATGAAGCTTGCGGCGGTGGAAAAGTGATTTCGATGATCTCCTGATTTTTTTGGGATTTTTAGGGAATATATAGGCGCAACCCCTAGGGCAGAGGGCGCCCAGGGGGCCCACAAGCCTGTGGGTCGTGACCTCCCCCCTGGCCACGGGGTGAGGGCTTGTGGGGCCCCTAGGCCCCCCTGCCTTGGCTCTCAAGTCTCCTGATCTTCTTCCGTTACGGAAAAATTCTTTTCGGGGATTTTATTCCGTTTGGACTCCGTTTCAAAATCTCCTCTGAAAGGGGTCAAAAACATGGAAAAAACAGGAACTCGCACTTGGCGCTGAGTTAATAGGTTAGTCCCAAAAATATATAAAAGGCATGCAAAACATCCAAAGTTTGACAAGATAATAGCATGAAACCATCAAAAATTATAGATACGTTGGAGACGTATCAATGACCATAAGTGCCGGTAAATCATTGATGTGATGTTACCGATGGCTCCTCCGGAGCACATGCATTGAGCTTGATCCTACCACCTATGAGGATCATGCTAATATCATGTTGACAAGTAAAGTTAGAATAGTATTAACATGAGCATGATGATGACATAAATCAAAGGTTTATGAAAACCCCGTCGGGTGACACTAATGCCCGAGGGTGATGATGAGTTAGGTGGGCACTTTTGGTGAAGTGGTGCACCGGGTATTTGTGTGTGTGTATGGTTTCGGAAATGGGAGTAGATTTATGATGTGTCGACCATCCCAACCTTACATGTACGACCACGTTACCCCTTATGGGACGGGGTTGTGTTGATTACTATGATTGGTGCTAGCAAAGAGCCACATTACTAGTGGCAGGAGTGATGTGTGGTCACTCTCGTGATGGGGTCATGCCAGGTAGGGCGACTATACCGTTTTTATGTGTTCCAAGCACAACGTTGGTCCCCGCATGGTTGATACTGTCTAGAGTCGGTGCTCGTAAGAAGTACAACATGTGGGCTGGGTACCAATCGAGTGGACCTCTTTGTCTAGTATCGTCAGGGGAAAGGCATTGATCGGGTACTTACCTTGGGTATGTTATATACCGCTAGTCGTGGATGACATGGAAGTTTCCCGGATCTCGTGGGTCCAGCATACTACCTGTGCAGAGTGTAAAACTATTCGAATAGCCGTGTCCATGGTCAAGGACAATTGGGTGGTGTTGCTTAAACTACATCCAGTTGTTTCCGCATAAACCAAGTGTTGGTGAGTATGTGGTAAAAGGAGTTAATATGAAAGTAATGATATGACTAAGTTTGGTGACTTCGCATATAGGGTGAACCCGGAGAGTTCAACCCTTGACAGATATATTGGTATCTGTAACCTGTTCTTCGAATCAACATTTAGCTTATGTTGCATACCCATGATCATGTTTATTTACATCCAAGATGTTATCCAACAAAGATGCATGTTATCGCTATCGTTCACTTGCATTGTTCATATCATGGGCTGTTTGCGAGTACATTCAAAGTACTCATTGGCTTGCCACTTGTTATTTCATTGACCAGGTGTGAGAGAATAGGATTTGGTGCAGAGTAACTCGGTGACGTTCTTGTGAGCTAGGACGCTTCCCTGCCAGAATGCGTGTAGGTTAAGGCTGATGGCATGGGTTCACACTTTCGACCATTATTTCCGCTATTGGTCCAGTTTGGTGTGTTGGCCCTCAAGGCTCTATATATGTAAGACTTGACCGCAATGGTCATTTGTTGTATCAAACGATATGTATGGATGTAAGACTCTTATATTAAGTATCTGTGTGTTCTGTGAGCATTGATCTCTAGGATCACTGAGCACGTTCAATCGGCGATCTCGACTCGTAAGTTGGGGGTCCCCACAGAGCTAGTATCAGAGCCATCCTAACTGTAGGAAGCCCTTAGTTAGCATGGACGTTAGTTAGGATAAAACTACTTTCCACACCCTTCAAAAGTACTTGCAAGCCTGTATCTTTCTCACCTCTCCTAAATCTCCAAAGGAAGCAAGGTTTTTGCCTTAGTACTCCCACTCTTATTTTCTTGACACTCCTCGTCTGCTTCTTCAAAACCTGCAAATAGCTGCTAACACCCTTATGCCCTCTGACCACGGGATTACTTGAAATCCTTGTGGGCAACTTGGAAGGAAGCAACCTTTCCAAACAATCACCCCTGTGCTGAAGGACAAAGAAGACAACCCTACGACCAGACGACACTAACAGAAGTACCTCCAAGAGGAACAAGGACATCGAGGCTTAGAAGATGGCAACAACCTTGCACTCTTCCAGAGTGATACAACTTTCACCTATGATAATCCGGACGTAATATATGCAAGGCCATAATCTGCATCGCTAATAGAGCGGCCCTATCAACATTAAGGATTGTGTCGACCACCACCGGTGGATGAGAACCTCACCATTTGGTCCGCCTCACCGTAGTGAGCAGGAAAACGGTTCTCTTCATCCCCCACTCTAGGTGTCGATATCGCGATCAGTATGACAGACATGTCGTAAATCTATCATGCCTTGCAAATATCATTGCATGAAGCTATCCACTTGGAACTCTCGCAGCCTCAGAAGACAAGAAGACAATGACAAGATTAGGAAGACAATAGCAGACCCTGTCAATGACAACCATGAAGAACCACCCTCGTTAGCAACTCCCCAGACGAGAAGACATCAAGAGCTTTTTCCAACTCAACCGAGTTGCTTCGGTGAGCAACAACAAGAGGTGTGACAACACCATGAGAAGGTCTAGAAGACTTAGCGGACTCCTCCTCGGAGCATGAAGCAAGCTTGACTGTCAAGTCTGAGACCCCTAGAGTAGGAACAGTCGTAAATCCCTTATGTGAAGTCGAGTCCGTGAAATGGTTCGGATGGACCATGTTGTGTGTTGTTTGTGCTTTGAGATAAGTCGCACTTTTGCTTAAGCAACAAGCATGCGGTTATATCACCTGTCTTATCTTGATGTTCGAAATGATTTTGGCACTTGTTTGAGTTGACTTTCCAATGTTTGTTTGATTGCACTCGCACTGTAGCACCCCTTAGGCACTCCCCTCTATAATCTCTCTCTCTTTCACCCCTCTCGGCAACTTAAGACCAGCAAGACAAGATGCACCAAGGATCCACTTCAACGGATGACTGACACTGAAGACATTGACTATACCATGCTTAACCACACGCAAACCGTAGGAGTTATGCTTTTCCCTCAAGATCGGAAACCCTCTCTAGACCATACTAACCTGTACAAGCCTTTCCGGCTCAAATTTTATGGTCACATGTCTAGTACACAGACTTTCCAGAACACCCGTAGATCCCCGATAAACCCCCGCTTGGCACCGGGTTCCTTATGGAACGAGTGATCACGGTGAACAAGTATCTTTCCTTCTTAAGCTAGCACCATAATGTGATGCCATAAGAAGGACCGTTCTCGGATATGAGAGTATTAGACTAAGGTTAGTTGTGTTGATGATAGGTGTCTTGAGGATATAGCCAGACTATCTTGGAGTATTGCAATGCCCTTATAAAGGTAGGTGAACTTGGTGGTACAAGTTAATATAGTAGCATAACCTACATATTCCTGGAGTATGTTTGGATTTAGTAGAACGATTATGATCGCTAGCAATAATTCTTGGTGGTATAATTGACTTTATCAAGTAGCTGACATGGTTTGGTGATAATTACCATAATGACTTGGAGTAGCAAGTAAGAGTTATTATTGGACTTGAGTTTTGGATTCAAATATGTAGTCCCAGTAGACTATTGATGATGTATGAGGCCACATGGTTCGGAGTAAACTGGATTTAGCCCGATGATCTCGATCATGATACCATGTTTCTCGGTGGATAACGAGTGCGAATACTTGGAGTTGTCGAATTGATTTGCGAACCTACGTGGATTGGCCTTGGAGATTAGATGGCCATGATATTGGAAGTTGGTGGATATATTGTGACATTATCCCTGCAGTAATATGTAAATTGTGAGGACTCTAAGTGATTATGTAGAACCCCATCAATATTGGATTGTTAGGAGTGATGGGTCCAGTGATGATCGACCAGATTGATGTACCACTTGATCGGGTTAGTAGAAAGGAAACCGGATCTTGGATTGAAATACTACGTGTCTCCTTAATCTAGAAGTGTAGTACCCTCTCCATTGAATGATCTAGTTGGATCTTGGATTTGTAGTACCCCAGATCAAGCTCAACAGCTTGTATGCCTCCCCAAGGTTCTTGCATAGGAATGCATGTGCATCGTAGCTACACCATACTTGTAGTGTTTGAGTATAGTTCTTCCCTCAACCCCGGAGTTGACCAGCATGAGTGGTATGGAGTTGACTTATGTGGGATGGTATCTTTGATAAATAGGGTGATGTCGTCCCGAGTAAGAGGTCGAACTATTGGCAACTAAGGAATATGCTTAGAGATAAGATGAAAACTGTTCACACCACATCCTAAGTTCCTTGAGACCCTAAAGCTTCACCGGCCATAAGGTGGTCGGATTACGACCATATAAAATGACTCTAAGTCGTTGGAATATGGCCCGTACTCCGCCCGACCACCACCCATCGTGTCTATGATGAACATGGGCATGAATGACTACGTCCTGTTGAACCACAAACCCCTCGGCCAGCAACTACCCATAGCACGTCTCCGTTCTCCTCACCTGTCTCATGAGCACTGTGCTTAGGTCATGCTTGGGGAAAATATGTTTTCATCCTCACGGATGACATACTTATTCACCCAATATGAGGAAGAACACCTTAGTCCTGTTTGGGCGAGCCCCAAGAGCGCCGATCGCTACGCCTCTTGAGGGTACAGTGTTATCTCGAGAAGGTGTGCTTCGCGAAGCAACCTCAAGACAGAGAAAGTCTATCCCACTCAAGACAAGATGAAGAACCGCCATGGTTGGGAAACCATGACAATGATGAAGAAGCAGAAGACGTCAACCACCGATCGTGCACCGACTACATAAAACGACGTCAAGAAGCCTCAACGATTCAAGACGATGAAGCCTTTGGACAAGCGAGAGAATCAGAGGGCTTCTTATTTGTCCAAGTCAAGGACGAGAGTCCTAATTGGGTCATGGTGGAAAACCTGGTAAAGGTGATTCACCTCTTGCCGAGCCACAGACCTTTGGAGTGGATGTCTGGTCTATACTCTTGGGTAGCCAACTCATCCAGAACCCCTCGCGAACCCTCTGAAATGGTAGGACCTGTTGTGGACTCTGAGTCTTCGAGCTTAGACTCATGGGCGAGACCTGACCCAAACCCTTTCACGAGAAGCCTTCGAAGAACAGTTCAACACCCTCGAGGATGAAGACCACCTGCGACCATAGCTTGCCTGCCTTAAGGGAGTCCGGGACTTCCCCGTCAGCACGAAGCTACGTGAAGGCCTTGACCTTATGTTTTAACGCAAGACATCTAGATGTCACCAACCGGCATGAACGACCCCTTGACCCAAACCACACACATTATCTTGCCACGTATTCCTATCTTGGAATGCACTTGCAAGCCAGGACCTTGCATGAACATAGTACACCAAGCCATTGACCCTTGGTCAAGCCTAACTTATTGCTAGAACCCGCTCAGTCAAGCAAGGACGTGCGGAGCATTCGAAGCTGTATCATCAAGCACCTCAAGACCCACAACAGCAACATGGGGACATGAAGACTACCTCTGACCAAAAGATTTGGTATCTTTCCAACCCCTAGCCTAGAAATCTCAGGGACCAGATTTTCTTAAGGGGGTAAGGTCTGTAACACCCTGTGTTTAGCTTTCCTGACTAATTTACTTATTTCAAGAACTAGGACCAATTAAATTTTTTGTGAATGCTTATGATGCTTGAAGTGATTGTTGTTTGCTTGCTTGCTTGTATGCTTGTGTTTGATTCTCAGCAATTCCTACAACTCACCAGACTCACCTCCTCATCCCAAGACTCCTACCTAATAAGCATGCCATGTGTTTAGGACCAAAAACTCTTTTTACCAAATATTATTTTTACCAAAAAGCATTTCTCTGAATTAAGCTTTCAAAACCCCTCAGATGTGATTTGTACTACAAGTCCTCAAATTAAGGAATTTATTTTGCACCAACTATTTTATTTAAAACCTATTATCAAAATGACTTCCCGAAACCACAATATTATTATTTAAAAGTTATTTTACTATTTGATTTAAGTGCCTTCATGTGAGGCCAGAAATGGTCTTTATGACGGAAAAATATTTTTATTGCTTTAAAAATATTTGAGAAAAATTAGGGAAACTCAGTGGACATATATATTCCATATGTATGAGTTTTAGCACATGGTCATGTTCAAAATATTGGGCAAACCACTCCAAAACCTTTCCGGCCTATTTCAAGCTTTTGTAATATTTCTATAAGAAATATTCTCAATAAATTCCAGTAAAATTCCAGAATGTCACCTATGATATGTTTGATGGTCTTGCCAAGTTTCATCTCAATCCAAGCTGATTTGATCCCCCTAAGTATTCTAAAACCCTATCTATCCAGCTCCAAATTTGAGCAACTCTTCAGTGTCAAGTATCTCCAATTGTGCTCAAATTTGGTGGACATGTTCTTATACTCCAATAATGCATCCACACCAAGTGGTGCATCAAGGATAATAGAAGAACTTGTCCCAAGCTCCTCAAAACCCTCTCTGTTGACTTCTGACTTTGAGAAACTTTACATTATAAAGATTCTCCATTTGACCCCAAACTTTTTGTGCATTCCTTAATGCCCAAATAATGCCCCCACACCAAATATTGGATTTGTGGGAATTGATTTGAGTAGTTTTGTAAGTAGAAAGCCATTTCTGCCCATTTCATGGGTTTTCCAATTCTATATGGGAAACCTTATCCACCTAATCCAAAATTTGGTTTCCAAGCTTATTTTTATCTATTATTTGATCCTGTTAGGTTTTATATCCATTGAAGTCCATCTGGTTGCTCTGCCACTCATCAAACACATTGTGTGCATTCACTTTATTGGCTACTTTGGCCCCTTCCACTTTAACCCTTGAGCTCAACCTTCTACCACAGCTTCATATCGTTACATTTTACCTCCAGTAACATTTCCATAGCTACTGGTCAATTATTGGAGAGAGGCTCCATGTAACTATTCCTCATTTTACCCTTGGAATCACCATCTTCACCCCCTCTTGCCCCACTTTTGCTTAAGCCAAAGCCCCCATCTCTTTCCAAAGGACCCCTAGCATCCCAAGGCATCATTTCGAACCAATACATGGCATGCTCATGTAGGAAAAATGAGCAACACATCTACAAGTTGATTTATGGCAGAAATGTAGCTTTGTACAACAAGTACTAGCTACACACCTCTTCCTGATCTCAAACTTGGCATTGTTGTAGTCCTTCAGTGTATAAGACTGGTAGACAAGGTTTCACCTCAATTCCCTTCCTGTGAAAACCACTTTTACCAGCCCTTACTTTCCTGCTGGAATGTTAACCTCAGTCAAAACCAATTCAAACCAGCTCCATATCTATCCAAACTCTACCAGTGCATTTTGGCATGCATGCCTTGCATGCGTGACACCTTGCTCTAGCGAGGGGTGACTTTGGACACGTAGAAGGGGTGGTGACCACCATCCTTGCCTGCAGTATGGGTGCTCTGCGCCTTGTTTCCTTCTTCCAGACCACATTCGACCGTTGCATAGTGTCTCAGAGCACCAGTGCATATCCATTGACTGGTCCAAGCTCTTCCCGACATTGGCTAACCTCCAAGGAGCCCCTAGGACGCGTGCCCTTTCCCATGTCAGAGAGCTCCGAGCTTCGCTTCAGCCGCCCCTCTCCATTTGACCATGTCATGAGCCCTCCTGCACACTGATATCTTTCTCCCCTCCTCCTAGGAGACCCTGCACCGAGCCCTTGGCGCTCTCGAGATCCCCATGCCTCTCATGGCGCAAAGGAGCCGCCTCAACCTCGCCTAAATTCCAGCTCACCTGAGCCCCTCCCCTCTGTTCTGCAACACTAGGGTGTTCCCCTCGCTTCCTCGAAGCTTCTCCTCGACCTATCTCCCTCTCTCCCTTGCCGAGTAGCCCTGTCATCGCCGCCCTCCCACTGCCACCGTCGCGAGCGCTCCCGCGTGGACCTCGACGGCTACGGGAGTGCTGGTGAGGCTGCCGCCATTCCCTGCCTCCTGTAGTGGCTCGGGTAGTTGAACCGGTGGCGAGTAGCGCCGACAGAGCCGGCGAGGCTGCCTCTGCCTTCCCGGGCGGGAGGTAGAAGAAGACTTGCAGGCGGGGCCCCCTCATCAGCGAGCCAGGAGCTGGGCCCGCCCGTTTAAGTGAAGGTGCCCTGGCACTTCCCGCTTCCTCCTCGCCGAAGGCGCACTAGGGCGGTGCGCCTCCTGCGTGGCCAGCTTGCCGGTGGCTACGACAATGGGGCCGGTCCATCTGCCTATCTGGCACGTGCGCGCAGAATATCGTGAGGGAGTAAACCTTTCCGTTATCCTTTTATTAGAAAGCTCATAAATTCGTATAAAAATCATTCTAACTCCAAATTGTTTGATTCAAACTCTTGCAAGTTCCTAAAACTCAGGGCTATCCAAATATGTGCCTTGCACATTTTTCCAGCAACCTTTATGTGGTGTTTTTATTTAAATACAAATCTGAATGATTTAAACCCCACCTTGTGAAATTCCTAGAGGATCCAAATCAACTCCAAATGGAGTGATTCCAATTTCCAGAGCCATCTAATATCATGCCCTATTTTTGAAGCCTTGGTCAACTTTTTTATCAGGCTTTATTCTGTTGCATTAATTAAATAGCTTCCTATTGCTATTTATCTAGTATTAGAAAATACATAGAATATTCACCTCAACTCCAAATCCAATGAAACAACTTCCTAAATATTTCTACAATTATTCTTTATTAAATGAGTGCCTCTACTCATTTTTATCATAATATTTTCTGTGGGCTTCATAAAGGATCCCCTATTCCTCTTCTCATCCATTCAAAAATCCTTGATCATTAAAATCTCCTATGGCAAGCTTCAGGTATTTTTCTGATGACCAGAGAGGTCCAAGAAAAATATAACTCCTATTTATGTAGCACTTTTACTTTGCTTGTTGTGTGGCTTACTGTGATTGTTTCCGATGATATTTGACAGGTAGACGGAGTACTCGGAGTTGGATCGGAAGAACTCGAAGACCCCGAGAGCTATGAGAGCATAGGCAAACAACCCTTTGACCATGTCTGAGCATATGTTATGATGCATGCTAGTGTAGCAAATATTTCCGTTGCATGTGACCATAAGTGCCGGTAAATCATTGAAGTGATGTTACCGATGGCTCCTCCGAGCACATGCATTGACCTTGATCCTACCACCTATGAGGATCATGCTAATATCATGTTGCCAAGTAAAGTTAGAATAGTATTAGCATGAGAATGATGATGACATAAATCAAAGGTTTATGAAAACCCCATCGGGTGCCACTAATGCCCGAGGGTGATGATGAGTTAGGTGGCCACTTTTGGTGAAGTGGTGCACCGGGTATTTGTGTGTGTATGGTTTCGGAAATGGGATTAGATTTACGATATGTTGATCGTCCCAACCTTACATGTACGACCACATTACCCCTTATGGGACGGGGTTATGTTGATTACTTTGGTCGGTGCTAGCAAAGAGCCACATTACTAGTGGCGGGAGTGATGTGTGGTCACTCTCGTGATGGGGTCGTGCCAGGTAGGGTGACTATGCCATTTTTACGTGTTTCAAGCACACAGTTGGTGCCCGCATGGTTGATACTGTCCAGAGTCGGTGCTTGTAAGACGTACAACATGTGGGCTGGGTACCAATCGAGTGGACCTCTTTGTCTAGTATCGTCAGGGGAAAGGCATAGATCGGGTACTTACCTCGGGTATGTTATATACCGCGAGTCGTGGATGACACAGAAGTTTCCCAGATCTCGTGGGTCCAGTGTACTAACTATGCAGAGTGTAAAACTATTCGAATAGCCGTGTCCACGGTCAAGGACAGTTGGGTGGTGCTGCTAAAACTACGTCAAGTTGTTTCCGCATAAACCAAGTGTGTGTGAGTATGTGGTAAAAGGAGTTAATATGAAAGTAATGATATGACGAAGTTTGGTGACTTGGCATATAGGCTGAACCCGGAGAGTTCAACCCTTCATAGATATATTGGTATCTGTAACCTGTTCTTCGAATCAGCATTTAGCTTATGTTGCATACCCATGATCATGTTTATTTACAACCAAGATGTTATCCACCAAAGATGCATGTTATTGTTATCCTTCACTTGCATTGTTCAAATCATGGGTTGTTTGCGAGTACATTCAAAGTACTCATTGGCTTGCCACTGGTTATTTCATTGACCAGGTGTTAGAGAACATGATTTGGTGCAGAGTAACTCGGTGACGTTCTTGCGAGCTAGGGCGCTTCCCAGTCAGAATGCGTGTAGGTTAAGGCTCATGGCATGGGTTCACGCTTTCGACCATTATTTCCGCTATTGGTCCAGTTTGGTGTGTTGGCCCTCAAGGCCCTATATATGTAAGACTTGACCGCAATAGTCATTTGTAGTATCAAACGATATGTATGGATGTAAGACTCTTAATATTCAGTATTTGTGTGTTCGGTGAGCATTGATATCTGGGGTCACTGAGCAGGTTCAATCGGCGATCTCGATCCATAAGTCAGTGTCCCCACAGAACAAAAATGACTCGTGAAGCAAACGAACCGACGTAGTCGAACGGAACCTCACATTCCGACACTCTTGCGAAAGTCTATCGAGACGAAGCAAACCGGAAACAAGAATAAACACACGATATTCACCATGGCACATGCACAACATGATGCACATCCTAATATGATGCATGATCGGTTAAATTATGAAGGCATGACATGGCAATTCACAACAATCAAACACTACACATTAAGTGAGCTCAATATGCAACGCGTTGCATATTGACAAAACTACACATTTTATTATTTAGTTCACTCCCATTTATTTACATGACAATATTAAATATTGTTAAACATGGCAAGGGGTGAAGCACAAATAATCTTCCTATCTAGGCATTTTAAATGAGGCCAGAAACGACATATAGCGTCTCCAAACTGACACCACAAGTTAACTTTGTAATTTATTAAACGACAAACAAAGTGTTTCACGTGATTATACTCGTCGTTCTAGTCAATTTACATATATGGCTCATCTCCAATGGAGCTACGGTTAAATAACTATGAACTAAACCATTTCTATCACATCAACACACAAACCGAGGCAAACAACAAGGTTAACAGTTTTAAATATGCATGAGAGTTGGAAAATATTATTCTACGCAAAAATCTACACCTTGTACATATCTAACTTGTCGAGAAATGACTCATGATTTAAAAACTACGGGCGTTTTAAAATAATGCTTTTTTTTCTGAAATTCGTCGTAAATGGAAAAAATCGCACGACGAAAATTATTTTTTTACTAAACGGGCCTGATCTGATGGCGCAATATAATTAAATCGGACCGGGACGGGGCATAGGCTTGGGGGGAGCTCACCTCGTGGGCCCGGCCCAGGTTGGAGAGGAGGAACAGGCAGGCCGAAAGAGGGGAGCTGGACCGGCTTTGGGGAGGCGCTAGCGCACGCCTGCAGGGCGCGCATGCCCGAGGCGCAAAGTAGAGGAGGCCCATGGCGGCGCTCGACCTCCCTTCGCCTCGCACGACCAGTAGTCCATGGCGACATAGGGATCCGTTAGTGGTTGCAGGGAGCCAAGGCGCCGACAGGGACAGGTTCCGGCGGCTGGGGTGCTCGATCTTGGCTGGATCTGCGGCCGAGGAGCTCGATCCCGGCTCAATCTGGGGCCAAGGAAGACGCGAGCCATGGCGGCGATGGGCCGTGGCGGCGGTGGGAGCAGAGCAGGTCAGTGCAGGTATGGTAGCGAGGTAGAGGGGCTTCTGGATCATGGCGGCTCGGGCGCAACTCGCGGGGCAGCGCGGGAGTCCATCGGGGTGACGGCGGCGGGCCGACGACTCGGGGCAGCTGCTCGTGCCCAAGAGGAGGAGGGGGCTGGCTCATGGCTTCGGCCTATCCGTGCCAGGAGGGCCGGCTTTAGTCCTGGCGGGTTGCAGGGGAGGAGAGAGGAGGTGGGAGCCGGCGGCTAGGGTTAGTTTCAGGGCGCGAATCCCGAGGCATGGCGGTTGCTGTCTAAAATAGGCATGGAGGGATGTTTATATAGGGAAAGAGGGGCTAGGGTTAGCAGATTTTGCATCCGACTAGAATCATGCGATCATGATCGAATGGCCCCGAACGCGGGGATGGGCTAGGCCAGGCTGTGTAACCATGATGGGCTGAGAGAAGAGATGAGTTTGCGGCCCGACACGAGATTTTTAAACACCGAAAAAAGTCCACTGATAAACCGATGACGGTGCCGCTACGGTCGTCCATTCGGGTATCAAACAGACTCCGATTACGGCGAAATTTGGCAGGTGGCCTACCTACACTATACTAAGAACGCTAGCTAAGTTTCAACCCAATCCGAGAATATTTTCGGACACTTTTAAAAGCAATATTTTAACGATGCCGCGTGCGTGTGCGTGTGTGGTTGGACTCAAAATGGTCAACGAAGGGAATGGAGAGAACCGGGAACTACTAACGGATGCAAGTTTTGAAAACTAACGGCAATGGAGTGCGGATGAAATGCGGATGATGTGAATTTTGCGATGATGCATGAGACAGACAATCTAATCGCACAACGACAATGGAATAAAAGGGGGATCTTCTGGAGTGTCGGTCTCGGGTTGTTACAACTCTCCTACACCAACAAGAGATCTTGCCCCGAGATCTAAGAATGAAAGGCAGAGAGGAAGAGAAAAAGCAAAAGGTAAAACTTAGTCGCTTCTTTGACAAATGAGTGAAACCAATGAATCTTGAAGGTTGGAAGAGATGAAGAATGACATGAGAAACCAACAAGAATTCAAACATATTTCGGCAACACTTCGGTAGGAAAGAGGGGCAAAATTTGATAAGATGGAAAGACCTTGAAAAGATTCACAACAAACCAACTAATTGATAAGCAAGGAAAGAACAAGTTGTTGAAAAAAAACAAGATGATAGATTGAAGAGAGCAACATCACAAAGCCTCTCGAACAAAAGAATATGAACTAGATCTTGGGAAGAAAGGCTTGAAAATAGAATGACAACTTCCATCACAATTGAATTGAGAAGCATCCTCACAATAAGAATTGAACGGAGTTGTTGGCAAACCAACAACGAAATAATAAGCTAGTTGGTGGTTTATGGAAACCATTTCGACATAATGAGGTGACAACCAGCCACTAACAGAAACAAGGTTGATTTGGAGCAACAAGATATGCACCACTTCTTTCACCAAGAGGATACATTGAGAACTTGGAGCAATGATAATCACCATAACAACGGCAATCCTTAGAAAAAGCTTTAGGTGAATCTAAACCAAGATATCTCAATGAAGAAATCATGAGTTGAAAATTATCTCATGATCATAGGATTGGTGGGTTTAATTATCTCATTCTTGAAACAGTTCTCTTTGAGACTCCTCCACTAACAAGAATGCTATAACACCACCTCAAAGGATAAAGGAGGAAGAATTGCACTTTGAAATGCAAGAGAAGGAACACTTGAGGTTCTCGAACGAGAATCTTGAAGAACACATTGAGAATGAAGAGATCATGATCCACCTAGAAGAAACTTGAACAAGGCATCAGAATAATCGAGAGACGAATGAAGAGACAACAATTGAGAAGAATTGAGGATGAAAGCTGAAAGCTAAGAACGAAGAAATCTTCTGAAACGATGGTATTTGGAGGATCAAGAAATGAGAACAACTCAGAAATGCATCGGATAAATATTTAAGGGATTGGTCATGATTGGAAACAATTGAGAAGATAACACGAAGCTGAGATGACAATCTTGAAAGAGTGGACAAGATTTGAGAGAAACACTCCTTCAGTATTCGAAGTTGAAAATGATGAGGAGAACACCACCAAGAATAACTGAGACACTCCGGAATAATGAAGAATGAAAGGTTGAGCCAAAGATGAGAATTAATTTTGAAGCAATCTTGGAGAAGGAATATGACTGATGAAATTCATGCTTACGTCATAATTGAAAATGATTAGAGACCTCTGGGAAAAAGATTAGAAGAGCTAGGTAAGATCCTCGGAAACCTATTGGTTATGGGCCCACTCAAAAGAAAACACCGGATGAATGGATTGCTAAGATATATTGATTGCACGTGTACAAATGAAAACTTGATGAGGTTATACCCTCGAAATAATTGAAAGGATTGAAAACAAGAAACTTCTGAGATATCTTCAACACTCCGGATAGAAAAGAGATTGATGAATAAACAAGAGAAACTTGGATAAGAATTTCCACACAACAATCATTGAACGGATGAAAATGATATAATGAACACCCAGAGATTGAATTGAATCCACTTGAAAAGATAACAAGAATGAAGAATGATGAACTTGAAACTCCTCAGGATCTTCACAATGAATCACCGGAAACAACACAAAAGAGAAGATAGTGGAAGCAACAATGAAATGAAATGCACTTGGATGATAACTGAATCACTGAAGAAAAAGGGAAGGAGGGCGGGGAAAAACAAAGACAACTTGGGACAGATGAGATGAACTCCGGAAAGAAACGATAGATTGGTCTTGCAAAATTGGAGAGGATTGAATTCACTCGAAGAGAAGGACACCAGATGAAAAGAATTGATAAGACAACTTGATTGAGCAAAAGAATCATCATTCCCATAAAAATATGAGAACAGTTCTTGGAAAGATATGAAATCACCACTTGACATCAAAGCAACTCGAATTACCAGACTCCAACACAATAAAGATGAGGCTTATGAAACAAGCCGGAACAAATTCATGACAGAGATTCCGCTCGATATTTTCGTGAATAGTGTCACACGGGCTCCATCCGAAAGTAGCCATCATGTACAAGGCAGTGCACATGACATACGAAGCATCCGCGAGTCGTAGCAAGCTACGAGGACTCTTTAATACACAACAAGAACCGCTGTAACACGACCGTGAACAAAGAATCTACTAGATGTCGAACCCCATCCCCACATCATGCATTTGTTGGAAGATTGTCCTATAAGTAACTACTTGAATTCCCACCTAAGAACTCCCGAAATTTCTGGTCATGTAATTGGGTCCACGGATACAAGGAGTAAAATCCATCGCTCAACTCCTAGCAATAACACTACCCGTCCAGTGTATCACATCCATCAACACATAACCAAAGATCTCGAAAACTCATCTATCTAAGACCCTCGTAATCACAAAAATACTAAGTATGGCAATACATCCAGACCTATCTGCTCCAGTACTGGGGAAGCCAGACTCCTCTTGCCACTAATAGTATTGATGCAATTTCGAACAAGCTTTGTCCTAAGATACTAAGAAATCTGAATGATAACGATGTGCTCAATAATCCCTTGGAGCTCAACTCCCCGGAAGAAATCAAGCCAGACACGAGGCACTGATGATGTGTTGATGAATATACTTCTCGCCCCTTGTTGGTTAACCCAAGAGGAAGGTGGAGATGTAGTCAGCAGCAAGTTTCCCTTACACGGAGACTGTAAGGTTTATCGAACCAGGAGGACTCCGAGGATCAACAAGTAGGTGTCCGCTGCCCTGGCGCAAGCAGAAGACGTGGACCTGCACACACACAAATAACTTTTCTCCCAACGACTACAGAGAGGTTGTCAATCTCTCCGACCTTGTAGTTTGCAAAGGATCAAAACACAAGTGGGAATAGTGATAGTGATTGCAACAGAAAAGTAAATGAAAGCAGTAAATGATGGAGGTGTAAGCAATGGTGATGATATGGACCGGAGTCACATGATGTTCACTAGTGATGTCTCTCTCCCAAAAGATGATAAACAACTATGTTTGGGTAAACAAATTACAGCTGGGCAATTGACAGAATTTTGAACGTGCCACAATGCTAATTATGCTACCTGAAAGTTAGATGCTCAATAGTAATGGGCAGTACGACAAGACAAGTAGACCGTTTATTCACCAGCATCTACTTACTAATCATCCACCTTGAGATATATATCCAGAACATCTCGCTAGTATTAAGTTGCGAGCCCCACCCAAAGTGTAAACTCAAAGCAACGAAGAACTGCATTAACGAACTATGCGTAAGGTAAACAATCCTTGCAACCGTGGTCGCAAGCACTGGTGGCAATAGGAGATCCCCTAGTCTCATGTTTCTGTCACTCAAGCTAGCCATCAGGGGCATGAACCCACAATCATGCATAACGCTCCCTCTTGGAGTTACAATCTACTACTCGGCCAAAGCAATAAAGAGCAACGGAGAACATGCATGAATCACTAAAGAACATAATATAAAAGGATAATCAAATATGTAACTCATAACAATCTGAACATAATCTCACAATCCATTGGATCCCAACAAACCGAGCACATCAATAGCATGATAATTACATAGGTGCTTTGATCATGTAGGGCAGCTCACAAGGTCTAACCATTGAAGCACAAGATTGGAGGGAAGACATCACATAGCTACTGGTCATGGACTCATGGTCGAAGGAGGACTACTCACGTCACGTCCGTGAAGCGTCCATGGTGGTGGAGAAGCTCCCGGAGGTCAATCCTCCCTCCGGCAGGGTGCCAGGAAGAGGTATCCTGATGCTCCCGATCTTGGAAGCATTGCGGCGGCGGAATGATGGAGAAATTCTTGATTCTGGATGTGATGGAAGGGTTTCCTCTCGGAGGAGTAAATATAGGCCAAAGGAGGGCGCTAGAAGAGGTGGGGCCCACCCAGGGGGCTGTGGGCGCGGCCAGGGGCCACGCCATGTCGGGTGGTCGCCCGGGCAGCCCCTGGCTCCCCTCTGGCCCATCTTCGGTGATTTGGAAGCTTCTGTTACGCTGATTTTTATATATTTTCTCGGGATTTTTGGGGCTCCGGAAATTTGGGAAAAAGCCCCTGCAAAAAGACATCAGCAGACAGAAACTGGCACTGGTGCACTGAGTTAGTAGGTTAGTCCAAACATGTGTAATAAGATATAAAAGTGTAGCAAAACATATAACAATGTCACCCAAAATATCATGGAACAAGCAGAAATTATAGATACGTTTGGGATGTATCAGGCACCAAGACAGAACTCCGTAACATCGACATCATATAGATTCCAAAAATATCCGCGTGATCCTAAATTTTTAGAGTGAGAAGAGGAGTAGAATTAAAATTATTAGTCAAGATTCCTCACCAGAGCATAGAACAGGAGAAAAAAGAGTCCTACATTGTGATATATATTACTAGACTCAAAGCAGTTTTTCACTAGACCCGACTCGACCAAGTTCGATAAATCAAGGGGGCTCCTAGGTCGGAACATGGATGTGTTACCAACTTGTAATGCCCAAGATGCAATCATGTCCTTATTTTTGCACGAGGGCCTCAACAGGGATAGAAATGCATCTCATCGTTTCGCAAGAATGGATATCGTTACAAGTACATGCACTAAAAAGTTGAGCATAAGGAGTTGGCTTACACTCGCCACAAGCTACCTCAGAGTCATATCCGTGCAATACATACAATCATGATGAAGAAGAGCAGGGTCCGTCTACGGATGAAAACAAACGAAAAAAGAATAACGTCCATCCTTGCTATCCCAGGCTGCCGGTCTGGAACCCATCCTAGATCGATGAAGAAGAAGAAGAAGAAGCTCCAAATAGCATAATCATCACGATCACATCATAATATCACTTTACCTGTACCTTCAACTGGTGTTGTAGTAATCTGCGAGCCATAGGGACTCAGTGATGACCCACAAGTATAGGGGATCTATCGTAGTCCTTTCAATAAGTAAGAGTGTCGAACCCAACGAGGAGCAGAAGGATCTGACAAGTGGTTTTCAGCAAGGTAATATCTGTAGGCACTGAAATTATCGGTAACAAGTGATTGTGTGGTGAGATGATTCGTAGCAAGAAGCAAGTAACAAAAGTAGAAACGGTGCAGCAAGGTGTCCCAATCCCTTTTGTAGCAAGGGAGAATCCTGGACAAAGTCTTATCGGATGAAAAACGCTCCCGAGGACACACGGGAATTTCTGTCAAGCTAGTTTTCATCATGTTCATATGATTCGCGTTCGTTACTTTGATAGTTTGATATGTGGGTGGACCGGCGCTTGGGTACTGCCCTTACTTGGACAAGCATCCCACTTATGATTAACCCCTCTCGCAAGCATCCGCAACTACGAAAGAAGAATTAAGACAAAGTCTTAGCATATCATCAAACTAGTGGATCCAAATCAGCCCCTTACGAAGCAACACATAAACTAGGGTTTAAGCTTCTGTCACTCTAGCAACCCATCATCTACTTACTACTTCCCAATGCCTTCCTCTAGGCCCAAATAATGGTGAAGTGTTATGTAGTCGACGTTCACATAACACCACTAGAGGAAAAACAACATACAACACATCAAAATATCGAACGAATACCAAATTCACATGACTACTATTAGCATGACTTATCCCATGCCCTGAGGAACAAAAGTAACTACTCACAAAGCATAATCATATTCATGACCAGAGAGGTAATGAGTAGCATCAAGGATCTGAACATAAACTCTTCCACCAAGTAATCCAACTAGCATCAACTACAAGGAGTAATCAACACTACTAGCAACCTTAAAAGTACCAGTCGGAGTCGCGAGACGGAGATTGGTTACAAGTGATGAACTAGGGTTTGGAGATGAGATGGTGCTGATGAAGATGTTGATGGTGACGAGTCCCCTCCGATGAGAGGAGTGTTGGTGATGACGATGGCGGCGATTTCCCCCTCCGGGAGGGAAGTTTCCCCGGCAGGATCGTCGTGCCGGAGCTCTAGATTGGTTTTGCTCAAGTTCCGCCTCGTGGCGGTGGCGAATCCACGAAAAAGCTCCTCCTTGATTTTTTTTCGGACGAAACCCTTCATATAGCGGAAGAGGGGGGCCAGTGGGCCAGCAGGCTACCCACAAGCCCCCTAGGCGCGGCCAGGGGGTGGTCGCGCCTAGCAGTCTTATGGCCACCTGCTGGCGCTCCTCTCGCACTTCTTCAGCCCAGTATTTTTTATAAATCCAGAAAAAAATCATCGTTGATTTTTACGGTGTTTGGAGTTGCGCATAATAGGTATCTCAAACTTGCTCCAATTTCAGGCCAGAATTCCAACTGTCGGTATTCTCCCTCTTCATGTAAACCTTGCAAAATAAGAGAGAAAAGGCATAAGTATTGTACCTTGAAGTGAAATAACAACGCAAGAAGCGATAAATGTCAACATGAAAACATGATGCAAAATGGACGTATCAACTCCCCAAGGCTTAGACCTCGCTTGTCCTCAAGCGAAAGCCTAGCTCAATAAATATGTCCACATGTTTAGGGAGAGAGGTGTCGACAAAACAAGATACGAACATGCATGCATCATGATCATGATCAGAACAGAAATACCAACATATAATCTCTCATGCTAAAGTGAAAATTCCTTCACAAGGTAAAATATGGATGAAGAACCTTACCGAGAAGTAACAACCGATAGCCTGTAGTCATTGAAGCAATTGCAATGTATCACAACATCAGAAAGAGTCAAATAAGAGCTTGTAAAGCAAATCCACATACTCAATCATCTTTTCGTTCTTTACAATTGCTACAACTCATGTGGTACTCATGAGACTAAAGTATCACCTGAACACAGAGAAAGATAGGGGCTTATAGTTTTGCCTCCCAACTGCTTACCTCAAGGGTAATGTCAACAATAATAATCCATGAATACTTACTTTCAAGTTGATATATGAATATAGATCTTTACCAAGCATATGATGTTAGCCAAGATAAACGCGAAACAAGGAATTGGTGAAGATCACCATGACTCTTTCAAGGGTAAAAAGTAAAGGTACAAGATAGGCCCTTCGCAGAGGGAAGCAGAGGTTGTCATGCGCTTTTGAGATTTAGATGCGTGTCCTCTTAGTGCGGAGGAACGTCACTTTATATTGCCTCCTGTGATAAAGAACTTTATTATGCAGTGTGTCGCTTTTATGTCTTCCTCATCATAGGTTCGTACAAAGCTTATTTTCCACACACTAATAGATCATACATATTAGAGAGCAATTTTTATTGCTTGCACCGATGACAACTTACTTGAGGGATCTTATTCAATCCATAGGTAGGTATGGTGGACTCTCATGGCAAAACTGGGTTGAATGTTTATGGATGCACAAGTAGTATCTCTACTTGGTGCGGGAGTTTTGGCTAATATGAGGTGGAAGCAATCGTCACATGCTAAGGGATCTCTAATCATATAACATTGTTCGAAACCAAGCAAACACAATTCATTATGTTGTCTTCCTTGTCTAACGTCTACTTCTAAGCATGCAATAGTTTAGTCAGTGTTCACAATCATAGATGGTGTCAAAATGATATATTTATATGTGAACCTCTCCTTTGCTTATCACTTACTATTAATTGCAACAATGACCAAGGTCTATGTTTGTATACCCTCAACAAGTTTCAATCATCATTCTTTTTATGTGTGAAGCCATCACTTCCCATAAGATCATTACATGATCTTTCATGCTTTTGTTCTTTTCTAAATCTATTGATCATGGCAAGAGGCAAAGCCCTTCAACTAATACACTCTTTATTATATGGCTCACGAGCTCGAATACATCGGGGGTGACTCAAAGCAAAACTCAAGACTAAACACTAAGACTTTTAATCCTACTAGAGAAAAAAAAGAAAAACTGAAAAGGAACAAACTAAAACAAAGGAAAGGCAAACTATGTGATGGTGATACGATACTGGGGCAACTCCCCCAAGCTTGGTACAAGCCAAGGGGATTGCCCATACCAATGCTCAGTTGTCTTCCTTTGGTGGTGATGGTGGTGGAGTTGTTGCAACATGGGCTTGATCCTTCGTCTTGCAAGGCATAGGTGCGCCATCATGGAAAGATGAACGAGTCTCCGGAATCATCAAATCAGCAGCCAACCGTATTGATTTAAATCTATACTCATACTCACAGTTTTGGTTCTGCAGGTCATAGATCTTGGCCTGGAGTTGATCAATCCTGTCATAGAGCCTCGAGAGGTGCTTCCCAATGTCATTGGTATCAATCCTGTGCTTGTGGGTGAACTCCGTGATCATCATGTGGTTGGCGTTGAGTCCATGCTCCACCATCCCTTGGCACTTGAAGACTTGTTGCTCCATTGCTTCGAGCCTCGTCTCCATGCTTCCGGTCTTCTTGGGCCCCTCAACATCACGGATGTGCAACATCCCCTCACGCATCTCGATAGATTGAGGGTGTTGCAGCACTCCCGTGAGGTAGGGATTGATGACCTCCTCGAAGATCTTGTCCTTCGGAGCTTTTGGGGAAGTCATAGTGATCTAGATCTGCAACAGAAACAGGCTCGAAACGAAAAACAGAGGAAATCTGCTTGATACAGGGGTCAGACCTCACGAGAGAATATATATTGATTTTTTCCAGACCAGAAGGAGTACTCAACACGAAAACGGGGTCCGGGAGGCGCACGAGGTGACCACAAGCCCCCCTAGGCGCGGCCAGGGGGTGGGCCCGCGCCTGGCAGGCTTGTCGCCTCCTCACGCACTTTCCGGACTACTTCCAATTTTTGTATATTTTCAAATATTCCAAAACAGAGAAAAAATCCTACTGGAAAACTTTTGGAGTCTGTTTTCTTACCAAATCATATACCTCTTCGTTTTCGGAGTCTGAAACAGGCTGATTAATGTCCCTTAGGTATTCTTCCGGAGTTATGGTATTGATAATATTGCTTTCAACATTTATGGGTGTACCTGAGATAAAATGCTTGATTCTCTGCCCATTTACCACTCTCGGACAATTACCTTCCGTGTTGTTGATCTTGATAGCACCAGAACAATATACTTCCTCAACAACAAAGGGACCTTCCCATTTAGAGAGAAGCTTGCCTGCAAAGAATCTTAAACGAGAGTTATATAGCAAGACATAATCACCTACATTGAACTCACGCTTTTGTAACCTCTTATCATGCCACCTCTTAACCTTTTCTTTGAACAACTTGGCATTCTCATATGCTTGAGTTCTCCATTCATCAAGTGAGCTAATGTCAAATAACCTCTTCTCACCGGCAAGTTTGAAATCAAAGTTGAGCTCATTGATTGCCCAATAAGATTTATGCTCTAGCTCAAGAGGTAAATGACATGCTTTACCGTACACCATTTTGTACGGAGACATGCCCATGGGATTCTTATAGGTAGTTCTATAAGCCCACAGTGCATCATCGAGCTTCTTAGACCAATTCTTTCTAGACCTGTTGACAGTCTTTTGCAGAATTAGTTTAATCTCTCTATTGCTTAGCTCTACTTGACCACTGGACTGAGGGTGATAGGGAGACACAATTCTATGGTTGACATCATACTTAGCAAGCGTTTTACGAAAAGCACCATGAATGAAATGTGAACCGCCATCGGTCATTAGATATCTAGGGACTCCAAATCTAGGGAAAATAACTTCTTTAAGTATCCTGATAGAGGTGTTGTGATCAGCACTACTAGTGGGGATAGCTTCTACCCACTTAGTGACGTAATCAACAGCAACTAGGATATGAGTATACCCGTTGGATTTTGGAGAAGGTCTCATATAATCAAAGCCCCAAACATCAAATGGTTCAATGAAAAGTGAATAGTTCATAGGCATTTCCTGACGTTTACCGATATTACCTACTCTTTGACATTCGTCACAAGACAAGACAAACTTACAGGCATCCTTGAAGAGAGTGGGCCAATAGAAACCTGATTGCAATACCTTGTGTGCAATTCTATCTCCCGCATGGTGTCCTCCGTATGCCTCGGAATGACACTTCTGTAGGCTCTGTCGCTGTTCATATTCAGGTACACAATATCTAATAACACCATCTACTCCTTCCTTATAAAGGTGAGGATCGTCCCAAAAGTAATGTCTCAAGTCAAAGAAGAATGTCTTCTTTTGCTGGTATGTGAAACTAGGTGGTATATACTTTGCAACGATATAGTTTGCATAATCAGCATACCACGGTGCACTACGTGAAGCATTGATGGCATTCAGTTGCTCATCGGGAAAGCTAGCATCAATAGGTTGTGGGTCATCAAGAACGTTCTCCAACCTAGACAAGTTATTTCCTACGGGGTTATCAGCACCCTTTCTGTCGACAACGTGCAAATCAAACTCTTGTAGCAAGAGAACCCATCTGATAAGTCTAGGTTTAGCATCTTTCTTCTCCATGAGGTACTTAATAGCAGCGTGATCAGTGTGGATAGTGACTTTGGAATCAACTATGTAAGACCTGAACTTTTCACATCCAAACACGACTGCTAAAAATTCCTTCTCCGTAGTAGCATAGTTTCTTTGGGCACTGTCTAGAGTTTTACGATCATAGTGAATAACATTCAACTTCTTATCAACTCTTTGCCCTAGGACAACACCAACAGCATAATCGCTAGCATCACACATGATTTCAAACGGCAAGTTCCAATTAGGTGGTTGAACAATAGGTGCAGCTATCAAAGCCCTCTTAAGTATTTCGAAGGCTTCCTCACAATCATCGTCAAAGACAAAAGGAATATCCTTTTGCAAGAGATTGGTAAGAGGCCTAGAAATCTTAGAGAAGTCTTTAATGAACCTTCTATAGAAACCAGCATGACCAAGGAAACTTCTAATACCTTTGATATCTGTGGGGTATGGCATTTTCTCGATTGCATCAACCTTAGCCTTATCGACCTCAATACCTCTTTCAGAAATTTTATGTCCTAATACGATGCCTTCGTTAACCATAAAGTGGCACTTCTCCCAATTCAAGACAAGATTGGTATCTTTACATCTCTGCAAGACTCGATCAAGGTTGCTGAGGCAATCGTCAAAAGAAGACCCGTAAACGGAGAAGTCATCCATGAAAACCTCAACAATCTTTTCACGAAAGTCAGAGAATATAGCCATCATAGATCTTTGAAAGGTGGCAGGTGCATTACATAAGCCAAAAGGCATACGTCTATAAGCAAAGGTACCGAAAGGGCAGGTGAAAGTGGTTTTCTCCTAATCAGATTGTGCAACTGGTATTTGGGAGAAACCAGAATAACCGTCTAGAAAGCAGAAGTGTGTGTGTTTAGACAGTCTTTCTAGCATTTGGTCGATAAAAGGCAAAGGGTAATGATCTTTCCTAGTGGCTTTATTCAATTTCCTAAAATCGATCACCATCCTATAGCTAGAAATAATCCTCTGTGGGATCAATTCATCCTTATCATTAGGGATAACGGTAATGCCTCCCTTCTAAGGGATGCAATGCGCCGGACTCACCCAATCACTATGAGCAACATGATAGATAATACCTGCTTCCAGAAGCTTTAGTATTTCTTTTCTCACTACTTCTTTCATCTTAGGATTTAATCTCCTTTGATGATCATCAACTGGTTTTGAAATCAGGATTGGTTTTAATCTTGTGCTGGCATAGAGTGTGACTAATGCCCTTAAGATCATCAAGAGTATATCCAATAGCAGCACGGTGCTTCCTCAGAGTTTTTAGTAACTTCTTTTCTTCATGCTCTGAGAGGCTAGCACTAATAATAACATGATATATCTCCTTTTCATCAAGATAATCATACTTAAGAGTATGAGGCAACTGTTTAGGCTCGAAAAAGGATCACCCTTTGGTGGGGGTGGATCCCCAAGAAGTTCAATAGGCAAATTATTCTTAAGGATAGGATATTGTTCTAAGACAACTCTATCCATCTCATCCCTTTCATCCATATGCATATCATTTTCATGCTCAAGCAAGTATTGCTCTAAGGGATCAGTAGGAGGCACGACAATAGAAGCTAAGGCAATAGTTTCATCCCTACTAGGCAACTCCTTTTCATGAGGTTGTCTACCAAACTTGGAGAAATTGAACTCATGTGACACACCTTCAAAGCCAACAGTGACAGTTTGCTTCTCACAATCAATATGAGCATTGACAGTATTGAGAAAAGGTTTGCCAAATATGATGGGACAAAAGCTATCTTGTGCGGTAGCAAGAACGAGGAAATCAGCAGGATACTTCGTTTTATCACACAAGACTTCAACATCCCTAACAATTCCCACAGGGCAGATAGTATCTCTATTGGCAAGGTGAATAGTGACATCAATAGGCTCTATCTCAACAGGTGCAATCTCGTCTTTGATTTCATCATATAAGGATTGAGGTATTGCACTAACACTAGCACCCACGTCACATAAACCATGATAACAATGATCTCCTATCTTAACAGAGACAACAGGCGTGCCAACAACAGGTCTATGTTTATCTCTAGCGTGAGGTTTAGCAATTCTAACAACATCTTCACATAAGTGAATATTATGTCCCTCAACATCATCGGACATGAGATCTTTGATAATAGCAATGCTAGGTTCAACTCTAATTTGCTCAGGGGGTATAGGTTTTCTAATATAGCCTCTACGTATCACAGTTGAAGCTTTAGAATGATCCTTTATCCAAACAGGGAAAGGTGGTTTCTCAATGTAAGCACTGGGAACAATTGGATCATTATAGGCAATGACTTTCTCTTCAACTGGATTGGGTTTAACTACATTGACTTCTAAAGGAGGATGATATTTAAACCACTTCTCTTTGTGGAGATCAATATGAGCAGCAAATGATTCACACAATGAAGCTACTATCTCCGAGTCAAGTCCATACTTAGCGCTAAAATCACTAAAGGTATTTGTTTCAACAAAGGACTTAACGCAATCAAACTTGAAATTCATACCTGGCTCCTTACCTTGTTCAAGCTCCCAATCTTCAGAGTTGCATTTAATTCTCTCCAATAAATTCCATCTGAAGTCAATATCTCTCTTCATAAAAGAACCAACACAAGAAGCGTCAAGCATGGTGCGATCCTCATGAGAAAGCCGAATATAGAAGTTCTGAATGATAATTTCTCTCGAGAGCTCATGGTTGGGGCATGAATATAACATTGATTTAAGCCTCCCCCAAGCTTGAGTGATGCTTTCTCTATCACGAGGCCAAAAATGATAAATATAATTCCGATCACGATGTACTAAATGCATAGGATAAAGCTTTTGATGAAATTCCAATTTTAGCCGATTCTAGTCCCATGATCCAATATCATCACATAGCCTATACCATGTCAACGCCTTCTGCTTAAAAGATAAAGGAAAGACCTTCTTCTTGACCTCATCCTCGGGCAAACCTGCAAGCTTAAATAAACCACAAATTTCATCTACATAGATGATATGCAAGTCTGGATGTGATGTTCCATCTCCTGTAAAAGGATTAGCCAGTAGTTTCTCAAGCATACCCGAAGGAAATTCAAAGCAAATATTTTCAGTAGGTGCAGCAGGTTGAGGAGCAACTCTTTGTGCTTCCGTTCGAGGTGAAGATACCCCGAACAAGCCCCTCAAAGGATTAGTATCCATAGTGACAAGTGACAATAATTTTTTGCACACTATATAAATGTTTCCTTACCAATTTCCACTTACCAAAGGCGCTTCACTCCCCCGCAACGGCGCCAGAAAAGAGTCTTGATGACCCACAAGTATAGGGGATCTATCATAGTCCTTCCGCTAAGTGGTTTTCAGCAAGGTAATATCTGCAGGCACTAAAATTATCGGCAAGAAGTGATTGTGTGGTGAGATGATTCGTAGCAAGCAACAAGTAACAAAAGTAGCAACGGTGTAGAAAGGTGGCCCAATCCCTTTTGTAGCAAGGTACAAGCCTAGCCAAAGTCTTATAGGAGGAAAAACGCTCCCGAGGACACACGGGAATTTCTGTCATGCTAGTTTTCATCATGTTCATATGATTCGCGTTCGTTACTTTGATAGTTTGATATGTGGGTGGACCGGCGCTTGGATACTTCCCTTACTTGCACAAGAATCCCACTTATGATTAACCCCTCTCGCAAGCATCCGCAACTACGAAAGAAGAATTAAGACAAAGTCTAACCATAACATGAAACTAGTGGATCCAAATCAGCCCCTTACGAAGCAACGCATAAACTAGGGTTTAAGCTTCTGTCACTCTAGCAACCCATCATCTACTTACTACTTCCCAATGCCTTCCTCTAGGCCCAAATAATGGTGTAGTGTTATGTAGTCTACGTTCACATAACAACACTAGAGGAAAAACAACATACAACACATCAAAATATCGAACGAATACCAAATTCACATGACTACTATTAGCATGACTTATCCCATGTCCTCAGGAACAAAAGTAACTACTCACAAAGCATTATCATATTCATGACCAGAGAGGTAATGAGTACCATCAAGGATCTGAACATAAAATCATCCACCAAGTAATCCAGCTAGCATCAACTACAAGGAGTAATGAACACTACTAGCAACCTTACAAGTACCAATCGGAGTCGCGAGACGGAGATTGGTTACAAGTGACGAACTAGGGTTTGGAGATGAGATGGTGCTGATGAAGATGTTGATGGTGACGAGTCCCCTCCGATGAGAGGAGTGTTGGTGATGACGATGGTGACGATTTCCCCCTCCGGGAGGGAAGTTTCCCCGGCAGGATGGTCCTGCCGGAGCTCTAGATTGGTTTTGCTCAAGTTCCGCCTCGTGGCGGCGGCGAATCCACGAAAAAGCTCCTCTTGATTTTTTTCTGGACGAAACCCTTCAAATAGCAAAAGAGGGGGGCGGTGGGCCAGCAGGCTGCCCACAAGCCCCTTAGGCGCGGCCAGGGGGGTGGTCGCGCCTAGCAGGCTTGTGGCCACCTGCTGGCGCCCCTCTGGCGCTACTTTGGCCCAGTATTTTTTATAAATCCAGAAAAAAATCATCGTTGATTTTTACGGCGTATGGAGTTGCACAGAATAGGTATTTCAAACTTGCTCGAATTTCAGGCCAGAATTCTAGCTGCCGGAATTCTCCCTCTTCATGTAAACCTTGCGAAATAAGAGAGAAAATGCATAAGTATTGTACCGTGAAGTGAAATAACAACCCAAAAAGCGATAATATCAAGATGAAAACATGATGCAAATTGGACATATCACTCAGGAATCTCATTTCCAAAGGTATCGAGATTAGCAAAGCTTAATGGGTAGGATACACTTATGTGATGAGGCTGCAGCAAGCGACTAAGCTTTTGTTTGAGGTGGCTAACTTACGCGTACAAGAATAAAAGAGGGGGATGATCTACGCATAGCGGACGTGAACTACTGATGATCAAACGAATGATCCTGAACACCTACTTACGTGAGACATTACCCCACCATGTCCTCGATCGGAGAAGGAGCTCGCAAAGAGACAGCCACAGTTACGCACTCAGTTGGCAAGTTTTAATTAAGTTTACTTCAAGTTATAAAGAACCGGATGTTAAACTAAGTTTCCATGTTGCCACATAACCGCAGGCATGGCTTTCCGAAAGATTTAATCCTGCAGGGGTGCTCCAACTAGTCCATCTCAAACTACCACACGCTGTGACGGAATGAGCTCGATCAGGGAAACCCATGATCTCCTCGGGTTCCTATTGGAAAACCTCAACATCGAGATAGCCCAAAGTATCCTCGGAATCCCTTGCACAACATGTTTGAGAAAGGTAAACAAGTTCAGCAAGGCCGCCCGGCGTGTGGACGATCCCGATAGGAGCCGCGTATCTCGTTCCCATAATTGAGCGCTCCTAACATGATCGGGGCTGTTATGGGGACCCCCTTGATAATTCGTTTTGGCCTAAAAATGGTCTAGCAAGGCCCAAATTTGGTACTATATTTGCCTAATAACTAATGAACCACACAGGGAGTAATTAACCCGAGGAAATTTAATCAACCCCCGGGCCAGTGCTCCTCATGACTGTTGGTCCAACCCAGAGCAGCTTATTAACGCCCCCTCCGGGGGCAACCTGGTGTTTTGGCGTAGTAACCATCACTCATCTGTTGTGCCCTGAGAACGAGATAGGCGGCTCATATCGGGTTCGTCGACACGTCGGGCAGCCTTCCTGGATTAGTTTTACCTTTGACGAAATATCTTGTGCATCGAGATTCCGGTGATGCTTTGGGCTATCTCAGAGTTGAGGTTTTCCACTAAGGAATCTGAGGAGATGACGAGTTTCGTGATCGAGGCTTTCTATGTGGCTTGTGATAATTTGTGATGGACTAGTTGGAGTACCCCTGCAGGGTTAAATCTTTCGGAAAGCCATGCCCGCACTTATGTGGCAAACTTGGAAACCTTGTTTAACATCCGGTTCTAGATAACTTGAAGTAAGCTTAATTAAAATAAGCCAACTATGTGCGTAACCATGACTATCTCAATCGTGAGTTCCTTCTCCGACTCAGGACATGGTGGGGTTATGTCTGATGTAAGTAGGTGTTCAGGATCATTCATTTGATCATCAGTAGTTCACGTCCGTTAAGCTTAGATCATTCCCCCTTTTATTCTTGTACTCGTAAGTTAGCCACCTCAAATAAATGCTTAGTTGCTATTGCAACCTCACCACTTAACCATACCTCACCCATTAACCTTTGCTAGTCTTGATACGTTTGAAAATGAGATTGATGAGTCTATGGGGCTCACTTATTACTACAACACCAGTTGCAGGTATAGGTAAAGCGATACTTTGATGTGAGCGCGCTGATCGTTCTATTTGGAGTATCTTCTTCTTATTCATCGATCTAGGATGGGTTCCAGGACGACAACCTGGGATAAGAAGGATGGATGTTGTCACAAGGTTATTATTTCCTTTCTTCACCATGGGTTGTCACAAGCGTTGGTTCTCAATTTGTTTATTAGTAACTTGTGAACCTATTTGCTAGTAGTGTGTGTGTGTGGAAAGGATATGTTTTGCACTTTGTTCTTATTTCTTCAAGACTATATTGATGAGTAATGCTCATCCTCACCTTCGTATTCTCAAGTGCCTTGCCATGACTCACACACATCATTTTGGTTGAGCCTACTCTTAAGTTGCCTCTTTTACGTGTTGCTCAACCATATGTTTTGTGTAAGTGATATACTTATTGTGTCATCTACTTTCTTGCACTTGTTGTGTGCTTTTATTAATTTTTGGGGAGCAACGATCCTATTTTGTGCACTTGTATCAAATACAAAAAAATCTTATTAGTGCACAAATCATGGGGAGCTTCTCTAGTTTTGATAAAACACACTATTGTCCTTATCATAATATCTTTTATCCATGTGGTTCGAAGGACCATATGATTGCTTGTTCCTATTGGTATCTTTTGATTTTGTGCTTCTCTCATTTGTATGTCTTTGGGACATATGATCCTTCTTGCAATCTTTGGGTCCTCGATATAGTTTGTTTTCCTCCAACGTTTATCATTGCATTTGTGTCTTTCTTTGCACTATTGTTAAGAAGTACACACTTTTTGGCTGACCACCTACTATATTGGCTTTCTAAAAAATTTGTCCATTTTGGCAATCGATGCCAATGGGGGAGAAGTTTAGAGAGTTTAGTTTGGTGATGCATAGAGGGTTTGCTTTTATTGCTTAAGCATTTACATCTTGTACGCATGCATTATAGCTTTGTATGTGTGCGCTTGGTTATGCTTATTTCCTTATATAAACTATCTTGTACTGATTGTCATCAATTACCAAAATGGGTGTGATTAGAGAATATTTATCCATATGTGGTTTTGATAATTGATGACAATCCCTATGGACTAATGGTTGCCTTAAGTTATATTCGAAGGATTTGTCCATAGGCACTTCTTGAAGTCCATCTGTTGGTGTCAAGGAGTTTATATGATCACCAAGGTGGTATTCAAGGTATTATCCAAAGATTGGTCATAAAGACACAAGGTTGATCAAGACTAAGCACAGAGTAAATCAAGATGATCAACAAACAAAGTGTACAAGGTGTACCGAGAGGGATCAAGTGATCCCATGGTATGGTAAGCATTGTTCATAACGCTTTTGTGTACTAACCCATGGTCCTTGTGAGAGTTCTATGTGGGGTTAGGTGTGTCTCCATGGGTTTGTGTCAAGAGGAAGATCTCATTCAACCTATGAAGGATGGCATCAAGTGGTTATCGTCATCAAGATTGCAGTGCGCAAGTTCAAGTGGAGCATCACGAAGATATCATGCTTGAAGCTTGCCGTCCATTGTGGTGGCAATGGACTTGTGAAGATGTGCTGAAGAGTGGCTCACCCATAGTGAGTATGGGGGAGAAATCAACTAGTCTTCCTCAAACCAAGGCAATCAAGAAAGGTGGTCCATCTTGAGGAAGCCAAGATCATCGTCATCTAGCTCAAGAGGACTAGGTGCAAGGTATCGGTTTCCCCTTGATAGGTTTTCTATTTTAGGATAGATTGCCGTACTGTCAAGGGGGTCTCTCAAGTGAGTAGCTTGATCATATCGTTCGTTAAGAGCTCAAACCATTTACATCCTTGCATCATATTTCTTGGTTCTTGTTTGGTGTTTCTCTTTGTGAGTTTTAGAGCTTATGGTCATCTTCGTGACAAGCTCGAGTTCATCAAAAACGGACTCCATATGCATCTTCTATGATGTTTTGGATGTTGGAAGTTTTTGCCGGTTCTTCACTCATAGAGGTCTCACTTCTCTATATCATTGGCATTTTCTAACTGCATGTTTTTAAGATTTTATGTCGCTGTTGGATAGCTCTTGTCGTTGTGAATTCAACAAGCTTGAGTTTTCATGATTGAGAGTTCGTATGCGAAAGTTAGAGCAGTTTCAGTATCCAGTAGTAGTACCGCTCCTGGTGCCAGCGGTAGTACCGCTCCTAAAGCGGTAGTACCGCTCGTGGAGTGGTAGTACCGCCCCCGTAGCGGTAGTAATTTTTTACTACCGCTCCCGAGCGGTAGTACCGCTTTTGGAGCGGGTTGTACCGCTGTAGGAACGGTAGTTATTTTTTACTACTGCTCCCTAGCGGTAGTACCGCTCTAGGAACGGTAGTACCACTCCGTCAGACTTTATTTGCGCATCCTTTTTGGCCTCGGCATGGTTGGATTTTTTCCCCACCTATAAAAGGGGATCTTCTTCCCCATTGAACCTTATCTCTTTAGCTTGTGTTCTTCCCCCATTGTTGACCTTCTTCGAGCTTGCTAACTCTCAACCCCTCCAATGATTCTTGCTAGTTTTTGAGGGAAAAGAGAGAGGAGATCTAGGTCCACATTTCCATCAATCACTTTCTCCTCTAAGTGAGGGGAACCCCTTGGGTCTAGATATTTGAGTTCTTCGTGTTCTTCTTCGTTCTTCCTCTCATTTTCCTCCCTAGCATTAGTTGCTTTGGTGGGATTTGGGAGAGAAGGACTTGGGCACTCCGTGTGCCCTTGCCACTTCATTTGGTGGATCGGTTTGAGTTCTCCACGGTGATTTGTGGAAATGAGAAGTGGAGAAGCTTATTACCTTTGGGTACTTGGTACTCCTAGAAGCTTGGTGGTGCCTCGAAGCTTAATCATTGTGGTGTCAAGCTCCGAGCTAGCGTAGGGGTCTCCAATTAAGTTGTGGAGATTGCCCCGAGCATTTGTGGTCACCTCGAAGCCATATGCCATTGTGGTGAAGCTTCGTGGTGTTGTTGAGAGCCTCCAATTAAGTTGTGGAGATTGCCCCAACCTTGTTTGTACGGGTTCGGTGACCGCCCTCAAGGGTCCCTTAGTGGAATCACGGCATATTGCATTGTGCGACGGCGTGAGGAGAGTACGGTGGCCTTAGTGGCATCTTGGGGAGCATTGTGCCTCCACACCGCTCCAACAGAGATTAGCATCCGCAAGGGTGTGAACTTCGGGATACATCATCGTCTCCGCGTGCCTCGGTTATCTCTTACCCGAACCCTTTACTTATGCACTTTACTTTGTGATAGCCATATTGTTTCTTGTCATATATCTTGCTATCACTTAGTTATTTATCTTGCTTAGCATAAGTTGTTGGTGCACATAGTTGAGCCTAGTTGTTTTAGGTTTTGTGCTTGACAAATTAAACGTTATTTTTATTCCGCATCTGTTCAAGCCTAAACCGTAATTATTTTAAAGCGCCTATTCACCCCCTCTAGGCGACATCCACGTCCTTTCATATGCATTCTTGCGAAATGACGAGATGCGCTTCTATCCCTGTTGACGGTCTTGTGCCAAAAGAAGCATATGATCGCATCTTGGGTGTTACAAGTTGGTATCAGAGCAGTACCGACCTAGGAGCCCCCTTGATTGATCGAACTTGGTCGAGTCGTATCTAGTGAAAAACTACTTTGAGTCTAGTTATATATTAGAGAATAGGATTCTTTTTTCTCCTCTTCCATGCCCTGTTGAGGAATCTTGATGTAATAAATTTAATTCTACTCCTCTTCTCACTCGAAAAAAAATTAGGATCATGCGGATACTTTTGGAATCTATACAATGTCGATGTGATGGAGTGCTGTCTTGGTGCCTCGTGTCTGACTTGATTTCTTTCGGGGAGTTGAGATCTAGGGATTGTTGAGCACATCGTTATCATTCAGATTTCTTAGTATCTTAGGACGGATTATGTTCAAAATTGCTTCAATGCTAGTAGTGGCGAGAGGAGTCTAGCTTCCCCAATACTAGTGCAGATAGGTTCAGATGTACCGCCATACGTAGTATCATTGTTATTACGAGGGTTTCAGATAGATGAGTTTCCGAGATTCTGGTTATGTGTTGACGGATGTGATACACTTGACGTGTTAGATGCTAGGAGTTGAGTGAAAATTTCTCCTTGTATCCGTGGACCCGATTGCTTGTTCAGAAATTTTGAGAGTTCTTACGTGGGAATTCAAGTAGTTACTTATATGACAATATTCCAACAGAGGCATGATGTGAGGTTGGGGTTCGACATTGAGTGGATTCGTTTGTTCACGGTCGTTTTTACAGAGGACAGTCTTGATATATATCATCGGTATGCTTCGATAAGCCTTGTAGTTTGCTACGCCTAGGGAGCATATTCGAGTGTCATTTCAATATGGCAATCCAATGTACGAGCAAGCCCGTGCGAACCTATCCACGAAAATATCGAGTGAAATCTCTGTCATATGTTTATTCTAGCTAATTTGCAAGCCTCATCCTTTATTTTTTTGGAGTATGGTAATTCGAGTTGCTTCGATGTCAAGTGGTGAATTCATATCTTTCCAAGAGGTGTTCTCATATTTTTATGGGAATGCTGATTCTTTTGCTCAATCAAGTTGTCTTATCAATTCATTTCAACCGGTGTGCTTCTCTTCAAGTCAATTCTATCATTTCTAATATTTGGAAGAGCAATCTCTCATTTCTTTCCGGAGTTCATCTCATCTGTTCCAAGTTGTCTTTGTTTTTTCCCTCCCTCCCGCCCTTTTTCTTCAGTGATTCAATTATCATCCAAGTGCATTTCTTTTAATGATGTTTCCGCTATCTTCTCTTCTGTATTCTATCCGATGATTGATGTGAAGATTTTGAGGAGTTCTAAGTTCATCATTTTTCATTCTTGTTCTCTTTTCCGGTGGATTCAATTCAAGCTTTCAGTGTTCATCATATATTTTTCATTTGTTCAGTGCTCCCCATGTTGGAAATTCTTATCAAGTCTTTCTTGTTTTTCATTTGTCTCTATTCTATCCGGAGTGGTCAAGATATCTCAGAGTTTCTTGTTTTCAATCCTTTCAATTATTTCGAGATTCTCACCTCATCAAATTTTCATTTGTACCGGTGGAATCTCTCTTTTCTAATCAATTGTTTCAACGGTTGTTTCTTTTGCGTGGGCACATAACCCACATGTTTCCCCAAGATCTTACCTGGCTCTTCTAATCTTTCGCGGAAATATCTAATTCTTTTTAAACATGACATAAGAATGGATTCCATCAGTCATATTGCTTCCTCAAGGTCTGAATTATTTCATCATCGGCTCAACTTTTCATATTCTTATTCCGGAGTTACTCAATAATTCTTGGTGGTGTTCTCCTCATAATTCTCAACTTGGAAGACTGGAGGAGTGTTTCTCTTCAATCTTGGTCAATTCTCTTGAAGATTTTTCATTTCACCTTCATGTTATCCTCTCAATTGTTTTTCATCATGAGAGATTCCTTCCATATCTATCTGCTTCAGTTCAAATTTTTATAAATTTCTCGATCCTCCGAAGGCCATCATTTCAGAAGAATTCTTCGTTCTCAGCTTTCACCTTTCGTTCTCAAATTCTTCTCAATCGTTGTCTCTTCGCTTGTATCTCAATTACTCCGGTGGCTCATTCAAGTTTTGTGTTAGGCGGCTCAAGATCTCTTCGTTCTCATGTTTTCCATCCATTTCTAACATCCCCATATTTTAAAATTCTTCAGGTGGATCTTGATTGCTTTGTTCTCATGTATATCCATTCATTCTTGGTATTCACATTCATTTGTGAATTCTTACCGGTGGCTTGTTCAAGCATTCTCTAATCGATCATGATCTCCTTGTCCTCTTGTAGCCTGATTCATTTGTATTATCCTCTTCCATTCCAAATTCTTACCGGTGTTTCTTCCAAGAATTCTTCAAGTGTGTACCTTATCTATCACTCTTTTGTTTTAAAGAAGAATAAGTGGTATGCTAAATCTCTTGCTTTTCATCAATTTAACTTGATGAAGGTTGGGCATAACATAATTCATATTCTAGTTTCATCATGTTATTTCAATTCTTTCTTTCGGAGTACTCATGACAACAATTTTCTATTATATGTTGTTCATCTTCTTTTTTTTGGAGTTCCATGTTTTCTCAAGCATCTCTTCGCGAAGCTTCCTCGAAAGCTTTGCAAGGCTTCAATCTTATTCTTTTCAACATTCAACTTTTTATATCATCCTTTCATCCTGGTGTTCTCCAAGCGGTTCTTCATGGCGATTCATCAAGGTTTCAATTCTTTCTCGAAGTGTTCTTCAACATTCTTGTTGGAGAGGCTCAAATATCCCGTGTTTTGTATTCAAAGTGCAATTATCCCTCCTTTATCCTTTGAGGTGGTGTTATAGCATTCTTGTTAGTGGAAGTGTCTCGAAGAGAATTTGTTTCAAGAATGAGATAATTAAACCCACCATTTCCTTCAATCATGAGATATTTCAACCCATGATTTCTTCATTGAGATATCTTGGTTTAGACTTCACCTAAATCTTTGTCTAAGCATTGTTGCTATTATGGTGTCGCCATTAATCCAAATTTTCAATGTTTCCTCTTGGTGTAAGAAGTTTTCATATCTTGTTGCTCCCAATGAATCAACTGTTTTCCAATTGTGGCTGGTTGTCACCTCATTGTTGAGAATGTTTTCATAAGTCCACTACAAGCCTGTTCTTTTTTTTTGTTGGTTTTTCCAACAACTCCATTCAATTCTTCTTGCAAGGATGCTTGCCAAATTCAATTGTGGTAGCAGTTGTCATTTTCTTATCCGTTCTTTTCTTTCCAATGATCTAGTTCCTATTCTCTTGTTCCGGAGATGTTGTGATGTTGCTCTTTTTATATCAATCATCTCGGGTTGTCAAGATCATGTTCTTTCCTTGCTTGTAAATTTAGTTGGTTTGTTGTGAATCTTGTCAACATCTTTCCATCTTATCAAATTTTTGTCCTCAGTTTCCTACCGAAGTGCTGCCGAAATTTTGTGTGGATTATTGCTTGTTTCTCACATCATTCTTCATCTGTGTGCAACCTTCAAGGATTGTTGGTTTTACTCGTTTGTCAAAGAAGCGACTAAGTGTTTACCTCTTGCTTTCTCTTCCTCTTCCCCTGTCATTCTTAGATCTCAGGGTGAGATCTCTTGTTAGTGTAGGATAGTTGTAACACCCCGAGACCGACGCTCCAGAAGATTTCCCTTTTATTCAGTTGCCGCCGTGTGTTATTTTGTTTGTCGCATTCATCATCGCACCATGCGCATCATATGCATTGCATCGGAACTTCCTTGCCGCCAGTCTTCAAAACATGCATCCATTATTAGTTGTCGGTTCTCTCCGTTTATGTCATTGACCATTTTGAGACCAACCACACACGCACACGCCCACGACATCGTTTAATCTTGTTCTGAAAAGTGTGTATAGAACTTTCTCGGATTGCGTTGCAACTTGGTGCACGGTCTTAATATAGTGTAGGTAGGTCGCCTGCCAATTTTCGTTGCAATAGAAGTTTGTTTGATACCCGAACCGTGAAACCTATAGCGACACTATAGTCGACCCATCGTGAGACGTTTTTCGTTGTTTTAAACTCTATCGCCGGGTTGCCCATTTTCCCTCTCGTCTCCGCCTAGCCCCTGTGCACAGTGCACCGACCTGCGCGCAGCCTAGTCCGAAAACCTCCCAGTGCCAGAGACACACGGTCGTGACCGTTCGATCCGGATCATCCCCGTAATACCGCAAACCTTCATCAGTTTGTTAAATGGTCTTGCTAACCCATTCTTTCCTGACCATCCGATTTAATCGAAGGGTCGAGATGCCCCTAAAACAAAAACCCTTCCCTATATATAGGCCAGTTGTATACCTAATCTAGCTAACCCTAGAACCTAGTCCCACCTCGGGATCCACCCGCCGCCATCCATATCCATCCCGCACCTCCACCTCCTCCATTGGGATCCTCCCCGATCCAACCCCCTAGCATTAGATACGTTGGAGACGTATCAACTCCCTCAAGCTTAAATCTTTGCTTGTCCTCGAGCTATTCAGTTGATAAATTGAAAGTGATAAAGAAAAACTTTTACAAACTCTGTTTGATCTTGGTGTTGTAAATATGTCTAACTGATGTTCTGATCTTCAACTAAGATTATAGACTAACCACATTCACAATAATACTTAGGTCGCACAGTTACTTATATCAATGGAATAATTAACTAGTGAGCAATAATAATAAGTCTCTAATGACAACAATTTTATCAAAACACTCATAATACAATATGATAAACTGGTATCTCGCTAGCCCTTTCTGAGACCGCAAAACAAAAATGCAGAGAACCTCCGAAGAACAAGGACTGACTAGACATTGTAATTAATGGTAAAAGAGATCCAGCAATACTCATACTCAATATCAATTAATAACAAAGCATACAAATGATAGAGGTGCTCTCTAATTGGTGCCTTTTTATAAGAAGAGGATCATTCAACAGTAAAGTAAAATAGATAGGCCCTTCGTAGAGGGAAGCATTGATTTACAGAGGTGCCAGAGCTCGAGCTTTTAAAACAGTGATGAATCAAAATTTTGGGCGGTATGCTTTCATTGTCAACATAGAAACTAAGAGATCTCAATATCTTCCATGCTAGATACATTATAGGTTGTTCCCAAACAGAATAGTAAGGTTTTTTTACTCCCCCTCCACCAATCGATCACACTCCACGGCGGACTGAAACCACGGGTACCGTCGATACAAACAACAATCTCGGGGGAGTTTTATTTCATTATACTTTGATTTGACTTTTGAGCATGGAACTGGGCATCCCGAATACCGGCCACTTTCTCGTGAATGATAGTGAATCAACACATATCGTGAGAATAACCTACCTAGCATGGAAGATACTGACAGCCCCTAGTCACTACATGAGCGATTCGGGCATACAAAATAGAAAATTTATTTGAAGGTTTAGAGTATGGAACATGCAAATTTACTTGGGATGACAGGTAAATACCACATATAGGTAGGTATGGTGGACTCATATGGAACAACTTTGGGTTTTTGGAAATGGATGCACAAGCAGTATTCCCTCTTAGTACAAGTGGAGACTAGCAAGAGACTAGGAAGCGACCAACTAGAGAGCGACAACAGTTATAAACATGCTTCGAGATTAACCAACATTGGATGCAAGCATGAGTAGGATATAAATCACCATGAACATAACATCGTGGAGGCTATGCTTGTTTTGTTTCAACTACATTCGTGAACATGTGCCAAGTCAAGACACTCGAATCATTTGGAGGAGGATACCATTCTATCATACTACATCACAACCATTTTAATATGCATGTTGGCACTCAAGACAAACCATTATTCACTCCTAGCTAATTAAGCACGGCATAAGTAACTATAATCTCTAATTGTCATTGCAAACATGTTCAATCCATAACGAGGTGGATCTAGAATGATGAGCTAATCATATTTACAAAAACAAAATAGGTCAAGTTCATACCAGCTTCTCGCCATCTCCGTCACTTCATCATATATCGTCATTATTGCCTTTCACTTGCACGACCGAACAGTGTGAATAATAATAAGAGTGCACGTGCTTTGGACTAAGTTGGAATCTGCAAGGAGTAACTCATAGGAGAAGACAAGGTAATATGGGTTCTCTGACAGATAAACGATAATGCATATCACAACCACTCAGCATGTCATCGTGGTCTTCTCATTACGACCCAAAGAAGAAAGAAAAACTATATACACAGGAATGCCCCCAACAAGAAAAAAGAAGAACGAGAAATCTTTTTGTGTTTTCTTTTAACATTACAACTTAAACAAACTAGAAGGTAAAGCTAGAACTATTTTTTTCGGATTTTCTCAAGGTTAATGAAACACGCAAGAAGAAAACAAATGAAGAAATAAACTACCATGGATGGTACAATGAAAAAGTATGAACACCAACAACTGGAATGAGTGTGTGAACATGAATGTAATGTCGGTGAGAAATACGTACTCCCCCAAGCTTAGGCTTTTGGCCTGGGTTGGTCTAGGGACATGGAGGGAAATAACCGTCTCCTAGATACTTCGGAGGATACTTAGGGTTCCACTGGTTTGTGAGCTCCTGCGGCTCCCACTGAAAAACTAGAGCCTGATACAGATCAAGGGCTGGTGTAGGCGCATGTGTCGGGGGTTGCGACAGGCCCCAATATTTTTAAATGTCCTCGGGCTTAACAGTGTACTTGCATGAATAGATATCGAACAAAGAAGAAGCAGAGAAAGCAATATCTCAGAAGTACCCTGACTAAACGCTAAGTTATAAAGCAACATCTTATCATTATCTTTCTTAATAAAATCAAGTGCTACCATCCTATCATAATCTAAATATCATATAGGAAGTAGCATTTCCTCTTCCTCGTCAAGCCTAATAGGTATCTCAAAGTGTTTAGCTAACCGAGATGCATAGATACCTCTGAATATAGGGCCCTTCGAATGGTTTAAGTTCAACCGTTGGGCCACTATAGCACCCAGACTACAAGTTCTATCAGCAAGTAAACGTGGCGCACAATAGTGAGGTCGGGAGCACTGAGGCTTCCACTCTCACCACGAACAACTAAACATCTCCCTGCAAATAATGAATAATAGCGTAGAACAGGGAAATGTATGTTGACCGCTCTTGCCTTTGACACCCCCCTCTCTTCCCCTACAGTGATTGCGGAAATAAAATCCTCCATGTCTCTAGGACGTGGTTCACTAATGCTGCCCTCAATAGGTATTTTGTAAACATTGCAAAAATCGTCAAGTGAAATTTCCTTAGGCACATCATATAAATGAAATTCTACCAGGGGAGGATTCTTCCTAGGATAAAAGTGAAAATTTTGCACTAAAGTATTAGTAAGTAGGGGATACTGGTCACACTTATCATTGAGGAAGTCAGTGATCCCTGCATTTTCTGCTAGATAGTAGAATTCTTCATAAATTTTGGCCGCCCTCAAGAATGCCTCACTTGGCCATTCACATGGTCGAACTTCCGCGGTGCGAGGAATATTGTATCTAGGCTTCTCATTTTCATTTTCTTTAAAACCCCGGCTCGAAGAGCCTCTTAACAATCTCCTCATCTTTTCTTTCTGTGAAAAATAAATCTGAAATTTTTAATGACTTCAAATAAGGGTGAACAAAGCTCAATCAAAACTTGTAGCGACTACTCCCACAAGTGCTTAGTAGCTATATCATGCATCAATACTACTTGGGACCCTACAAATTTAAAATGCAAGCTTAAGAACAAGGTCACCACAACATCAAAAATTTGCAACATATAAAGCACTAGAACAAGAACTAATTGGACCATTGGAAGAGTTACATACCGATGAACAATCCCCTAATTTTTTTTGCTAATGGAGATTTGAGCAAGGAGATCGAAAATGGAAGCAAGATGAGCTAGAACACGGGTTTGAAAAATGGTGGGATTTTTCTGGAGGAAGACGAAGTGGATTGGTACTGGGATAAGTGAAGGGGCCCCATGTGGGACCCACAAGCCAGGGGGGCGCCCAGGGGGGTGGCCGCGCCCTGCAGGCTTCTTTCCCACTGGTGCAGCCCCCTGATGTGTTCTTAGTGCCAAAAATTCTTAAATATTCGAGAAAAATCATACTCAATTGTCAAGGCATTCTGAGAACTTTTATTTTCAGGTCATTTTTCTATTGCACGAATAAAACGGAAAACAGAGAAATAATTTCATTTTTACTAAATTGAAACTAAGGAATAGAAAATAAAAGTTGGGTACAAAAGGTTGTGGTTTTTAAATTCATCCATCTCATGCCCATCAAAAAACTATCCATCAATAAGGTTGATCAAGTCTTATTTACAAACTTTTTTCGAATGACATGGAACCAGAGAACTTTCGAATAACACTAGGTTACCTCAATGGGGATATGCATGTCCCCAACAATAAGTATATCATATTTATTTTTGACAATAGGGAGAGGGAATTCAGAGTCTCCAATAGTAAATGTTGGAATTTTTTCAATGGACTTGATACTATGAACTTTACGTTGTTTCTTAGGAAAGTGTACCGTATGCTCATTACCATTAACATGAAAAGTGAAATTGCCTTTATTGTAGTGAATAACAGCCCCTACAGTATTCAGAAAGGGTCTACCAAGGATGATCGACAAACTGTCATCCTCAGGAATATCAAGAATACCAAAGTTGGAACCACAACATGCACATCCTCACAAATACAAATGGGTAAAGCAGTTGATTTATCAGCCATTTGCAGATAGATTTTATTAGATGTCAACTTATTCAAATCAAGTCTATGATATAAAGAGAACGACATAACACTGACACCAACTCTGAGGTCACATAAAGCAGTTTTAACATAATTTCCTTTAATAGAGCATGGTATAGTATGTACTCCGGGATCTCCTAGTTTCTTTGCTATTCCACCCTTAAAAGTGTAATTAGGAGGCATGGTGGAAATCTCATCTTCCGGTATCTTTCTTTTATTTGTAACAATATCTTTCATATACTTAGCATAAGGAGACATTTTTAGAATATGAGTTAAGCGCATATGTAAAAACACAGGTCTCATCATTTCAACAAAGCGCTCAAAATACTCATCATCCTTCTTCTTGGATGATTTAGGAGGAAATGGCATGGGTTTATGAACCCATGGTTCTCTTTGTCTACCATGCTCCCTAGCAACAAAATTTCTTTTATCATATCTCTTATTCCTAGGTTGTGGGTTATCAAGATCAATAGCAAGCTCAATCTCCACATCATTGTCATTACTAGGTTGAGCATCGACATGAACATAATCATTAATATTATCCCTAGGTTCATGTTCATTACCAGATTGTGTCTCGACATCAGAAATAGAGATATCATTGGGGTTTTCATGTGACTCTACAACAGGTTCACTAGCAGCAAGCAAAGTCCTATCGTCATTATTTTCCTTTTATTAGAAGGACCAGGTGCATCAATATTAACTCTCTGCGAATCTTGCGCAATTCTCTTAGGATGGCCCTCGGGATACAAATGTTCCTGAGTCATTCTACCACCTCTAGTCACAACTCTAACAGAATGATCATCGTTCTTACTAATCATCTCATCGAGCAAATCATTCTTTGCCTTAAGTACTTGTTCTACTTCAGTAGTGACCACAGAAGCATGTTAAGCTAAGGTCATTAACGGTTTTACTCATATAATCACCCAACCGATCAAGCATGTAACCATTATGTTTCAATTGTCTACTAACATAAGCATTGAAATTTTCTTTCTTAACAATAAAGTTATCAAATTCATCAAAGCATTGGCTAGCGGACTTATTATAAGGAATATCGCCTTCATCAAATCTACGGAGAGAATTTACCTCTACTACCTTTGTCGGGTTATGAAGACCATGTATTTCTTCAATAGGTGGTAGATTCTTAACATCTTCAGCTTTAATACCTTTTTATTTCATAGATTTCTTTGCCTCTTGCATTCTTCAGGACTGAGGAATAGGATACCCTTTTCTTTGGAGTTGGTTTTGGAGGTGGTTCGAGAATAGTCCAATCATTATAATTGCTCAATATATTACTCAGTAGTAGTTCAGCTTGTTCAACAGTTCGTTCCTTGAAAACACAACCATCACAACTATCTAGGTGGTCCCTAGAAGCATTGCTTAGTCCATTGTAAAATATATAAAGTATTGCATTTTTCTTGAGAGGGTGATAAGGCAAGGCATTAAGTAAGTGGAGTAGCCTCCCCCAATCTTGTGGGAGACTATCTTCTTCAATCTGCACAAAATTAAATATTTCCTGCAAGGCAGCTTGTTTCTTATGGGCAGGAAAATACTTTTGAGAGAAGTAAAATATCATATCCTTGGGACTACGCACACAACCAGGAGCAAGATAAGTAAACCATATCTTTGCATCACCATTTAATGAGAATGGAAATAACCTAAGAATATAGTACTAACGAATTTTTTCCTCATGAGTAAATAGGGTGGCTATATCATTCAATTTAGTAAGGTGTGCCACAACAGTTTCAGATTCATAGCCATGGAAAGGATCAGATTCTACCAAAATAATTAACTCAGGATTGAAAGAGAATTCATAATCCTTATCAATAACAAAGATAGGTGAAGTAGCAAACTTGGGATCATATTGCATTCTAGCATTCAAAGATTTTTCCTTCCACTTACATAACAATTTCTTAAGATTATCTCTATCCTCACAAGCAAGAAAGTCCCTAGCTACTTCTCCTTCCATAACATAACACTTAGGTATATTAGGCAATACATATCTAGGTGAGCTAGGTCTAGCAGGTGCATCATAATGTCGAGTTTCAATAATTTCATCAGATTCAGAAATATCATCACTTTGAGCATTCACTCTAGCAATTTGTTCATCAAGAAATTCACCAAGTGGCACAAAAGTATCAAGCAAAGTATCATCATAAGCATCATGCATAGCAGAAGTATCATCATCAATTACTTGCGACATATTAGATTCAATAGCAGGTGGTGGTGTAGCAAATTTTATCATATCAGAAGGTGAATCAAGTGCAGAGCTAGATGGTAGTTCCTTACCTATCCTCGTAGTTGAGGGGAAGATCTTGGTTTTAGCGTCTTTTAGATTCTTCATAGTGATCAAGAGATATAAATTCCAAGTGACTCAAAGAACAAAACTATGCTCCCCGGCAGCGGTGCCAGAAAAGGGTCTTGATAACCCACAAGTATAGGGGATCACAACAGTTTTCGAGGGTAGAGTATTCAACCCAAATTTATTGATTCGACTCAAGGGAAGCCAAAGAATATTCACAACTATTAGAAACTAAGTTGTCAATTCAACCACACTTGGAAGACTTAATATCTGCAACAAATTATTTAGTAACAAAGTAGTGTGGAAGTAACGATAACGGTGGCAAACGTGACAATAGCAGTTTTGTAGTGGTTGTATCTATAGCAATGGGAAAGTAACATAGCAAAGATCAATATGTGGAAAGCTCGTAGGCAATGGATCAGTGATGGATAATAAGTCAGATGGCATTCATCATGCAATAGTCATAACATAGGGTTATACAGAACTAGCTCGAATTCATCAATGTGATGTAGGGATGTATTCCATATATAGTCATACGTGCTTATGGAGAAGTAGTTGCATGACATCTTTTGTCCTACCCTCCTGTGGCAGCGGGGTCCTAGTGGAAAATAAGGGATATTAAGGCCTCCTTTTAATATAGAACCGGACAAAAGCATTAGCACTTAGTGAATACATGATCTCCTCAAACTACGGTAATCACCGGAAAGAATCCCAGTTATTGTCACCTTGGGGGATGCGGATCATAACTCGTAATAGGTGTCTACAACTTGCAAGATAGGATCAAGAACACATATATATTCATGAAAACATAATAGGTTCAGATCTTAAATCATGGCACTCGGGCCCTAGTGACAAGCATTAAGTATTGCAAAGTCATGGCAACATCAATCTCAGAACATAGTGGATACTAGGGATCAAACCCTAACCAAACTAACTTGATTACATGATAGATCTCATCCAATCCATCACCGTCCAGCAAGCCTATGATGGAATTACTTGCGAACGATGGAGATCATCATGAAATTGGTGATGAAGGATGGTTGATGATGATGACGGCGTCGATTTCCCCTCTCCGGGGCCCAAATCTGCCCTCCCGGGGAAGAACAGGAGGTGGCGGCGGCTCCATATCGTAAAACGCGATGACTCTTCACTGTGATTTTTTTCTCCCTGAATAGGAATGTATGGAAGTCAAAACGAGGTCGGAGGAGCCACAGGGGCCCCACAAGCCAAAGGGCGCGCCCTAGGGGGGGTCACTGTGCAGGCTTGTGGCCAGGTGGTGGCCCCTCTCCGTTTGATTCTTTCTCCAATATTTTTTATTAATTCCAAAAATATTCTCCTTAAATTTTCAGGTCCATCCGAGAACTTCTATTTCTGCACAAAAATAACACCAAGGCAATTCTACTGAAAACAACGCCAGTCCGGGTTAGTTCCATTCGAATCATGCAAATCAGAGTCCAAAACAAGGGCAAGAGAGTTTGGAAAAGTAGATACGTTGGAGACATATCAGCATTTCATGCCAGACTAACCGCAGCCACCTCCCAGCGCTGATCTGGGCCATCGGATCCCTGAATCCAACTACCGATGAGCCTCCTAGTGCCCCAGCCTTGCCTCCTACAACCTCCCGCGGCGCTCGATCCAATCGAGATCGAGGCAACCCCCTCCGCCTCAGGACTCGACCCCGCTGCCGCTGGTTAGCACCGGAGACCAGCCTCTCCTCTATCCGCGCTGGCAACTAGCTGCCGGAGCCGCCGCGGCGCCCCTCCGGCCGACGAGGTCAACCCCCCACATGTGTCCTTCTCCCTTCTTCCTTCCTTTGTTTGCTTTCAGCTCCCTCTCCGTCTCTCGCAGGAGCCCACCATGCTCAGGAACCAGGAGGCCGTCGCCAGAGAACACTGTGACCGCTGCTCTACCAAAGTTTGCCATGTCCGGGTGGGCCCTCGAGCCGCCGTGGCGTCCTGGAGTGCAGCCGCCCATGGAGCTCGCTGTCGAATTGGATCCGGGGTCCCCTCTTTCCCAGACCGAGCGCCAGAGCTCCTCCCCCGCCTCTCCGTGTCCCAGGCAGCCGCATCTCCCTGTCGTAACTGCGCCCTGCTGGAGCTTGGAGCTGCAGCCTTGCCAGCCCGCTGCTATGCCGGTGAGAATTCGATGCATCTTTAGAAAAACAAGGCTTCGCCTTTATGTTATTCATAAGTAGTTGCGCTCATAGTTGATCACAAACACAAAGGTATCCCACTGGTTACTCAGCCACGCACATGTCTACGAGGTCCTAGGTTCGAGTCCGAGGCACCCCAAATTTTGCATGTTTGCTTATTTTTGCTCACACAGTCACACATCTGCCCCACCGTATGTGTGGTGAAAATGTCTGAATCCAGTCCGATTTCACATACCAATCCTAACCTGTTGGTAAGCGCTCTTTGTTCGCAACAGAGAGGTGTCGGGTTTGATTCTTAAGCACCTCAATATTTTGCTTGTGTTGGTAATTTCGTAGATGCCATGCTAGTTGCATGTTGTCACTCTTTTTCCATGCCCCCGACTCATGGGAACCCGGTAACCGGGATCACCCCATCATTCTTGGCATAACACTCACACGCTCCCAATTCATTGGCACCGGTATCTCATCGAGTTATTTGGACCGGAACGCTGCCGTAGCATTGTTTTCGTTTTGCCGCCATGGTTCCCTTTCGTTCGCCATGGCAACACATGCTTCATATCCTTCTTGCCAGTGTTTTTATAAAATTGCATGCATGTTGCATTCATGGCATAATATCCTGTGTTGCATGTATGTTTTAAACATGGCTCAGTTCAATGTTCTTAGGTGCTAACTGGCTAGTATGTCGTGTAGAATCACATGCTTAACCTCTTGTCATGTCTAGCAACATTTAATATTGTCGTGTAACTAACGGGAGTGAACTAAGTAATTCAAGTGTGGAGTTTCGTCAATATGAAACTCATTGCATATTGAGCTTCACTTAATGTGTAGTGTTTAATTGTTGTGAAATGCGATGCCATGCCTTAAATAATTGAAATGGACATCCATCATATTAGGTTATGCATCATATCATGCATGTGCCGGGATGAATATCGTGTGTTGATTCTTGTTTCCGGTTTGCTTCTTCTTGATAGAATTCTGCAAGCGTGTCGAAAATTGAGGATCCGTTCGACTTTGTTGGTTCGTCTGCTTCACAGTTTCGTTTGTCTTCCAGGCAGGATCACACGAAAGATGACCATTTCCCTAGATACCATTACTATCATTTCCATGCTATTTCTTTCGTTTCTGTCACTATGTCTCGATGCCTACAACCTGTTTAATAAGCCTCCCAACATTGCCATGAAAATCTTCAACCTTCAACAACCTAGCGAACCACTGTTTGGCTATGTTACCGCTTGCTTAACCATGTGTTAGTGTTGCTAGTTTTAACTATCGTTGCTTCCATGTGATAACATGGGTTCCATGTTATATCACCATATAACTGTTAATGAATTTAATGCACCTACATACTTGGAAAATGTGGAAGGCTCGGCTTTCTAGCCTGGTGTTTTGTTCCACCTTTGTCGCCTTAGTTTTGGCAACCGGTGTTATATTCCGTAAATGAGCGCTCCTAACACGATCGGGGTAGTTATGGGGACCCCCTTGATAATTCGTTTTAGTCGAAAACGGTTCTGGCAAGGCCCAGCTTTGGTACTACATTTGCCTAATAACTAATGAACCACATTGGGAGTAATTAACCTGAGGAAATTTAATAAATCCCCGGGCCAGTGCTCCTCATAAGTGTTGGTCCAACCGAGAGCAGCTTATTAACGCCCCCCGGGGCAACCTGTTGTTTCGGCGTGGTAACCATCACTCATCCGTCGTCTCCTAGGAATGAGATACGCGGCTCCTATGTGGTTCATCGACACGTCGGGCGGCCTTGCTGGATTAGTTTTACCTTTGATGAAATGTCTTGTGCATCGGGATTCCGGTGATGCTTTGGTCCATCCTAGAGTTGAGGTTTTCCACTAAGGAATCCGAGGAGATCACGAGTTTCGTGATCGAGGCTTTCTATGCGGCTTGTGGTAATTTGTGATGGACTAGTTGGAGCACCCGTGCAGGGTTAAATCTTTCGGAAAGCCGTGCCCGCGGTAATGTTTCTAACTTGGAAACCTTGTTTAACATCCGGTTCGAGATAACTTGAAGTAAGCTAATTGAAGGAAGCCAACTGTGTGCGTAACCGTGACTGTCTCATTTGTGAATTCCTTCTCCTATTGAGGACACGGTGGGGTTATGCCTGACGTAAGTAGGATTTCAGGATCATTCATTTGATCATCAGTAGTTCACGTCCGTTAAGCGTAGGTCATTCCCCCCTTTTATTCTTGTACTCGTAAGTTAGCCACCTCAAATAAATGCTTAGTCGCTGCTGCAGCCTCACCACTAACCATACCTCACCCATTAAGCTTTGCTAGTCTTGATACCTTTGGAAATAAGTTTGTTAAGTTCCTGTGGCTCACAGATTACTACAACACCAGTTGCAGGTACATGTAAAGTGATACTTTGACATGAGCATGTTGATTGTTTTATTTGGAGTTTCTTCTTCTTCTTGGTCATCGATCTAGGATGGGTTCTAGGCCGGTAGCCTGGGATATCAAGGATGGATGTCGTTCTTTTATCGTTTGTTTTCGTGCATAGACGGACCCTGCTCTTCTTCATGATGACTGATTATGTTCTTGTATTGATGTGACTCTGATGTAAGTTGTGGCGAGTGTAAGCCAATTCCATATACTCATCTATTGTGTACATGTACTTGTAACAATATCCATTCTTGCAAAACGATGAGATGCGCTTCTATCCCTGTCGAGGCCCTCATGCCAAAATAAGGATAGGATCGCATCTTGGGCATTATAGATATTGGCTCCACGGGCCCATGAGTTGGTGCGTTATCGAAGATTGATTGGAAGGGACTAGAAGAACACCATCACCTCCATGTGTCCAAATGTACATTGGAAAAGGGTGGTCAGGTGTTCAAATACACAATGCACAACACTATAATGTGGCATGCACGTGACTGACAAACTAGACAGACCCCCTTGGTTATGTATACTAGCTAGTAGGTTACAGACGTATGGTGCCCCCGTTCTCTCTCTCACACACACACACTTCGTGTACGCGAGACACCTGACTAGTACTTTTGGTCGGACATGTATAACAAGACCTACCATAACACAGACCAAGGGAATCTATGCTCGGAAAACTAGCACTCTTGTTATTGATCAAAAAGGGATTCATAACACGGGCTGTCCCATAGATGGGTGTATCGTGTAAAACCGCACAAGAGGGCCAAAACACTAGTACCACCAGCTTGCATGTATATATGAAGAGGTGGTGTGTAATGTGTTTTAAATACCCAATGCACAACTTTGACTTGAATCCTACCTAATGAATCAGAAAATCCCCTGGAGCTAGGTAATTAAGGACGACACATGTAGGGTGTCGTTCCAGCTACCACTTTGAGCACGTGGGAGGAAATTAATCATGAGAACATGTGAGCTCGAAGTTTTGTCATAGATGTCACCATGACACACCATACCATGAACCAAGATGAATACATTCATGTTGAAGTACCCCTCTCGTTCTCGGTCAAAAGGATAACGTATAGACCCTAGGGGCCCAATGATAGGTGTGTCTTCGAAAACCGCACAATAGAGACATGGTCAATGAGAAGACCACCTCCATGTGCATGCGGCCCAAATATATGTATGGGGGATGTGATGTGTTCAAATACGCAATGTCGCACAACTCTAACGTGGCACCAACTACTTGAAATTTTGTTATTTCAACATATGGTGTGCCTTTTTATTGATTTCAATAAGATCAACTATCGTAACATGGACAAGGAGGAGTCAGCCATATGTGGTCAACCGTTCTTGTTGTGGGTCAAAAGGATAGCCATAGCAAATTTATATAATTTTGACATCTGCGTCCAAAAGTTTGTCAGGAATTAATTCAACAAATCGTTCTAAAATAAAATGCATGCACATTATATGTTGAAACAATAAATCTTATCGAAATCGGTGAAAAGGCACACAATGTTGAAATAACAAATTTTCAAAACAACAAATAAAAAAAGAAAATCATTCTCAATATTTTCAAAACAAGGATCTCAAGATTTATTTAGCGGGATTGACAAATCACTACAAGCATTTAGTGCTAAATGCCTATAGTAATCGTATCACACCACCTAAGTGAACCTTGAGATCTAGCAAGTTCCCACCCGGCCCACCATCCTTTTACTACTCTAAACACATCATGCTTAACTTGTGCGTTCCATTCGATTCACTTAGGGGCTGGGAAGCTGCACCTTGCTGACTAGGGTTGCCTCCTAGCATTTATAAAGTGTGCCCCGATGGTCACCTCATGGGACCAACTACATATTGCATATATTTCTGGTAGTACTAGAAACTGTGTGTGATATTGGCATGGCGCTGCGAACAACATCTGCATGGACTAACGATGATGTATCACTCATTTTCGGTGGCACGATACCGCTCTTGCTCTGTGATACTTGTGACCCGTGTTGGGTGTTTCCCCTAAGAGGCGGGCATGATACAACACAATATAGATAAGTATTTCCCTGAATTAGAACCAAGACTATCGAACCAATAGGAGTGTCACAAAACCACCGTCTTTGGCGCCTACGCACAAAAGAGCAAACACTTGCACCCAATGCATGCAAGAGGGTTGTCAATCCCCTTGGACTCGTTACTTGCAAGCAAATGAGTAGTGATGATAGTTGGATAAATATGAAGTGGAAATTAATAAGAAGTAAATAATGGCTGCAAGGAAATAGTAGTGTTTGTTATATATTTGGATAGACCCGAGGGCCATAGTGTTCCCTAGTGGATTCTTTCTCGAAGAAGGCATACAGTTGGTAAACAAATTACTGTTGGGCAATCGGTAGAAATGTGCATAGTTATGAAATATTTATTCACAACAATGAGCATTTGTATATAGGCATCACGTCCATAAGCAAGTAGACCAACCCCTACCTACATCTACTACTATTACTCCACCCATTGACCGCTATCCAACATGCATCTAAAGTATTAAGTAAAATAGAATAATGCTTCGAGAACAATGCCATGATGTAGACAAAAAATTCAATTAATATGAATCAAAGCAATCATTTGATCCTTAGTGGAAAAAATACAAATATGTGTCTTGTCCCCTAATTTTTCACTGGGATATGAAGCACCACAAGATTGAACCCACTACAATGCACCCCTCTCACTAAAGATGGATCAATCTAGTTGGCCAAACAAAATCAATAGATCGGAGAGATTTACGAAGCTATAATAATCATGCGAATATAGAGTCAAAATAAACTTCAGAGGAGACTCAAATATTTTTCATGAATAATCTGAACATAAACCCACAATTCATCAGATCCCAACAAACGCACCGCACAAAATGATTACATCAAATGGATCATCATGAAGATGTGATGAACTTTGTATTGAAGAACATAGAGAGAGAAAGACATCAAGATACTAGCTATGGACCCGTAGGTCTGTGATAGACTACTCACACATCACCATGGGAGTATCAAGGATGATGTATAGGCCGTCCGTGATCATGCCCCCTCTCACAGGGCATTGGAACAGGTTTCCACATGGGCACACGACGGATCACAAGCATGTTGCGGCAAAAAATGTGTTTTATTAACTCCCGTAGCATTTTCAGGATATATGAGAATTTCTAAGCTAGATAGCGAGGTCGAGAGATCCAGGGGGAAATCTAACAAGGCACAACCAGCCCCTAGGGACGCCCAGTTGGCTTGTGGGGCCCTCGTCTTGCCCCCGGCCATTTCCTGAAGCTTCCATGCCTTCTTCTCATCTAGAAAAATTCTCAAAAAGTTTCGTGGTATTTGGACTCCGTGTCATACAGTAAACCTGAGAAGCCAAAAACATGCAGAAAATAACAACTAGCACTTGGCACTGGGTTAATAGGTTAGTGCTAAAAAATAATATGAAAAAGAAAATAAAGACCCAAAAAGTAGCCTAGAATGATAATATTATAGCATGGAACAATAAAATATTATAGATATGTTGGAGACGTATCGGCATCCCCAAGCTTAATTCTTGCTCGTCCTCGAGTAGGTAAATGATAAAAACAGAACTTTTGATGTGACATGCTACCCAACATGTAATCTTGTGCACATATGACCATTGAGAAATAATGAATTAACAAACATCGTCATAGTAATATCCGTGAACATAAGTAACATTATCATCAGTGTTCAAAATAAATGATCCATATAGAATGTTTACCCCCCATTCATTTTCTCATATTATAATGGCATGGCTCCGTCTTCACCACATAAGTACAAATGTTAAGCACCACGGTGTTAAGCGAGGCAATTGGATCATACGTTTTAACGTGCTTCAGCCTTTTATTATCCACTCAATACATGAACGTGAACCATGGACATATCATATAGGTGGAATAGAATATGGTGGTAGGTTTCAAAGGGATAAAAGTGGAGAAGGAATTATTGCATCAACTCCGCATATCAACGGGTTATGGAGATGCCCATCATAGATATAAATGCGAGGAGTAGGGATCGCCATGCAACGGATGCACTAGAGCTATAAGTGCAGATGTCCTTGTGAGAGAACTTAGGTGTGAGGCCATCACAACTAGGTTGTAGCTTGAACGGGGTTGGTCGGAATCAAGAGACGCGAGTTTTACCCAGGTTCGACCCTTCACGATGGAAGTAAAAGCCTACATCTTGCTGATGACGCACAAGTATAGGGGATCTATCGTAGCATTTTTGATAAGTAAGAGTGTCGAACCCAACGAGGAGCAGAAGGTATTGACAAGTGATCTTGAGCAAGGAATAACTGCAAGCACTGAAAGGTAACTTTTTATGGGTTTTCTAGTATAAGCAACAAGCAAATAAATGCAAGTAAAGTAAATCGTGCCGAGGTGCAGCAAGTGGCCCAATCCTTTTAAACACAAAGAATGAGCCGAGGGACTAAACTTATAAAGACTAGGGCGTTCATGAGGACACATGTGAGAGATAGTCAAGTGCTTTCGCCATACTCTGTCTAGTACAATGTTTTGTATTGATAAGTGTTATGTGGGTGGATCTTAACTAGTGCACCGTCTAGGCTAAAACAAGTACACTCTTATAATTAATACCTCTTGCAAGCATTCGCAAATACAAGAGAGAAATTAAGGCAAATCCTAACCATAGCAATAAACTTTAGGATTCAATACTCCCTCATGCAAAAGTATGCGAAGTGGGGTTCAGGTTTCTGTCACTCCGGCAACCCACCATAAGCATTCTTTACATTCCCCTAGGTCCTTAAAAAGGCGAAGTGTTATGTAGTCGGTGTTCACATAACACCACTAGAAGAATAACACCATAACTTAAATATCAATCAACACATATTACTTCAACATCATATGATTACTAGCATCTAGATTTTTCCCATGTCCTCAAGAACTAAAGGAACTACTCACAAGACATAAAAGAGATCATGATTAGAGGTGATGAAAATGTGATTAACAATCTGGTCATAACAATAATCCTCCAACAAAACTCAATAGCATTCACCACAAAAGAGTAATAAACACCGGTAGAGTAGAGGGGATGAATAGTGCAAGGTACAACTCTGATTGCAATGGTGAAGTAGATGGGATGAAGGTGGAGATGGTGCTGGTGTTGGTGATGATGATTCTGATGATGCCCGTGACGATGGTGATGACGATGAGGACGATCTCCCCTTCCGGGAGGAGTTCTCCACGGCAGAATCTGCCCGCCGAAAAAGTCTTTTCTTCTCTGTAGGTTCCCGTCGCGGAGCGGTAGTGGAATCGCAAAAACTCTTTTGTTCCCGGAACTTTTAGGTCAAGGGGGACATATAGGCCAAAGGAGAGCACCGTAGGCTGGGCCCATCACCCAGGCGGCCTCCTCGCGCGGCCTTGGGGGGGCGCCAGAAGGTCGCCTGGGTGACCTGTGGCCCCCCTCCGACTCTTCTTTGGCCTGTCTTCGGGACGTGTTCGGAAACTTCTTCCCTCAAAATTTCAGCGCAATTGGAGATGTTCTGATATTGCAACTCTTCGTGCTATTTTCTCCGTTGAATCATGCGTCTGCTGTTTCGGCACCGGAAAGTTGTAAACTGTGCAAAATAAGCCAAAACACTATAAGTACACCATCATAAAGTGACATATATCAATGAAGAGAGACAAATTATGATAGAAAATAATGATGCATTTTGGACGTATCAACTCCCTCAAGCTTAGACCTAGCTTCTCCCCAAGCGAATACTGAGCTCGGTAAACATGTCCACAAGTTTAGAGAGTGAAGTGTCGATAAATAAGAATAGGGACAAGAAGCATCATAATTTCTGTACTAAACTCAACCATCCTCAACAGCAATCTCAACTCCTAAGGCCCTTATGAAAGAGTAATATTAATTACAATCAAAAGTAGAGCTGAGAAAACTCATCAAACCATGGTAAACATGTCCTTGGTCAAAGAACACTAATAACTTTTAACTTTTGCTCTTACTTTTATATTTTGATGAGATAGATTGAAGCTTATTGAAAGAACATGTTATTAGTCAAGAAGTGAAAATGCTAACAAAAAGAAAGATGTTTGCTTTAGCTAGGCTTAACAAAAAACTCACTTATCTTAATGATAATGCCAGCAAAGATGTAATATGGCAATTCTCAATGAAACAATATAAATGCATGCATCTTTGTCAACATAAAGTTTCTGCTCTTTTCAGGATAGAAATAAGTAGGTTTACTGACTCAACATAAAAGTAAAAGATTGGCCCTTCGCAGAGGGAAGTAGGGAAAACTCATCTGCTATAGCTTTTAGGGATTTTGAAATCAACAAGATTGTAAAACAAGGTTTTGAGAGGTGCATAATTTGTCAACGAATGCTAGTAGATAGCCCAATACTTCTCATGTTGGACAAGTTTTGAGGAACGGCTCCCAAAGTGGGGACGATCACATCCTCTTAGTCTCCTTTGTTTAACATTACCAAAGTTTTCTGATTTCACATCAACAAAGCGTGAAGGAGGTTTTTGTTGTTGTTATGATCTTTTACGAGCTTTGCACGCTCATGCCAGTCCCTCCTCGTATTAGGGGTTTGCAGATTAAACATGCAAACCCAGGATAAAACTTGTCCAGTATGAGAAGATCATGAATTACTTACTACTTCCTCCTGAGCTAAAACAGAGGCACAAAATAGGGAGTAATATTGGAAGGTTTAAAGATAGCACATGAGTAATATACTTTAGGAGTGGCGGTGAAATACCACGTATAGGGAAGGTATGCTGGACTCTTGGGAAGGTTGAAGTTTCAGGATATGGATGCACAAGCAGTATGACCGCTTAGTGCAAGGGCTGGCTAGCAAAGGCTTTTGACAACAAACAAATAATGTTGACTTGGATGCAAAACAATATAAAGTTTAACTTAAAGAATTGGCATAAAACATCAAGTTGTCTTCCTTGTTAGCATAACACTTCAAGTATAAGAACATAAAGGTTTTGGCTATGGCTACTAGAAAAACTCATGCTTGTTGTTATGACCAATGCTATGTTTGCCAAGATTAAATAAAGTTTTCAAAGCCATACCTGATGTGTAAGATCAATACTCCCATAAGAATCAACATATATAATCGATTGCATGAATACGATACCGAGTGCAACAAAGAAACTAATAGACTTCTCATTAATATTCCATCATAGACACTGCATGCTCACGAATACAAACTCTCCACAAAGGAGTGATAGACCTCAATGCAAACACCTATTTCATAAGATAACTTCCCTAGACATGATACGACGCTAAACTTGACCAAGAAAGATAAAGGATAAAAAATAAAGATACCGGGCACTCCCCCAAGCTTGGAACAAGCTAAGGGAATGCCATTACCCATGAATATTTCACTTTTCATCCTACTTGTTGTTCTTCAAGTCCGCTATTATGCGCCGAAGGGTTTTGTTTTCAGCTTCCAATATGGCCACCTGTACTTTAAGCACACGAAAGTCTTCACAGAATTGGTTAGTGATTGTGTAAGCTTCGGATATAGTAGATGACACAGCTGGAGCTCCTGGTGGAGGGGCAGAGAATGATCATATCGAGGGTTAATAAACCCCACAAGGATGGGTTTGTCGGAGCTGGATCCTCGTGATGAAGGATCTCCTTCTTGCTGGGTGGTGACCATCTTGACTTCCTCTCTCATGAAGTACTCCATCTCCGCTTGTCTTGCAGCTATGTCTTCATTGGTAGCCCATCCGGTGAGCTTCCCTTGGTTGATATCCTGCTGGACACGACGGAGACGACGACCTGTGTAGTCTTCCCCGCTTGAGTCGCAAGAAGACATCTCGAACAATAGCTTCTTAGTCTGGCAGAAAAAGATCGAAAGAGAAAACACACGGAAACGCAAGATACAAAGCCGGGACAATCCGGGAAAATATATAGGAAATTTTTTTGCATCAAAAGGAAAGTAACAAGCCAAAGTGGAGTCGGAGATGGACTCCATGTGGTCCAGGCGGCCTCGTGGCGCGGCTAGGGGCTAGCCCGCGCCAGCAGGTCGCCTGGGTGACCCGGAGCTCCTCTCCGGCACCGCTTCGACTCTGAATTTTCCTAATTTTGCAAAAAACGCATAATACAAAACTTTTATTGATGTTCGCGAAGTTTCCTTACCGTATTTCGTACCTTTTCTAATTCTGCTTCTGCAGGTGTCTGATTAAGTGTTGCAATATGTTTTTCGTGAGTGGCTACCTGTATCACATCCACCTCTACATTGATGGGGTCTCCAGCCATGTAATACTTGAGTCTTTGCCCATTCACAACATGTGGTTTTGTGCCTTCAAAATTATTAATCTTGATTGCACCGGAGCGGTAGATTTCTTTGATATTGTATGATCCTTCCCACTTGGAAAGTAGTTTACGTGGAGAAAACCTGAAACGAGATCTATACAACAAAACTTTGTCACGAACATTAAATTCACGTTTCAAAATTCTCTTGTCATGCCACTTCTTTACCTTTTCTTTGAACATTTTTGCGCTCTCATAAGCTTCACTTCTCCACTCATCTAGAGAAGTCAAGTTCATGAGACGCTTTTCACCTGCAAGCTTTGGATTAACATTAAGCTCTCTAGCAGCCCAGAAAGCTTTGTGTTCTAACTCTAGAGGTAGATGGCATGTTGTTAGAGCATATTTCTCCATATGTGGTTTTGGTAATTGATGACAATTCCTATGGACTAATGGTTGCCTTAAGTTATATTTATAGGATTTGTCCATAGGCACTTCTTGAAGTCCATCTGTTGGGTTCAAGGAGTTTATAAGATGACCAAGATGGTATTCAAGGTTTTATCCAAAGAATGGTCATAGAGACACAAGGTTGATCAAGATCGTCAGAGAAAGAGTAAATCAAGATGATCAACACGCAAAGCCTACAATATGTACCAAGAGGGATCAAGTGATCCCATGGTATGGTAAGCATTGTCCATTACGTGTTTGTGTACTAACCCATCATCTTCGTGAGAGTTCTATGTGGGGGTTAGGTGTGTTTCCATGGGCTTGCGTCAAAAGGAAGATCTCATACAACCCATGAAGGATGACGTCAAGTGGTGATCGTCATCAAAATTGCGGTGTGCAAGTTCAAGTGGATCAGCATGAATATATCATGCTTGAAGCTTGCCGTCCATTGTGGTAGCACTGGACTTGTGAAGATATGCTGAAGACTGACTCACCCATAGTGAGTATGGGGGAGCAATCAACTAGTCTTCATCAAGCCAACACAATCAAGAAAGGTGGTCCATCTTGAGGAAGCCAAGATCATCATCATCTAGCTCAAGAGGACGAGGTGCAAGGTATAGGTTTGCCCTTGATAGGTTTTCTGTTTTAGGAAAGATTGTTGTACTGTCAAGGGGGGCTCTCAAATGAGAGCTTGATCGTATCGTTCGTTGAGAGCTCAAACCATTTGCATCCTTGCATCATACTTCTTGGTTCTAGTTTGGTGTTTCTCTTTGTGAGTTTTAGAGCTTATGGTCATCTTCATGACAAGCTCGAGTTCATTGAAAATGGAGTCCATATGCATCTTCTATGATGTCTTCGATGTTGGGAGTTTTTACCGGTCTTATTCGAAGAAGGTTTTTCACCATTTTATTATGGGATTTTTCTCACTTGATTCTTATTGATATTTCTATCAATATTGTGTTAGCCCATGTCATTATCTTTCCAACAAACTTTGTTTCGTTGAAATCGGAGTCTGTATGCGAAAGTTAGAGTAGATTCAGTATCCAGCGGTAGTACCACTCCTGGTGCGAGCGGTAGTTCCACCCCCGGAGTTGTAGTACTGCCCCCAAGAGCGGTAGTACTTTTTTACTACCGCTCCCTAGCGGTAGTAACGCTCTAGGAGCGGTAATATCGCTCCGGGTGGGCGGTAGTACCGCTTTGGGACGGTAGTACCTCTCTCTGAGCGGTTGTTCTTCGTCGGACTTTTTGCGAAGACTTTCTCTAGAGGTAGTACCGCCAGGGCTAGCGGTAGTACCGACAGGGGCTAGCGGTAGTACCGCCAGGGCTAGCGGTAGTACCACTGTGCTAGGGCTGTAAGTGGGGGTAATGGTCTGATTTCTTCCCCCACTATATAAAGGGGGTCTTCTTCCCCTTTGGACCAATCTATCCGTTGATCTTGTGTTCTTCCCCCATTGTTGACCTTCTTAGAGCTTGCTAACTCTCAATGCCTCCAATGATTCTTGCTAGTTCTTGAGGGAAAAGAGATAGGAGATCTAGATCCACATATCCACTAATCACGTTCTCCTCTATGTGAGGGGAACCCCTTGGATCTAGATCTTGGAGTTCTTAGTGAGCTCCTTGTTCTTCCTCTCATATTTCTCCATAGCTTTTGTTGTTGTGGAGGGATTTGAGTGTGAGGGACTTGACCACTTCGTGTGTTCTTGCCATTGCATTAGTTGCATCGGTTTGAGTTCTCCACGGTGATACATGGAAGTGAGAAGTTGAGAAGCTTATTACCCTTTGGTACTTAGTACCCTAGAGATTGTTCTTCGTGGATGCTTTGGCGTCCTAGAAGCTTGGTGGTGTCTCGGAGCTCAATCATTCTGGTGTAAAGCTCCGGGAAAGTGTCGGGGTCTCCAATTAGGTTGTGGAGATTGCCTCGAGCAATTTGTATGGGTACCGGCAACTGCCCCCAAGGGTTGCCATTTGTACGGGTACCGGTGACCGCCCCCAAGGGTTGCCATTTCTACGGGTTCGCTGACCGCCCTCAAGGGTCCCTTAGTGGAATCACGACATCTTGCATTGTGCGAGGGCGTGAGGAGATTATGGTGGCCTTAGTGGCATCTTGGGGAGCATTGTGCCTCCACACCGCTCCAACGGAGATTAGCATCCGCAAGGGTGTGAACTTCGGGATACATCATCGTCTCCGCGTGCCTCGGTTATCTCTTACCCAAACCCTTTACTTATGCACTTTACTTTGTGATATCCATATTGTTTATTGTCATATATCTTGCTATCACTTAGTTGTTTATCTTGCTTATCATAAGTTGTTGGTGCACATAGGTGATCCTAGTTCTTGTAGGTTTTGTGCTTGACAAATTAAACGTTAGTTTTATTCCCCATTTGTTCAAGCCTAAACCGTAATTATTTTAAAGCACCTATTCACCCCCTCTAGGCGACATCCACGTCCTTTCAATTCGTATCAGATCTAGCTCTCTCTTTATTAGGTTTAACCACCTAGAGAGTAAGGATGTCGACTAGGGGTTTAGGATTCTCTGACACTCTTAGTTTCGATGGCACAAAATTTGATGTTTGGGTAATTCGCATTCTTGATCACTTTAGGGTCATTGACCCAAACTTGGAGCAAATTGTAGATATGGGTTTTTATCCTCGAAAGGATTCTAAAAATATATCTTTAGAGGATGACAAAAACTCTTATCTCAATGCTCAAGCTTCTAATGTCCTTTTTGATGCTTTGAGCAATGTAGTTATATTTCAACTCATGCCATTCCGGGATGCTCATGAGTTGTGGACAAAGCTTCAAGATAAATATGGTATGTCCAAGATTTGTGGGAATGATTGTTCTCCCTCCACCTCCGGTCGTGTTGTCTTCTCAACTTCATCTACTTCACCTACATGTGGATTGCCACAAGGTAATGATATGGTGAGTAGTGGAGATCATTGCAACGATGATAGTGGGCTTATTGTTGATGATCCTTCATCACTATATTATTGCAATGCTTCATCTTTGGGCATTAACACTTCGAGCACTCTAAATCTTTTACATGCTTGTGTTGATAGTCCTTGCATATCATGTAAAAACTTCTTGACTAAATCTGATGATGATATGCTTCCTATATCTTGTTGCCATGATAAAAATGTATATATTTCCTCGAGTTGTTGTGCTAACAATGTAGAGGAAATTAATCACTCCATGGAACAAGATGTGGCCTTGATTAATGCTGCAAGGGATCCTACATAATCATCTATTGTTACTCACTTTTGCCTTATGGCCAAGGCTTCAAAGGTATCTCCTACTTTGAATCCCAATGTATCTCATGATGATGATGTTGGTGATAATGAGGATGAGAATAATGATGAAGAGAGTGATATTATTGCATGCTTAAAAATTAAGGGTGAAATGATTTTTAAATCTCTTTATAAAAATAAACTTTCTTGTTCCAACTTCTTGGAAATCATGTCTATTGCCACTAAGGGCAAGAAATACATTGAGGAGTTGGAATCTCATCTCGAGGAGCATGAGGCCTGCATTGACACAGTGGAAGGTCATGAGCGTGATTACGCTAACGAGATCGCGGAGCTATCTCAAGCTCTTGAAAATGAAAAGACCACCAAGGAATCTCTTGAGGAAATCTTTGCTATAGAATTATCTAGATTAAAGGAATCCCATGATAGAGCTCTCGAGGTGGCTATTGATTTTAGAACTAAAAACGATAAGCTTGAAGTTGCACATGCTAAACTCGTTGAGGACTATGAGCACCTCGAAAATGGATCTAGGGCTATTAAGAGTTTGCTGATCGAACTCACCGAGTCTCATTCTCAACTTGAAGCTTCATATCCTAAAGAGCTTGCCAAGTTGCCTTCTCCTCTTATTGTTAATAATGATGCTTGTGCTACTAACTCTACTTCTTGCGAAGCATCCATTTTAAAGGAGAATGTTGAGCTAAGGGCTCAACTTGAGTTGCTATCTAGCAATTATGGGAAATTGTAAAAAAGTCATGTAATGCTCACAAGCTCTCATGATGATCTTCTAGTATCCCATAATGTGCTAAAATTAGCTCATGAGGCTATTACTACCAAGGTAACATCGAGGGAGCCTCATGTGGACACTAGCACTACTTCTAGTCAAAATGCTATATTGCCATGTGCTAGTCCTCGTAATTCATCTACTCATAATGTTGCTACATCTTGTGATGAATTACTTTCCATGCCTTGTTGCTCTAATAATGAATCTTATACTTCCTCTAGTACTTGTGTTGATACTAACCATGTAGAGGAAATCAAAGAGCTCAAGGACCAAGTCACTTCCTTGAAGAAAGACTTGGAAAAGAGTCATGAAGGAATGTCCAAACTCAACAATGTCTTGTGTGGGCAAAAATCCCCAAATGACAAAGATGGACTTGGATTCAACTCTAACAAGAAGAATAAGTCCAAAAGCTTCGAGAAGAAGGGCCAAGAACAAGTCAAGAATTCGACCAAGATTATTTGCTTCAAGTGCAAAATTGAAGGGCACCATGTTAGATCTTGCCCACTAAAGAAGAAGCCCCAAAGTCACAAGCAACAAGGGAAGCGACCACAAGCTCAATCACATACTCAACTACAAGTTGAAGAATGGCCCCTTCCCAAGAAGACCCAAGCCAACACTCCTCATGTTGAGAAATCAATAGGGAAGAAATTAAAGGGTAGAAGTTGCTACTTATGTCGTGAGAAGGGTCACTTCGCTTCTTCTTGCACGAGAGGTAATTTATCCAACTCAATCATTATTGATGATATCTATTCTCTTGGGAAGGATAAGGTTGGCAATGTGTTTGCCAAGTTTGTTGGTACTCAAAGTGGTGTCAAGAAAAGTACCATTTGGGTTGCCAATCCTATTGTGACTAACCTCTTAGGACCCAACGTGGTTGGGGACCAACAAGCTCAAACTTGATCAATAGGTGAATGTGGAGGACATTGGAGACTTGGATACATAATGAAGAATTAAGGGGTCCTCATCATTCATATTATCTCAAGCTAAGTTATTTGGATTATCGAGTTTCTATCTCATATCCAATGTGCTTCCTTACGATAACTTGTACTTAAATTGTTTATATTGTTAGTTGCTTGCCCCTTTGCATGTTGTGGTTTTGTACCTTGCATGTGTTTGTATATGTTGTGCTTCCAACTTGCTTATCTTGAGTAATCTAGTATGTGTATGTTGGTTTGCATATTATGTACATGTGAGTCTTGTTTTGAGCCTTTTTGCATCTTGTTTGTATCTTTGTTGGCTCTTGTCAGAGATTAATGGATTATCCCATTATGGGGGAGTGATGTGCTTTGCACACCTCACAATCCTATAAATGTGTATGCATGGGGAATTCCACTTAGTATTGATATTTCAAGATTATCTAGTTTCTATGTGGTATGTCTTACTCACGAGGAATTCAAATTCTATATGGTCCGTTAATTTTCTCTTGTTTGTTTTAATTTTCCACTTTTTAATATTATTGGGTTATCACATTATGGGGGAGTAATGTGCTATGTGCATATTACAAGCCTAGAAAATGTGTACATTTGAGGTATTGCCACTTAGTTTTTGATATTGTAAATTATCTTGTTCCTAGGTGGTATGTTAGCTCTACAAGTGTCATTTTCTTGCATTTTAGGGGTAAAGATGATGTTGGATATATTTCCGATCTACCAATGAGTATTATTTCCAAAATACTTCTTGTCCTTGACAATTGATATTCCCATCATGTGGTAGAAATTGCTAATCGTCTTTACATTGGATTTTGTGTTTCGTTTGTCTTCCTTGCCTCTTGTGGATCTATTTTAACATGTCTAGTGTTTTATAGATATAGAGAAAGTGATGATCCCATCTTGTGAATTTTGTATTTAAATGCAAACTCTATATAATGCACATCCCTTGGGGGAGCTATCCTATTTTCTTCAGAACACTCTCTTTATTCACCCATCACAAAATCTTCTGATCCCCATCAAGTGCGTGTTGATGGGAGGCAAGTCTTGCTCTTTATGATTCATTGTGCCATCATGAAAATTTGTCGAGGGTTTGGTCTGTTGGAACCTAGCTCTCTTTTGGAAACTAGATACCTCGTGTTTGTTTTCCTTCAGTTGGTATCTTGTTTCCTTTTATTTGGCATGTGTTAATGGATATCTCATTCCTTGAGGTATCTTTTAATTGATATCCTTCAAGTGATAGTTTTTCGTTTGGTATCTTATTATCACTTGATACCTTGTCTTTTGGTATATTATCAACTTTGTGTTGAGTTGATTCTTGAAAGCCTTGAGCATGCATATTGACTATATATAGCTTCTTTTGCTTCTTTCTTTCTTTGACCCAATATATAGGGGAAACTCCACCTTGTCATAAATTGGCTAAAGTGTGCATGAAATTCAAATTCATATCTATGTGCACATATGTATGTGGAGTTTTTCCTATGTATTGTTGGTTTTCTAACTCTTTGGTGCCAATGAGCTTCGACACCATTTTGTTTGTTTTGTTGTTCCAGGAACAATTGGAGATGCGTTGGATGCTCGACTCACCTATAAGGAAGGTGTTGAGACCATGTGATTATTGGAGCCAAGTTAGGATGATCAACGAACAACTATCTACTATATCAATCCAATGTTGTCTCGGTAACAAGTATCTACTTCATGCATTCATTTCTTGCAAAGGCCCAAACCTGTCTTTTCTTTTCAGGTTGCATCATGGCATGAATCTCTTGATTCGTTCTTGTAGTACTTGTTTCCTTTCTTAAAGCATCCGAACGATGATGTCTTATTGCTAGTTGGGAAGTCTTTGATGTTCATATGTTGGAAGTTCCTATTGTACACTAAGAAAATATTAGGCCATGTGCTATGCTTCCAAGCAAAGATCTTGTTGATATATTTATGACTTCCTTTTGGATACCTTGTTTGTTCCTTCTTGTAACCATTCCGTGTGTACATCCTTCTTTGTGGATATATATATCGTCATGATTGTGTTCTACTTAGAATCTTTTACACATGAGAGAAGTTACATCTCTAATTGATATCCTCTTTTCTTTCACGTCCACCGTTGCATTTCGTTTTTCAGTACTGGTGGCTTCATGAAAGGATTTGTCTTGAGTGTGGATCTTATTTTCCTACATCTTGATGCACTCTTTGGCCGTGAAGATTATTTTTCCTCATGATTGTCTTGATGAGGGTTTTGCCATTTCGACTGGTATCCCTCCTCTTGACAAGGTTCTTATTTCCTATCTTCACCATGGGTTGTGACAAGCGTTGGTTCTTATTTTGTTTATTAGTAAGTTTGTGAACCCATTTTCTAGTATATGTGTGCGGGAATGATATGTCTTGCACTTTGTTTCTCATTTCATCAAGACTATGTTTATGAGTAATGCTCATCCTTATCTTAGTCTTCTCAAGTGTTTTGCCATGACACACACACATTATTTTGGTTGATCCTATACTTAAGTTGCTTATTTTACATGGTGCTCAACCATTTGTTTTGTGCAAGTGGTATGCTTATTGTCTCATCTATCTTCTTGCACTCGTTGTGTGTTTTTATTAATTTTGGGGGAGAAACGATCCTATTTTGTGCACTTGTATCAAATACAAAAAACTCTTATTAGTGCACAAATCATGGGGAGCTTCTCTAGTTTTGATAAAAACACTCCGTTGCCTTTATCATAATATCTTTTATTCATGTGGATCGAAGGACCATATGATTGTTTGTTCCATCTGGTATCTTTTGTTTGCTTGCCTCTATTTTTGTATGTCCTTGTGGCATACGATCCTTTTATTTGCAATCTTTGGGTCCTCGATATAGTTCGTTTTCCTCCAACTTCTTATCATTGTATATGTGTATTTCTCTGCACTCATTTGTTGAGAAGTACACACTTTTTGGAGGACCACCTACTATATTAGCTTTCTAAACTTTGTGTCCATTTTGGCAATCGATGCCAATGGGGGAGAAATTTAGAGAGTTTAGTTTGGTTATGCTTAGAGGGTTTTGCTTTTATTGCATAAGCATTTACATCTTGTACACATGCATTATTGCTTTGCATGTGTGTGCTTGGCTATGCTTATTCCCTTATATAAACTCTCTTTAAGTGGTTGTCATCAATTACCAAAATGGGGGAGATTGTTAGAGCATATCTCTCCATATGTGGTTTTGGTAATTGATGACAATTCCTATGGACTAATGGTTGCCTTAAGTTATATTTATAGGATTTGTCCATAGGCACTTCTTGAAGTCCATCTGTTGGGTTCAAGGAGTTTATATGATGACCAAGATGGCATTCAAGGTATTATCCAAAGAATGGTCATAGAGACACAAGGTTGATCAAGATCGTCAGACAAAGAGTAAATCAAGATGATCAACTCACAAAGCGTACAAGATGTACCGAGAGGGATCAAGTGATCCCATGGTATGGTAAGCATTGTCCATTACGTGTTTGTGTACTAACCCATGGACTTCGTGAGAGTTCTATGTGGGGGTTAGGTGTGTTTCCATGGGCTTGCGTCAAAAGGAAGATCTCATACAACCCCTGAAGGATGACGTCAAGTGATGATCGTCATCAAGATTGCGGTGTGTAAGTTCAAGTGGATCAGCACGAATATATCATGCTTGAAGCTTGTCGTCCATTGTGGTGATAATGGACTTGTGAAGATATGCTGAAGAGTGGCTCACCCATAGTGAGTATGGGGGAGCAATCAACTAGTCTTCATCAAGCCAACGCAATGAAGAAAGGTGGTCCACATTGAGGAAGCCAAGATCATCATCATCTAGCTCAACAGGACGAGGTGCAAGGTATAGGTTTGCCCTTGATAGGTTTTCTGTTTTAGGATAGATTGTTGTACTGTCAAGGGGGGGATCTCAAGTGAGTAGCTTGATCGTATTGTTCGTTGAGAGCTCAAACCATTTGCATCCTTGAATCATACTTCTTGGTTCTTGTTTGGTGTTTCTCTTTGTGAGTTTTAGAGCTTATGGTTATCTTCATGACCAGCTCGAGTTCATCGAAAACGGAGTATATACACATGTTCTATGATGTTTTCGATGTTGGGAGTTTTTATGGGTCTTATTCGAAGAAGGGTTATCACCATTTTCTTATGGGCCTTTTCTCACTTGATTGTTATTGATATTTCTATCAATATTGTGTTAGCCCATGTCGTTAGCTTTCCAACAAACTTGGTTTTGTTGAAATCGGAGTCCGTATGCGAAAGTTAGAGCAGATTCAGTATCCAACGGTAGTACCGCTCCTTGTGCCAGCGGTAGTACCGCCCCCGGAGCGGTAGTAATTTTTTACTACCGCCCCCGGAGCCGTAGTAATTTTTACTACTGCTCTTGGAGCGGTATCACCGCTCCGGGTGGGTGGCAGTACCGCTTCGGGATGGTAGTACCTCTCTCTGAGCGGTTGTCTTCGTCGGACTTTTTGCGAAGACTTTCTCTAGAGGTAGTACCGCCAGGGTCTAGCAATAGTACCGCCAGGGCTAGCGGTAGTACCGCTGTGCTCGGGCTGTAAGTGGGGGTAACAGTCTGATTTCTTCCCCCAGTATATAAAGGGGGTCTTCTCCCCCCTTGGACCAATCTATCCGTTGAGCTTGTGTTCTTCCCCCATTGCTGACCTTCTTAGAGCTTTCTAACTCTCAATCCCTCCAATGATTCTTGCTAGTTCTTGAGGGAAAAGAGAGAGTAGATCTAGATCCACATCTCCACCAATCACTTTCTCCTCTATGTGAGGGGAATCCCTTGGATCTAGATCTTGGAGTTCTTAGTGAGCTCCTTGTTCTTCCGCTCATATCTCTCCATAGCTTTTGTTGTTTTGGAGGGATTTGAGTGTGAGGTACTTGACCACTTCGTGTGTTCTTGCCATTGCATTAGTTGCATCGGTTTGATTTATCCACGGTGATACGTGCAAGTGAGAAGTTGAGAAGCTTATTACCCTTTCGTACTTAGTACCCTAGAGATTGTTCTTCGTGGATGCTTTGGTGTCCTAGAAGCTTGGTGGTGTCTCGGAGCTCAATCATTCTGGTGTAAAACTCTGGGCAAGCGTCGGGGTCTCCAATTAGGTTGTGGAGATTGTCCTGAGCAATTTGTACGGGTATCGGTGACTGCCCCCAAGGGTTGCCATTTGTACGGGTACCGGTGACCGCCCCCAAGGGTTGCCATTTGTACGGGTTCGGTGACCGCCCTCAAGGGTCACTTAGTGGAATCACGACATCTTGCATTGTGCGAGGGCGTGAGGAGATTACGGTGGCCTTAGTGGCATCTTGGGGAGCATTGTGCCTCCACACCGCTCCAACGGAGATTAGCATCCGCAAGGGTGTAAACTCCGGGATACATCATCGTCTTCGCGTGCCTCGGTTATCTCTTACCCGAACCCTTTACTTATGCACTTTACTTTGTGATAACCATATTGTTTATTGTCATATATCTTGCTATCACTTAGTTGTTTATCTTTCTTAGCATAAGTTGTTGGTGCACATAGGTGAGCCTAGTTGTTGTAGGTTTTGTGCTTGACAAATTAAACGTTAGTTTTATTCCGCATTTGTTCAAGCCTAAACCGAAATTATTTTAAAGCGCCTATTCACCCCCCTCTAGGCGACATCCACGTCCTTTCAGATGCCTTGCCATAAACCATCTTACACGGAGACATCCCCATGGGATTTTTGTAAGCAGTTCTATATGCCCACAAGGCATCTCCTAGCTTATTGGACCAGCCTTTCTAGAACTGTTCACTGCCTTTTGCAAGATCAACTTGATCTCTCTATTTACGAGCTCAACTTGCCCACTTGTTCGAGGGTGGTAAGGTGAAGCAATTCTATGATTAACATCATATTTGGGTAGAGATTTTCTAAAAGTACCGTGTGTAAAATGTGATCCTCTGTCGGTCATGAGGTACCTAGGTACACCAAACCTGGGGAAGATTACATCCTTGAGCATTTTCAAAGATGTCTTATGATTAGCACTTTCAGTGGGGATTGCTTCAACCCACTTGGTCACATAATCTACAACTACTAAGATGTGAGTGTATTTGTGTGAAGGAGGGAAAGGACCCATAAAATCAAAACCCCGGCAATCAAAAGGCTCAATGAATAGCGAATAATTCGTAGGCATCTCATTCCTCCTAGTAATATTACCAACTCTCTGACACTTATCACAGGATACAACGTAATTTCTAGCATCTTTAAAGAGAGTAGGCCAATGAAAACCTGATTGGAGAACCTTGTGTGCGGTCCTCTCACCGGCATGATGTCCTCCATAAGGACTGTTATGACATTATCTCAAGATATCCTTATGGTCATGCTCCGGTATGCATCTCCTCACAATCCCATCCGCACTTTCTCTAAAAATATGTGGGTCATCCCACAAGTAATACCTCAAGTCGTGGAAGAACTTCTTCTGCTGCTGGAATGTTAAACCTGGAGGCAAAAACTTTGCAACAATAAAGTTAGCATAATCTGCATACCATGGATTTGAATTAAATATCACCTGTAAAACAGCTAACTGTTCGTCAAGAAAACTATCGTTGACTGGAATGGGATTGTGTGGTATGTCCTCCATCCTAGAAAGGTTGTCTGCCACAGGATTGTCTGCTCCTTTCCTATCAACAATCTGCAAATCAAATTCTTGAAGAAGAAGTACCCATATGATAAGCCTTGGTTTGGCATCTTCCTTTTCCATAAGATACTTAATAGCAGCATGATCAGTATGAATAATAACTTTAGAATCAACAATGTAAGGCCTAAACTTATCACAAGCAAACACTACCACTAAAAATTCTTTCTTAGTAGTAGCGTAATTCTTTTGAGCAGTGTCAAGGGTTTTGCTAGCATAGTGGATAACATTCAATTTTTTATCAACCCTTTTTCCTAACACAGCTCCAACAGCAAAATCACTAGCATCACACATGATTTCAAAAGGCAAATTCCAATTAGGTGGTTGGACTATAGGGGCGATTATCAAGGCTTTCTTAAGAACTTCGAAGGCTTCCTTACAATCTTCATCAAACACAAAAGGAATATCCTTCCGGAGAAGATTAGTAAGGGATTTTGAAGTTTTAGAAAAGTCTTTAATAAATCTCCTATAGAAACCAGCATGACCGAGGAAACTATGAATACCTCTGATGTCTTTTGGATAAGGCATTCTCTTGATTGCTTCAACCTTTGCCCTGTCCACCTCGATTCCTTTTTCGGAAATCTTGTGTCCAAGACCAATTCCTTCGTTGACCATGAAGTTGCACTTCTCCAAGTTGTGTACCAAGTTCGTCTCCTCACATCTCTGCAAAACTTTATTAAGGTTGTGGAGACAATGGTCAAAAGCGGTTCCATAGATAGAGAAATCGTCCATGAAGACCTCCACAATTTCCTCACAAAAACCATGAAAGATAGCGGACATACACCTTTGAAAATTAGCAGGAGCATTGCATAAACCAAAAGGCATACGTCTATAAGCATAAGTACCAAAGGGACAAGTAAAAGTGGTCTTCTCTTGATCGGCAGTATTAACATGAATTTGAGAGAAGCGAGAGTACCCATCAAGATAGCAAAAGTGAGTATTTTTGGATAACCTTTCAAGCATTTGGTCGATGAATGGCAGTGGGTTGTGGTCCTTCCTGGTTCCCTTGTTCAGCTTCCTGTAATCAATACACATTCCTTATCCAATAATAATTCTTTGAGGTATTAGTTCATTCTTATCATTAGGAACCACAGTCGTACCTCCTTTCTTGGGAACACAATGTACTCGACTTGCCCACTTACTACCAGCTATAGGGTAGATAATACATGCGTCTAGAAGCTTGAGGATTTCAGTCCTCACAACATCCTTCATCTTCGGGTTTAATCGTCGTTGACGATCAACAACTGGTTTAGCATCAGGCTCAAGATTGATAGTATGCTGACAAATAGATGGAATCCCCTTAAGATTATCAAGGGTATAACCAATAGGGCCTTGGTTTTTACGAAGGACTTCCAATAAACGCTCTTCTTCATATCCTGAAAGGTTAGAATTGATAATAACATGATATACTTTCTTTTCATCTAAATAAGTATACTTGAGTGTACTGGGAAGAGGTTTGAGATCAAACACCGGGTCTTCTTTTGGTTTTGATAAAATTCCCAAAGGTTCAACCGGAAGGTTGTGCTTCGGGATAGAAGATTGTCTTAATAATATGTCATCTAGCTCGTTCATTTCCTGCATATGCATATCATTCTCGTGGTTTTCCATAAATTGCTGCAAAAGATCATTAGGAGGGATAGCAATAGAAGCAATCTCTTCAATAATTTTACCATTACTAGGTAGATCAGTACCACGAGTTTGCTTCGAGGATTTAGAAAAGTTAAATTCATATGGCTCACCATTAAATTCATCAGATACTTTTTCTTTCCTCCAATCTATAATAGCTCCACAAGTTTTGAGAAAAGGCCTACCAAAGATTATAGGGCAAAAACTATCTTGTACTGAACCAAGTACTAGAAAGTCGGTAGGATATTTTACCTTTCCACATAGAACTTCAACAATGCACAATTCCAATAGGAGAGATAGTTTGTTTATTTGCAAGATGAATAGTAACATCGACTTCTTCAATTTCACATGGTAGAATATCATTCATGATCTCTTGATAAAGTGAAAAAGGAATAGCACTAGCACTCGATCCCAAATCACATAGACCATAATAATTATGATCTCCTGTTTTAACACATACAAGTGGAGTACCTGAAATTGGGCCTTTATTCTTGGCTGTAACAAGGTTAGTGGAAACAACACAAAAAATTATATTGGAATCCTCAATATTACTAGTAACAAGATCGTTGACTAATGCAACTTGAGGATCGACTTTAATCAGGTCCTCATGCTCATCGGTCGTTCTTTCACTTTTATTCATGATGCCAGTGACAAAAGAATGCTCCCTCATCCTTGTGGGAAAAGGGGGCTTTTCATATTCAACTGCACGCAAGATAGGGTCAACAACATTAATATCAACATGTAATTCCTTAAAAGGTTTATGATGTTGATCCTCCTTCTTCTCAGAAGAGTCAATATAAGAGGCAAAGTCTTTGCAAAAATCAATTAGAAGCTAGGAATCAAGACCAATCTTAGCACAAAAGGTATTGAAGTAATAAGTTTTCACAAAACTCTCAATGTAATTACGCTCATAATTTATAACGGGTTCAATACCTTTATCAATCTCCCAGTGTTCGGTGTTCTTCTGGATCCTTTCAATAAGATCCCACTTAGCTTCAGTGCTTTTGTTGGAGAATGCCCCACTAGAGGAAGCATCAAACATCTCGTTATCTTGACGAGAAAGCCTTGCATAAAAATTTGTAAGAATAATTTCTTTGGGGAGCTCATGATTGGGACATTTGAGCATTAAGGAATTCAATCCCCCAAGCTTGAGCGATGCTTTCTCCGTCACAAGACCAAAAGTTATAAATATAATTCATGTCTCGATGTATTTCATGAAGAGGATAAAACTTTGCATAAAAGAGAGCCATAAGATCTTGCCAATTTAGTAAATGAGAGTCATCAAGAAGCCTAGACCAATCCAAATCCTTATCTTTTAATGATAGAGAGAATAGCTTTCTCATAACAAAATCCATCGATATACCTGCAAGCTTAAATAAGGAGCATAGTTGTGAAAGATATAGCAAGTGTTCACCTCGATGTTTATCTCCTGCATATCGATTAGCCAAAACACAATCAATAATGCCACTTGGTATTTAAAAAGGCACAATTTCAGTAGGTCGGGGAGGCTTCTCCACCACAATAGCGTTGGGGCGGTTCCCCACAAGAAACAAACCAAGACCAGAGTAGTCCATAGGTACAAAAGGAGGGAACAATAAAACAAAAACAACACGTACAATGTAAAGATTTCCTTACCAATTTCACTTACCAATAGCACTACACTCCCCGGCAACGGTGCCAGAAAATGGACTTGATGACCCACAAGTATAGGGGATCTATCATAGCCTTTTCGATAAGTAAGAGTGTCGAACCCAATGAGGAGCAGAAGGTATTGACAAGTGATCTTGAGCAAGGAATAGCTGCAAGCAGTGAAAGATAACTTTTTATGGGTTTTCTAGTATAAGCAACAAAGAAATAAATGCAAGTAAAGTAAATCATGTCGAGGTGCAGCAAGTGGCCCAATCCTTTTAAACACAAAGGCTAAGCCGAGGGACTAAACTTATAAATCTAGTACTATGTTTTGTATTGATAAGTGTTATGTCGATGGATCTTAACTAGTGCACGGTCTAGACTAAGACAAGTAAACTCTTATGATTAATCCCTCTTGCAATCATCCGCAAATACAAGAGAGAAATTAAGGCAAAGCCTAACCATAACAATAAGCTTTAGGATCCAATACTCCCTCATGCAAAAGTATGCGAACTGGGGTTCAGGTTTTTGTCACTCTAGCAACCCACCATAAGCATTATTTATACACGATGCTTTCCCCTAGGTCCTTACAAAGGCGAATTTTTATGTAGTCGACGTTCACATAACACCACTAGAAGAATAACACCATAACTTAAATATCAATCAACACATATTACTTCAACATCATATGACTACTAGCATCTAGACTTTTCCCAAGCCCTCAAGAACTAAAGGAACTACTCACAAGACATAAAAGAGATCATGATCAGAGGTGATGAAAATATGATTAACAATCTGTTCATAACAATAATCCTCCAACAAAACTCAATAGCATTAACCACAAAAGAGTAATCAACACCGGTAGAGTAGAGGGGATGAATAGTGCAAGGTACAACTCCGATTGCAATGGTGAAGTAGATGGGATGAAGGTGGAGATGGTGCTGGTGTTGGTGATGATGGTGATGATGATCTCGATGATGCCCGTGATGATGGTGATGACGATGAGGACGATCTCCCCTTTCGGGAGGAGTTCTCCCTAAAGAAATCTTCCCGTTGGGAAGGTCTTTTCTTATTTGTAGGTTGCATTCGCGGAGTGGCGACGGAATCGCGAAAACTCTTATGTTCCCGAAACTTTAAGGTCAAGAGGGACATATAGGCCAAAGGAGAGCACCAGAGGCTGGGCCCATCACCCAAGCGGCCTCTAGACATGGCCTAGGGGGGGGGGGCAGCAGGTCGCCTAGGTGACCTGTGGCCCCTCTCCGGCTCTTCTTTGGCCTGTCTTCGAGACTTGTTCGGAAACTTCTTCCCTCAAAATTTCAGCGCAATTGGAGATGTTCTGATATTGCAAATCTTCGTGCTATTTTCTCCACTGAATCTTGTGTGTGCTGTTTCGACATTGGAAAGTTGTAAACTGTGCAAAATAAGCCAAAACACTATAAGTACACCATCATAAAGTGAAATATATCAATGAATAGAGACAAATTATGATACAAAATAGTGATGCATTTTGGACATATCACCTGCTTTGTATGTTATTGATGGTGATGATGATCTCAATTACAAACGTACGAAATCACTACCTCTAGTCCCGAGAGCTTCTATGTTGATCAAGTCTAAGAGTTGCCCCCCTTGGGGTGCCTTGCCCCTCCTTATATAAGTTGAAGGGCAGGTTGAAATGTAGAGCCCTAGAAGGACTACAACTAGTCTCTCTTATATTACAAGCTTAATCCTAGTCCTGGTCTTGCTTTTCTTGTAAGGGAACTTTTCTTCTTCTTAGACCTTCTCTGCGAGCCGACCCTCGAGGCCTCTTCGTGAGCCAGTTTTCTGCCGGGTTGCACATTGGAATTTTGTACTTTTCATCCAGGGCAACCCAGTAAGCGAGGTGACCTTTGAGCAGCCAAGCGATGGTCCGGGTTATACCTCCTGGCCGGGTCAAACCGTGGAGAATATTCCCAACATTAGCCCCCAGGTTAGCTTGAATTTACTCCTGCAAAGCTCTTTAACAAAAATAATTAATACATTTTAGAAAAAATGGCTCACCCAAAAGGCCGCCTTTATTCAATGAACCAACTTCTGGAAAATTCGGGTTCTTCTTCCTATAAACGAGTCGGCTTCAAAATCAACTTGTTGGTGCGTGTACTTGTAGAAAAAAAATTAGGCAATAAAATACCCATGTGTCGTTGAATCGGCCTTCAATGCTTTGTCTTGACGAAAATTCTAAAAATAAGTAAACCATATGATGTTTTTTTGATAGGTTAAAACAACACGAGAGACTCCCACTATTTCTTCATTGCCACAAAAGAGTTACAAAATTTTTTACAAACCCGAGCTTGTAGAGGGTAAAAGAGATTAGCTACAAGTGTATTGTGGGAAGCAGCCTATTTACAAAAGTAGATGTGTGTGGTTGCAGTCTAAATTGAATGATTTCTAGATCTTGCTTGAGCAATCTTGTCCAATCTTGTTGTGAAGCCCGAAATCCATCAAATAAAACCATATGATGTTGAGCTGGCTTCCTGGACGTTTGTATAAATAGATTAGGGGAGATAAACTTTGCAAATCTCTCCACCAAGAATATGAGATGTGGCTCGCTCAAAATTGATTGCTTGATGATGTTCTTCCTCTCTCTTTTTGTATCTCCATATTAGCTACAGGCGACAAGCTCCGATTGTATCACTTCATGATGACTTGGTGCTCTACATAGAAGAATATACTCATTGTGTAGCCCCCAAGTGTCGGGTTGTCTTGCCTGCAGCAGCCTGGGACTTGTAATTGTCTTATACTTATAAAACTTCACCAAGTGTATCCCCCAAGGGCCGGGTTGTTTTGCCTGCAACAACCTAGGACTTGAACTTAGTTTTGCATGTTGTAGATAAATAGCTTGGAGAAATCCAAGTTGTCGATCTAAGTCACCAATTATAAACAGAATGTTTTGCATTTCACACGTGTAGCCCCCAAGAGCCGGCTCATGAGTATGTGACGGGCCGGGTCTTCAATTTGGACCTTGTAATCTATTTAAACAACTGAACAATGTAGCCCCCGAGTGTTGGGCCGCATGCCTGCAGCGACTTGGGACTTTTCTAGAAATTATAGATCTTGAATTGAGTAGTGTAGCCCCCAAGTGTCGGGTCATTTTCCTATAGCAACTCGGGACTCACATGTACTTCTCCTTTTGAAAACAAAAATATCATAAGATGTAGCCCCCAGTGTTGGGTCCTATGTTTGCAGCGACTTGGGACCGTGTGAGAATAATATAACCCATCATAATGCACTTCAGAAGTTATCTTAAACTGATATTAATCTAACTTGAATGAATCCTTGGTCGTGGTTGTAATGCAACCCGATAATTTATAATTTGTATCAATATCTTGGAATAACGTCTTTGTGCTTGAAATGAAATCCATGGCCGTGGTTGTAGTGCAAACAGATAATTGACTTTACAAGCTTGTTTTGCTGGGAAAGGAAAACCCTGAATCCTGGTTGTCTTGCTACCCAGAAAATCATGTTGCCATAATTTGTATAACTTTGGAAATTTACTAAAAAGACTTAGCCTTCCATAAGATAAAGTTGGCTCATGTTTGCTCAACCCGGTCATATCGACTTGGTGTTGTTGATTGAATCCTTGGACGTGGTTGCAGTGCAACACGACAAATATATGTTTGAGAAATCCATAAATATTGTAATTTACTACAAAGCACAAGTTAAAAAAAATACAAGACCAAGACAATTAAATTACCCGATAATATATGTGCCCCGGCTGAATTATAACCTATGATTTCTTAGAAAAATATATACGTGCAAAGAAAATGCACAGATAGACAGATATATATACACACACACATATATACTTCCATCCATCCATACACACACACACACACACACACACACACACACACACACACACACATATATATATATATATATATATATATAACAGAAATAAATAAGTTGCATATTTTTAAGCCGACTTTTCACGCTCAGCATTAGACCGGCTTTTGAGGCTCACGTCTTGCTTCAATGAAGCTGGCGTGATAGCCCATGGTTTATCCTCGCTTTGTGTAAGCCAGATCTCACGTGAATTAAGCTGGTGTTTTAACATTGACAAGTTCAGGGTCCATATGGATTGACTTATCAATAGTACATCTGGTCAACTTTTTGGAGTAGCATCAAGCAGACAGACAAGTTCAACCTTATTTTATAATGGCATGCGTCGGGTCAAGAGGGATATTAAAGGCTAACTCGATGAGTCGGGATCCCTCAAGTGACCTATGATACTGGAAAAGCTTAGCATAGGATATACATGAGACAATAATACTACTACAAAACATCTGGGGTCCACATAAGCTCGCTTTATTCCATTGATCATAATATGATGAGCCAATAAGGAAGGATACCTATGGTTGAACAGCTCACTGCGGCAACTAGTCCTCTTTGGCAACCTTTAATTTTTCGCCAATAAGGGAAGGCACCCATGTTTGAACTACGCATCGTGGGAGCTAGTTCTCTTTGGCCACCTTCACTCTTTCACCAATAAGGCAGCAACCCCAGGTACTAGGTTATCTTCCGTGCAATGACCCAGGGTTCTTGAATTTTTGAACTCAGCCAAATGCATCGAGTCATGTCTGTGTAGCCACCCGAGTCTTAAGTCAACTCAATGACTTGGCTTGAGATTCTTCATACTTGGCTATTGCATAATCCATTGTAGAGTTGACATATGAAAGATGAAATTTATTGAAGCCAGATATCAGCAAGTTGATTATTTTGTCGGTGCTCATCATATATCCTCGGCATATCTCATTCAACAAAGCCATTTTTGCCCAAATTGAGTCCATATGCCTTTGGACCCATTTGTTGCTATTCTCTCTTGGTCCAGCTCCCCCGACTCCTCCAGGGCCCTTTTTTTCCTTCGTCGATCGCTTTGAATTTGTCAGATCTGTTGTAGCCGGCTCTCTTTGCTCGTCCAGGGACGTTTCCTTCATGGAAAGCTCTCATGTTTTCTTTTATATGTTGAAGTAGACCAGACCGATGGGATAGCAGGCCAATGTGCCTATCCATTGAGCAACTTGGCTCGGATGGACGCTGGCCCATGCTCCGATGACGCTGCACAAGATATGATTTTGAAAAATAGCACCACCTCTTTATTTTAGTGAATTACCTAGCCGTGGGGGTGGCGGCTTGCATGCATTCGTTGGGAAGCTCATGCGGGCGGCGCGTGACTATGTGGTGTTGATGTAGACGTGGGAGTTGGTTGCGACGTTCGAAACAAGCTTGATAGTGCATACATGAGAGCCGTATATATCATTAGAAGCTGTTGTGGACGCGCGAGTCGGCCGCGACATTGAAGGGTGACGCGGACACGCGAGTCGGTCATGGCATGTTGATGTAGACTGGACCCGATGAGCAGCTGCGTGCACGCGTGTCTGATGCTTGTGATCTGCGTTGGGTTTTCCGTGAAGAGGAACGGGTAATTGTAGCACAATACAGGTAAGTATTTCCCTTCGTTAAGAAACCAAGGTTTATCGAACCAATAGAAATATCAATCCTCAAACATCTTCATCGGCTGCACACAAAAGAGCAAATAACTTGCACCCAACGCAGGCAAGAGGGTTGTCAATCCCCTTGATCTCGTTATTTGCAAGAAAATAAGGTGTGTAGATAATTGTAAATTGTAAAATAAAATAAAAGAAAAATAAGAACACCAAGGTAAAGATAATTTTTGTGAATATATAAGTCAATAAACCAGGGGCGTAGTGTTCTGTAGTGGTATCTCTCATGAAAGCAACATAGGGTGGGTAATAAATTACTGTTGGGCAATTGACAGAAAAGCGAATAGTTATGTGATGTTCACGACAATGATCATGTGTGCATAGGCACGACGTCCACAAGAAAATAGGACGACTCATGCCTGCACCTACTACTATTACTCCACTTCAAAAGAGATTTTATGCTTGCCTATCTACGTATTAAGTTCATTAATGCTTGGAGAGTGATGACATGCTCTAGACAAAGTAAACTCAATAAATATGTATCTTGCCCCTTCTGTCACTAGAATATAGAAACCCGTCAGGTTGAACCCACTACAACACACCCCTCTCATTGAAGAAATACCAAACTACTTGGCCAAAGCAATTCAATTGATCAGAGAGAATTACGAAACTATGATGATCATGCAAATAATAAGAATAAGAATCATAATCATCAGAGAACACTAAAATAGTTTTCATGAATAATCTAAACATAAACCCAGAATTCATCGAATCCCAACAAACGCACCATACACAAGAATTACATTGGATAGATCAAAGCGAAGATGTGGTGATCATTGTATTCAAGATCAAGACAACGAGAGAGAGAGAGTGTGAGAGAGAGGGAGAGAGAGAGAGAAAGAGAGAGAGATATATATATATAGAGAGCCATCTAGGTACTAACTATGGACCCATAGGTCTATGGTGAACTACTCACACATCATAACAAGACCAGCAAGGTTGATGAAGAGGCCATGCGTGATCGATCCCCCAGTTGGCAGGGTGCCGGAACGGAGCTTCAGATGGGATCACCATGGAACAAAGACTTGCGGTGGCATAAAAATTGCTTCACGATGTTCCTTAGGATTTTTGGAATATATGTGAATTTATAGGCTTGAGAACGGAGGTAGGAGGGCCACTAGGGAGTGACAAGCCATCTGGGCACGCCAACACCCTAGTTGCGCCCTGTTGGATTCTGCCTCCGACGTGTGGCCTCCGGTTTTCTCCCGAGGCTTCCACGTCTTATTTTGGTCCAGAAAAATCATAAAAAAGTTGTGGGGAAATTGGACTTTGTTTGGTACTGAAACCTGAAAAGTAAAAAACCTGGAGAAAACAACAACTAGCACTTGGCATTGGGTCAATAGGTTAGAGCTTGAAAATAATATAAATAGGTAAATTATTAGTCAAAAGTATCCTAGAATAATAATATAGTAGCACAGAACAGTAAAAATTATAGATACGATGCAGATATATCAAGCACCGCCAAGCTTAATTCATGCTTTTCTTGGAGGAGGTTAATGATAAAACAGAAGTTTTGATGTGACATGCTACCCAATATGTAATCTTTTGCATGTATGCTCATTGACAAACGATGAATTAACAAACATCCACATAGTAATATTTATAAGCACAAGCTACAAAATCATCATTCTTTCAAAGTATACGATCCTAGAAGAATGTTTACCCCCATTCATCTTTTTATATTAGCAAGGCATGGCTCTATCTTCACCACATTAATACAAATGTCAAGCACCACGGTTCCCAAGTCACGCAATTGGATCATAATTTTTCAATGTGCATTAAAATTTTATTCTTCACGCAATACATGAGCGTGAGCCATGGATATAGCATAAGGGTGGAATAGAATATGGTGGTAGATATCAAAGGGGTAAAAAGTGGAGAAGATAGTCTCACATCAACTAGGAGTACCAACGGGCTATGGAGATGCTCGTAAGTAGATGTCAATGCAAGGAGTAGGGATTACCATGCAAATGGGCACTAGCATTATAAGTGTATGAAAGCTCAAATAAAGCAAAGTGGGGTGTGCATCCAGCTTGCCATCTCATGAAGACCTCGGGCATTTGAGGAAGCCCATCATCAGAATATACAAGCCAAGTTTAATTATTAAAAGGTAATTCCCACTAGCATATGGAAGTGACAACATAGGAGACTCTCTATATGAAGAACATGGTGCCACTTTGAGGCACAAGTGTGGTAAAGGATAGTAGCAAAGTACCTTCTCTTTTTATCTCATTCATTTATCGTATTTTATTATGGTGGGCTCATTTGGCCTCCCCCATTTTTATTTCCTCACTAGAACAATGCTCTAACAATGATAATCATCACACTTTTATTTACTTACAACTCAATGAGAACTTGACAGGAAGAACTATGAAGCAATATGACTTAAAATCAATGCCTCTCGCAGTGTACCATGATGTGAAATGATCTAGAGTGACATGCATCAGCACTATGATGAAGGGTGGCTTTGCCAGAGATGCCATGTCATCTCTATATGATCATGCAAAGCAATATGATGATGAATGAACCAATCATATGATGTAACAGTGGAATTTCCATGGAAATATATCTTGGAATGGCTATGGAAAGGCCATAATAGGTAGGTATGGTGGATTTTTTGAGGAATATATAGGAAGGTTTATGTGTGACACAACATATCATGCCACAGGGTTTGGATGCACCAGCGAAGTTTGCACCTATCCTCGAGGTGAGAATGTGCAATGCACGGTACCTAAGAGGCTATCAAAATATGAGGAGGTGAGGTTGCGTATGTCCATGGTTTCACATTATTCATGAAGAACTCATATACTTATTGCAAAGTATTATTAGTTTTATAACAAACCAAAGCACTACTCGCATGCCCTCAGGGAGGAGGTTGGTAGGAGTTAACCATCGCGTGCCCCCGACCCGAAACAACACTAGGATTTCAACCATGAATAGAAACGCTCACACATCCTCACCATGCCTTTTAAATATTTAGACAAACAATAAATTAGTACCTCTTAGTACCACTACTTCTACAAACCAACAATGATGCACTCACACCTTTTTCGTATTACCACATCAATATATTAACTCACAGTTTCTCTTTGTGTGCTAAATGATGGTTTTGATTATCACTCATTGAATACCTATTATTTTTGGACTAGCCTTTTGACTCATGAAAATTACAACTATTGTTCATTAATTCTCAAACACATATAAGTGAAGAATGAGTGTGCAATTATTTCAATAAAATCCATACGTCACTGTGCTCAAAAAGATATAAGTGAAATACTTGAGCAACTCTCAAGCTCGAAAAATAAAACTGAAACACATAGAGTATTCTAACAAATCATGATGAAGGTGTCTATATATCACATAGGTGTGTCCAGAAAATCATGATTGTGGCAAACTAAAAATAAAAGCAAACAAAAGCAAACAACGCTCCAAGAAAAACTCATATCATGTGACGAATATAAATGTAGCTCCAAGTGACATACCGATGGATTGAGGCGAAAGAGGGGATGCCCCAGAACTTAGAAGCTTGATTCTTCTTAGAATATTATCTTGGGGTGCCTTGGGAAGCCCCAAGCTTAGGCTCTTGACGCTCCTTATTCCTTTGTCCATCGTCATAACACCCAAAACTTGAAAACTTCAATCACACAAAACTCAATAAAACTTCATGAGATCCGTTAGTATAAGCGACATATCAAAAACTTTAGGTACTCTTATAAATTGATGAATACTTTATTATTGAATAATATGTAATGTATCATAACTTCTTCATGGCTTATACCCTCGATACAATCCATAGCAACATCAAAACAAGCAAACTATGCCAAAAAAACAATCTGTCTAAAACAGAACAATCTATAATGATCTATAAAGAACCTATACTTATGTAACTCCAAACACTTTCAAAAATTAGGAATACGTGAGGAATTTGTAGAATAATACTTTCTAAAAATTTCAGTTCAAAATGACGTTCCAATAAAATCAGAGAAATTCTGCACTGGACGTCAAAGTTTCTGTTTTTTGCACCGTAACAATTCTACATATCATACAAGTCATCCCAAAGGCTTTACTTGGCACAAACACTAATTTAAACATAAAAACAAAATCATTACAGAGGCCATAATCATGCCATCACACCAAAACAGAAAGTAAAAAAGCAAAAAACTAAGATAACTATTGGGTTGCCTCCTAACAAGCGCTATTGTTTTGTGCGCTTAGCTAGGCAAAATGCATACGATCAAGTGTTGTCATCCTTCACATCAAGCTCCTCGATGAAACAACTATGAATAGTGGGAACAATAGGAGACTTGAAAATATGATCCTTTATGAAGTTTACAAAGTTATGATCCACACTAATCATTTTGAGATCTTCGTTCCTTTTTGTAGGAGGGATACTAATGTTCTTAGGAACATATATGAATTTGGGAATTTTACTTCGAGCTGTACTAGCATTAATTATGGAGGGTGTGAAAGTATAATGTACTTTATTAATGACTTCCTCTATTTTATCATTCCTAATCATGCTTTCTTCAACTCTCTCATGAATAGTAGTACCCTTCTCCTTCAAAGTTTTCAAAGTCATTCCTTCCCGTAGCCCAAATTGAGTGATATGATTACAAAGCTTTTTATCTAACTCCTAAATTTGTTCATTAATAGTAATTTTCTTTTGAATAGCATCAAGCCTATGCATGACATCTTCCTATGTTAAAATGGTTCCATTAACAATGGTGGGAGGTGATACCACAAGATTTTCAATAGCGTTATAGGCATCCAAAGTGTGACACATTAAGAAATTACAACCCATGATGGTGTCAAGGAGAAACCTATACCAAGTTATTACACCCGCATAAAAACTACGAATCAAGGTAGTAGTGGATTGCTTATGAGTTTATTTATTTTGGTCATTGCGAATCCTGTACCAAGCATCTTTCAAATTTTCTCCTCCCATTTGTTTAAAGGGATTTTTATTTCTGTGCCCCTGGTTCGTTAGCTCTACTCATTCATCCCGATGCTCTTAAGTTTTGCTCACTTTTCCCCACTGCCCTGGCCGAAACCCTGAGAACTGGTCACAAACGGTGGATGCCGTAGGGTCAGGGCTTTGACCGTTAACTCTGACGAGTGGGGCCGCGCTCACTGTGTCCCCCATTGGACCTCATGAGTGGGGTCACGACGGATGGTGCCACGGTTAGCCCATTGGGCCGTGGTTAGATTGTTGGGCCCTGCGCGCACCGTAACGACATTAGCCTGCTATGCATGCACCTACCTCCATCAGTCGCTACTGGGCCCTGCGCGCCGTAACGACATGAGCCTACTATGCATGCACATAGCTAGCCTGCCTCCATGCGCTAATGCCCGCCGCCCCATACGCTGACCGGCCTCTTTCTGCATGCTAGCCGCCACAAACGCAGGGACGGTCGCTGTCGTGGTTTGTTCACGTCAGATGTCGTCGTGAAAGGACTTAGTGTTAGAGCCATCGCACCTTGGTGGCGACTCAAAGGGGTTGAACGGGAGCGAGACAGAGATTTACCCAGGTTCGGCCCCTCGTGAGGAGGTAAAAGCCTACGTCCTGCTTTGTGTTGTATTGATGATGTTTCGATTACAAGGAGGGCGTAACTCACCTGACCTAGCTCTCGATGATTTCTAACCTGCCCTCTCCTTCCCCGAGACTCGCCTTTATATACAGGTCGAGCCCTTAGGGTTTACAAGAGTCCCTGCCATTACGCAGGTCATGAATCTTTCTATCTCTAAGTCGCGGTGCTTTCCAAGACTCGAAGACCTTCCCAATGAATGACTCTTCCCGAGGATCTTGAAACGCCATCTAGCTCCTAGGCTTTACAGGGCCAAAGCTTGAATTGCCAATGGATGAGTCGCTCGCTTGGTGACCTGGCCCAACCAGGGCAGGTCACACAACAGATAATATCCCCAACATTAGGCCCCAGATTGACTTGAACTTGTTCGCGCCAACTCTTACCTAGTTAGGGGCGACTCACTCTGCTCTTTTTACGCATCATACGCTTAATCTGCCATCTTTCATGGAAATATCCAAGTCGCCAAACCGTTTCTTGTTAACACCATCTTATCCCTTTAATCTCGGAAGAAATGATGACGCAATCTCCAACAGATCTTTCGGCACAGATATCCCGAAAATCTTGGTACTATTAAAGCGAATATTTACCATGTTTTCAATTCCCGCGCAAGGTGCCTTGATTCCAGTGCCCGACCCAATAAATAGGCTCGGGGAAGGAGGCAGGGCGCATCCCCACCTACCCATTTCCCTGGTCTTCTTCTTCCTCGCGACCACATCGAGAGCTTCACCGCCGCCCGAGGAAAACTCCACCTCCGGCCACCTCATCTGACGCGTCTCCAGGCCGCCCAAGGACGCTGCACTCACCGCGGATTTCTCTTGGTTGCCACCGGACACCACCATCAGGTCAGCCTTTCACCATTAGAAACAGATCCAAGCTCTTCGGTGTTCATCGTCCGCCGGTTCCTTAGCGCACCTTGAATCCTTTCATTCACATACTGATTAATCTGCAGTAGTGCTAGGCGCGGTAATTTCAACCACACTCTCAACCGATTAACTCCTGCCAAGGAGCTAAAAAGGCTTCTGTTAAATCAGTTTTACTGTTTTCACCCTAGCCATAGGCTGTTTTATTTTATCCAGGCCTTTTTCCATTAATTTTCGCCTGCTCTGTAGATCTATGTTTTACTGTCTGCTGTATAAAACTTGTTTGTAGGTCCGTGCTTCACCATTTTAGCGAACATCTCTGAAGCTCTGAGTTGTCTCCCTTAAACAGTAGGAAATTCATAAATCGCCCTTGTATCCTAACCCGGTCCCTCGTTGGCGAGTCAACAGACTCCCTTAGTCATCTGACAAATGTTCGACGAGTTAATTGATCCTTTTAGCCACTCAGTAAGTGCTTGGCGAGTTAATTTATCCGTAATCTTTTCCTTTGTAGCCATGGGTACCGTTTTCAAAGCCGATTGGCTCCCGACCAAAGTTGATGAAGCTTTTCTCAACGATTGTGTGAAGATGGGAAATCTCAACCCGAAAGAGGTTATCTGATGGCGATCCGGGTTTGGAGAAGAAATTCCCAACCCGAAGGAAGGGGAAATAGTTGTCTTTGCTGAACACCTCGAACGGGGGTTTAAGCCGCCAGGGTCAAAATTCCTCACAGATGCGATGACTTTCATGAACGTCCGCCTCCAAGACTTAGGACCCAACTCGATTAGTAACTTATGTCAGTTCCAAGTGTTCTGCGAAGCCTACCTACGGATAGAACCTTCAGTTCCTTTGTTCTGGTATTTTTTCCATTTGAATCGCCAGACCGAATTTTCCAATGGCCCTAGCTTAGAACTTGGAGGCGTCAACATTCAACGCCACAGGGACAGCTCATTCCCATCACTCGCCATGCCAAGCCATCCCAAAGGCTGGCGCGAGTCTTGGTTTTATTGCCAAGAAACTTCTCCTGAGGGTGAAAACAAGCTCCTTGGCTATAGGGAGGAACACCTTCCTACAAACTTTAAACTTCCAGACAATCTCACTGAGGAAGAGGAGTCGGATTTTATTCCGGTGCTATCCGAGTTACGATCTTTGACAAACAATGGTCTCACTGGGATTGATTTGATCCGCTGCTGGGTAGAATGGCGCATCCTTCCCTTAAGTCGTCGAGACGGCTTAATGTGTGAATTTGATGGCACCTTGGACCATCCCCAATGCTACTTCCGTACAACATTGACGGAAAATGATATTGTGACCATCATCAAGAAGCTGACCGGCGAGCCCTTGGCCAAGTGTAGCGAAGTAGGGCTTAAGCCCTTCTGCAAGACCAACCCGGCTCCTAAGGTAAATAACTTAACCCGCCTTTGATTTATTCATTCCGACTTACTTGAATTCTGATCCTCATAATAAAAATTCCACTACATAAAGGTGACCGATTCTGGTCCAAGAGGTCGAAAAAGATGGCCCTGAAGCAAGCCAGGCCGCCTCCAAAAAAGAAATCCAAGAGCAAAAGCAAAACCGCCATCAGTGAACCGTCTCATGTGGACGATTCCGAAATCGGCGACGTATCTTCAGAGGTAAAATTCTCTCTTCTTTGTCTTGACACCCATTGCTATAATTTGTGTTTATACCTCTATATCTCTTATGTATAGAATGATGGCAACGAGAGCCAAGAAGACTCTGTAGAGGTAATTTCTATTTCTTCCGACTCATCTTCTCATCCACCTAAGCCGGCCAGGCGGGTTTGTGGGAAGGTTCCCATGTCTCACCCAAATGCTTGTCTGCATCCTAATTTCCTTTTTAAGAAAGCGCAACATGCTTCCTATCGGAAGACTCGGAGTCACTCTGGAGACTTGGTGTCTGGGTTACCAGCGAAAACTCCTACCAAGAAGAGGCAGAATGTGGTATCCGTCTAGCAGCGTCCCCCTTTGCTTCCTTTTGGATCATACTTATAACTTGCTCATATCTTGAGGTATTACTTTTGCAAAATTCTCCCCCTCCGTCAGGCGAATCAATGATGTCAGCCCTTCCGCCAATGATCCGCGTTCCAGGGTAAGTCCTTATAATACTTACATTTGTCCTGATGATGATGATGTTTGTTTTTAAGCATATCCCCTTCTCTTTTTAGGGCACAAGCGAAGAAAAGGAAAACTAGCGGATCAACTTCCACTATAGCTCTGGAACCTATTGAAAATCCGGCACCGACTCAGGCTAACCCAGCAAAGGATAAACCTGATGACCTAGAGGACCTCCCAAATTCTCCCAAGAAAGGCACGGAAACGCCCAATCCGCCAAGTCCGTTGAAAACGGCAGAGGATCCAGATGCTGTAATCATCACTGGTACTAGTTTCACTAAGCCGGCTTCGGCAGTCTTGTCGAAGCATGTATCAACATCAACCCAGCCTTCTACTGGACATGAGATTTCGAAGGACAAACTATCCCAATACAAAAATCTTGAATTTAAAGAGCTGTGCTCCGGCTTTGCAAGTCGCCTGGAGGAGAGTTATGAAATGGAGAAGAGTCTACTCCTTATGATGAAGAATAGACATGAGGTACGCCTTAATGCATACCATCCTTATTAGCCTCCAAGGGTCGGGTCATGTGTTAAAAGATGAGCCAGGTCTTGATATTTGAAAAATCTTTCGACCTGTAACCCCCAAGGGCTGGGTCATCTGTTGAAAGATGAACTGGGTCTTGATATTAGAAAAAATCTTTCGACCTGTAACCCCCAAGGGCCGGGTCATCTGTTGAAAGATGAGTCGGGTCTTGATATTAGAAAAAAAATCTTTCGACCTGTAACCCCCAAGGGCCGGGTCATCTGTTGAAAGATGAACCTGGTCTTGATATTAGAAAAAAAAATCGACCTGTAACCCGCAAGGGCCGGGTCATTTGTTGAAAGATGAGCCGGGTCTTGATATTAGAAAAAATATTTCGACCTTTAACCCCCAAGGGCCGGGTCATCTGTTGAAAGATGAACCGGGTCTTGATCTTAGCCCCCAAGTGTCAAAGATGTTGCTTGCAATAATTCTGAGACTTGCCCCTTAATAATATATTTTGACAGGAATCTCTTGCCCAAGCTGAGTCGGCGTTGGGCGACTTAAAGAAAAGTTTAGCCGACCAGCAAGACGCGCGGACTAAATCAGAAGAAAAATGTCAAGTGATCTTATCTGAGAAGGAGAAGCTGAAGGCCGCCCACAAGAAGGCTCAAGCTGGTCAAGGCGCCGCGGTAGAGCGAGCGGAAAAAGCTGAAGCAAAACTGGAAACCGTGCAACAAGAGCTGGCCGGCTTAAAGCAACATATGTTCAGCATGGCACATGCTATCTTTGGTAAGAAGCAAACCCTGATCTTGTACTTCGTAAGAAAAAAACTTAGTATGAAGAAGTTACTGACCATCATTATCCCTTATATAGGTCCGAGAGCCGCCAACCTTCAGGATGACTTTATCTTGATGCTAAAGGTGATTTACACATTAACAGAGCAACTGTATACCAGAAGCGTGCAGACCGTGAAGGCAGTGATGGGTGCCAAGGAACCCATAACATCAATCAAAAATATGCTTGGCTGCTTATGTACCATTCCGCCTCAGATTGGTGAGCTAACCCAATCAGCTGCCCGAAAAGGGGTACTAACTATGTTGAGTCGGTGCTTAGCATACGCTCCAGAACTAAAACCCGAAGAAGTAGCAGCAAGCATTCCCCAGCTCAAGGACGACGGGTCAGAATTTACTCAAGATGATTATCAGCGCGTTGTCAAAGAATCTCGCTCGGCGGCGACTTAACTTGCAGCAAGCTTGGATTTGTCAAAGTATCAAGCTGCTTATGATGACAAGAATAAGAAAATAAATCCGCCAACCTTTGTGACAACCAGCTTGACTTCGCGTCGACCCAAGAACCCTTTGGATTTGGAGGCGGACCTCTCGACATTTTTGAATGATGAAGATGAATTCACCGCCTTATCCAAGTGTAATTGGGTGTTGGCCGACATACAACTTGAAGTCGGCCAAAGCTCAAAGCAAGCTGACCCGGGGACATCAGCAGAGTAATTCTTCATGGAATTGGCCATGAGAGCCATGTAACATGGCACAGTTTATGAAAGTGCAGTTTTCGATCTGAAGGCATATTGGCAGCAGCAAAACCATAAGCTACAGGACTCCAAATGGCATGAAAATTGACAGCATGCTAGAGAATCTTAAGTTCTAAAACTTACTCCATTATACCAACCTCAAAAGAGCTATAGATCACCAGATAAAATCATGCATGACAGCAACAAAATATAACAGATTTCAGACTTAGAAATATTTCAGCATCTCCAAATCAGCACTATTTTCTAGCAAGTTGAGGGCAATCAAACCACACATAAACATGGATTTCTAGGGCAACCCAAATTACCAGGGGCTAGTATACTCATCCAAGAGCAACTCTCTAGTTGAGAACTCCTTCATATCAAGCACAGATTAAATCCCACGAAATAAGCAAAAGGGCAACATGGCAAAATGTCACGCACACTAACTTATTCAAAAGGTAAAACTGAATGCACAGTTAAATTCTATGGATTTTTCTACACCGAAAACATATATAACATGTGGGGTTGCAAAACAAAAATCACGCCACACGAATATGCGAGAATATGTCCTAAATGCGGTATAGCAAACTAGCAATGAAATATTGCAAGCAAAAATACAAACAACTACTCTAAAATACATGGCAAGAGGTCCCCTAAAACATGAGCATTTAATCTACGGAGTTCGAGCAATCCAGACACGCACGGAAATAAATACGGGGAAATTAACCTATTGGGACAGCTTGCAAAACTAGGCATTCGGCGGGTCAAACTATTTCATACATGCATGAAAGTTGCAAATTATTAATCTACGCGAAAATCTACACAAGTTTCATAGACAACACGTCGTGATCCGATACACAAATTAAATTCTACAGGCTTCTAAATAACTATATATTTTCTTGAAAATATTAATTCACAGAAAATCCTAAATACTAAACGGGCCTGAACTGATGGCGCAAAACAACTAAATCTCGCCTGGGCGAGGGATAGAGGAAGGGGGGAGGCTGCTCACGTTGTGGGCCATGGTCCAGGAGAGGAGGCGGCTGATAGGGAGCGGGGTTGTGCGCGCTGGGCCGGCTCGGGGAGCTGCTGCTGGGCCTCGGGGTTGCAAAGTGGTCAGCTAGGCCTGTTCGGGCGCTGAATAGAGGAGACGCTCGGCCTGGCGGCGCTGTGCAGCCCAGGGGCGGCGACGTGCTCGTCTCCTCCCGTGCCCTAGGGCACGAGGTCAGGACATGGCGGCGGTGGCAGGAGGGAACTCCGGCATGGGGGCCGCCATGGTAGATCAGGGGCGGGGCACCCCATTCCCGGCGACGGCAGCGAGCTTCGGTGGAGGACGCGCAGAACGGACCGACGACCTGCACGGGAGAGGGAGAGAGGTAAGGGAGAGAGAGACCGAGGGAAGAGGAAGAGGAGAGGGGTGCGGAGTATCCGGGCTGGGAGGGCGGCGGCTGCGGGACTGCTTGCTCCTACTGTTTCGGCGACGAGGTCGGGGAGCTCGGGATCGGCTCGGGCACGAGGGGAGCTCGGGCACAGGAGTTGCGGGCTGCTGTGGGAGGCGCCCTGGGCCGTTGGATCAGAGAACCGACGGTCCTGATCGAGGGGGCTTGAGCTGGATTAGATCTGGTGGCTCAGGAGGTGGGTGGAGGCTGGCTGGGGCGCGGATTACGAGGCAGATCTAGGGTTTGCATGGAAAACGAGGGAGAGAGAGTGGTTGTCCAAAAATGGCATTGGGGTCCTATTTATAACAATGGGGGGCTAGATTTAGTAGAATTTCGCCCTGGTTTCAACCGCGCGATCTTAATTGGACGGTTTTGCACGTGGGGACGGGTAAGTGGCCGTGTAGAGTAGGCTAGCCGGAGAAGAGAGGGAAAACGGCACCCGACAACGTAATTTTAAAACACCGAAAAACGTTCGATGATAGACCGAATACGGTGCCGCTACGGTCGACCATTCGTGTACTAGACGGACTCCGATTGCGACGAAATTTGGCAGGCGGCCTACCTATATTAAATTAAGACCGCACGCCAAGTTCCAACTCAAATAGAGAATACTTTACACACACTTCAAAAAATAGGATTTAAATGATGTCGGCCGCGCGTGCATGTGTGGTCAGGCTAAACACGGGCAACGACGAACACGGAGCGAACCGGCAACTAATAACGGATGCCAGTTTGAAAACTGGCGGCAATGGGATGCCGATGCAATGCTGATGATGCGATTGATGTGATGATGATGCGGAAAATAAAAATAATCAGACAACCAAAACGGAATAAAAGGGGAATCTTCTGAAACGTCGGTCTCGGGCTGTCACAACTCTCCTACACTACAAGAGGATCTCGACCCGAGATCCAAGAAAGAAAAGGGTGGGAGGATAAGAAAGCAAGAGGTAAAACTTAGTCACTTCTTTGACAAACGAGTGAAACCAACGATCATTGAAGGTTGCAAAGAGATGAGGAATGATATGACAAACAAGGAAGAATTCACGGAAAATTTCGGCAGCACTTCGGTAGGAAAAGGGGACAAAAATTTGATAAGATGGAGAGATCTTGATACAATTCACAACAAATTAACTAAATTCAACAAGGGAGCAAACATGATCTTGATAGAACAACATGATTGACCCAAATTTGCAACATCACCACAACTCTGGAACAAGAGAATATAAACTAGATCTTAGAAAGAGGGAACGAAGAAGAAAATGAGAACTACTGTCACTAGAATCATGAAGAACATCTTGAAGAAAAGAATTGATATCATGAGCCACTCCGGAAGAAGAATTCAAATCACTATGAACAAGAATAAGAATTATGTTAAGCTTATCCTTCATCAAGTTTAATTGATGACAAGCAACGGATTTAGCATAGCACCTATTCTTTTGAAATGATTGAGGAGATATATGAGCACAAACTTGAAGAAGTCTTGAAGGAGACACCGGTAAGAATTGGATTGAATGGGGATATGACAAGAATGAATGGAGATACATGAGAATGAAGAGATACCTGAGAGAAAACTGAACAAGGCACCTGAATAATTGAGGGACGAACGAAGAGACAACAATTGAGAAGAATTGAGGAACAAAGCTAAAAGTTGAGAACGAAGAATCTTCTGAAATGATGGCCTTCGGAGGATCAATAAACGAAACAACTCAGAAAAGCACCGGATAGCAAGAAAGGGATACTCATAATTGAAAACAATTGAGAAGATAACACAAAGCTAATATGACAAACTGCAAGAGACTGAACCAAGATTTGAGAGAAACACCCCTTCGGTCTTCCAAGCTGAAAATGATGAGGAGAACATCATCGAGAATTAATGAGACACTCTGGAATAAGAACAAGGAAAAGTTGAGCCAATGACGAAAATAAATTTGAAGCGATCTTGAAGAAGGAATATGAATGATGAAAACCATTCTTACGTCACACTTAAAAAGAATAAGAGAACTTCGGAAAGATAACAAGAGCCAGATAAGATACTGAGAAAGAAACTATGGGTTATGGGCCCACTCAAAAGAAACCAACATTGAAAAGATTGCTTAGAAGAGAGATATTGCACCGGTAAAAAGAAAACTAAATGAGGTGAGGCCCTCGAAATAATTGAAAGAATTGAAAACATGAACTTCTGAGATATCTACAACACTCCGGATAGAAAAGAAAGGAATGAATAACAAGATAGGCTGATAAGAATTTCCAACATAGGAAAGAATTAAAAGATGAAAAAGATATGATGACACGGATAACTGAATTGAATTCACCAGAAAAGATAACAATATTGAATAAATATGAACACGAAGCTCCTGAGAATCATCACAAAGAGTCATCGGAAACAATATGAAAGAAAAGAGAGCGGAAGCATTGATGAAAAGAAGGCACTTGGATGACAATTAAATCATTGAAGAAAAGGGCGGGAGGTCGGGGAAAACAAAGACAACTTGGAACAGAAGAGATGAACTCCGGAAAGAAAAGAGAGATTGATCTTGCAAATATTGGAGAGGATTGAATTGACTTGAAGACAAGCACACCGGTTGAAAAGGATTGACAAGACGGCTCCGGTTGACAAGAATTGATGAGACACTTGATTGACCAAAAGAATTAATGAGCATTCCCATAGAAATACGAGAACATCTCTTGGAAAGATATCAAATCACCATTTGACATCGAAGCAACTTGAATTACCATACTCCAACAAAACAACGGGGTGAGGCTTGCAGATTAGCCAGAACAAACTCATAAGAGAGATTTTGTCCGATATTTTCGTGGACAGGATCGCACGGGCACGATCCTTACAATAGCCATCCTCTGCAAGGCAGTGCACACGACATACGAAGCGTCCCCGAGTCGTAGCAAGCTACAAGGACTCTTTAAGACACAACGAGAACCGCAGTAAGTCGACTGCGAACATACGAATCCACTAGATTGCGAACCCCAACCTAACATCATGCATTTGTTGGAAGATTGCCCTATAAGCAACTACTTGAATTCCCACCTAAGAACTCCCGAAATTTCTGGTCATGCAATCTGGTCCACGGATACAAGGAGTAATATATCACACAACTCCTATACTAACCCGTCCAGTGTATCACATCTGTCAACACATAACCAAAATCTCGAAACCTCATCTAACACAGACACTCGTAATCACAATGATACAAAGTATGGCGATACATCCGGAACTCTCTGCACCAGTACTCGGGAAGCCGGACTCCTCTCGCCACTACTAGCATTGAAGCAATTTCCAACATCCTTCGTCCTGAGATACTGAGAAATCTGAATGATAACGATGTGCTCAAGAATCCCCTGGAGCTCAACTCCCCGGAAGAAATCAAGTCAGACAGGAGGCACCAAGATAGAACTCCGTCACATCGACATCATATAGATTCCAAAAATATATGCGTGATCCTAAAAATATTTTGAGTGAGAATAGGAGTAGAATGAAAATCTTATGTCGATATTCCTCACCAGAGCATAGAAGAGGAGAAAAAGAACCCTACTCTCCAATATATAACTAGACTCAAAACATTTTTCACCAGACTCGAGTCAGCCAAGTTCGATCAATCAAGGGGGTACCTAGGTCGGTACCGCTCTGATACCAACTTGTCACGCCCAAGATGCGATCCTATCCTCAATTTGGCACGAGGGCCTCGTCAGGGATAGAAGCGCATCTCGTTGTTTCGCAAGAATGGACATCGTTACAAGTACATGCACTGAAAAGAAGAGATATATGGAATTGGCTTATACTCGCCACAATCTACATCAGAGTCACATCGGTACAATATTTAAACATCACGAAGAAGAGCAGGGTCTGACTACGGACGAAAACAAACGAGAAAAGAAAACAACGTCCATGCTTGCTATCCCAGGCTGCCGGCTTGGAGCCCATCCTAGATCGATGAAGAAGAAGAAGAAGACGCAAGTCCAAATGAACAATCAACGCGCTCGCGTCAAGTAACCTTTACCTGTACCCGCAACTGGTGTTGTAGTAATCTATGAGCCACAGGGGACTCAACAATCTCATTTCCAAAGGTATCAAGACTAGCAAAGCTTAATGGGTGAGGTAAGGTTAAGTGGTGACGCTGCAGCAAGCGGCTAAGCATATGTGAGGTGGCTAACTTACGAGTACAAGAATAAAGAGGGGGAAGATCTACGCATAACGGACGTGAACTACTGATGATCAAATGAATGATCCTGAACACCTACTTACGTCAAACATAACCCCACCGTGTCCTCGATCGGAGAAGGAACTCACGAAATAGACAGTCACGGCAACGCACTTAGTTGGCATATTTTAATTAAGTTAACTTCAAGTTATCTAGAACCAGTGTTAAACAAAGTTTCCACGTTGCCACATAACCGCGGGCACGGCTTTCCGAAAGATTTAACCCTGCAGGGGTGCTCCAATTAATCCATCACAAATTACCACAAGCCGCATAGAAATCCTCGATCACGAAGCTCGCGATTTCGTCGGACTCCTTAGTGGAAAACCTCAACTCTGAGTTACCCAAAGCATCAGTGGAATCCCGATGCATAAGACATTCGTCAAAGGTAAAACTTATCCAGCAAGGCTGCCCGTCGTGTCAACGATCCTGATAGGAGCCGCGTATCTCGTTCTCAGGACCGGACGGATGAGCGACGGTTACCACGCGAGACGCCGAGTAGCCCCGGGTAGCTTTAGTAAGCTGCTCTGTTTTGGACCAGCACCATCAGCATTGGCCCTCCCTGTATTATGTAGAATTACTCCTCGGGTTCATGACGCCCTATGCTTTGAGTATTAACAAAATTATTATGTTGGGCCAATGTAGTACCAATGTTGGGCCTTGCCAGACCAGCTTTAATTTAAAACGAATTATCAAGGAGGTCCCCATAACAACCCCGATCGTGATAGGAGCGCTCAATTATGGAACATAACACCGGTAGCCGAAACTAAGGGGTAAAGGTGGAACAAAACAATAGGCTAGAAAGGACAAGCCTTCCACCTATTACCAAGTATATAGGTGCATTAATTTAAATAACATTAATACAGTGATATAACAAGGAACCCATGTTGTCACATGGAAGCAACTGCACCTGCAACTAGCAACGCTAACACATGGTTAAGCAAGCGGTAACATAGCCAATCAGTGGTTTGCTAGGTTGTGAACATGTTAAGGTTTTCATCGGAATGTTGGGAGGCTGATATTTAACAGGTGGTAGGCAACGAGACATTACGGTAGAAGCGGTAAAATTAGCATGTCAATGATAGTAATGGTATCTGGGGAAATTGTCAGCTTGCCTGAGATCCTGCTTGGAAGAAGAATGACTCCGTGAAGGAGACGAACCGATGTAGTCGAACGGGTCCTCACTTTCTGACACGCTTGCGGAACTCTATTGAGACGACGCAAACCGGAAACAAGAATCAACACACGATATTCACCACACGATGCACAACACATATGATGCATGAACGGCTGAATATATGCTAGACATGTCATGTCAATTCACAACAATCAAACACTACACATTTAAGTGAAGTTCAATATGCAACGAGGTGCATATTGACGAAACTCCACATACGGATTATTTAGTTCTATCCCGATTAGGTACATGGCAATATTAAAATTGGTTAAACATGGCAGGAGATGAAGCGTAATTAATCTACCTATCTAGGCACCTTAAATGAGGTCGGAAATGACATATAGCATCTCCGAGATGACCCCATACGTTAATTTATATTTCTGTCCAGATCTGAACTAACACATTTAAATGTTATTAAACAGCAAAAAAAATGGGATCACATGGTTCTACGCGTCATTCCAATCAAGTTACACATAGAGAACATCTCCAACGGAGCTACGGTTCAAAATATACAACACCGCAAGATATGATGGCATGAATGCAAAATGTGTGCACGAAACACATGATCAGCAAGATAATATGAAACTACACGAGATTCTAAGCAAGTTTCATATAGGACACGATCAAAACAGAGCAACGGTTCAATAACTACAAGCTAAACAAGAAATCACTACAATCTGCCAAAACCAGCCACATAGCATTTTCTACACCCCACAACTACGAGCTACACAAATCCAATAAACTCAACCAAGGCATGATACGACAAAGGGGAAGATGAATTACAACATACAACTAATAACACCTAGCATGGAAGCATGGATCACTAGGAAAATAACTCACAAAATTGATTCTCACCCTCAGTTTCAGACTTAGAGAAAAACAAAGTTTATGAAAGTGCAGTTTTCGATCTGAAGGCATATTGACAGCAGCAAAACCATAAGCTATAGGACTCCAAATGGCATGAAAATTGACAGCATCCTAGAGAATCTTAAGGTCTACAACTAACTCCATTGCACCAACCTCAAAAGAGCTATAGATCACCAGATAAAATCATGACAAGATAGCAACAAAATATAACAGATTTCAGACTTAGAAATATTTCAGCATCTCCAAATCAGCACTTTTTTGTAGCAAGTTGAGAGCAAGCAAACCACACCTAAACATGGATTTCTAGGGCAACCAAAATTACCAGGGGCTAGTATACTCATCCAAGAGCAACTCTCTAGTTGACAACACCTTCATATCAAGCACGGATAAAATCCCACGAAATAAGCAAAAGGGCAACATGGAAAAATGTCACGCGCTCTAACTTACTTAAAAGCTAAAACTAAATGCACAGTTAAACTCTATGGATATTTCTACATCGAAAGCATATATAACATGTGGGGTTGCAAAACAAAAATCACGCCACACGAATATGCGAGAATATGTCCTAAACGCGGTATAACAAACTAGCAACGAAATCATACAAGCAAAAATACAAACAACTACTCTAAAATGCATGGCAAGAGGTCCCCTAAAACATGAGAATTTAATCTACGGAGTTCGAGCAATCCGGACACGCATGGAAATAAATACGGGGCAATTAACCTATTGGGACAGCATGCAAAACTAGGCATTCGGCGGGTCAAACTATTTCAAACATGCATGCAAGTTGCAAATTATTAATCTACGCGAAAATCTACACAAGTTTCATATACAACGCGTCGTGATCCGATACACGGATTAAATTCCACGGGCTTCTAAATAACTATATATTTTCCTAAAAATATTAATTTGTAGAAAATCCTAAACACTAAACGGGCCTGAACTGATGGCGCAAAACAACTAAATCTCGCCTGGGCGAGGGATAGAGGAAGGGGGAGGCTTCTCACCTTGTGGGCCAAGGTCTAGGAGAGAAGGCGGCTGATGGGGAGCGGGCCTGGGCGCACTGGGCCTGCTCGGGGCGGTGCTGCGGCTGGGCCTCGGGGTTGCTAAGTGGCCAGCTGGGCCTGTTCGGGCGCTGGATAGAGGAGACGCTTAACCTGGCGGCGCAGTGCAGCCCAGGGGCGGCGACGTGCCCGTCTCCTCCCGTGCCCGAGGGCACGAGGTCAGGACATGGCGGCGACGGCAGCAAGGGAACTACGGCGAGGGGGCCGCCATGGGTCGCCGGAGGAACCGAGGAGGCCACGCCAAGGTAGATCACGGGCGGGGCACCCCATTCCCAGCGGTGGCAGCGAGCTTCAGCGGAGGACACGTAGAACGGACCGGCGACCTGCACGGGAGAGGGAGAGAGAGACCGAGGGAAGAGGAAGAGGAGAGGGGCGCGGGGCATCCGGCCTGGGAGCGCGGCGGCGGCAGGACTGCCTACTCCTGCGAGCTGCTGTTGTTCCGACGACGAGGCCGGGGAGCTCGGGATTGGGTCGGGCATGAGGTGAGCTTGGGCAGAGGAGCTGCGGGCTGCTGCGGGAAGCGCCCTGGGCCGTTGGATCAAAGATACGATGGTCCAGATTGAGGGGGCTTGGGCTGGATCAGATCTGGTGGCTCAGGAGGTGGGTGGAGGCTGGCTGGGGCGCGGATTTGGCAGGCGGCCTACCTATATTAAATTAAGACCTCACGCCAAGTTCCAACTCAAACAAAGAATATTTTACACATACTTTTAGAAACAGGATTTAAACTATGTCGCGGGCGCGTGCGTGTGTGGTCGGGCTAAACACGGGCAACAACGAACACGGAGCGAACCGGCAACTAATAACGGATGCAAGTTTAAAAACTGGCGGCAACGGGATGCCGATGCAATGCTGATGATGCGAATGATGCAATGATGAAGCGACAAATAAAAATAATCACACGACGAAAATGGAATAAAAGGGGAATCTTCTGGAACGTCGGTCTCGGGCTGTCACACGCCTCCACCTCCGGTTCCTCCTCCGGTGATGCCTCCACCTCCGGCTCCTCCTCTGGCGCCTCCTCCTCCGGCTCCCCAAAATCCTCTAGAGGTCGCCCCGCTTCCCTCCGGAATTGGGCCCGCCGAAGGAGGTAGAGACATTCTTCGATCGTGTAGTACTGGCGGCGTGGTGGTATGGCTGATGGACTGGGAGAGGGGAGTTCTCGGGCCGACAGGAAAACGGAGCAGGCGAAGAGCTACGGTTGGGGGAGGGGAGTGTCCGTCCGGCTTAAATAGCCATTGTAACCTAAACCCTAAACTGCCCCGTTTTCACACCCATCGCGGCATCAGGAGTGTACATGCGTGGGAAACTGTGGTTGGTTTGATGAGTGGTCTGTGATCAAATGTACACGCGTGGGAAACTGTGGTCAAATGTGAAAATTGCCACCACGTTCACACACGATGCAAAAAATGATGCATAAAAAACGAAGCGGAAAAACGATGCAAAAAAATACGCAAAAAATGATGCAAAATACAACGCAAAAAATAGTGCAAAAAAACGATGCAAAAAAACGATGCGAAAACACGATGCAAAAAAAACGATGCGGAGTCACTGGTGGGCGAGCAGTCGAGCACAACCAACGGGATCGCCTCTCGCAGATCGCCCCATGATCCAACGATGCGGAGCCGTCCTTGTGATCCAATGGCCCAGAGCCTGCACGCAGCCTGCCTACCGAATTCCTTCTAGAAAACCACATCCGAGGGATGTCGCTTGGCGCCAGGGTGTGCTCGGACGGCTGAAGTTGGGAGCTAGGGTTAGGCGAAACCCCGCGGGGTTAAGAGGGGTTTTGAGCTGGTCAACGGGGTTATGAAAGCTTTGACTGAGCATAACTAATTTAAAAAAGAATCAAAAAATATGAAACCTTCGCCGTTCGTTGTTTTATAAGACACACTAACGAGGAAAAATACTAAACTTGGTCTATGGTCATTTTCATGAAAAAAAAAACTAGCTGGCATGATTGTGGTCAAATGAGCACCGTTAATTTAAAAAAAATCAAAAGAATATGAAACATGCGCACAATGTTATCTTATGTGACATGTTACTAACCAAAAATCATAAACTTGGTCTATGGTCATTTTCATGAGAAAACATTCACACATATGAGCTATCACCTACAAGATTTCATAGAGTTCAAGGAGATGAGGTAGGGTTACCTTCTGTTTTTGAAAAATTTAAAAAAATCAAAAAAATACCAAAGCTTTATTTCAAAGTGAATAAGAAGGATCTGAACTTAGTTTTACATTTTCATATTTTAAACGTGTTTGTTTAATTGTTTTTATATTAAAGCATATTTTTCAAAAGAAAATGTAATAATATGAAGATTAATTCAAAAAATAGCGAGACTTCGAGTCTACACTATATAGATTGAATAGGTGTTAATAAAAAACATTTGGCTCATTTAGAGTAGGTCCAGAAAAACTTGATTACAAATGGGGCTGTTTACCCGAGCCTGGGAGCTCATTTGGAGCACATTTCTCAAATTGTAATTTCTTTGACATCCTTTAAATCACCTCAAATTTTGCACACATGATCTCCTATACAAACATAGATAGTTATCCTAGATAGTCTGCGAAGGTTTTTTTTGGAGCATGTCTAATCACTGAAGCAACACTGAAATAACATGTGTGATCATTGCAACACCTAAACTCATAGCTCACAATATCTAAACGGAAGTAACCATACACCACAAGCAAATTTAAGGACACAACATCTATGGTCATTTTCATGAGAAAACCTTCACACAAATTTAAGGACACAACAACTAGGGTTACCTTCTATTTTTGAAAAAATTTAAAAAATTAAAAAAAAATCACCAAAGCTTTATTTCAAAGTGAATAAGAAGGATGTGAACTTAGTTTTATATTTTCATATTTTAAACATGTTTTTTTAATAGTTTTTCTATTAAATCATATTTTTCAAAGGAAAATGTAAAAATATGAAGATTAATTCAAAAAATATCTAAACAGAAGTAACCATACACCATAGGCAAATTTAAGGACACAGAAATATAGATAGCATAATACAGGGGTTCCCATAATACATTGGGTACCCTAATACATTACTACCATAGATTCAGTTCATCACATCATAAATGTAAGTGCATCTAGTGCCCCTTAGTGATTTTGGTGGTTTGAAGACTTATAGGTTAAATATCTAATGTGTTCATGAGTGTACAAAGGATCTATAAGTCGCTGAGGAGTTTGAAATATTCGATGAATATCGACCCCTAAAAATGTATATCTTCGCCTGAAGAAATTAGTCTTCTTTTGAAGAATTGAATCGTGATGAAATTGTGATGAAATTGATATCCCTCATGAAGATATTGAAGATGAGGAATTCGGTGTGTCCTGAAGAAAATCAATCTGAAGACTTTGAAGCATGAAGATTTATTCTTTCTATTTTATTTTCTTCACTCTTGAGTCATAGGAACACCGTACTATTAAAGGGGGTCAAGGTAACACTTCAGAATGAATTTCCTCATGATGCTCAACCCAAGCCTAATCCTATCAAAAGCCTCAAGTGAGGAATATGAGAGACATGAGGACTCTCACTGTTGAGGGTCACCGTTACCGCAATTCGCGCCACATCACTGATCTTATCCACACCAATGGTTATATTATTTAAGGTAATTAATGTCAAATCATGTCGGGATGCTCCCAGGCTATAAATAGCCGCCCCCACAACCATTAGCTGGTTGGCTACTCCGTTAAAACTGACACTTGTCATAAGAGCAATCCAAATTCCTCAGAGTCTTCGAGGGTAAATCATTAGTGAGGAAATACCCCAAACACCAAACCACAAACCAAAAACCAAGTGATTGAGCATCACTGAAGAAGTTGTTCCTGTGTGGGACTGAAGCCTTTTACCTTTGAGGACTGTGCATCCTCCAGACGGTTAGGCGTCATGGTCTAGAGCAATCCAGCAGTCAATTGTGGATCGCCAGGTGACCGAGTTTGTGAGGGTTTGGAAGTTTACCGTGAAGACTTACCACGAGTGTTGGGCGAGGACTGTGTGTTCTTAGCTCAAGGAGAATACGGTAGGGATTGTCTGTCCCGAGACTGTGTGTCTTTTCGTTTCGATACGAAGCCGCTCCAAACCAGATGTACAACTGTTACACCAGTTGGAACTGGGTCATCAACCACTGTGTTCACTGTGAAACGAGTTCTAATTCTTCAACTCTTTCAATTACTCATATTGCATGTTGAAGATTTTCATTGTCGCTGTTTGAAGAATTTGCTGAAGACTTTCTCTAAAATTCCTCAACCCCAAATTCTTCACACGAGTTAATCCTCACCTGTTTTCTCTTTGCCTGCATACAGTTCAAACTGCTTTTCATATTCTTCACCTTGATAAACTGATGTGGTGATACTTTGCACTCCTGATCCTTTGCTGCTTCCGCTGCAAGTTAGTCATCAGTGAGGAATTTCCTCAAAAGGAATTTCCTTAGAGATGAAATTCTAAAAATCTCCTATTCACCCCCCTCTAGTCGATATAACGCACTTTCAATTGGTATCAGAGCAAGGTACTCCCTTGTTTTATGTGATTTTCATTTAACCACCTGGAGTTTTAGTTATGTCGACTGCAAGCATGATCAAGGTTACTGCAGGATGTCCTACTTTCGAAGGAAAGGACTTTCCCTTCTAGAAGACCAAGATGCAGATGCATCTACAAGCTATTGACAATGATCTCTCGTATATTGTGGAACATGGTGTCCCTATCATCACTGCTACTGTGTGTGCCGCTGATGTGAAGAAATTCAAGCAACTTGATTCTCAAGCGAAGAATATCATCTGTGGCCATCTGAGCAAAGGTCAGTATGGTAGAGTGAGTCTTTTGGGCTTAGCAAAACTTATCTGGGAAAGGATGTCCAAAGTTAATGAAGGAGTATCAACCTAGCGTGATTCTCGTGATGATGTTCTTCGCAATCTCTTCAATCCCTTCAAGAGCCTTGACAATGAAAGTTGCCAAGATACCTTTTATCGCCTCACTGACATATTAAATGAACTGCAAGCACTCGAGACATTACTGACCATGAAGTTTTGAAGAATGTGCTAAGATCTTTGGATTCTTCATTTGATACTTTAGTTCTGATGATTCAAGAAAGACCACACTACAAGATGCTTGATCCTGCTGATATACTCGAAAGATTTAATACTCATGAATTTCAACAAGAAGAAAAGAGAGATCTATAAGGACCAAGCTATTCCAGACCTCGTGCACTCAAGACCAAAGCAATTTCCTCATCCGAAGAAGAAGACTTGGATGGCAACATTGGTGATCGTGAAGAATTTGGACAGGAGCTTGCAATGCTCGTGAGGAAATTCCAGAAGTTTACAAGACATGGCCAGTTTGGTAAATCTTCAAGAAGAGATATGAGGAAATCAGAATCTTCATCTGAGGACTACAAGAAAAGAACTTGTCACAAATGCAAGAAATCATGTCACTACATTGCTGATTGTCCTCGTTGGGTGAAAGAATCAAAGAAGAAGAAATACAAGGATGAAAGTTCTGATGACTCGAAGAAAAAGAAGAAATATTCAAAATCCTCATCCTCAAAGTCCTCATCACACAAGAAGACTAGTTTCAGAAAGGCTCGGGCACTTATTGGCAAGGAAATGGATTCTGAGGCAGAATCCGAGGAATGTGATGAAGAGGAGGGTTCTGATGAAGACTCGGAATCTGGACAGGCTAGTCTTCCACTTGGAAACACATTCGTCAGCAAGTCAATCTTCAACCTTGAAGAAAATGATAACACCATCCACACTAATGACTATGCTGATGACTTTGCTCCAACCTATTGCTTCATGGCAAAAGGTTCAAAGGATGACAAACCCAAGAGTACTGAGTGGGTTCCTGATAGTGGTTGCACACATCACATGACTGGTGATAAAAGCTTGCTGATGAATATGCCACTAACTCCATCACCCCTGAAGCAAATCACTTATGTTGACAAAGGTAAAAGCAAGGTATTGGGACTTTGCAAAGTGGCTATTTCCAAGGACAGGCACATGGACAAAGTGATGCTTGTTGAATCCCTTGGGTTTAACCTCATGTCAGTCTCAATGCTTTGTGATCTTGATATGGTTGTTATCTTTGGAAGATATAGATGTGTTGTCATCATGGAATATGACAGATCCAAAGTCTTCGAAGGTGTTAGAAGAGGGGATTTGTACATTGTTAATTTCTCTACAGGTCCTCAACCAGCCACTTGCTTGCTAGCAAAAACCTCGGAAGGGTGGCTATGGCATAGAAGACTTGGTCATGCAGGCATGAGGAATTTGCACACGCTTGCGAAGAAGAAGCATGTCATTGGCATCGAATTAGTGAAATTCCTCAAGGACCACCTCTACGGTGCTTGTGAGTGTGGGAAAATGACCAGATCAAAGCACCCCTGGAAGACCATCATGTCCACTAATCGTCCATTTGAATTGCTTCACATGGATTTATTTGGACCTACTCATTATGTCACTCTAACAAATGCAGCATCTTTATATGGCTTTGTCATAGTCGATGATTATTCCAGATACACTTGGGTGCATATCATTTTGTATAAAACTGAAGTGCAGGAAGTGTTCAAACGATTTTCCTCAACGGCCTCGACGAACTTCGGCGTCAAGATCAAACACATCAGCAGTGATAATGGAACATAATTCAAAAACACTGGTCTCGATAATTATCTTGATGAACTTGGTATTACTCACGAATTGTCTGCTCCTTATACTTCTCAACAGAATGGCGTCGTGAAAAGGAAAAAGAGGACTCTGGTTGAGATGGCATGAACCATGCTTGAAGAATATCAGACTCCTCCTCGTTTCTGGCCTGAAGCAATCAACACTGCCTGCCATATCATCAACAGGGTATATCTTCACAAATTCCTCAAGAAAACCTCATATGAACTCCTCACTGACAAGAAACCCAATGTAAGTTATTTCAAAGTCTTCGGTGCAAAATGTTGGATTAGATATCCTCACCATAGCTCAAAGTTTGCACCTAAAGCACATGAGGGTTTTATGCTTGGTTACGGAAAGTACTCGCACACCTACAGAGTCTTCAACACCTATCACAACAAGGTTGTTGAAACTGTAGATGTGTGGTTCGATGAAACTAATGGCTCGCAAAGAGATCAATTGCCTCCTGATCCATATAAGTTGTCTCCCGAGGAAGCAATAAAGCTCAAAGCTACAGAAGACATTGTTCCCACTGAGGAAATTGCTGAAGAAATCATTCCCAGCACTGATGAAAATCAAGAAGATGCTCCCGAGGAAATTGCTCCAGAACCGATTTCTCAGCCCAGACGAAATCCTCAACCAGCTCATCCAAGGATTGCAAATGAAGTAGAACTTGACAAAATCCTTGATGACATCAACGCTCCAGGTCCTCTCACTCGCTCAAAAGCTTCACACTTAGTTAACTTTTGCGGGCATTTTTCCTTTGTGTCTATCACAGAACCTTCAAAAGTTATTGAGGCTTTCATGGAACCGGAGTGGATTCAAGCCATGCAAGATGAACTTCTTCAATTCAAGCTGAATGACGTATGGGGGCTCGTCAAACGACCAGATCCTCGCAAGCACAATATCATCGGCACCAAGTGGATTTTCCGAAACAAGCAAGATGGGGATGGTCAAGTGGTGAGGAATAAGGCATGACATATAGCCCAAGGCCACACACAGGTTGAAGGAATTGATTTCGATGAAACTTTTGCACCTGTTGCTAGACTTGAAGAAATTCGAATACTACTTGCTTATGCTAATCATCATAACATTATCTTATATCAAATGGATGTGAAAAGTGCATTCCTCAATGGTAAGCTTGAGGAAGAAGTATATGTTGCTCATCCCCCAGGTTTTGCGGATCCAAAGAATCCAGACAAAGTCTTCAGACTCAAAAAGTCGCTCTATGGTCTCAAGCAAGCCCCTCGGGCGTGGTACGATACATTGAAGGAATTCCTCATGAAGAAAGGCTTCAAACCTGGTTCACTCGATCCAACTCTTTTCACTAAATCCTATGATTATGAACTATTTGTGTGCCAGATATATGTCGATGACATCATATTTGGCTGTACTGACAAACGTTACAGTGATGAATTTGCTTACATGATCAGTGAAGAATATCGGATGTCTATGATGGGGGAGCTGAAATTTTTCTTAGGTCTTCAAATTCGCCAACAACGCAATGGGATCTTCATATCACAGGAGAAATACCTCAAGGATGTTTTGAGGAAATTCGACATGCATGAATGCAAAGGTGCCAAGACTCCAATGCCTACCAACGGCCACCTCTGCACTGACGAAAATGGCAAAGAATTCGATCAACAGGTATATCGCTCCATGATTGGCTCTTTACTGTATTTGTGTGCATCTAGGCCAGATATAATGCTTAGTGTTTGCATGTGTGCACGTTTTCAAGCAAAACCGAAGGAATCACACCATAAGGTTGTGAAGCATATTCTTCGATACTTAGCTCACACACTAACACTAGGATTATGGTATCCCAAGGGCTCAAATCTTCATCTTGTGGGATATTCTGATTCTGACTATGCTGGTGACCGTGTGGATCGCAAGTCAACTTCTGGCACATGTCATTTCCTCGGAAGATCACTAGTCTGCTGGTCCTCAAAGAAGCAGAACTGCGTTTCTATCTCCACTGCCGAAGCTGAGTACATTGCTGCTGGTTCACGTAGTGCTCAATTACTATGGATGAAGCAAACCCTCAAGGACTACGGAATCAACATGAAGAATGTGCCTCTCTACTGCGACAATGAGAGTGCAATCAAGATTGCATACAACCCAGTACAGCACTCGAAGACTAAGCACATCCAGATTCGTCATCATTTTCTTCGGGACCATGTCCTCAAGGGCAATATCCTCATCGACCAAGTGAAGACTGACGATCAACTAGCAGATATATTCACTAAGCCCTTGGATGAGAAAAGGTTTTGCAAGTTGTGGTGTGAGCTAAATATCTTAGAATCTTCAAATGTTTTGTAAAAACATGCACACATCCTAACACTTATGCAAAATTGATGACTTAGATGTGCAACACACAAAGAATCGATTTTCTTCAACCAATGAAGAATATCACTCTTAGTGTGAGGAAATTAATGAAGAAATTGATTCTCAAGGACCTACGACAATTGTAAGCGGCATGTGAAATCAACATTCTTATAAGGTGGGTCACGCCACCACCCAACTTGAAATTCTTCAAGTTGAATTTCTTCAAAGTTGATTTTCTTCAAAGTTGTTATTCTTCAAACTTGTTTTTCTTCAAAGCTGAATTTCATCAAGATGACGCTTTGTCACAAAATCCTCAAGTTAATCAAAATCTTCAAAACACTTGATGATTTTCATTTGCCTATATATATATATATATATATATATATATATATATATATATATATATATATATTGGTTTCAAAGTCCTCAACAACATTCACTTATAGTTATTTCTTCAACTTGATATTTCATCAAAGTGAATGTGATCGGACCCAACTTCCCTTCTATGCTATACTCACCCAGTCTATTCACTTATTCATATGCGTTCTACTTGAAACTTTGTTCAAAATGCTCACTGCGTCCTTGTCAGCTGATGATTTTGTAACAAAATCCTCAAATCCTCAAAAAAAATATTGTTACACAGCAACTGAACCCCACTTCCCACGATCAGATAAGCACGATCTCCACTACTTTAAACGGTTGCTACACGTGTCCTGCGGAGACGAAAGGGCAGAGTGTCATGCCCAAGATGCGATCCTATCCTCAATTTGGTATGAAGGCCTCGTTAGGGATAGAAGCACATCTCGTCGTTTCGCAAGAATGGATATCGTTACAAGTACATGTACTGAAAAAGAAGAGATATATATATAGAATTGGCATACACTCGCCACAAGCTACATTGGAGTCACATCAGTACAATACATAATAACACGAAGAAGAGTAGGGTCCGACTACGGACGAAAACAAACGAGAAAAGAAGAATGACGTCCATCCTTGCTATCCCAGGCTGCCGGCTTGGAACCCATCCTAGATCGATGAAGAAGAAGAAGAAGAAACTCCAAATGAACAATCAACGCGCTCACATCAAGTAACCTTTACCTATACTTGCAACTGCTGTTGTAGTAATCTGTGAGCCACAGGGGAATCAGCAATCTCATTTCCAAAGGCATCAAGACTAGCAAAGCTTAATAGGTGAGGTAGGTTAAGTGGTGAGGCTGCAGCAAGCGACTAAGCATTTATTTGGTGGCTAACTTACGAGTACAAGAATAAAGAGGGGGATGATCTACGCATAACGGACGTGAAATACTGATGATCAAATGAATGATCCTGCACACCTACCTACGTCAGACATAACCCCACCATGTCCTCGATCGGGGAAGGAACTCATGAAAGAGACAGTCACACGTTACCACATAACCGCGGGCACGGCTTTCCGATGGATTTAACCCTGCAGGGGTGCTCCAACTAATTCATCACAAATTACCACAAGCCGCATAGAAATCCTCGATCACGAAACTGGCTATCTCGACGGACTCCTTAGTGGAAAACCTCAACTCTGAGATTACCCAAAGCATCACTGGAATCCCGATGCTCAAGATATTCCGTCAAAGGTAAAACTAATCCAGCAAGGCCACCCGACGTGTCGATGATCCCGATAAGAGTCGCGTATCTCGTTCTCAGGACACGACGGATAAGCACAACGTACAGTGGCCTCATAGAAATCTCCCGATTTTCCCCGGGTTGGCCCCGCAAACGGCTCTTGTTTTGGACCAGCACCATCAGCACTGGCCCTCCCTGTATTATGTGAAATTGCTCCTCGGGTTCATGATGCCCTATGCTTTCAATATTAACAAAATTATTATGTTGGGCAAAAGTAGTACCAATGTTGGGCCTTGCCAGACCAGCTTTAACCTAAAACGAATTATCAAGGGGGTCCCTATGACAACCCCGATCGTGTTAGGAGCACTCAATTATGGAACATAACACCGGTAGCCGAAACTAAGGGGGCAAAGGGGGAACAAAACACCAGGCTAGAAAGGCCGAGCCTTCCACCTTTTACCAAGTATATAGGTGCATTAAATTAAATAGCATTTAATAGGGTGATATAACAAGGAACCCACGTTATCACATGGAAGCAACTGCACCTGCAACTAGCAACGCTAACACATGGTTAAGTAAGCAGTAACATAGCCAATGAGTGGTTTGCTAGGTTGTGAACAGGTTGAAGGTTTCATGGCATTGTTGAGAGGTTGATATTTTAACATGTGGTAGGCAACGAGACATAGCGACTAAAACGATAATACTAGCATGGAAATGATAGTAATGGTATCTGGGGACATGGTCATCTTCCGTGAGATCCCGCTTGGAAGAAGAATGACTCCATGAAGCAGACGAACTGATGTAGTCGAACGGGTCCGACAAACCGACACACTTGTGGAACTCTAGCTTGACGAAGCAAACCAGAAACAAGGATAAATACACGATATTCACCACACGATGCACAACACAAATGATGCATGAACAGCTGAATGTATGCAAGACAGGGCATGAAAAATCACACAATCCAACACTACACATTAAATGAAGTTCAATATGCAACGAGTTGCATATTGACGAAACTCCACATACGAATTATTTAGTTCTATCCCAATTAGGTAATCGGCAATATTAAATGTTATTAAACATGGCAAGAGGTGATGCGCAATTTATCTACCTATCTAGGCATTTTAAATGAGGTCGGAAATGACATATAGCACCTCTGAAACGACCTCTCATGTTAATTTACAATTCTGTCCAGATCTAAACTAACGCGTTTAAATAGTTCTTAAACAGCAAATCAAATAGGTTCACATGATTCTACACGTCGATACAAGCAATTTACACATAGAGAACATCTCCAACGGAGCTACGGTTCAAAAGATACAAGCACCGCAAGATATGATGGCATGAATGCAATATGTGTGCAAATGGCATCCACAAGCATTTCAAAACACACAACCAGCAAGATAATATGAAACTACATGAGATTCTAAGAAAGTTTCATATAGGACACGAACAAAATGGAGCTACGGTTCAACAACTACGAGCTAAACAAGAAATCACTACAATCTGCCAAAATCAGCCACATAGCATTTTCTACACCCCATAACTACGAGCTACACAATTCCAATATGCTCAACCAAGGCATGAGATGATAGAGGGCAAGAAGCACTAGAACATACAACTAACAACACCTAGCATGGAAGCATGGATCACTAGGAAAAGAAGTCACAAAATGGCTTCTCACACAGTTTCAGACTTAGTGAAAATAACAGTTTATGAAACTACAGTTTTCGATCTGAAGGCATATTAACAGCAGGAAAACCATAAGCTACATGACTCCAAATGGCATGAAAATCACAGCATGCTAGATAATCCCAAAGTCTACAGCTAACTCATTTGCACCAACCTCAAAAGAGCTACAGAACTCCAGATAAACTCATGCAAAGACACCAACAAAATATAACAGATTTCAGACTTAGAAATAAGCATCTCTAAAAAAGCAATATTTCCTAGCAAGTTGAGAGCAAGCAAACCACACCTAAACATGGATTTCTATTGCAACCAAAATTACCAGGGGCTAGACTAAACATCCAAGGGAAACTCTCTAGTTGACAACTTAGTCATATCACGCACGAAATAAATCCCACAAAATAAACAAAAGGGCAACATGCAAAATATCACGCGAACTAACTTGCTCAACATCTAAAACTAAATACACAGTTAAATCCTATGGATTTTTCTACCCCGAAAACATATATAACATGTGGGGTTGCAAAACAAAAACAACGCCACACGTATATGCGGGAATAAGTCCAAACCGGAATAATAAACTAGCTACGAAATCCTACATGCAAAAATACCAACGACTACTCTAAAATACATGTCAAAAGGGTTCCTAAAACATGAACATTTTATCTACGGAGTTCTAGCAATCCGGACACACGCGAAAATAATTACGGGACGAACAACCTATTAGGACAGCACGCAAAACTTGGCATTCGGCACGTCAAACTACGTCACACATGCATGCAAGTTGTAAATTCGTAATCTACACGAGATTCTACACAAAATCCGTATACAACTCGCCTCGATCCGACACACACATATTAAACTATGGGCGTTTGAATATACGTCTAAAACCTGAAATTAACTAAACCGAATTCCTAAAAAAACTAACGGGCCTAAACTACTAACAGGACGAATAGGGCAGAGGCGCAGCATAGTATAATGTGCTACGGGCGCTTAATTAGAAGCGGGGGGGGGGGGCTGCTCACCTTAGCAAGCCTCGGCCTGGTCGGTGAAGAGCTTGGGGAGGAGGCAGTGGAGAGGGGCGATGGCTGACTGGGCCTGGGGCCGGCCTGTTCGAGGCGAGGAGAAAGCCGGCATTGGGCCGCTGCATGGGGAAGGACTAGGCGGGGCGCTGGTGTTGCTCGTCTCCTCATGTGCTCCCCAGGAGCACGAGGGCACGAACATGGCGGTGGGAACCTGCGACGGTCACGGTGAGGCTGAGGTGCGGGGCAAGGGAGATTGACGGATCTCGCACGGGACCTCCCGGATCCATCCGTTCCCGACGTGGGGGCGACTCGAGGGGCGCATGGGTGCTCGGGCGGCGATGCGTACATGGCGCGGCGGCTCACCTGTAGGGGAGGCCATGGCTGGCTGCGGCGGCGGCTCGCTGGCAGGGGAGGCCGGTCAGACCGGCCGGCGGCGGCTCGGGAAGGTCCGGCTGGCCGGCGACGGACGCGGCACGGCGACGGGGAGCACGTGCGTGGCGGCGACGCGGGGTGGAGCAGCTCAGGCATAGAGGAGCTGCTGTGGGTGACTGGCTCGGGTGGGCTTCGCGGGCCTGACCCGGTCTCGAGCGGGCCCGCTGCGCTGGGGAGAGAGAGGCTACGGGAGGAGGCTAGGGTTAAGGGTAGGTGGCATGGATTTCGAGGTGGGAGGAGAGGGGCTGCCTAAATTTAGGAGGAGGTCTATTTATAGACAAAAAGGGGGGCTAGGTTTAGCGAAATTTCGTCCTAGATCCAACCGCGCGGTCAGACTCGGACAATTCCGAACACGGGACGGGCTACGTGGCCGTGTAGAGTAGATATCCGGAGACGAGAGGGAAAACGGGCGACCCGGCAACGAGATTAAAAACTCCAAAAGTCGTTCGATGAATAACCGAAGATGGTGCCGCTACATTTGACCGTTCCGGTACCCGACGGACTCCGATTGCGAAGAAACTCCACAGGCGGCCTACCTATATTAAAATAAGACAGCACGTCAAATTTCAACCCAATCAGAGAAAGTTTTATACACACATTTGAAAACAAGAATTAAACGATGTCGCGGACGCGTGCGTGTGTGGTCGGGCACAAAACGGACAACGACGAGAACCGGCAACTAACAACGGACGCATTTTTTGAAAAATGGCGTCAACGGGATGCCGATGCGACAAATAAAAAATAACCACACGAAGAAAACGGAATAAAGGGGGGAATCTTCTCGAACGTCGGTCTCGGGCTGTCACACAGAGGTAGTTCGGTCCGACAGAATCGGCCGGTCAGTTTTCACCTAAGCTATAAATATGTCCTTACCCCCTCCGGTCAAAACTCTTTGTTCTCTCTCGACCTCATCTCCGCTACAACAAGGTCCTAGCGCCACCGCTAGAACTTTCGTCGCCGGCGAGGAAAAGCTTCACTGCCTCGACCTCTCCATCGCCGAAATCATGCTAGAATCGGAACGTCTTCGCCCGCCACCGCCGTAGCCGTCCTCCGTTGCCAAGTTAGGTCCCAGTGGACTCGCACCGAAGAGCATCTACTGCTACTTCTTATTTTGTTCTTCGTGCGCGATATATAGGGTAAATAAAACCCTATTTTTACAGTCCCTTCCAATCTACTATTTTACCTTAGATTCGTGGAATCTGTTTTTCCTCAGTGTCTATCAGTCTCTATACCTCAAACACTGCTTATTCCTCAAATTGTTTATGAATTTCACTAAGCAACTAAAAGTATTCACGAGATTCCTCAATTGTGCTAATTTTCGAATCTGTACAACTCTGGAACCCAAGATCATAGTGCTTAGACAAATTCCTCAACCCACTGGTCAAATTCCTCAACTTTAAAATTTTCAATTTCTTCAAATCTGAGAACGCATATGACCTCTCCAAATTCCTCGCAACTATACTCTGTTCACATGTACAAAAATGTCAGCTGATGAATCTCTAGGTTCTCATCAACTTAACTCATTTGCAGCGTTTCTTGAAGAAAATCTGCCAATGTCATTAGAATCCTCAAGAGTTCAATTTCCTCAGCAGAAGCCTCAGCTGAAGAAAATGAAAGATGACAAGAAGCAAAAGGGTGGCAAGAAGCTCGAATATAACACTGCCATTGATATCCCTGAGGATATATACTTGGAATACTGCACACCAGATGAGCAAGAAACAATTCCCAAGAGGAAAATAAGGCTTCAAAAGATAGAACGCTGGTGGGCTAAGGAGTGGAAAGAATACAGATTCGTCACTCCAAAGTACGCGAAGAAATTCGCTCTTAAGCCACCTGGCAAAAGGCCTCCTCTCGAGGATTATTCGGATGCCCATCCTTCAAGACTCAAGACGATTGATGAGTATCCTGAGGAAAAGACAAAACACTTGTCAAAGCTTCAGAAGCAAGCAGAAGCCGTTGTGAGGAAATTTAATCAAGAATCTTTTGCTGCTGCCGCAACCACCTCCTCAGCCACTGAAACTTCTCGCACTTCCATTCCTCAAGTGAAGCATGTGCCATAGAAATCAAAGGCTTCAAAGCCTCAGGAGAAATTGCTTCAGAAGGCTGCGCTTGCATCTGCGCCAAAACCCTCAGCAACACCAAAGGCTTCAAAGCTTGAACACAAGAAGATTTTGAAGCAACTGCCTACTATCTCCAACTCCTCAGTTTCTTTTGCAACGAACTCACAGACAAAGTCTTCACCAACACCAATGAAGACTAAGGTGACTGCTGGGAGAGGAACCAGACCCAGCCCAAGCAAAGTCATCAAAGTCCCTTCTGCATCAGAAGGTAGTGATGAATATGATCAGACAGTGCAAGCAATCATCAGGAACAAGAATGAGCGTGTTGCTCAAGCTTCAGGCAGCACCATCCCACTGGCCATGGACCCAAAAGTCGTGTTGGACTACATCAATGTTTGGTATGATGACCCCAACACACCTATTGATGACTTGAAGCTTCCCCCGGGCATCAGCCATATGTTTTCCACATTCATCAACGAGGCCAAGTGGAAGGAGACACAAGCCAAACAAGCAAAGGCTGCGAAGCTGAAGAAGGAGAAATTACTCAGAAAAATCTCCTCAGCCTAACGCCTGATGCTCTTGTGTCAACCCAGGCAGAATTGAAGACTTTGACAGACAAGTATACCAAGCTATCTGATCGTCAAAGTCTCAAGAACAATTTCATCAAATTTGCTACCAGCGCAGTTGATGATTACAACAAAAACATTGCCCCTCCAGCAACACCACAGCAGCCTGAGATTGAGGAAGAAAAACCCACCCCTACTGAGGAAATGCCTCAACAAAGCTGTGCTGATGCACCGGCTACTGAGGAAATAGCTAAGGAAGTTCCAGCTGATGCATCTAAGCCAGCTGATGAATCTGCTCCAGCTGAAGAACATGCTTCAACTGAGGAAACTACCAGGACAGATACGACTCCACCTCGTGAAGAGAAAATGCCTTCACCAAAATCTTCAAAGGTGAAGAAAATGACTCCGTCTGCATCAGACGTGAAGAAAACCAGGGCTGCAGAAAAGGAAGCTAAGAAGATAAAAACTTCCTCAACACCAGAATTAACTGAGGCCAAGCGCCTCAAATCTCTTGAAGGAGATGCTCCTTTGGATGTTGTGCCTCTCAAGATTGCTCCTTCCTATGAAATGGTTCCCTTCGAGAGCGAAGATAAGGAGCATATGACTGATGAGGAAATGAAGACTGTTGAGTCTGAGGAACACACTCATGAGGAGATCCAAATTGATGACAGTCCTCAGACATTCATTCCAAATAAAGAACCTTCTCAAGGATCAGCTGCAACAGCTGAAGAATTTGGCTCCTCCTCCAAGCAAATTCCTCAAGCTGAGGAAAACCAAGGAGAAAATCCTCAGCCCGAAGAAAATCCAAAACTTGAGCAAAACCCTCAACCTGAGGCTAAGCATGAAGAGATTCCTCCCCCTGAGCAAAACCCTCAACCAGATGCTTAGGCTGAAGAAAATCCTCACCCGGAGCAAAATCCTCAACCTGAGGCATTGGCTGATGAACTTCCTCATCCTGAGGAACATTCTGAAGAAAATGCCCACTACACCAAATACAAAAACTACTATTGTGGTTATCAATCCGGAGACTGCCATGATTGTCTCTCCTTAAGGGAAGAAGCAAAATCTTCAGCCTATGCAGCATCAGCCCTTCTCCAAGCGGCCAAAGTTTTAGAAGGAAGTGTTCTATGAAGAACGCATGTATTTCATCAGAGAAAATCCTTATGACAAGCCTCGCACCAGGCACATAAAATTTTGGACAAGGACTCAACTCAACTATTATGCATCTGTGCTTTGTGGAAGAAACAAAATATTTTAACGCAGGCATATTCCTCATGTTGAGCTTGAAGAAATTCCTTGCTTTGCCCTAGTCCTCAACGTCCTTCATGAATCAGGACTGTTCCCACTCTGCACTAATATCTGCGATTGGAACAACAACATCGTTCTTCAATTCTATGCAACTTTGCATATCTCCAGAGATCCAACATATATCAACACTTGGGTGCTGGATTGGATGAAACAACACACACACTTCAAGGCCCCTGCAGATGAGCTTCTGCGAAAACTTCCTGTGTCAATTCCTTCAGAACAGGTCGTGAAGATGTATGATGAATGGGAGCTGCCCAATAAGCTGATGGAAGTCCTCATGAAGCCTTTGTCCAAGGACCAACCACCAAGAACAACTTTCCTCGTTCATGAACTGAAGTATGAATCCAGGACTGTTTACAGGATCCTCTGCAGTGTTCTTGCGCCAATCAAGGGCCATGATGATGAAGAAGATGTCATAGGCATCATGAAGAATATCCTCTTCAACATCATCCATGGCATCCCCATAAACCTTCGCGATTTCTTCTTGAGGACTCTGGCTGACAATGCTATGTCACCTTTTGACCTGAAGATTTATGCTCCATGGATCATGAGATTCATCAGACGCAGGTCAGGCATCAACTATCATGCTGATTTAAATAATCACCTTTTATATATGCCTCCGATCAAAGTCAACAAGAAGACTTTCGAGCCAGTTGAAGGAAAAGGCAAGTCTATGATCGATGAAGGAAGTCGGCCCCTTGATGGCCAGTTTCATGAACCAGATGCATATTCCTCATGGGATGATACTGAAACACAGCCGCCAAGCCCAGTTGCCCCAAGGGTGTTGAATAACAAAGAGCTACTCCTCAATCTTCACCAAAAGGTCGATCGCAATCACAAGTGGTTCAAACGCTAATTCGGCGCCATTGTGAAAACCCTCAATGAGACTCAGAATGCAGTGAAGCTTAATCATAACTATCTTCATGAGGTTTTGGTCGCACCTGGGCCACACTGGCTCATTTGAAGACTCCAGCAGAACTTGAAGAATTGGAGTTTACATATCACTTCGACTGGTCATGGCCACCAAAGAAGAAATTCAGGCAAATTCCAGTTCCAGACCTTGAGGACAGTTCTTTTTCTTCATTCTGCACTGCAGAATCTAATGAAGACCAACAAGACACTACTATGGGTCCAAGGAGGTAGCCTGCTCCCAAGAATCCTCACGCTTCTTCCTTAACTGCCAAGAAGTGAAAGTCTTCATGGGGCATTGATACGTCCATTTTGCATCATGTTTTCACGTTGATATTTATCACTTCTTGGGCTGTTATTTCACTTCACGGTACAATTCTTGTGTCTTTTCTCTCTTATTTTACAAGGTTTACATGAAGAGGGAGAATGCCAGCAGCTGGAATTCTGGCCCGAAAGTGGAGCAAAGTTGAGATACCTATTCTGCGCAACTCCAAATGCCGTAAAAATCAACGAGGATTTTTTTCCAGATTTATAAAAAATACTGGGCCGAAGAAGCGCCAGAGGGGCACCAGGGGTTGGCCACAAGCCTGCATGGTGTGGCCACCCCTCAGGCCGCGCCTTGAGGGCTTGTGGGCAGCCTGCTGGCCCACTGGCCCCCTGTTCTGCTATATGAAGGGTTTCTTCCAGGAAAAAATTAGGGAGGAGCTTTTTCGTGGATTCGCCGCCGCCATGAGGCGGAACTTGAGCAGAACCAATCTAGAGCTCCGGCAGGACGATCCTGCCGGGGAAACTTCCCTCTCGGAGGGGGAAATCATCGCCATCGTCATCACCAACACTCCTCTCATCGGAGGGGACTCTTCACCATCAACATCTTCATAAGCACCATCTCATCTCCAAACCCTAGTTCATCACTTGTAACCAATCTCCATCTCGCGACTCCGATTGGTACTTGTAAGGTTGCTAGTAGTGTTGATTACTCTTTGTAGTTGATGCTAGTTGGATTATTTGGTGGAAGAGTTTATGTTCAGATCCTTGATGCTACTCATTACCTCTCTGGTCATGAATAAGATTATGCTTTGTGAGTAGTTACTTTTGTTCCTGAGGACATGGGATAAGTCATGCTAATAGTAGTCATGTGAATTTGGTATTCGTACGGTAATTTGATATGTTGTATGTTGTTTTTCCTCTAGTGGTGTTATGTGAACGTTGACTACATAACACTTCACCATTATTTGGGCCTAGAGGAAAGCAGTGGGAAGTAGTAAGTAGATGATGGGTTGCTAGAGTGACAAAAGCTTAAACCCTAGTTTATGTGTTACTTCGTAAGGGGCTGATTTGGACCCACTAGTTTAATGCTATGGTTAGACTTTGTCTTAATTCTTCTTTTGTAGTTGTGGATGCTTGCGAGAGGGGTTAATCATAAGTGGTATGCTTGTCCAAGTAAGGGCAGTACCCAAGCACCGGTCCACCCACATATCAAACTATCAAAGTAACGAACGCGAATCATATGAACATGATGAAAACTAGCATGACAGAAATTCCCGTGTGTCCTCGGGAGCGTTTTTCCTCCTATAAGACTTTGTCCAGGCTTGTCCCTTACTACAAAAGGGATTGGGCCACTTTGCTGCACCGTTTCTACTTTTGTTACTTGTTTCTTGCTACGAATCATCTCACCACACAATCACTTGTTACCGACAATTTCAGTGCTTGCAGATTTTACCTTGCTGAAAACCACTTGTTAGATCCTTCTGCTCCTCGTTGGGTTCGACACTCTTACTTATCGAAAGGACTACGATTGATCCCCTATACTTGTGGGTCATCAAGACTCTTTTCTGGCACCGTTGCCGGGGAGTGAAGCGCCTTTGGTAAGTGGAACTTGGTAAGGAAACATTCATATAGTGTGCTGAAATTTATTGTCACTTGCCACTATGGATACTAATCCTTTGAGGGGCTTGTTCGGGTATCTTCACCTCAAACGGAAGCACAAAGAGTTGCTCCTCAACCTGCTGCACCTACTGAAAATATTTGCTTTGAATTTCCTTCGGGTATGCTTGAGAAACTGCTGGCTAATCCTTTTACAGGAGATGGAAGATCACATCCAAACTTGCATCTAATCTATGTAGATGAAGTTTGTGGTTTATTTAAGCTTGCAGGTTTTCCCAAGGATGAGGTCAAGAAGAAGGTCTTTCCTTTATCTTTGAAGGATAAGGCGTTAACATGGTATAGGCTATGTGATGATACTGGATCATGGGACTACAAGCGGTTGAAATTGGAATTTCATCAAAAGTTTTATCCTATGCATTTAGTACATCGTGATCGGAATTATATTTATATTTTTTGGCCTCGTGACACAGAAAGCATCGCTCAGGCTTGGGGGAGGCTTAAATCAATGTTATATTCATGCCCCAATCATGAGCTCTCGAGAGAAATTATCATTCAGATCTTCTATGCTCGGCTTTCCCATGATGATCGCACCATGCTTCACACTTCTTGTACCGGTTCTTTTATGAAGAGAGATATTGAATTCAAATGGAATTAATTGGAGAGAATTAAGCGCAACTCTGAAGATTGGGAGCTTGAAGAAGGTAAGGAGTCATGTATGAATTTCACGTTTGATTATGTTAAATCCTTTGTTGAGACAAATACTTTTTGTGACTTTAGCGCTAAGTATGGACTTGACTCTCAGATAGTAGCTTCATTGTGTGATTCATTTGCTGCTCATATTGATCTCCCCAAACAGAAGTGGTTTAAATATCATCCTCCTTTAGAAGTCAATGTAGTTAAACCCACTCCAGTTGAAGAGAGAGTCATTGCCTATAATGATCATGTGGTTCCCAGTGCTTACATTGAGAAACCACCTTTCCCTGTTAGGATAAAGGATCATTCTAAAGCTTCAACTGTGATACGTAGAGGCTATATTAGAAGACCTACACCCCTTGAGAAAATTAGAGTTGAACCTAGCATTGCTATTATCAAAGATCTTCTGTCCGACGATGTTGAGGGACATAATATTCACTTCTGTGAAGATGCTGCTAGAATTGCTAAACCTCACGTTAGAGACAAACATAGGCATGTTGTTGGCATGCCTGTTGTTTCTGTTAAGATAGGAGATCATTGTTATCATGGTTTATGTGACGTGGGTGCTAGTGTTAGTGCAATACCTCAATCCTTATATGATGAAATCAAAGACGAGATTGCACCTGTTGAAATAGAGCCTATTGATGTCACTATTCAGCTTGCCAATAGAGATACTATCTGCCGTGTGGGAATTGTTAGGGATGTTGAAGTCTTGTGTGGTAAAACGAAGTATCCTGCTGATTTCCTCGTTCTTGCTATCGCACAAGATAGCTTTTGTCCCATCATATTTGGTAGACCTTTTCTCAATACCGTCAATGCTCATATTGATTGTGAGAAGCAAACTGCCACTGTTGGCTTTGAAGGTGTGTCACATGAGTTCAATTTCTCCAAGTTTGGTAGACAACCTCATGAAAAGGAGTTGCCTAGTAAGGATGAAACTATTGCCTTAGCTTCTATTGTCGTGCCTCCTACTAATCCCTTAGAGCAATACTTGCTTGAGCATGAAAATGATATGCATATGTATGAAAGGGATGAAATGGATAGAGTTGTCTTAGAACGATATCCTATCCTTAAGAATAACTTGCCCATTGAACTGCTTGGGGATCAACCCCCACCAAAGGGTGATCCTATGTTCGAGCTTAAATGGTTGCCTGATACTCTTAAGTATGCCTATCTTGATGAAAAAAGATATATCCTGTTATTATTAGTGCTAGCCTCTCAGAGCATGAAGAAAAGAAGTTACTAAAAACTCTGAGAAAGCACTGTGCTGCTATTGGATATACTCTTGATGATCTTAAGGGCATTAGTCACACTCTATGCCAGCACAAGATTAAAACCAATCATGATTTCAAACCAGTTGATGATCATCAAAGGAGATGGAATCCTAAGATGAACGAAGTAGTAAGAAAAGAAATACTAAAGCTCCTGGAAGCGGGCATTATCTATCCTGTTGCTCATAGCGATTGGGCAAGTCCGGTGTACTGCGTCCCTAAGAAGGGAGGCATTACCGTTGTCCCTAATGATAAGGATGAATTGATCCCACGGAGGATTATTACTGGCTATAGGATGGTGATCGATTTTAGGAAGTTGAATAAAGCCACTAGGAAAGATCATTACCCTTTGCCTTTTATCGACCAAATTCTAGAAAGACTGTCTAAACACACACACTTCTGCTTTCTAGACGGTTATTCTGGTTTCTCCCAAATACCAGTTGCATAATCTGATCAGGAGAAAACCACTTTCACCTGCCCTTTCGGTACCTTTGCTTATAGACGTATGCCTTTTGGCTTATGTAATGCACTTGCCACCTTTCAAAGATGTATGATGGCTATATTCTCTAACTTTTCTGAAAAGATTATTGAGGACCTTGATCGAGTCTTGCAGAGATGTAAAGACACCAATCTTGTCTTGAATTGGGAGAAGTGCCACTTTATGGTTAATGAAGGCATCGTATTAGGACATAAAATTTCTGAAATAGGTATTGAAGTCGATAAGGCTAAGGTTGATGCGATCAAGAAAATGCCATACCCACAGATATCAAAGGTATAAGAAGTTTCCTTCGTCATGCTGGTTTCTATAGAAGGTTCATTAAAGGCTTCTCTAAGATTTCTAGGCCTCTTACCAATATCTTCCAAAAGGATATTCCTTTTGTTTTTGACGATGATTGTGAGGAAGCCTTCGAAATACTTAAGAGGGCTTTTGATAACCGCACCTATTGTTCAACCACCTGATTGGAACTTACCTTTTGAGATCATGTGTGACGCTAGTGATTATGTTGTTGGTGCTGTTCTAGAGCAAAGAGTTGATAAGAAATTGAATGTTATTCAGTACGCTAGTAAAACTCTAGACAGTGCCCAGAGAAACTATGCTACTACGGAGAAGGAGTTTTTAGCAGTCGTGTTTGCATGTGAAAAGTTCAGGTCTTACATAGTTGATTCCAAAGTCACTATTCACACTGATCATGCTGCTATTAAGTACCTCGTGGAGAAGAAAGACGCTAAACCTAGACTTATCAGATGGGTTCTCTTGCTACAAGTATTTTATTTGCACATTGCGACAGAAAGGGTGCTGATAAACCAGTAGCAGATAACTTGTCTAGGTTGGAGAACGTTCTTGATGACCGATAACCTATTGATGATAGCTTTCCCGATGAGCAACTGAATGTCATCAATGCTTCACGTAGTGCATCGTGGTATGCTGATTATGCAAACTATATCATTGCCAAATATATACCACCTAGTTTCATGTACCAGCAAAAGAACAAATTCTTCTTTGACTTGAGACATTACTTTTGGGATGATCCTCACCTTTATAAGGAAGGAGTAGATGGTGTTATTAGACGTTGTGTACCTGAACATGAACAGGGACAGATCCTACAAAAGTGTCACTCCGAGGCCTATGGAGGACACCGTGCGGGAGATAGAACTACACACAAGGTATTGCAATCAGGTTTCTATTGGCCCAGTCTCTTCAAGGATGCCCGTAAGTTTGTCTTGTCTTGTGACGAATGTCAAAGAATAGGTAATATTAGCAAACGTCGGGAAATGCCTATGAACTATTCACTTGTCATTGAACCATTTGATGTGTGGGGCTTTGATTATATGGGACCTTTTCCAAAATCCAACTGGTATACTCATATCCTAGTTGATGTTGATTACGTCACTAAGTGGGTAGAAGCTATCCCCACTAGTAGTGCTCATCACAACACCTCTATCAGGATGCTAAAAGAAGTTATCTTCCCTAGATTTGGAGTTCCTAGATATCTAATGACCGACGGTGGTTCACACTTCATTCATGGTTCTTTCCGTAAAACGCTTGCTAAGTACGATGTTAACCATAGAATTGTGTCTCCCTACCACCCTCAGTCTAGTGGTCAAGTAGAGCTAAGCAATAGAGAGATTAAAGTAATTCTGCAAAAGACTGTTAATAGGTCTAGAAAGAATTGGTCTAAGAAGCTCGATGATGCACTGTGGGCTTATAGAACTGCCTATAAGAATCCCATGGGCATGTCTCCGTAAAAATGGTGTACGGTAAAGCATGTCATTTACCTCTTGAGCTAGAGCATAAAGCTTATTGGGCAATCAAAGAGCTCAACTTTGATTTCAAACTTGCTGGTGAGAAGAGGTTATTTGATATTATCTCGCTTGATGAGTGGAGAACTCAGGCATATGAGAATGCCAAGTTGTTCAAAGAAAAGGTTAAGAGGTGGCATGATAAGAGGATACAAAAGCGTGAGTTCAATGTAGGTGATTATGTCTTGCTATATAACTCTCATTTAAGATTCTTTGCAGGCAAGCTTCTCTCTAAATGGGAAGGTCCCTATGTTGTTGAGGAAGTATATCGTTCCGGTGCTATCAAGTTCAACAACACGGAAGGCAATTGTCCGAGAGTTGTAAATGGGCAGAGAATCAAGCATTATATCTCAGGTACTCCCATAAATGTTGAAAGCAATATTATCAATACCATAACTCCGGAAGAATACCTAAGGGATATTTACTAGCCTGTTTCAGACTCCGAAAACGAAGAGGTATGTGATTCGGTAAGAAAACAGAGTCCAAAACTTTTCCAGTAGGAAATTTTCTCCGTTTTGGAATATTTGAAAAAATACAAAAATTGGAAGTAGTCCGGGAAGTGCGCGAGGAGGCGACAAGCCTACATGACGCGGGCCCACCCCCTGGCCGCGCCGTGAGGGCTTGTGGCCACCACGGGCGCCTCCCGGACTCCGTTTTCCTGCGGGGTACTCCTTCTAGTCTGAAAAAATCGTTATATATACTCCCGTTTGGTCTGACCCCTGCATCACGCAGATTTCCATGTTTTTCATTTCGAGCCTGTTTTCTGCCGCAGATTTAGAGCAAGATGTCGTCCCAGGAATCTATGGGGGAGAACAATCTCCGTCAAGTCTATGGAGAAGTACATGTTGTTCTGAAAAGGATGGAGGTCATGGAGGTTAAGGAAAGGCTACCTAAAGAAACCAAGGGCAAAGCTGAGGAGAAGAATCAGGCATGGGACGAGGTGCAATCTGTGCTCAACAAGGAATAAGTTGAAGAAGTGGATTTCCGCCAACCCTACCTCCACCTATTGTCTCCATCCTTGATTGAACTCTTGAGGTTTTGTGAAACAACTCGTGCTCGCAATACTTGTCTCACTTGTGAAGTTGTTTTGCTGGAAAAACATATCGCATATCTCCAAGGTATAAATCAAAGATTAATGGCCCTTTTGGAGTCAAAGATTGCAACAACTCCTCCACCATCACCACCCAAGGAAAACAACTAAACATGGGTATGGGCAATCCCCTTGGATTGTGCCAAGCTTGGGGGAGTTGCCCCGGTATCATTTCACCATCACATCTTTTGCCTTTACCTTTGTTTTAGTTTTCCTTTTCAGTATTCTCTTTCTCTAGTAGATTAAAAGTCTTAGTGTTTTAGTCTTGAGTTTTTCTTTGTGTCACCCCCGATGTATTCGAGCCCGTGAGCCATATAATAAAGAGTGTCTTAGTTGAAGGGCTTTGCCTCTTGCCATGATCAAAAGAGTGAGAATAGAACAAAAGCATGGAAGATCATGTAATGATCTTATGGGAAGTGATGTCTTCACATATAAAAAGAATGAGGATTGAAACTTGTTGAGGGTAGGCAAACGTAGACCTTGGTCATGGTTGCAATTGATAGGAAGTGATAAAGAAGGAGAGGTTCACATATAAATATATCATCTCTGACACCATCTATGATTGTGAACACTCACTAAACTATTGCATGCCTAGAAGTAGATGTTGGACAAGGAAGACAACATAATGAATTGTGCTTGCTTGGCTCTGAACAATGTTATATGATTAGAGATCCCTTAGCATGTGACGATTGCTTCCAACTCACATTAGCCAAACCTCCCGCACCAAGTAGAGATACTACTTGTGCATCCATAAACCTTCAAACCAGTTTTGCCATGAGTGTCCACCATACCTATCTATGGATTGAATAAGATCCCTCAAGTAAGTTCTCATCGGTGCAAGCAGTAAAAATTGCTCTCTAATATGTATGATCTATTAGTGTGTGGAAAATAAGCTTTGTACGAACCTGTGATGAGGAAGACATAAAAGCGACAGACTACATAATAAAGTTCTTTATCACAGGAGGCAATATAAAGTGACATTCCTCCGCACTAAGAGGACACGCATCCAAACCTCAAAAGCGCATGACAACCTCTGCTTCCCTCTGCGAAGGGCCTATCTTGTACCTTTACTTTTTGCCCCTGAAAGAGTCATGGTGATCTTCACCAATTCCTTATTTCGCCTTTATCTTGGCTAACGTCATATGCTTGGGAAAGATCTATATTCATATGTCAACTTAGAAGTAAGTACTCATGAATTATTATTGTTGACATTACCCTTGAGGTAAGAAGTTGGGAGGCAAAACTATAAGCCCCTATATTTCTCTGTGTCCAGCTGAAACTTTGATCTCATGAGTACCACGTGAGTTGTAGCAATTGTAGAGAACGAAAGAATGATTGAGTATGTGGATTTGCTTTACAAGCTATTATTTGACTCTTTCTGATGTTGTGATAAATTGCAATTGCTTCAATGACTAAAGGCTATCGGTTGTTACTTCTTGGTAAGGTTCTTGATCCATGCTTTACTTTCTTAAGGAATTATCAGTTTAGCATGAGAGATTATATGTTGGTATTGTTGTTCTGATCATGATCATGATGCATGCATGTTTGTATCTTGTTTTGTCGACACCTCTCTCCCTAAACATGTGGACATATTAATTGAGCTAGGCTTTCGCTTGAGGACAAGCGAGGTCTAAGCTTGGGGGAGTTGATACATCCATTTTGCATCATGTTTTCACGTTGATATTTATCGCTTCTTGGGTTGTTATTTCACTTCACTATACAATTCTTATGCTTTTTCTCTCTTATTTTACAAGGTTTACATGAAGAGGGAGAATGTCGACAACTTGAATTCTGGCCTGAAAGTGGAGCAAAGTTGAGATACCTATTCTGCGCAACTCCAAACGCCCCAAAAATCAACTAGGATTTTTTCCGGATTTATAAAAAATACTGGGCCGAAGAAGCGCCAAAGGGGCACCAGGGGTTGGCCACAAGCCTGCACGGCGCGGCCACCCCCCCAGGCCACGCCATGAGGGCTTGTGGGCAGCCTGCTGGACCACTGGCCCCCCTCTTCTACTATATGAAGGGTTTCGTCCAGGAAAAAAATCTGGGAGGAGCTTTTTCGTGGATTCGCCGACGCCACGAGGCGGAACTTGAGCAGAACCAATCTAGAGCTCCGGCAGGACGATCCTGCCGGGGAAACTTCCCTCCCGGAGGGGGAAATCGTCGCCATCGTCATCACCAACACTCCTCTCATCGGAGGGGAATCGTCACCATCAACATCTTCATCAGCACCATCTCATCTCCAAACCCTAGTTCATCACTTGTAACCAATATCTGTCTCGCGACTCCGATTGGTACTAGTATGGTTGCTAGTAGTGTTGATTACTCTTTGTAGTTGATGCTAGTTGGATTATTTGGTGGAAGAGTTTATGTTCAGATCCTTGATGCTACTCATTACCTCTCTGGTCATGAATACGATTATGCTTTGTGAGTAGTTACTTTTGTTCCTGAGGACATGGGGTAAGTCATGCTAATAGTAGTCATGTGAATTTGGTATTCGTTCGGTAATTTGATATGTTGTATGTTGTTTTTCCTCTAGTGGTGTTATGTGAACATCGACTACATAACACTTCACCATTATTTGGACCTAGAGGAAGGCATTGGGAAGTAGTAAGTAGATGATGGGTTGCTAGAGTGACAGAAGCTTAAACCCTAGTTTATGCGTTGCTTCGTAAGGGGCTGACTTGGACCCACTAGTTTAATGCTATGGTTAGACTTTGTCTTAATTCTTCTTTCGTAGTTACAGATGCTTCCGAGAGGGGTTAATCACAAGTGGGATGTTTGTCCAAGTAAGGGCAGTACACAAGCACTAGTCCACCCACATATCAAACTATCAAAGTAACGAACGCGAATCATATGAACATGATGAAAACTAGCATGACAGAAATTCCCGTGTGTCCTCGGGAGCGTTTTTCCTCCTATAAGACTTTGTCCAGGCTTGTCCCTTGCTACAAAAGGGATTGGGCCACTTTGCTGCACCGTTGCTACTTTTGTTACTTGTTGCTTGCTATGAATCATCTCACCACACAATCACTTGTTACCGACAATTTCAGTACCTGCTGATTTTACCTTGCTGAAAACCACTTGTCGGATCCTTCTGCTCCTCGTTGGGTTCAACACTCTTACTTATCGAAAGGACTACGATTGATCCCCTATACTTGTGGGTCATCAGGCATTCGTCCTCAGTTTTGTCCCTTTTCGTCACTTGATGATAAAGGGGGAGAAATCTGAGAGTTAGTCTTCACGCGGGATATATTTTGGGGCTTATGAACTTTATTAAGTTACAAGCTCTAGGCTCTTCTGAAGTGTTTTATGTAATGAGTTGTAACTTAAGCCCGATGGTACTCTGACGCTTTTGAATGTTTTTCTTCGCATGCTTATTCCTCAAAATATTAATGCATGCATGCTGGAATTCGTCAGATACCATTTCTCATCATGCATTCTCAATTTCTTCATACTATATGTCATATGTACGCATGATTTACAAGACTCACGGGGAGATCACAATGATATAAATCATCAATGTGCATTTGCTGTGAAATGCAAAATCCTCAAGATATGCACATCTTCATGGGGAGTCTCTCTGTATCTTGATTTCAAATTCCTCAAATGAGTATTTACACTTCATATTTTTATCCCCGTTGAAGACTTAACCTAATTGTCATCAACCACCAAAAAGGGGGAGATTGTAAGTGCATCTAGTGCCCCTTAGTGATTTTGGTGGTTTGAAGACTTATAGGTTAAGTATCTAATGTGTTCATGAGTGTACACATGATCTATAAGTCTTTGAGGAGTTTGAAATATTTGAAGAATATCGACCCCTAAAAATGTATATCTTCGGCTGAACAAATTGGTCTTCTGTTGAAGAATTGAATCGCGAAGAAATTGTGATGAAATTGATATTCCTGATGAAGATATTGAAGATGAGGAATTTGGTGTGTCCTGAAGAAAATCAATTTGAAGACTTTGAAGCATGAAGATTTATTCTTTCTGTTTTATTTTCTTCACTCTTGAGTCATAGGAACACCGTACTGTTAAAGGGGGTCAAAGTAACACTTCGGAATGAATTTCCTCATGATGTTCAACCCAAGCCTAATCCTACCAAAAGCCTCAAGTGAGGAAAATGAGAGACATGAGGACTCTCACAGTTGAGGGTCCCGACCGTTACCGCAATTCGCGCCACATCACTGATCTTATCCACACCAACAGTCATATTATTTAAGGGCATTAATGTCAAATCATGTCGGGTTGCTCCCATGCTATAAATAGCCGCCCCCACAACCATTAGCTGGTTGGCTGCTCTGTTAGAAACTGACACTTTTCATAAGAGCAATCCAAATTCCTCGGAGTCTTCGGGAGTAAATCATCAGTGAGGAAATACCCCAAACACCAAACCACAAACCAAAAACCAAGTGATTGAGCATCACTGAAGTAGTTGTTCTTGTGTGGGACTGAAGCCTTTTACCTTTGAGGACTGTGCATCCTCCAGATGGTTAGGCGTCATGGTCTAGAGCAATCCAGCAGTCAATTGTGGATCGCCAGGTGACCAAGTTTGTGAGGGTTTGGAAGTCTGCCCTGAAGACTTACCAAGAGTGTTGGGCGAGGACTGTGTGTTCTTAGCTCAAGGAGAATACGGTAGGGAATGTGTGTCCCGAGACTGTGTGTCTTTTGGTTTCAATACCAAGCCGCTCCAAACCAGATGTACAACTGTCTCATCAGTTGGAACTGGGTCATCAACCACTGTCTTCACTGTGAAACGGGTTCTAATTCTTCAACTCTTTCAATTACTCATATTGCATGTTGAAGATTTTCTTTGTCACTCTTTGAAGAATTTGCTGAAGACTTTCTCTGAAATTCCTCAACACCAAATTCTTCAGACGAGTTAATCCTCACATGTTTTCTCTGTGCCTGCATACTGTGCAAACTGCTTTTCATATTCTTCACCTTGAAAAACTGTTGTAGTGATACTTTGCACTCCGGATCCTTTGCTGTTTCCGTTGCAAGTTAGTCATCAGTGAGGAATTTCCTCAAAAGGAATTTCCTCAGTGATGAAATTCTAAAAATCTCCTATTCACCACTCCCCCTCTAGTCGATATAACGCACTTTCAAAAAACATCCACATTCAGTTTACGAAAAGTAACGCAAAAGATAAATATAAAACATGCTGCCACATTCAGTTCATCACATCATGACATCACGCCGGAGTCAGTGCCTTCGCGAGGGCAGCATGCTGCCCCTTGATCATGTAGTCCTCCCCGCGATTCTCTACATCCTCTGCATGAGACACAAGGTAATCGAAGCAGCCATCCTTTGGCTTTGGCTTGGTGGTGCAGTAGGGGCAACGCCACTTCTTGATCTTGCGGTTGAAGAAGGAAACAACTCCCTTGGCCTTGATCTTCTCGATCTCCTTTGCTTTGAAGGACTTGAAGTTGCCCTTGTACACATCTTCTCCAGAATCATACTGCACACATGAATGAATTGCATTAATACAATATAGATTCATATACACCATGTTGAAGGAACTAAATGAACAACCTAAATTTCAAGTAGGCTTACCTCATATTCTTCGACGTCACTATACCCTGGATCGTACGGGTCGAACCCAGTAAAGGCCAGCTTCCTCTTTCCCCCATCCATCATCCTCCTGAATATACAATTACATCCATCACTAGTAAATACAAAAGCCAATTGAAAATTTAGAGATGCACACATGACACATTGATCATAGGGCTAATATACTAGAGTTATTTGCATTTTCCATTGTCATGCACACGCATTGAACAACAGAGCTAATAAACTACATATTGTGGACAAATTTATATACTAATGAATCAAATAACTTCTTAAGCAATGGATTCCATTTGGGCATATGACATTCAAAACCCCAATATGTGTAGCATTCAAAAACAAATCTAATAGGGACCCAATCTAATAAGCATACATGTTTGTAGCATTAAAAACCCCAATTTGTGTAGCATTAAAAAAAATCTAATAAGCATACATATGTGTAGCATTGAAGCACAGAGATCCCTATATCTCATACAGATCTATCTAGCATTTTTGAAATGAAAAAAACCCCATCCCCCCATATAGAAAACACTGGCCCATCCATCAAACCAACTACTCTAACCATCTGTACTACCGTATGAATCACAATCTAACCAATGCAACTAACTCTACAAATACCTCCTGCTCCTCACTAGGTTGCGCATCGCGGGTATCAGGATGGACTGCCCTGCTCGACGTCGTCACCTTCTGCTCCAGCAGCACTGAGGCGGAGACCGCCACCTCCTTCTCCACATCTGCAGCGGTTGCGAGTTTCCCCGCACCGTCGTGGACGCCACCAACATCCTTCACTTCATCTGCGGTCACCGTGCCCTGCAACTCCACTACATCTCTAGCCGCTGCGCCGGCGTCACCATGAGCTTCCGCCATCGGATAGATGGAGGCGATGAAGGTGAGGAAGAGGATGCGGTGGGAGACAGCGAGACGACAGTTGGAGTATAGCGAGATGATGTCAATTGGGGAGAGGAAGACGATGCGGCAGGGAGGGGAAGGGGAAATGGTAGGGGCGATGTGCTGGGAGGTGGTTCCCCTCTTTATACGATGGAACGTTTCGGGCATGTCCCATCGACTGCCCCCATCGGCACGTGCTACCCCCATGACCACGATCAGTTGCATGCGCCCTACGCGGCCCCACTTGTCAGAGTTAACGGTCAAAGCACTGACCCGACGACAACGTCCGTTGTAACCTTTTCTGAGGGTTTCGAGCAAGGGAGTTGGGAAAAGTGAGCAAAAGTTAAGAGTGTGGGGATGAATGAGTATAATTAACGAACGAGCGGCACAGAAATAAAAATCCCTTGTTTAAAATTAAACACATCATTCTCCTAGGTAGGAAAATAGAGGAGGAACTAGCCACAGTAACAAGCAATGATAAATATTTTTGTACGTTTGATTTTTAAGAAGAAAACTAAATATAACAACAAATAAAAAGAAGAAAATGTGAATGATTATTTGTGTGAAGTTACTTGATAGTTGGTGATGATAGTCCTCGACAACGGCGCCACAAATCCTTCCTGATGCTTGTGATCTGCGTTGGGTTTTCCATGAAGAGGAACGGGTAATTGCAGTACAATGCGGGTAAGTATTTCCCTTAGTTAAAAAACCAAGGTTTATCCAACCAATAGGAATACCAATCCTCAACCGTCTTCAACGACTGCATACAAAAGAGCAAACAACTTGCACCCAACGCAGGCAAGAGGGTGGTCAATCCCCTTGATCTTGTTATTTGCAAGCAAATGAGGTGTGTTGATAATTGTAAATTGAAAAATAAAATAAAATACAAATAAGAACATCAAGGTAAAGATAAGTTTTGTGAATATATAATTGAATAGACCCGGGGCCATAGTGTTCTCTAGTGGCATCTGTCATGAAAGCAACATACGGTGGGTAACAAATTACTGTTGGGCAATTGACAGAAAAGCGGATATTTATGCGATGTTCATGGGCAGCTGCGTGCACGCGTGTCTGATGCTTGTGTTCTGCGTTGGGTTTTCCGTGAAGAGGAATGGGTAATTGTAGCACAATGCTGGTAAGTATTTCCCTTAGTTAAGAAACCAAGGTTTATCGAACCAATAGAAATATGAATCCTCAACCGTCTCCAGCGACTGCACACAAAAGAGCAAACAACTTGCACCCAACGCAGGCAAGAGGGTTGTCAATCCCCTTGATCTCGTTATTTCAAGCAAATAAGGTGTGTAGATAATTGTAAATTGTAAAATAAAATACAAATACAAATAAGAACACCAAGGTAAAGATAAGTTTTGTGAATATATAAGTGAATAGACCAGGGGGGCATAGTGTTCTCTAGTGGTATCTCTCATGAAAGCAACATATGGTGGGTAATGAATTACTGTTGGGAAATTGACACAAAAGAGAATAGTTATGTGATGTTCACAACAATGATCATGTGTACATTGGCATCACGTCCACAAGCAAATAGGATGACTTCTGCCTGCACCTACTACTATTACTCCACTTCAAGAGCGATTCTATGCTTGCCTATCTACGTATTAAGTACATGACAAACATAGTAATGCTTGAAGAGTGATGGCATGCTCTAGACAAAGTAAAGTCGATCAATATGAACAAACACCATCGTTTAATCCAGAGCAGCATCAACACAAATATGTAGCTTTCCCTTTTCTGTCACAAGGATATAGAAACCTACCAGGTTGAACCCACTACAACGCACTCCTCTCACTCAAGAAATACCAAACTACTTGGCCAAAGCTATTCAATAGACCGAAGAGAATTACGAAGATACGATGATCACGCAAATATGAAATATAATAATCAGAGAAGACTCAAATACTTTTTATGAATAATCTGAACATAAACTCATAATTCATCGGATCCCAACAAACGCACCATACACAAGAATTACATCGGATAGATGAAAGCGAAGATGCAATGACCATTGTATTGAAGATCAACAGAGAGATATAGCCATATAGGTACTAACTACATACCCGCAGATCTGTGGTGAACTACTCATACATCATAATGAGGGAAACAAGGTTGATAAAGAGGCCATGCGTGATCGATCCCTCCTCCGACAGGGTGCCAGAACAGAGCTCCAGATGGGATTGCCGTGGAACAGAGACTTTCGACGGTGGAAAAATTGTTTCACGATGTTCCTTAGGGTTCTTGGTATATATGTGAATTTAAAGTCCAGAGAACGGAGGTAGGAGGGCCACCATGGAGGAACAAATCATTAGGGCGCACCAACCCCCCTGGTCGTGCCCCTGTTGGCTTGTGCCTCCCTCGTGTGACCTCCATTCTTGTCTCGAGGCTTCCAAGTCTTTTTTGGCGCAGAAAAAATCGTTGCATCTCTTATGGATAGTGAAAATTATTCTGATAATTTTTGGAGGAAATACTGATGATTTGTACACGGACGATGGTGCTAGATAATATTGGATGTAATCAGATCAAACAGATGTATGTCTAACTTCAGTGGATCTTCCTTTATTCTGTCAAGTCGAACTCCCTTTCCGGTCACGTTCATCCACGGTTTTTTCCAAGTAAAGAGAAAAGGTAGGGCGACTAATAATCAGTCAACAACTATGCGAAGCATCACAGATACTACTTGAAATACTTCTCCGTCGTCCTCCTTGAATTAAAGGTGTACAACGTGTGCCTTCCTATTTGATTTGAGATGGAAGGAGTCGGCGGTGGCGGATCTACGATTGGAGGAGTCGGCGGCGGTGGAAATGGGATGGGAGGAGTCAACGGTGGCGGATCTAGGATAGGATGAGGCGTCGGCGGTAGGGGTAGAGTGTGAGGGAGGGGAGGGCGTCCCATCCAATCGGCAGGTTATGACATGGACGACCCAGCATGTGTTTTGCTCGTGATGGATGGAATGAAATTTTCTCCACCGAGCACTACTCCTAGTGCCACGTGGACCATGCAAGTGGACGCTCCTTTCGGTAGGTTAATGGGTTTGATTCTTTCTTAATTCTTCAGTCTACTTTGTTCACCCCATCACCTTGCTAACGTTGCTAAGATGCACCCGGCCATTGTCACTCTTTGCTCGTAGATTGTATCTGTATGGAGGTGGACTCGCCTCTCCCCTTCTAGAAACACCACCATTTGCCACCAAGCCACTCTGGTCCCTATACATGAGTTCCGTGCTTGTACTAGGCTCCTTGTGGCTCAGAATCAATGTCCCAATCGAGTAGAAACTCGATCGCGGAAGTCCAAAAGAAGCTAGATGCAAATAACTTACGTGTCGTGGCCATTGTCATCTACCCACGAGCCACCATAGTACTTTTTGCTACCGGTAAGCCTGGCCTCGGCCATGCCGTGGAAGCGCTCAAGTCGAGCCCTCTGCTTGGTGAGGTCGCGGCAGCGAGGCGAGCCCCGGTGGCGGAGGCCAGGGCCGGCCATATGTTTCGGGATGCCCTAAGCGAACTCCACAACATGGGCCCCTATGCTCTAAGATCATATAGTTTTACTTAAAATTTAAATCTAATAATTGACTGGTTCCATCGACAATAATAATAACAAAATTTCAACTTACTTAATCAACAATAATAATAGAAGATAGAGAAATGAAACTAAAATGACATGATTACCTCAAATAAGAATTTAATTCTTCAGAAAAAGTTTCTTCGGGCGTTTCTTGATGCAAAGTCATTAAGGACATAATCAAGATCAACATTGTCCAAGATATCCTTCTCAATGCATCACATAGCCAAGCCATTCAATCTATCTTGCAACATAGTAGACCTCAAATAATTTTTCAGTAGTTTCAATTTAGAAAAACTTCTTTCAGCCGAGGCTACAGTCACGGGCACTATTAAGAGGATCCGATATGCAATAGAGACATTTGGATAGCAATCTACAGCCATAACAAAATGAAGAATCTCAAGAGCTGACATCAAACCATCTGGCAAAGTTGTCTGCAACACTATTAACTCAGAGACAAAATCATCAAGATCAACATCACAGGAGTTATCATCAGAAAAAGCTTTTGCAAAAGTAGTGCAGCATTCCCGTAAATTGGTATCATCCAAGGACTTCAGATTTTTTGAATTGAACAAGAAACCAAATAACTTTTCAAATTTCTTCAACTGATCAAAGCGAGTGGTCAATGAAAGAATTGCATTGTCAAAGATGACTAGAAAGTAAGTAACTCTGAAGGATTCCATAACTGACAACTGTATTTCCTCATCTTGATCATTGGTTTCATCATAATGCCTCTTTCTTTTCCTGTGACATTTTGTAGGAAATTCTGGCTCTATGTCCATATCAGATGCAATGGCTTTTTCTATCTCAATACTAGCTTGAAATCCTTCATCTCTGTACTTCTGAAAATATGATATGACACCTTGAATGTGTTTTATAGTAGCATCAATGCATACCATCTTTTCCTGCAACTTTTGGCTCACCATATTTACAGAGAACAAAACATCATGCCAAATAACCATGCCAACTAAAGTTTCAAAATTCTCAAGTGCATTGACCAAAGATTGAACATCACTTACAGCTGATGGGTCATCAGTAGAAGTCTCTTCCAGTTCCTTCAAAGCTGACCTTACATGGATAGTTTGGTACCTAATAGGTTGCACACTCTTTATTCGACTCTCCCAACGAGTATTGGACAAAGGCTTGAGAGTTAGTTTTCTTCCTTTTGGAAGATTGTCAAGAAAAATCTTCCACCTTTTAGTAGAATGTGAAAACAATACATATATTCGTTGTATAATACCAAAGAATGTAATAGCTTGTTTGCAAGATTTTGCCATATCACAAAGAGTGAGATTCAAACTATGACAAGCACATGGTATATACAACGCTTTGGGGTTTTCTTTAAGCAAGCGACTCTGCACACCTTGGTATTGTCCCTTCATGTTGGAACCATTGTCATAACCTTGACCTCTCACATCAGCAACATTCAAATCAAAGGAACTCAATGTATCCAATAATACATTCAAAAGCCCCAATCCCGATGTGTCCTCAAACTTTAGGAACTCAAGGGAAAACTCCTCCACCCTCGGAATGTTGCTTGACATATTGACACAACGCACAATGAGAGTCATTTGTTCTTCATGGCTCACATCCGGGGTACAATCCAAGATAACCGAGAAATACTTGGCATCTTTAATGATCTTTAAAATAACCTTTCTCACAGCATCGGCAAGAACTGAGATCAACTCATTCTGGATTCTGTGGCCAAGATAATGATGATGAATTTCATTACCTTGAATGCGCCGGATATGTTCTTGCATAACAGGATCAAATTCAGCAATCATTTCAATCGTGCCCAAAAAATTACCATTATTATGTTGATACAACTTCTCATTTGATCCACGAAATGCCAAAGTATGTTTTGCAAGAAACTTAACAGCAAAAACTATTCCTATCAAAAATTGTCTCCAACGCTCCTTCTCCTTTGCAATCTCCCTTTGCGTATCATCATCAATTGTCTTGTTTTTTCTTAGTCTCAACGTAACTTCATTCCATGTATTCATGTTTGTTAAATGCTCAACGTTGTTCTCATGTTCTTTGAGTCGCACACTCAAACGTTCCCAGTCATTCAATCCATCACTTGCTAGCATAGACTTCCTCTGTTTTGACTTGAACAACTTGCAACAAAAACAATATACTTTGTTCGCAGCTTTATGGTAAACCAACCAGTTTCTGTCAACAAACTCACCATTACTTAATTTTCTAGAGTAGAAAGCATATGAAAAGTGTCTACCAATGATGTCCTTCTCAAACTCCATATTTGGTTCTCCAATAGGTCCCTTCTCAATTAAAATATCTCTTTTGGTATTGTCAAGAATTTCCCATGTTCTTGGATCAAAAATAAACGAAAGGAAATCTTGATGTTCATTATTAGCAGATGGCTGCAAATTTTCCTGCATTGTACTGTCAGCGTCAACTTCAAAATCTGTTTGCTCCCCTCTATTTGCGCCATCTTCATTGACCTCAATATCTGAATCGACATGCTCGGGATTACTTATTTTCCCTTGTTGTACACTCGCATCAACATTGCTAGAGGATGTAAAGTACCTATTCAAAGAACCCTTCAATGGTTGAATTTTTAGATCACTTTCTTTCTTTCTTTTTCTTTTTTCAACACCCTAAAATTATGAAGAAAAGAGGAATAGAGAATATAAAGAATTAGAAATTTATACATCAAATTATTGAAACCCTGGACATACATGAAAAAGCACTTGAATTACTATTTACTAAATAAAGTTGATTGTAGCACCTGATGCTCAACTGATCAAAGAAGCCTTGATAGTCAATAAGTCAAAGAAGTTGGCTGTAGATCGATCCAGGCGACGTACGTAGATAGGTACAGGGCCCTGGACAGGTATTGGAAGATGGTCAAGCTCCTGGTGCTGTAGATCGATCCAGCCATCCAGGCAACATAGTACAAAAAGTCAAAAAGCGATCCACATGATGTAGATAGATCCAGCCATCCAGGCGATGTAGTACCTCCTGACTGCCGGGCCGGGCGCCGTATGACGGAGGCGGCGAGGCAGCGGAGACGAGGCGTCTTCGCGTCGAGCTGAGCAGGTTTCTCCGTTTTTTGACGTGAAGTTTTTGGCTGGGCCTAGCATCTGATGATCTAAGTATCTATTTTTAATGGGCTATATTGTATATACATACTATACTATGGGCCCCCTCCTGTATGGGCCCTAGGCCGTCGCCCCACCGGCCATACGCCAGGGCCGGCCCTGGCGGAGGCAGGCACAGCGAGGTGAGGCCGGCTTGAGGCGAGGCGAGCCACGACGGAGGCAGGCGTGGCAGGGCCCGACCGGCTCGATGTGAGGCAACCCACAGTGGCGGAGGCAGGCACGGCGAGGCGAGACAGACTCGGGGTGAGGCGTGCCACGGTGAATGCGGGTGTGGCGGGCGACACCGGCTCGAGGCGGGGCTCGCCACGACGGAGGCGGGTGTAGCGGGCCAAGGCCGGCTCGAAGCAAGGCGAGTGATGGTGGAGGCGGGCGCGGTGGGGCGAGCCCAGCTCGAGGCGAGGCCGCGGCTGCGCAGCGAGCCACGGTGGCGGTGGCAGGCACCGACGGAGTATGAGTCTGTGTCCACATCCTCTTTCAAGAAGGGCAGGCTTGGTGCATACACGTCCTCTTTTAGGCCTTGTTTGGTAGGAGGGGGTTGGAGAGGATTGTCGAGGAGGGGTTTTTAGAGGGTTGGATGAATCCCTTCCTTTTACCCAATCCTTTCAAATCCCCTCAATTGTCAAATCTCTAAGCCATGAGACAAGGTTTCTGAGCCGCGTGGGTAGAAAAAAAATCAAGTGGGGATTAGAGAGGATTGAAAGGGTTTGCTCACCATAAACCCTGTCCACTAAATGGACATGTGGGAAATCGCGAGATTTCTGATCCCCTCGAAAATAATCCCCTACAAACCTCATAAAACCCTGCGCATCAAACAAGGCCTAGGGGGCAGGCTTGGTGCATCCACGTCAGTATCCGCCTCTGGGCGTGGCCTTCTTTTATCTTCTTTAAATCTTCTATTGCTTTTTGCTTGTTGATTGTATGTGACGTCTACGTGCAACGACCATTACACTGTAGAAACTCAAGTCTGCTTTTTCTCCCTCGGGAGTGATGCCTTGACCCACGTGACCTAGAGCAAGTAATTAATCTCCATGCTACTAATTTTACTTCAAGAACAATGTTCGATCTATGGTCTGATTTGGGAGATCCGTCGGGACTTGTCCTCCTGTGTTTTGGCGATTTGTGTAGTTAGTATTTTTATCAGACTCGGTGAACTAGCGTTGTACAGAGCAGAGACTCCAATCATGCTGTTTTCGGCGAGTTACAAATTGGATCACTCGGGGCTGCTCGTATAACATGCCACAGAGTCCACTAGTGGAAAACGGGCCTTTGGCCTGAACCCTTTAGTCCCGGCCTCCCTCTGGGCTGGGACTAAAGGCCGGGCCACGTCGCCCCAAATCGTAATGCCGCCCACGAGGCTTTGATCCTGACCCGTAAGGAGCCTTTAGTCCCGGTTTGTGTCTCAAACCGGGACTAAAGGGCTACGCGGTGTGCAGCCCGCATGTGCGCCACCTTTAGTCCCGGTTTGTGTCTCAAACCAGGACTAAAGTCCTCTACCTATATATATTGGCCACAGCCCCCCTCTCCCCTCTTCCTTGCATTTTTCTTGGATGGAAGAGTGTGGGTGTGTGCTAGCTTTCCATTTTTTTTGTATGCACTAGAGATGTTTGTTGAAATGTGTGTTAGAGCGATGCGGCTTCAGTTCACCGAACACAACTACGATATGAGATGCCCGAGCCACGCTTAAACCTCTTCCTCTTTATTTCTACTTATTCTAAAATGTTATCAACTATATTTCGTCATCTAGACCATGCGGTACTAATTTTTAGGATCGTGATTGTATTTGATATACTGTCGTATAACGACGATGAGCCATCCATGGATGTACGGTGATCGACGCACAGCCGCTTACAGAGAAGGCGTGCATTCTTTTCGAGATGCAGCCGATGCGAACAAGCATGGTGGTGGCTATATGTTTTGTCCATGTGTTGAATGTCGGAATGAGAAGGATTACACTTCCTCAAGAGTCATTCAGAGCCACCTGCTTTGGTCCGGTTTTATGTCGGGCTATAATGTTTGGACCAAGCACGGAGAAAGAGGGGTTATGATGGAAGACGACGATGAAGAAGAAGAGAACGATGATGACAACTACCGATCTATGTTCCCTGAGTATGCTGATACCGCAATGGAAGACAATGAAGAAGAAGATCAGGATGAAGAACGGGAACCAGATGAGCCCGCTGATGATCTTGGTCGGGTCATTTCTGATGCACGGCGAGGTTGCGACACAGAAAAGGAGAGGTTGCAGTTCGAGAAGATGTTACAGGACCACAACAAATTGTTGTACCCAACTTGTGAAGATGGCCAGAAGAAGCTGGGTAGCACACTGGAATTTCTGAAGTGGAAGGCAGAGACCGGTGTGACTGACTCGTCATTCGAAAAGTTGCCGGTACTGATGAAGAATATGCTTCCAAGAAAGAACGAATTGTCGGCCAGCAAGTACGAAGCAAAGAAGCTTGTTTGCCCTCTAGGATTAGACGTGCAGAAGATACATGCATGCCCTAATGACTGCATCCTCTACCGCGGTGAGAAGTACGAGAATATGGATAAATGCCCGGTATGCACTGCATCGCGGTATAAGATCAGAAAAGATGACCCTGGTGATATTGAGTGCAAGCCACCTAGGAAGAGGGTTCCTGCCAAGGTGATGTGGTATGCTCCTATAATACCACGGTTGAAACGTCTGTTCAGAAATAAAGATCATGCGAAGTTGTTGCGATGGCACATGGAAGATCGTATGAAAGACGATAAGTTGAGGCACACCGCTGATGGTCGGCAGTGGAGAAAAATCGAGAGAGAGTTCCTGAGATTTGATGCTGACGCGAGGAACTTATGGTTTGGTCTGAGTACAGATGGCATGAATCCTTTTGGGGAGCAGAGTTGCAGTCACAGCACCTGGCCTGTTACTCTATGTATCTACAACCTTCCTCCTTGGTTGTGCATGAAGCAGAAGTTCATTATGATGCTAGTGCTTATCCAAGGTCCAAAGCAACCGGGCAACGATATTGATGTGTACCTAAGGCCATTAGTTGATGAACTTTTACAGCTGTGGGCCGAACCAGGTGTACGTGTGTGGGACAAGCACAAACAAGAGGAATTTGACCTTCGAGTGTTGCTTTTCGTAACCATCAATGATTGGCCTGCTCTTAGTAACATTTCAGGACAGTCAAACAAGGGATACAATGGATGCACGCACTGTTTGGATCAGACAGAAAGTATATATCTGGACAAATGTAGGAAGAATGTGTACCCGTACAATCGTCGTTTTCTTCCGCCCAAGCATCCCTTAAAGAAAAAAGGCAAGCATTTCAATGGCAAGGCAGAACCCCGGGGGAAGCCTGTCATCCGTACTGGTGATGAAGTATTCGATATGGTCAAAGATTTAAACGTAACCTTTGGAAAGGGTCCTGGCAGCCAACCTGTTCCTAACGGCCCTGATAAGCGCGTACCCATGTGGAAGAAGAAATCTATATTTTGGGAGCTACCCTACTGGGAAGTCCATGAGGTCCGCTCGGCAATCGACATGATGCACTTGACGAAGAATCTCTGCGTGAATATTCTAGGCTTCCTGGGCTTGTATGGGAAGTCAAAAGATACACCGAAAGCACGGGAGGACCAGGAACGTCATAAAGGAAGAGATGGCATGCATCCAGGGCAGTTTCAAGGGCGTGCCACCTACGCTCTTACTAAGGAAGAGAAGGAAATCTTCTTTGAAGTCCTTTTCAGTATCAAGGTCTCGACTGGCTTCTCGTCGAATATAAAGGGAATCGTAAATATGAAAGACAAAAAATTCCAAAACCTAAAGTCTCATGACTGCCACGTGCTTATGACGCAATTGCTTCCGGTTGCATTGAGGGGAATTCTACCGGAAAATGTTCGCCTGGCAATTGTGAAGGTATGTGCATTCCTCAATGCAATTTCTCAGAAGGTAATCAATCGAGAAAGTCTATCAGGGTTACAGATTGATGAGGTCCAATGTCTGGTCAGCTTTGAGTTATTGTTCCCGCCATCCTTCTTCAATATAATGACACGCCTCCTAGTTCACCTAGTCGAAGAGATTAGAATTCTCGGTCCTGTGTTTCTACACAATATGTTCCCCTTCGAGAGGTTCATGGGAGTCTTAAAGAAATATGTTCGTAACGGTGCTAGGCCAGAAGGAAGCATCTCCAAGGGCTATGGAACAGAGGAGGTCATTGAGTTTTGTGTGGACTTTCTTCCTGACCTTAAGCCGATTGGTGTTCCTGAATCTCGGTATGAAGGTAGGCTGACAGGAAAAGGCACACTAGGAAGGAAAGCAAAAGTATGTATGGACGGGCATTCTTTCTCTCAAGCACACTACACAGTTCTACACAATTCCACCGTGGTGGCTCCGTATATCGTGAGATACAAGAATATTCTACGCTCCGAAAACCCGGGAAAGGCTGACTCTTGGATTAAAGGGGAACACGAGAAGACTTTCGGCAGTTGGTTGCAGACACATCTCATGAATGACGACACTGTTGGAGATCAGCTGTACTGTTTGGCCGGGCCACCATCTTCGACTATATGTACTTTCCAAGGGTATGAGATAAATGGGAATACATTTTACACGGTTGTCCAAGATAAAAAGAGCACCAACCAAAATAGTGGTGTCCGCTTTGATGCAACAGACGAGAATGGGCACTGTTTGGAAACATATTACGGGTACATAGAGGAGATATGGGAACTTGACTATGGACCTACTTTTAAGATCCCTTTGTTTCGGTGCAAATGGGTGAAGCTGACAGGAGGCGGGGTAGTTGTAGACCAAAAGTACGGCATGACAACAGTGGATCTCAACAATCTTGCGTACATGGACGAACCATTTGTCCTAGCCAATGATGTCGCTCAGGTTTTCTATGTGAAGGACATGTCTACAAAAACGAGAAAAAGAAATCAACAAAAGAAGATATCGTCCGATGAGCCAAAACGCCACATAGTTCTTTCAGGGAAAAGAAACATCGTGGGAGTAGATGACAAGACACACATGTGAGTAGATTATAATAAGTTTCATGAAATTCCGTCCTTCAAAGTGAAAACTGACCCAAGCATCCTACTGAATGATGAAGATTCTCCATGGCTACGACCCATAAGAAAACAGAAATAATAGATAGGAATATTGGTGCAATAATGTAATAATGTATTAAACCTTTTATGTAATGCATGTATGGAATGTTGTCGGGACCCCGATCCTAAGCCATAGGAATCCAGCCTGTAACACATCGCATCCCTTTGTGGTCTCACGCTCGGTTAACTCCACGGCTGCAGCCTTACCTTAGCCGGGACCGTTTGCGTCTTTTGACTCACGTATGCGATAGTGTCGCTAGCAATCCAATGTCAAAGAACCCAGATCGACATGTCTAGTCATAAACCAAAGTGGCAGTACCGCACAAGGACAGGCATACATGACCCAACAAAGCAGGTGTCGGTCATCAGCGAATGTAGACGAGTCGTAGCATGCTACAAGGACTCCATTACATCGCGTGACATTTCCCCAAAGGGGACAGACACAGCAGCTAAGAAGGACACATGCTGGTCAACCAATGTGTCCGGAGCAGTAGCGAACTACCAAGGCTCATTGGATCACAAAGGGGCATTTCCTTGTAAGGAGTGCTACTAAAGTTCATGACTAAGTAATCGAACCCCATACATATCAAGTATGACACACGTACGCATGGCATACCGATACGTATAGATACATCGATGGCATCACAACATAACCATAAACATACAAGCTTTTATTAAAAAGGCTCGGAAGAGCCACACACATAATATTACACATTAAGGGTCTCACGACCCATAATAGCAGTCATTCAGTTACAAGCCAGCGGAAGAGTTTAAACTGTCTGAGTACAGACAGGGCAACTAGAAGGCACATGGCCTCACTATATTACAGATCCAACGTAGGGCCAGATCGTAGCTGGGACACCAGCTACTCGTCGTCGTCGATGTCTACGAAGAACCCTCCATTAGGGTCATTAGCAACCTCTGCAACATTTATTAAGCAAACATGAGTACGAAGGTACTGAGCAAGACTTTTAGGATAACTAACTACTCATGCAAGGTATCAAAAGGTATTGTGGGGTTTCATGCGGAAAGCCAGCATTTGACTCGTGGCTAGACAACTTGCATTTTTAAATAATTTTGACAACTTGATACACCGTGCCACTGCCTACCGCATCACAACCAACCTCTCAGGTCAGCACCATGCACGGCCTCCAGCAATACTATAAACACCAGAAACTACTTGCAATTCCTGGACCGAGTACTACGCGGTTAATAGGCCGAGCGGGGTCATATTTCAGGTCCCAGCATGTGGTAGTATCTAGTCTTGGATTACATACACGGAACTCAGTTCCTATGGACGGTTCCAATGAAACAACCCGCCATGTACTCCTACACAGCCTTTCACCGGTACCTTTACCAAATCAAGTTCAACACACAACCTTTGCTTACCTAACACATTCCACAATTCTGTTCATCTCCCAGATGACAGACCATACCCAACTCTAAGCATAGCATGCATAGCAGGATAAGGCACATCATAGCTCAAGCAACTACCAGGTATGCTAGGTTGCAAGGTTCGGCTATTTACTGTGACAAGGTTAGGTCATGCAAAGGAAGTGGGTTCAACTATCGTGGCAAAAGCAGTTGAAGCATTTGATCTTAATGCAATAAATAGGTGCAGGAGCAAGAACATGGGATTTATCGGGATGATCAAAAGGGTTGCTTGCCTTGTTGCTGATAGGAGGAATGATATCCGTCAGACGGATATTCGGTGGAATCCGGGGGTGCGGAGCCTACCGAAATGAATGGCAACAATCAATAACAATCATATGCAAACAAGATGATGCATGAGCATGGCATGAGAATGCAAAGTGATAGGTTATTACAATCAACATGTATTAGGTTTAGAGTTGATTTGAATCACATTCAAATATCAATTCAAACGGGGTATTCACGGGTACCGGTTTAATTGATTCGACCTGATGCTCAGATCAACTTGATGTTAGCATGCATGAGATGTCATGTTATGGTACTGATTTGTAACTAGGACAGTGTGTGATCATGGCATTTATAATGAAATTTGAATATTTTTCCAAATTCCATTTATGAAGTAATTATAAGAATGGAATTATTCATTATTCTTCATGTTAGGGTTCTGTAACTTTTTCAAACATGAAAGAAAATAGCATATTCAGATTCCTTGAATTTTTTTGATACTTTTTCATATATAAATTATTTTCATTGGAGTTACCGATTAATTTCTATGAATTTTTGAAGTTTTAAACATTTCTAGAATTAGTTTTATACTGGAAATTCTCTTTATTCCATCAGCCTGACGTCAGCAGGTCAGCCGACCTGTTCAGGTCAAACCTGACAGGGGGGACCCACTGGTCAGCCTCTCTGGGACTAATCCCGCGCTGACCAGCCCCTAAACTGAGTTGACTTGGCCTTGGGCCCACTGTCAGCGAGAGATTAAGCTCCTAATCTACTGGATTAGCTTTGCCACGTCGGCCCCCACCGGAGCATGGCCGGCGGTGACGACGGGCGCGGCGGAGGGCTCGCCGGAGAGAGCTAGACGGTGCATCGGCTGTCGGTTTTGGGCGCAGAAAGGAGCTACGGGTAGCTGGTGCAACGCCGCATCTAGCGGGGGCATCAGGGGAGGCTAGGGTCGCCGGGAGAGGCGCCGGCGACGAGCGGAAGCGGCGGCCGAAGCTCGGCCTTCTACGAGCGATGGCTCTAGGGCACGGGGAGGGCAGCTGAAGGGCTCATCACACTCCTGGAGGCTCCAGGAGCTCGATCCCTAGCTCGAGCGCGTGGATCAGACACCACAGCGACGGCGACGACATGACCGGCGGCGAGGAGCTCTCGGCCTTGGTGGGGAATGGGGCTATGGTGCACGGAAGAGCGTGGGGCGAGAGGGGAAACGACGACGAGCTCATGGCGGTTCCGATGGTGTTGTTGAAGGGCTCGGGGGTGCGCCGGAGGAAGCGAATCGACGGGAGAGGTCCGGCGGCCGGAGGTGGAAGACGATGGCGTTGGGGCGATGCAGAGCTCGGGGAAGCTTCGGCTTCTGTAGAGAGGACCAGCTCGACGAGGCGAAGCTGCTGGACTACTCGGAGGAAGGTTCCCGTGGCTAGAAGCGCTACGGCTCGAGCTCGAGCTCGTGGTAATGGCGGCAGCAGGAGGGAGGAAAAGATCCGAGAGGAGGGGGAAACCGGTGGTGGGGAATGGATAGAGGAGGCCCCGGGGAGCTTATCCCCGTTGTCGCGCTGTCCTGGGGGCTCTGGAGCTCGCCACGGCGAAGCAGGAGGTGGAGCGGCCGCCATGGTCGATCTCCCCTCTACCAGAAGGCACAAGAAGAAGACGACCCTGCCCCTGGTGGGCTGGGCCTCCTCAGGCGACAGGTAATGTTTTTCTTCCTCTTATTTCTTTTCTGTTTTGTTCTGTTTTGCTAACTAATGTTTTGCTATTTATTTCAGCTCCAAAATGGTGGTAAAAACTATTTTAAACACACCTGAATATTTGTTATAATATTCCCAACCATTTCCAAAGTTTTCAACATTTTTGAAAATTTAAAGTTTCTGTTTTCAAATTTAAAACTTGAAACCAGTAGCCTTTTGCATTTATTTAAAATGCTTAAAGTGTCAAGAAAATAGTTTTCTCCAATGCTCATTTACGTTCATGATTTATCAGAAAGTTTGAACATTTCTTGAGGCCATTTTGGGTTCATTGATTTCAACTAGTTTGAGATTTCCTTTATTTAAAGTAGTGGCTAGGGTTTTAAGTTTTTCCTTTGCCACTTTCTTGTTCTTGTTGAAACTTCTTAGATGCAAAATGCAAAGAAGACATGAGCACAAGACTAACTTTCTTAAGGTGTCAGGGATGTGACAACTCACCCCCACTCAAAAGAATCTCGTCCCGAGATTTAGAAGTCGTCGGGAATAACGCAGGATACTCAAGTCGGAGACGATCCTCTCTTTCCCAAGTTGCCTCCTTTTCAGAACGATTTGACCATTGAACTTTAAGAAACTTGAGGTTTCGATGTCGAGTGGTACGCTCAGCTTGATCAAGAATACGCACGGGGTATTCTCGGTAGGAAAGGTTATCTTGGAGATCAAGCGTTTCGTGGTCCACTTCACGGATAGGATCCGAAAAGCAACGCCTGAGTTGTGAGATGTGGAAAACATCATGAACCTTGGAAAGATGCGGAGGAAGTTCCAACTGGTAGGCAACTTCTCCTCGTTTGGCAAGAATGCGAAAAGGACCAATGTAACGAGGAGCTAACTTGCCCTTGATACCGAATCGATGGGTACCCTTCAAAGGTGTAACCCGAAGGTAAGCCTTCTCGTCAACTTCAAAGGTCACAGCCTTATGATGACGATCATATTGGCTCTTTTGACGAGACTGGGCTGTTTTCAACTTTTCACGAATAATGCGAACCTGCTCTTCTGCATCCTGGATCATATCCGGGCCAAAGAGTTGCCTCTCTCCGGTTTCTGACCAATTTAGAGGTGTTCAACATCTTCGTCCATAGAGAACTTCAAAAGGGGCTTTGCCCAAGCTTGATTGGTAACTATTGTTATAAGCGAATTCGGCGAATGGAAGACAGTTCTCCCAATTCATCCCGAACGATATAACACAAGCTCGGAGCATATCTTCTAGAATTTGATTAACTCTTTCTACTTGACCACTTGATTGGGGATGGAAAGCAGTGCTAAAAGATAAGTGAGTCCCCATGGCATTCTGAAAACTTTCCCAGAAGCGAGAAGTAAAGATACTTCCACGGTCCGAGTTAATCTCCAGGGGAACACCATGAAGAGACACTATTCGAGAGATATATAACTCTGCTAGCTGGCTAGCTGTTATACTCTCACGAACAGGAAGAAAATGAGCCACTTTGGAAAGACGGTCAATGACCACAAAGATAGCATTATTTCCTTTCTTGGTCTTGGGAAATCCGGTAATGAAATCCATGCTAACTTTATCCCATTTCCATTCAGGAATAGCTAGAGGTTGAAGGGTGCCAGCGGGCCTTTGATGTTCTGCCTTAACTCGACGACAAACGTCGCAGTTAGCAACGAACTCAGCAATTTCTCTCTTCATCCTAGTCCACCAGAACCTCTGGCGTAGGTCCTGATACATCTTAGTACTAGCAGGATGAATGGTGAGAGGAGAATCATGAGCCTCCTTAAGGATTAACTGCCTTAGATGTGGGTTCTTAGGAACCACTAAACGATTCTGGAAGAACACAACACCTTGATCGTTCATGGAAAATTCTTTAGCGTTTCCGCTAAAATTATTCTCCTTGATCCGTGATATACCCTTGTCACGCTTTTGGCCAGCTATAATTTGATCCTTAAGAGTAGGCTTCGCCACCAGGGTAGAAAGGAATCCTTGAGGAACAATATGAAGATTCAACTTCCGAAAGTCCTCATGGAGATGTGGTTGACCTTGTTGTAGCATCAAATTGTTACAATAAGATTTACGACTTAGTGCATCGGCCATAACATTGGCCTTCCCCGGGGTGTAAGTTATCCCTAAGTCGTAATCCGAGATCAACTCAACCCACCGTCTTTGCCTGAGATTCAAATCCGGCTGGGTGAAGATATATTTCAGACTTTGGTGATCAGTGAATATTTCGCAACGATTACCCAGAAGGTAATGTCGCCAGGTTTTTAGTGCATGGACCACAGCTGCAAGCTCAAGGTCATGTGTGGGATAATTATCCTCATGTGGACGCAACTGTCGAGATGCATATGCGATCACATGACGGTCTTGCATGAGAATGCAACCTAATCCTTGTCGTGAGGCGTCGCAATAGATAACAAAGTCCTTAGAAAAATCTGGTGGTAGCAACACAGGTGCGGAAGTCAGGCGTCTTTTCAGTTCCTGAAAACTATGCTCACACTGTGGTGTGCACTCGAACTTTTTATCCTTCTTGAGGAGTTCAGTCAGAGGCTTTGCAACCTTGGAGAAATTCTCGACAAAGCGGCGACAATAGCTCGCTAGACCAAGAAAACTCCTAACTTGCTTAACCGATTCAGGTTGAGTCCAATCAAGGACAGCTTGAACTCTCTCGCGATTGACAGCAATACCCTTACCAGAGATTACGTGTCCTAGATAGGTCACTTCTGGTAACCAGAATTCACATTTTCAAAATTTGGCATAAAGGCGATGCTTTCGAAGTTTCATCAATACTAGCCTTAGATGCTCGGCATGTTCTTGTTCATTCTTCGAGTAGATGAGAATATCATCGAGGTATACCACGACGAATTTATCCAAATACTCCATGAAGATTGAGTTCATCAGTCGAGAGAAGGTGGCTGGGGCATTGGTTAAACCGAAGGACATAATGGTGTACTCATATTGGCCATAACGAGTAACAAAAGCCGTTTTTGGAATGTCCGCATTCTTAATCTTAATTTGATGGTATCCCAACCTCAAATCCATTTTGGAGAAGACTGAGGATCCAGCGAGCTGATCGTACAGATCGTTGATCCTAGGGAGCGGATACTTGTTCTTTATGGTGACCAGATTAACTGGTCGGTAATCTACAACCATCCGATCCGTTCCGTCTTTCTTCTTGACGAAGAGGACGGGACAAGCCCAAGGAGAAGATCTAGGACGAATGAAACCTTTGTTCAAGGCCTCATCTAATTGCTTCTTAAGTTCGGCTAGCTCCAGGGGTGCCATCTTATATGGTCGTCTGGCTATTGGGACAGTTCCCGGAACAAGATCTATCACGAACTCTACATCTCTGTCAGGTGGAATTCCTGGCAGTTCCTCTGGAAAGACATCCGGGAAGTCACGGACTACCGGAATGTCCTCAAGTTCCGGAAGAGGGCTGGCATTTAAGGAATAGAGCTGGCATTTGGCAACTCAAGTGGAGACATTTACTATCTCACCCGAGGGATGGGTAACCTGGACATTTCTAGAATGAGTATCAATCTTGGCATAGTGAGCTGACATCCAATCCATGCCCAAGATGATATTAATATCCGAAGATTTCAAGGCTATCAATGAGGCTAGAAAAACTAGCCTATCTACTAGAATTTCATTGTCATAGGTTATCCTAGAAGTTTTCCATTTACTACCAGGGGTTTGGACAACCAATGGGATTGGCATATCACAAAAAGACATGTTATGCAACTATGCATAACTTTCTGAAATGAAGGAATGAGAAGACCCAGTGTCAAAGAGAACAGACGCTTGGTGGTGATTAACAAGAAGCGTACCCAGCATGACGTCGGGATCCTCTGCAGCTTCTTCTGCTGACACATAGTTCACACGGCCACGTGAAGGAGTTGGCTTCACATAGTAAGCTTTGCCCGACTTGGCTTGCCCGACGGACTTTCCGGGTTGCTTGGCACCCACATTCTGAGGACACTCACGGGAATAGTGCCCTGGTTCTCCACACTTGTAGCATATCACTTGGTTGGCACGTGGTGCAGCATTGCTAGCAGGACCACCATAAGCTTTTGCTGGAGGGTTGGCCTGATTCATCGGAGGCGCCACGTAGGATGGCCTCGGAGTGTATCTTGGCGGCAGAGAACTGTTTGGAACCCACAGCCTGCGTTTTGGAAACACGGAACCAGAAGACGAGCCAAAGTCACGGGAGTGCTTCCTTGTGGCTTCGAAGTCAGTATGACCAGTCTCGGCACTGATCGCTTTGTTGACCAGGGCTTGAAAGCTTGCACACTCATGGAGGCGCAGATCACGACGCAGCTCAGGGCTCAGACCCTTACGAAATCTTGCTTGCTTCTTGGCGTCAGTAGACACCTCCTCTGTTGCATAGCGGGCGAGATTACCGAACTCGCGGCTATAGGCATCCACGGACAACTTGCCCTGAGTGAAGGCACAGAATTCCTCTCTCTTTCTGTCCATCAGGCCCTCTGGAATATGGTGCAGACGAAAAGCTGCACTGAAGTCTGCCCATGTGGCCACTGGTTCAGCGGGATGCATAGCTTCAAAGTTCTCCCACCACAGATTGGCGGGTCCCTCTAGGAAATATGTCGCAAAGGTCACCTTGTCGGCCTCAGACACATTCGCAGAGCGAATCTTGCGTGAGATGCTGCACAACCAGTCATCAGCGTCGAGGGGATCGACAGAGTGATGAAACTTTGGAGGATTCAACTTCACAAAGTCATTGAGGGACACTGCGGCATTCCTAGGCTGTCGAGCCGTATTCTGCTCAATACGCTCTAACAGTCGGTTGGTCTCTCTTTTATTTCTCTCTGCCTCAAGCATCACTTCCACCAGAGAAGGCGGGTGAGGCAGGTCTTCCTGCGACGCTTGACTACCCTCGCCTTGCTCATGAGCAGGGGCACGGTTCAACCTGGTGAACACCATCCTGACAAACAAACTCATAGCTTAGACCAATATCATATCAATACTAGCTATGTATTAAGAATGTACTGAACACACGGAATGCGGAAATGAATATCCGAACAGCATGGTAACAAGCAACTGCTATATATACACCATGGTTCATACGCACCCTTACATAGTTCAGTACAAACTTACTCGAAGAGCAAACTACTGAAATTATGAAACTACTCATCAGAGGCTTACAAGCTTCCTATACATTATTTATCTAGGCCTCCGGAATTCATTTCACATTACATGCATACTTCACAAGTCATGCAGGACTGTGAACGTACGGCTACTACCATACTATCCTTCCGCTCACAGCTCAGGCATCCGCATAGAACATCTCATAGAGATTACCTCCATGACCTAGAAGCTCAACCTGCGGATCAGGAAACACTCTAGCCTGAGATCCCGAGGATCCATAAGGACACGGGTGTGGCCTTCGTCCCCTGACTGGTGGTAAGAGGGGTCCCCGAAGAGGTGTGACTCCTCCTATAGCTGGCCAGTCAACGTGGGCCGGAAGATGGGTCCTAACAGGGTTCATCATCTCCATCTCTCCATACCCTGTCTGGACTACCGGTGCCAGCTGCGTCAAAGCTGTCCACAGACGGGCACGGGTAGCATAAAGCTCCATACGGAGAGCACGAGCATCCCTGTCTCTGTTCTCTAGCATCTCAACAGTGGACTGCAGTAGTGGATCCTCCATAGAAGAATCAAAATAGACTCCACTGAGGTATCCCTCTTCACCAGGCTGAGAGGCCGGAACATAGCAGAACTCTGAATTCTGCAGCAGTGCATGTCTCACTCTCATAATGGTCAGCATTGAATAGGCAGCATCATGTACTGCCATGTCAACGGCGACCCCCAACCCATAGGACCAATGGATTGGCTTCTCAGCTCCAGGGTAGTCTAGAAATACCCTAACAGTGCAGATGTACTAGCTCTGATTGAAGTCTCGGTACTGTTCCTCTACTGTGTACTCGGGGTACCAGCGGTAACCGCACACCGACATTACCCTGACCAGCATGGCCGTATGACCCGGCACATCAATGCACCTGGTCAGACGTACCACCTGACGAGAAGGGTGGCCAGGCATCTGTAAATAGAGAGTAATGCAAAAGCATTAGAGCTCCGAATGAAAAATTAGGCAGCATAACGGCTGTAAATGCTCAAAAACAAATTTTGAGACAACCCAAAAATGGAATAGCGTAACCACCCAACTATCAAGTTCAACTCCGTGATCATCAAATCTACTTCCTTTTCCTAGGAATGACAGAAACCACATATCTCTTGACCCGTAGTCCTATAATCTACCGATCAGAACACGAGCCTAGAAGAAAATGAGTAACCTAGTCCTTAATTCCTGCAGAAAAGACGAGGATGACCAGAATAGAATAACTTGAGAAGAGAACAAGAGTCTTACGTTCCCTTCCACAAACAATTCCCTTATATATAACTAAAGCAATTCTAGACTCAACTTCGACCAGTTTGGCTTAGTAATCCTACAGTCAGTCAGGCTCTGGTACCAACGCTGTCGGGACCCCGATCCTAAGCCATAGGAATCCAGCCTGTAACACATCGCATCCCTTTGTGGTCTCACGCATGGTTAACTCCACGGCTGCAGCCTTACCTTAGCCGGGACCGTTTGTGTCTTTTGACTCACGTATGCGATAGTGTCGCTAGCAATCCAATGTCAAAGAACCCGGATCGACATGTCTAGTAATAAACCAAAGTGGCAGTACCGCACAAGGACAGGCATACATGACCCAACAAAGCAGGTGTCGGTCATCAACGAATGTAGACGAGTCGTAGCATGCTACAAGGACTCCATTACATCGCGTGACATTTCCCCAAAGGGGACAGACACAGCAGCTAAGAAGGACACATGCCGGTCAAGCAATGTGTCCGGAGCAGTAGCGAACTACCAAGGCTCATTGGATCACAAAGGGGCATTTCCTTGAAAGGAGTGCTACTAAAGTTCACGACTAAGTAATCGAACCCCATACATATCAAGTATGACACACGTACGCATGGCATACCGATACGTATAGATACATCGATGGCATCACAACATAACCATAAACATACAAGCTTTTATTAAAAAGGCTCGGAAGAGCCACACACATAATATAACACATTAAGGGTCTCACGACCCATAATAGCAGTCATTCAGTTACAAGCCAGCGGAAGAGTTTAAACTGTCTGAGTACACACAAGGCAACTAGAAGGCACATGGCCTGACTATACTACAGATCCAACATAGGGCCAGATCGTAGTTGGGACACCAGCTACTCGTCGTCGTCGATGTCTACGAAGAACCCTCCATTAGGGTCATTAGCAACCTCTGCAACATTTATTAAGCAAACATGAGTACGAAGGTACTGAGCAAGACTTTTAGGATAACTAACTACTCATGCAAGGTATCAAAAGGTATTGTGGGGTTTCATGCGGAAAGCCAGCATTTGACTCGTGGCTAGACAACTTGCATTTTTAAATAATTTTGACAACTTGATTTCTCGCACACGAGTCCACTAACACCACAACAATACACTATCGTGGAATCATTCCGTCTCCGTACGGAAATGCCGTCCACGACACTCACGCTTATCTTGGCAATTTTATGAGTAGCCATTGAAGTTATCTATGAACAACATATGTCTCCAAGTAGTCCATATCCGCGGACGCGGCTATTCGAATAGATCATAAACCTGCAGGGGTGTACGTCGTCACACACGCTCTTGCCACTTATCGCCATGTGCACGTCATGCACCTCGGAAACCTTCAAGCGGGAGCCCAGTGAGGGAGTCGGCCACGACCGTTAACCACACTAGTGCCTAGTCCAGGTTTATCGCCTATCTGAGAGTAACCCGTACGGAAGTCCGGCCGGGGTTTCCGCCACGGCCTCAAACAATGTGCGCAGGGTTCCCAAGCCCACCATCCGGGTGCCACTTGGTACACTGTGCCACTGCCTACCGCATCACAGCCCACCTTTCAGGTCAGCACCATGCACGGCCTCCAGCATTACTATAAACACCAGAAACTACTTGCAATTCCTGGACCGAGTACTATGCGGTTAATAGGCCGAGCGGGGTCATATTTCAGGTCCCAGCATGTGGTAGTATCTAGTCTTGGATTACATACACGGAACTCAGTTCCTATGGACGGTTCCAATGAAATAACCCGCCATGTACTCCTACACAGCCTTTCACCGGTACCTTTACCAAATCAAGTTCAACACAGAACCTTTGCTAACCGAACACATTCCACAATTCTGTTCATCTCCCAGATGATAGACCATACCCAACTCTAAGCATAGCATGCATAGCAGGATAAGGCACATCATAGCTCAAGCAACTACCAGGTATGCTAGGTTGCAACGTTCGGCTATTTACTGTGACAAGGTTAGGTCATGCAAAGGAAGTGGGTTCAACTATCGTGGCAAAAGCAGTTGAAGCATTTGATCTTAATGCAATAAATAGGTGCAGGAGCAAGAACATGGGATTTATCGGGATGATCAAAAGGGTTGCTTGCCTTGTTGCTCAGAGGAGGAACGATATCCGTCTGACGGATATTCGGTGGAATCCGGGGGTGCGGAGCCTACCGAAATGAATGGCAACAATCAATAACAATCATATGCAAACAAGATGATGCATGAGCATGGCATGAGAATGCAAAGTGATAGGTTATTACAATCAACATGTATTAGGTTTAGAGTTGATTTGAATCACATTCGAATATCAATTCAAACGGGGTATTCAAGGGTACCGGTTTAATTGATTCGACCTGATGCTTAGATCAACTTGATGTTAGCATGCATGAGATGTCATGTTATGGTACTGGTTTGTAACTAGGACAGTGTGTGATCATGGCATTCATAATGAAATTTGAATATTTTTCCAAATTCCATTTATGAGGTAATTATAAGAATGGAATTATTCATTATTCTTCATGTTAGGGTTCTGTAACTTTTTCAAACATCAATGAAAACAGCATATTCAGATTCCTTGAATTTTTCTGATACTTTTTCATATATAAATTATTTTCGTTGGAGTTACAGATTAATTTCTATGAATTTTTGAAGTTTTAAACATTTCTGGAATTATTTTTATACTGGAAATTCTCTTTATTGCATCAGCCTGACGTCAGCAGGTCAGCCGACCTGTTCAGGTCAAACCTGACAAGGGGGACCCACTGGTCAGCCTCTCTGGGACTGATCCCACGCTGACCAGCCCCTAAACTGAGTTGACTTGGCCTTGGGCCCACTGTCAGCGAGAGATTAAGCTCCTAATCTACTGGATTAGCTTTGCCACGTCGGCCCCCACCGGAGCATGGCCGGCGGCGACCACGGGCGCGGCGGAGGGCTCGCCGGAGAGAGCTAGACAGCATCGGCCGTCGGTTTTGGGCGCAGAAAGGAGCTACGGGTAGCTGGTGCAACACCGCATCTAGCGGGGGCATCAGGGGAGGCTAGGGTCGCCGGGAGAGGCGCCGGCGACGAGCCGAAGCGGCGGCCGAAGCTCAGCCTTCTACGAGCGATGGCTCTAGGGCACGGGGAGGGCAGCTGAAGGGCTCATCACACTCCTGGAGGCTCCAGGAGCTCGATCCCTAGCTCGAGCGCGTGGATCAGACACCACAGCGACGACGACGACATGACCGGCGGCGAGGAGCTCTCGACCTTGGTGGGGAACGGGGCTACGGTGCACGGAAGAGCGTGGGGCGAGAGGGGAAATGATGACGAGCTCACGGCGGTTCCGATGGTGTTGTTGAAGGGCTCGGGGGTGCGCCGGAGGAAGCGAATCGACGGGAGAGGTCCGGCGGCCGGAGGTGGAAGACGATGGCGTTGGGGCGATGCAGAGCTCGGGGAAGCTTCGGCTTCTGTAGAGAGGACCAGCTCGACGAGGCGAAGCTGCTGGACTACTCGGAGGAAGGTTCCCATGGCTAGAAGCGCTGCGGCTCGAGCTCGAGCTCGTGGTAATGGCGGCAGCAGGAGGGAGGAAAAGATCCAAGAGAAGGGGGAAACCGGTGCTGGGGAATGGATAGAGGAGGCCATGGGGAGCTTATCCCCGTTGTCGCGCTGTCCCGGGGGCTCTGGAGCTCGCCACGGCGAAGCAGGAGGTGGAGGGGCCGCCGTGGTCGATCTCCCCTCTGCCAGAAGGCAGAGGAAGAAGACGACCCTGCCCCTGGTGGGCTGGGCCTCCTCAGGCGACAGGTAATGTTTTTCTTCCTCTTATTTCTTTTCTGTTTTGTTCTGTTTTGCTAACTAATGTTTTGCTATTTATTTCAGCTCCAAAATGGTGGTAAAAACTATTTTAAACACACCTGAATATTTGTTACTATTCCCAACCATTTCCAAAGTTTTCAACATTTTTGAAAATTTAAAGTTTCTGTTTTCAAATTTAAAACTTGAAACCAGTAGATTTTTGCATTTATTTAAAATGCTTAAAGTGTCAAGAAAATAGTTTTCTCCAAAGCTCATTTACTTTCATGATTTATCAGAAAGTTTGAACATTTCTTGAGGCCATTTTGGGTTCATTGATTTCAACTAGTTTGAGATTTCCTTTATTTAAAGTAGTGGCTAGGGTTTTAAGTTTTTCCTTTGCCACTTTCTTATTCTTGTTGAAACTTCTTAGATGCAAAATGCAAAGAAGACATGAGCACAAGACTAACTTGCTTAAGGTGTCAGGGATGTGACAAATGTACTAAACCTTTTAGTTTTGAATTATTTATTCAATTTCAAACAATTTTCATTTTCATAGTTTTGTCAAATTCTCATATATGCAAAAAGAATTTAATAAACCTTTGTAAGAGATGAGTTCTCGTTCGAAACGCTAATACTTCGAGAGAGATTGTCCGTTTTGTAGACGAAGTGCATCCAGTTTTTGTCGTAGTCCTCTCAACTTCTTAACACATGCTACGTGGGTGAAATGATGATAGCATGCCAACTTTCAACATTTTCAGAGTTCATTTGTAGTGCTTTTCAATTTTAGGGCCAACTAGCTCAAAAAATAAGTAAATGCACGAAATATACCAAATTAAGTCGGAAATTGTTTAAATTTTGTGATGTGCCTTTGAATGGTGCATTTTGAACACACAAAAAGTATGGAGTTCAAATAAGTTCAAAAAATGAAATCCCTTTGTAAGAGATGAGTTCTCGTTCGAAACCGTGATACTTCGAGAGAGATTGCCTGTTTTGTACACGAAGTGCATCCAGTTTTTATCGTAGCCCTCTCAACTTTTAAACACATGCTATGTGGGTGAAATGATGATAGCATGGCAACTTTCAACATTTTCAGAGTTCATTTGTAGTGCTTTTCAATTTTAGGGTCAACTAGCTCAAAAAAATAAGTAAATGCACGAAACATACCAAATGAAGTCAGAAATTGTTGAAATTTTGTGATGTGCCTGTCCATGGTGCATTTTGAACACACAAAAAGTATGGAGTTCAAATAAGTTCAAAAAATGAAATCCCTTTGTAAGAGATGAGTTCTAGTTCGAAACCCTGATACTTCGACAGAGATTGTCCGTTTTGTACACGAAGTGCATCCAGTTTTTGTCGTAGCCCTCTCAACTTTTTAACACATGCTATGTGGGTGAAATGATGATAGCATGACAACTTTCAACATTTTCAGAGTTCATTTGTAGTGCTTTTCAATTTCAGGGTCAACTAGCCCCAAAAAACAAAAGTAAATGCCCGAAGAATACCAAATTAAGTCAGAAATTGTTGAAAATTTGTGATGTGCCTTTGAATGGTGCATTTTAAACAGACAGCAATTATGGAGTTCAAATAAGTTCAGAAACTGAAATCCCTTTGTAACAGATGAGTTCTCGTTCGAAACCCTCATACTTCGAGAGAGATTGTATGTTTTGTACACGAAGTGCATCCAGTTTTTGTCGTAACCCTCTCCACTTTTTAGCACATTCTATGTGGGTGAAATGATGATTCCATGCCAACTTTCAACATTTTGAGAGTTCATTTGTAGTGTTTTTCAATTTTAGGGTCAACTAGCTCAAAAAAAAGTAAATGCACGAAAAATACCAAATGAAATCAGAAATTGCTGAATTTTTGTGATGTGCCTTTGAATGGTGCATTTTAAACACACGGAAAGTATGGAGTTCAAATAAGTTCAAAAACTGAAATCCCTTTGTAACAGATGAGTTCTCGTTCGAAACCCTCATACTTCGACAGAGATTGTGCGTTTTGTACACGAAGTGCATCCAGTTTTTGTCGTAGCCCTCTCAACTTTTTAACACATGCTATGTGGGTGAAATGATGATAGCATGACAACTTTCAACATTTTCAGAGTTCATTTGTAGGGCTTTTCAATTTCAGGGTCAACTAGCCCCAAAAAACAAAAGTAAATGCATGAAGAATACCAAATTAAGTCAGAAATTGTTGAAAATTTGTGATGTGCCTTTGAATGGTGCATTTTAAACAGACAGAAATTATGGAGTTCAAATAAGTTCAGAAACTGAAATCCCTTTGTAACAGATGAGTTCTCGTTCGAAACCCTCAAACTTCGAGAGAGATTGTATGTTTTGTACACGAAGTGCATCCAGTTTTTGTCGTAACCCTCTCCACTTTTTAGCACATTCTATGTGGGTGAAATGATGATTCCATGCCAACTTTCAACATTTTGAGAGTTCATTTGTAGTGTTTTTCAATTTTAGGGTCAACTAGCTCAAAAAAAAAGTAAATGCACGAAAAATACCAAATGAAATCAGAAATTGCTGAATTTTTGTGATGTGCCTTTGAATGGTGCATTTTAAAAACAAAGAAAGTATGGAGTTCAAATAAGTTCAAAAACTGAAATCCCTTTGTAACAGATGAGTTCTCGTTCGAAACCCTCATACTTCGAGAGAGATTGTCCGTTTTGTACACGAAATGCATCCAGTTTTTGTCGTAGTCCTCTCAACTTCTTAACACATGCTATGTGGGTGAAATGATGATAGCATGCCAACTTTCAACGTTTTCAGAGTTCATTTGTAGTGCTTTTCAATTTTAGGGCCAACTAGCTCAAAAAATAAGTAAATGCACGAAATATACCAAATGAAGTCAGAAATTGTTGAAATTTTGTGATGTGCCTTTGAATGGTGCATTTTGAACACACAAAAAGTATGGAGTTCAAATAAGTTCAAAAAAATGAAATCCCTTTGTAAGAGATGAGTTCTCGTTCGAAACCCTCATACTTCAAGAGATTGTCCGTTTTGTACACGAAGTGCATCCAGTTTTTGTCGTAGCCCTCTCAACTTTTTAACACATGCTATGTGGGTGAAATGATTATAGCATGCCAACTTTCAACATTTTCAGAGTTCATTTGCAGTGCTTTTCAATTTTAGGGTCAACTAGCTCAAAAAAAATAAGTAAATGCATGAAAAATACCAAATGATGTCAGAAATTGTTGAAATTTTGTGATGTGCCTTTGAATGGTGCATTTTGAACACACAAAAAGTATGGAGTTCAAATAAGTTCAAAAAATGAAATCCCTTTGTAAGAGATGAGTTCTCGTTCGAAACCGTGATACTTCGAGAGAGATTGCCTGTTTTGTACACGAAGTGCATCCAGTTTTTATCGTAGCCCTCTCAACTTTTAAACACATTCTATGTGGGTGAAATGATGATAGCATGGCAACTTTCAACATTTTCAGAGTTCATTTGTCGTGCTTTTCAATTTTAGGGTCAACTAGCTCAAAAAAATAAGTAAATGCACGAAACATACCAAATGAAGTCAGAAATTGTTGAAATTTTGTGATGTGCCTGTGCATGGTGCATTTTGAACACACAAAAAGTATGGAGTTCAAATAAGTTCAAAAAATAAAATCCCTTTGTAAGAGATGAGTTCTCGTTCGAAACCCTGATACTTCGACAGAGATTGTCCGTTTTGTACACGAAGTGCATCCATTTTTTGTCGTAGCCCTCTCAACTTTTTAACACATGATATGTGGGTGAAATGATGATGGCATGACAACTTTCAACATTTTCAGAGTTCATTTGTAGTGCTTTTCAATTTCAGGGTCAACTAGCCCCAAAAAACAAAAGTAAATGCACGAAGAATACCAAATTATGTCAGAAATTGTTGAAAATTTGTGATGTGCCTTTGAATGGTGCATTTTAAACAGACAGAAATTATGGAGTTCAAATAAGTTCAGAAACTGAAATCCCTTTGTAACAGATGAGTTCTCGTTCGAAACCCTCATACTTCGAGAGAGATAGTATGTTTTGTACACGAAGTGCATCCAGTTTTTGTCGTAACCCTCTCCACTTTTTAGCACATTCTATGTGGGTGAAATGATGATTCCATGCCAACTTTCAACATTTTGAGAGTTCATTTGTAGTGTTTTTCAATTTTAGGGTCAACTAGCTCAAAAAAAAAAGTAAATGCACGAAAAATACCAAATGAAATCAGAAATTGCTGAATTTTTGTGATGTGCCTTTGAATGGTGCATTTTAAACACACAGAAAGTATGGAGTTCAAATAAGTTCAAAAACTGAAATCCCTTTGTAACAGATGAGTTCTCGTTCGAAACCCTCATACTTCGAGAGAGATTGTCCGTTTTGTACACGAAGTGCATCCAGTTTTTGTCGTAGTCCTCTCAACTTCTTAACACATGCTATGTGGGTGAAATGATGATAGCATGCCAACTTTCAATATTTTCAGAGTTCATTTGTAGTGCTTTTCAATTTTTGGGTCAACTAGCTCAAAACAATTAAGTAAATGCATGAAAAATAACAAATAATAGTTTGGATAGTCAAAATAATTAATTTTGAAAATAGAAAATAGTTTTGAATTATTTATTCAATTTCAAACACTTCTCATTATCATAGTTTTGTCAAATTCTCGAATATGCAAAAAGAATTTTAATAAACATAGTTTTTAATTGAAAATAACAAAATAGTTAATAGTTTGGATAGTCAAAATAATAAATTTTTAAAATAGAAAATACTTTTGAATTATTTATTCAATTTCAAACACTTTTCATTATCATTGTTTTGTCAAATTCTCAAATATGCAAAAAGAATTTTAATAAACATAGTTTTTAATTGAAACTAACAAAATAGTTAATAGTTTGGATAGTCAAAATAATTAATTTTGAAAATAGAAAATAGTTTTGAATTATTTATTCAATTTCAAACACTTTTCATTATCATAGTTTTGTGAAATTATCAAATATGCAAAAAGAATTTTAATAAACATAGTTTTTAATTGAAAATAACAAAATAGTTAACAATTTGGATAGTCAAAATAATTAATTTTGAAAATAGAAAATAGTTTTGAATTATTTATTCAATTTCAAACACTTTTCATTATCATAGTTTTGTCAAATTCTCAAATATGCAAAAAGAATTTTAATAAACATAGTTTTTAATTGAAAATAACAAAATAGTTAATAGTTTGGATAGTCATAATAATTAATTTTGAAAATAGAAAAAAATTGAAACTATTTGAGAATTTATAGAGAAAATTCAACCTAAATTCAAAGTGACCTCACTTTGAATTGAGATTGAATTTTCTCCATAATTTCAAACATAGTTTCAATTTTTAAATTTGCAGTCTCTTTAGGCCCGTAAGCCTGCTTTAGAGAGGAGCTCGATGGAGATGCTGCGACGGGGATTATAAACTAGTGTCAGTGCCCCTCGCTGGGCGAGGTGGGACTAAACTTATCGTGCAGCCAGCGGAGGGGCTTTAGTCTCGGGTGGAGCCACGACCCGGGACTAAAGTGTTGGGTAACGTAGCATAAATTCAAAATTTTCCTACGCATATTCAGATCTTCCTATGGAGAGACCAGCAACAGAGAGGGGTAAGAGCATCTTCATACCTTTGCAGATCGCTAAGCGGAAGCGTTGCTAGAACGCGGTTGATGGAGTCGTACTCGCAGCGATTCCGATCTAGTGCCGAACTACGGCACCTCCGCGTTCAACACACGTGCAGCCCGGTGACGTCTCCCGCACCTTGATCCAGCAAGGAGGAGGAAGAGGTTGGGGAAGAACTCCCGCAACACGACGGCGTGGTGTCGATGGATAGATGAGGTCTCCCGGCAGGGCTTCGCCAAGCACCGGCAGAGAGGAGGAGAAAGAAGGGCAGGGCTGCGCCGAGGGAGAGGGAAAAGTCTCATCTCCAATGGCCAAAAGTGCCCACTATATATAGGGGGGGGGGGGGGAGGGGCTGCGCCCCCTTGAGGGTTTCCCTCTCCTGGGGGGGGGGGGGCAGCCCTAGATGGGGGCTGGTGCGGCGGCCAAGGGGGGAAGGAGGGGTGTGGCGCACCCCTGGTGGGCCTTAGGCCCACCTGGCTTAGGGTTTGCCCCCGTTTTCTCTTCCCCATGCATTGGGCTGAGTGGGGAGGCGCATCAGCCCACCTAGGGGCTGGTTACCTTCCCCACTTGGCCCACCTTACCTCCCGGGGTCGTTGCCCCCCTTCGGTGGACCCCCGGGGCCACCTCCGGTGGTCCCGGTGGTCCCGACACGTTACCGGTGATGCCCGAAACACTTCCGGTATCCGAAACCATCCGTCCTATATATCAATCTTCACCTCCAGACCATTCCGGAGCTCCTCGTGACATCCGGGATCTCATCCGGGACTCCGAACAACTTTTGGTAACCTCGTATAACAATTCCCTATAACCCTAGCGTCATCGAACCTTAAGTGTGTAGACCCTACGGGTTCGGGAGACAGGCAGACATGACCGAGACGCCTCTCCGGCCAATAACCATCAGCGGGGTCTGGATACCCATGGTGGCTCCCACTTGCTCCACGATGATCTCATCGGATGAACCACGATGTCAAGGATTCAATCAATCCAGTATCCGATTCCCTTTGTCTCTCGGTATAGAACTTGCCCGAGATTCGATCGTCGGTATACCAATACCTTGTTCAATCTCGTTACCGGTAAGTCTCTTTACTCGTTCCGCAGCACGTCATTGTGTGACTAACTCCTTAGTCACATTGAGCTCATGATGATGTTCTACCGAGTGGGCCCATGTCACATCCCTGACACCTTAAGCAAGTTAGTCTTGTGCTCATGTCTTCTTTGCATTTGCATCTAAGAATTTTCAACAAGATCAAAGAAAGAGGTGAAGGAAAACTCAAAACCCTAGCCACTACTTTAAATAAAGGAGATCTCAAACTAGTTAAAATCAATGAACCCAAAATGGCCTCAAGAAATGTTCAAACTTTTTGATAAATCATGAAAGTAAATGAGCATTGGAGAAAACTATTTTCTTGACACTTTAAGCATTTTAAATAAATGCAAAAAGCTACTGGTTTCAAGTTTTAAATTTGAAAACAGAAACTTTAAACTTTCAAAAATGTTGAAAACTTTAGGAATGGTTGGAAATATTCCAACAAATATTCTAGGGTGCCTCAAATAAATTTTACAAATTATTTGGGAGCTGAAATAAATAGAAAATTATTGAAGTAGCTAAAACAGAAACAAAAACAGAAAAAATGGAAAACTCTTACCTGTGGCTCACCTGGCCCGGCCCATCTCAGCTCCTGTCGTCTTCCTCCCCGCCAGTGGGCAGCAGGAGGTGGCCGCCGCGTTCTCTGGCGCGGCCACGCACCTGTGCGCCTGCCTGGCCGCCGCCTCGCGCTGGCAAGCACGGGGATAAGCTCCCCGTGGCCGACCCTATCCATTCCCAGCGCCAGATCCCCCCTCCTCTCGGATCTCTCCTCCCTCCTTCTGCCGCCATTGGAGCCCGAGCAAAGCTCGAGCTACCTGTGCCCCTAGCCATAGGATCCCCTCTCTGAGTGTGCCGTTAGCTCTGCCTCGTCGTTCTGGTCCTCCCTGCAGAAGACGAAGCTTCCCCGAGCCCTGCAACGCCCACGGCACCGTTGTATTCAACCTTCGGCCGCCGGCGAGCTCTGCTCGATTCGTCGCCCCCAGGCCTTCCCCGAGCCGTCTAAACCCTGCTTTGCACTCCCCGTGAGCATGCGGTCCTTTCCCCTAAGCTCTCCCCGTCGATCCCCTCCTCTAGGCTAAGTTCCATCGGAGCCCGACGAGGACCGCCGCTGCAGCTCGTCGCCGGTAACACTCCGATGAAGTGATGCTCCGTCTGAGGCTACCAACAGCCTCAACACGTCGTGTAGGTGCGTTAGGTGCCCAACCCCGAGCGTTTTGACCCCGTATCCGATGGCTTCGACGATGGCCGAACTTGGTCGCCTCCAAGCTCGTCGCCGGCGTTGATCCCGGCCACCCCAGCCCCTAGGGCTTGTTCCATCGTGCGCGCCATCGAGTGGCCGTTCCTCCCATGTAACTCCAATGAAAATAATTTATATATGAAAAAGTATCAGAAAAATTCAAGGAATCTGAATATGCTATTTTCAATCATGTTTGAAAAAGTTACAGAACCCTAACATGTAGAATAATGAATAATTCAATTCTTATAATTACTTTATAAATGGAATTTGGAAAAATATTCAAATTTCATTATGAATGACATGATCACACACTGTCCTAATTACAAATCAGTACCCTAACATGACATTTCATGCATGCTAACATCAAGTTGATCTGAGCATCAGGTCGAATCAATTAAATCGGTATCCGGGAATACCTCGTTTGAATTGATATCCGAATATGATTCAAATCAATTACAAACCTAATACATGTTAATTACAATAGTTAATCACCTTGCATGCCATGCTCATGCATCATCTTGCTTGCATATGATTGTTATTGATTGTTGCCATTCATTTCGGTAGGCTCCGCACCCCCGGATTCCACCGAATATTCGTCTGACGGATATTGTCCCTCCTCTGAGCAACAAGGCAAGCAACCCTTTTGATCATCCCGATAATTACCATGTTCTTGCTCCTGCACTTATTTATTGCATTAGGATCAAATGCTTCAACTGCTTTTGCCACGTTAGTTGAACCCACTTCCTTTGCATGACCTAACCTTGTCACAGTAAATAGCCAAACCTTGCAACCTAGCATACCTGGTAGTTGCTTGAGCTATGATGTGCCTTATCCTGCTATGCATGCTATGCTTAGAGTTGTGTATGGTCTGTCATCTGGGAGATGAACAGAATTGTGAGAATGTGTTCGGTAAGCAAAGGTTGTTAGTTGAACCTAACTTGGTAAAGGTACCGGTGAAAGGCTGTGTAGGAGTACATGGCGGGTTGTTTCATTGGAACCGTCCATAGGAACTGAGTTTCGTGTATGTAATCCAAGACTAGATACTACCACATGCTGGGCCCTGAAATATGACCCCGCTCGGCCTATTAATCGCGTAGTACTCGGTCCAGGAGTTGCAAGTAGTTTCTGGTGTTTATAGTGATGCTGGAGGTCGTGCATGGTGCTGACCTGAGAGGTGGGCCGTGATGCGGTAGGCAGTGGCACGGTGTACCAAGTGGCACCCGGATGGTGGGCTTGGGAACCCTGCGCACATCGTTTGAGGCCGTGGCGGAAACCTCGGCCGGACTTCCATACGGGTTACTCTCAGATAGGCGATAAACCTGGACTAGGTACTAGTGTGGTTAACGGTCGTGGCCGACTCCCTCGCTGGGCTTCCGCTTGAAGGTTGCCGAGGTGCATGACGTGCACATGGTGATAAGTGGCGAGAGCGTGTGTGACGAAGTACACCCCTGCAGGGTTATGATCTATTCGAATAGCCGCGTCCGCGGATATGGACTACTTGGAGACATATGTTGTTCATAGATAACTTCAATGGCTACTCATAAAATTGCCAAGATAAGCGTGAGTGTCGCGGACGGCATTTCTGTATGGAGACGGAATGATTCCACGATAGTGTATTGTTGTGGTGTTAGTGGACTCGTGTGCGAGAAATCAAGTTGTCAAAATTATTTAAAAATGCAAGTTGTCTAGCCACGAGTAAAATGCTGGCTTTCCGCATGAAACCCCACAATACCTTTTGATACCTTGCATGAGTAGTTAGTTATCTTAAAAGTCTTGCTGAGTACCTTCGTACTCATGTTTGCTTAATAAATGTTGCAGAGGTTGCTAATGACCCTAATGGAGGGTTCTTCATAGACATCGATGACGACGAGTAGCTGGTGTCCCAGCTACGATCTGGCCCTACGTTGGGTCTGTAGTATAGTCAGGCCATGTGCCTTCTAGTTGCCCTGTCTGTACTCAGACAGTTTAAACTCTTTCGCTGGCTTGTATCTGAATGACTGCTATTATGGGTCGTGAGACCCTTAATGTGTAATATTATGTGTGTGGCTCTTCCGAGCCTCTTAAATAAAGGTTGTATGTTCATGGTTATGTTGTGATGCCATCGATGTATCTATACATATCGGTATGCCATGCGTACGTGTGTCGTACTTGATATGTATGGGGTTCGATTACTTAGCCGTGAACTTTAGTAGCACTCCTTACAAGGAAATGTCCCTTTGTGATCCAATGAGCCTTGGTAGTTCGCTACTGCTCCGGACACATTGGTTGACCGGCATGTGTCCTTCTTAGCTGATGTGTCTGTCCCCTTTGGGGAAATGTCTCGCGATGTAATGGAGTCCTTGTAGCTTGCTACGACTCGTCTACATTCGCTGATGACCGACACCTGCTTTGTTGGGTCATGGATGTATGTCCTTGTGCGGTACTGCCACTTTGGTTTATGACTAGACATGTCGATCCGGGTTCTTTGACATTGGAATGCTAGCGACACTATTGCATACGTGAGTCAAAAGACGCAAACGGTCCCGGCTAAGGTAAGGCTGCAGCCGTGGAGTTAACCGTGCATGAGACCGCAAAGGGATGCGATGTGTTACACGCTGGATTCCTATGGCTTAGGATCGGGGTCCCGACAGCGTTGGTATCAGAGCCTGACTAACTGTAGGATTACTAAGCCAAACTGGTCGAAGTTGAGTCTAGAATTGCTTTAGTTATATATAAGGGAATTGTTTGTGGAAGGGAATGTAAGACTCTTGTTCTCTTCTCAAGTTATTCTATTCTGGTCATCCTCGTCTTTTCTGCGGGAATTAAGGACTAGGTTACTCATCTTCTTCTAGGCTCGTGTTGCTGATCGGTAGATTATAGGACTACGGGTCAAGAGATATTGGGTTTCTGTCATTCCTAGGAAAAAGGAAGTAAGTTTGATGATCAGAGAGTTGAACTTGATAGTTGAGTGGTTACGCTATTCCAATTTTTGGGTTGTCTCAAAATTTGTTTTTGAGCATTTACAGCCGTTATGCTGCCCAATTTTTCATTCGGAGCTCTAATGCTTTTGCATTACTCTCTATTTACAGATGCCTGGCCGTCCTTCTCGTCAGGTGGTACGTCTGACCAGGTGCATTGATGTACCGGGTCATACGGCCATGTTGGTCAGGGTGATGTCGGTGTGCGGTTACCGCTGGTACCCTGAGTACACAGTGGAGGATCAGTACCGAGACTTCAACCAGAGCCAGTACATCTGCACTGTTAGGGTATTTCCAGACTACCCTGGAGTTGAGAAGCCAATCCATTGGTCCTATGGGTAGGGGGTCACCGTTGACATGGCAGTACAAGATGTTGCCTATTCAATGCTAACCATTATGAGAGCGAGACATGCACTGCTGCAGAATTCAGAGTTCTGCTATGTTCCGGCCTCTCAGCCTGGTGAAGAGGGATACCTCAGTGGAGTCTATTTTGATTCTTCTATGGAGGATCCACTACTGCAGTCCACTATTGAGAATCTAGAGAACAGAGACAGGGATGCTCGTGCTCTCCGCATGGAGCTTTATGCTACCCGTGCCCGTCTGTGGACGACTTTGACGCAGCTGGCACCAGTAGTCCAGACAGGGTATGGAGAGATGGAGATGCTGAACCCTGTTAGGACCCATCTTTCAGCCCACGTTGACTGGCCAGCTATAGGAGGAGTCACACCTCTTCGGGGCCCCCTCTTACCACCAGTCAGGGGACCAAGGCCACATCCGTGTCCTTATGGATCCCAGGGATCTCAGGCTAGAGTGTTTCCTGATCCGCAGGTTGAGCTTCCAGGTCATGGAGGTAATCTCTATGAGATGTTCTATGCGGATGCCTGAGCTGTGAACGGAAGGATAGTATGGTAGTAGCCGTACGTTCACAGTCCTGCGTGATTTGTGAAGTATGCGTATGATGTGAAATGAATTCCGGAGGCCTAGATAAATAATATATAGGAAGCTTGTAAGCCTCTGATGACTAGTTTCATAATTTCAGTAGTTTGCTCTTCGGTTAAGGTTGTACTGAACTATGTAAGGGTGTGTATGAACCATGGTGTATATATAGCAGTTGCTTGTTACCATGCTGTTCGGATATTCATTTCCGCATTCCGTGTGTTCAGTACATTCTTAATCCATAGCTAGTATTGATATGATATTGGTCTAAGCTATGAGTTTGTTTGTCAGGATGGTGTTCACCAGGTTGAACCGTGCCCCTGCTCATGAGCAAGGCGAGGGTAGTCAAGCGTCGCAGGAAGACCTGCCTCATCCGCCTTCTCTGGTGGAAGTGATGCTTGAGGCAGAAAGAAACAAAAGGGAGACCAACCGACTGCTAGAGCGTATTGAGCAGAATACGGCTCGACAGCCTAGGAATGCCGCAGTGTCCCTCAATGACTTTGTGAAGCTGAATCCTCCAAAGTTTCATCATTTCGTCGATCCCCTCGACGCTGATGACTGGTTGTGCAGCATCTCACGCAAGATTCGCTCTGCGAATGTGTCTGAGGCCGACAAGGTGACCTTTGCGGCGTATTTCCTGGAAGGACCCGCCAATCTGTGGTGGGAGAACTTTGAAGCTATGCGTCCCGCTGAACCAGTGGCCACATGGGCAGACTTCAGTGCAGCTTTTTGTCTGCACCATATTCCAGAGGGCCTGATGGACAGAAAGAGAGTGGAGTTATGTGCCTTCACTCAGGGCAAGTTGTCTGTGGATGCCTATAGCCGCGAGTTCGGTAATCTCGCCCGCTATGCAACAGAGGAGGTGTCTACTGACGCCAAGAAGCAAGCAAGATTCCGTAAGGGTCTGAGCCCTGACCTTCGTCGTGATCTGCGCCTCCATGAGTGTGCAAGCTTTCAAGCCCTGGTCAACAAAGCGATCAGTGCCGAGTCTGGTCATACTGACTTCGAAGCCACAAGGAAGCACTCCCGTGACTTTGGCTCGTCTTCTGGTTCCGTGTTTCCAAAACGCAGGCTGTGGGTTCCAAACAGTTCTCTGCCGCCAAGATACACTCTGAGGCCATCCTACGTGGCGCCTCAGATGAATCAGGCCAACCCTCCAGCAAAAGCTTATGGTGGTCCAGCTAGTAATGCTGCACCACGTGCCAACCAAGTGATATGCTACAAGTGTGGAGAACCAGGGCACTATTCCCGTGAGTGTCCTCAGAATGTGGGTGCCAAGCAACCCGGAAAGTCCGTCGGGCAAGCCAAGTCGGGCAAAGCTTATTATCTGAAGCCAACTCCTGCACGTGGCCGTGTGAACTATGTGTCAGCAGAAGAAGCTGCAGAGGATCCCGACGTCATGCTGGGTACGCTTCTTGTTAATCATCACCCAGCGTCCGTTCTCTTTGACACTGGGTCTTCTCATTCCTTCATTTCAGAAAGTTATGCACGGTTGCATAACATGTCTTTTTGTGATATGCCAATCCCATTGGTTGTCCAAACCCCTGGTAGTAAATGGAAAACCTCTAGGATAACCTATGACAATGAAATTCTAGTAGACAGGCTAGTTTTTCTAGCCTCATTGATAGCCTTGAAATCTTCGGATATTAATATCATCTTGGGCATGGACTGGATGTCAGCTCACTATGCCAAGATTGATACTCATTCTAGAAATGTCCAGCTTACCCATCCCTCGGGTGAGATAGTAAATGTCTCTACTCGAGTTGCCAAATGCCAACTCTATTCCTTAAATGCTAACCCTCTTCCGGAACTTGAAGACATTCCGGTAGTCCATGATTTCCCGGATGTTTTTCCAGAGGAACTGCCAGGAATTCCACCTGACAGAGATGTAGAGTTTGTGATAGATCTTGTTCCGGGAACTGTCCCAATAGCCAGAGGACCATATAAGATGGCACCCCTAGAGCTAGCCGAACTTAAGAAGCAATTAGATGAGGCCTTGAACAAAGGTTTCATTCGTCCTAGCTCTTCTCCTTGGGCTTGCCCCGTCCTCTTCGTCAAGAAGAAAGACGGAACGGATCGGATGGTTGTAGATTACCGACCAGTTAATCTGGTCACCATAAAGAACAAGTATCCGCTCCCCAGGATCAACGACCTGTACGATCAGCTCGCTGGATCCTCAGTCTTCTCCAAAATGGATTCGAGGTTGGGATACCATCAAATCAAGATTAAGAACGGGGACATTCCAAAAACGGCTTTCGTTACTCGTTATGGCCAATACGAGTACACCGTCATGTCCTTCGGTTTGACCAATGCCCCAGCCACTTTCTCTCGACTGATGAATTCAATCTTCATGGAGTATTTGGATAAATTCGTTGTGGTATACCTCGATGATATTCTCATCTACTCGAAGAACGAACAAGAACATGCCGAGCACCTAAGGCCGGTATTGATGAAACTTCGAGAGCATCGCCTTTATGCCAAGTTTTCAAAATGTGAATTCTGGTTACCAGAAGTGACCTATTTAGGACACGTAATCTCTGGTAAGGGTATTGCTGTCAATCCCGAGAGAGTTCAAGCTGTCCTTGATTGGACTCAACCTGAATCGGTTAAGCAAGTTAGGAGTTTTCTTGGTCTAGCGAGCTATTGTCGCCGCTTTGTCGAGAATTTCTCCAAGGTTGCAAAGCCTCTAACTGAACTCCTCAAGAAGGATAAAAAGTTCGGGTGGACACCACACTGTGAGCATAGTTTTCAGGAACTGAAAAGACGCCTGACTTCCGCACCTGTGTTGCTACCACCAGATTTTTCTAAGGACTTTGTTATCTACTGCGACGCCTCGCGACAAGGATTAGGTTGCATTCTCATGCAAGATCGTCATGTGATCGCATACGCATCTCGACAGTTGCGTCCACATGAGGATAATTATCCCACACATGACCTTGAGCTTGCAGCTGTGGTCCATGCACTAAAAACCTGGCGACATTACCTTCTGGGTAATCGTTGCGAAATATTCACTAATCACCAAAGTCTGAAATATATCTTCACCCAGCCGGATTTGAATCTCAGGCAAAGACGGTGGGTTGAGTTGATCTCGGATTACGACTTAGGGATAACTTACACCCCGGGGAAGGCCAATGTTATGGCCGATGCACTAAGTCGTAAATCTTATTGTAACAATTTGATGCTACAACAAGGTCAACCACATCTCCATGAGGACTTTCGGAAGTTGAATCTTCATATTGTTCCTCAAGGATTCCTTTCTACCCTGGTGGCGAAGCCTACTCTTAAGGATCAAATTATAGCTAGCCCAAAGCGTGACAAGGGTATATCACGGATCAAGGAGAATATTTTTAACGGAAACGCTAAAGAATTTTCCATGAACGATCAAGGTGTTGTGTTCTTCCAGAATCGTCTAGTGGTTCCTAAGAACCCACATCTAAGGCAGTTAATCCTTAAGGAGGCTCATGATTCTCCTCTCACCATTCATCCCGGTAGTACTAAGATGTATCAGGACCTACGCCAGAGGTTCTGGTGGACTAGGATGAAGAGAGAAATTGTTGAGTTCGTTGCTAACTGCGACGTTTGTCGTCGAGTTAAGGCGGAACATCAAAGGCCTGCTAGCACCCTTCAACCTCTAGCTATTCCTGAATGGAAATGGGATAAAGTTAGCATGGATTTCATTACCGGATTTCCCAAGACCAAGAAAGGGAATAATGCTATCTTTGTAGTCATTGACCGTCTTTCCAAAGTGGCTCATTTTCTTCCTGTTCGTGAGAGTATAACAGCTAGCCAGCTAGCAGAGTTATATATCTCCCGAATAGTGTCTCTTCATGGTGTTCCCCTGGAGATTAACTCGGACCGTGGGAGTATCTTTACTTCTCGCTTCTGGGAAAGTTTTCAGAATGCCATGGGGACTCACCTATCTTTTAGCACTGCTTTCCATCCCCAATCAAGTGGTCAAGTAGAAAGAGTGAATCAAATCCTAGAAGATATGCTCCGAGCTTGTGTTATATCATTCGGTATGAATTGGGAAAAGTGCCTTCCATTCGCTGAATTCGCTTATAACAATAGTTACCAATCGAGCTTGGGCAAAGCTCCTTTTGAAGTTCTCTATGGACGAAGATGTCGGACACCTCTTAATTGGTCAGAAACCGGAGAGAGGCAACTCTTTGGCCCGGATATGATCCAGGATGCAGAAGAGCAGGTTCGCATTATTCGTGAAAAGTTGAAAACAGCCCAGTCTCGTCAAAAGAGCGAATATGATCGTCATAATAAGGTTGTGACCTTTGAAGTTGACGAGAAGGCTTACCTTCGGGTTACACCTTTGAAGGGTACCCATCAATTCGGTATCAAGGGCAAGTTGGCTCCTCGTTACATTGGTCCTTTTCGCATTCTTGCCAAACGAGGAGAAGTTGCTTACCAGTTGGAACTTCCTCCGCATCTTTCCAAGGTTCATGATGTTTTCCACGTCTCGCAACTCAGGCGTTGCTTTTCGGATCCTATCCGTGAAGTGGACCACGAAACGCTTGATCTCCAAGATAACCTTTCATACCGAGAATACCCCGTGCGTATTCCTGATCAAGCTGAGCGTACCACTCGACGTCGAAACCTCAAGTTTCTTAAAGTTCAATGGTCAAATCATTCTGAAAAGGAGGCAACTTGGGAAAGAGACGATCGTCTCCGACTTGAGTATCCTGCGTTATTCCCGACGACTTCTAAATCTCGGGACGAGATTCTTTGAGTGGGGGTGAGTTGTCACATCCCTAACACCTTAAGCAAGTTAGTCTTGTGCTCATGTCTTCTTTGCATTTTCATCTAAGAATTTTCAACAAGATCAAAGAAAGAGGTGAAGGAAAACTCAAAACCCTAGCCACTACTTTAAATAAAGGAGATCTCAAACTAGTTAAAATCAATGAACCCAAAATGGCCTCAAGAAATGTTCAAACTTTCTGATAAATCATGAAAGTAAATGAGCATTGGAGAAAACTATTTTCTTGACACTTTAAGCATTTTAAATAAATGCAAAAAGCTACTGGTTTCAAGTTTTAAATTTGAAAACAGAAACTTTAAACTTTCAAAAATGTTGAAAACTTTAGGAATGGTTGGAAATATTCCAACAAATATTCTAGGGTGCCTCAAATAAATTTTACAAATTATTTGGGAGCTGAAATAAATAGAAAATTATTGAAGTAGCTAAAACAGAAACAAAAACAGAAAAAAATGGAAAACTCTTACCTGTCGCTCACCTGGCCCGGCCCATCTCAGCTCCTGTCGTCTTCCTCCCCGCCAGTGGGTAGCAGGAGGTGGCCGCCGCGTTCTTCGGCGCGGCCACGCACCTGTGCGCCTGCCTGGCCGCCGCCTCGCGCTGGCAAGCACGGGGATAAGCTCCCCGTGGCCGACCCTATCCATTCCCAGCGCCAGATCCCCCCTTCTCTCGGATCTCTCCTCCCTCCTTCTGCCGCCATTGGAGCCCGAGCAAAGCTCGAGCTACCCGTGCCCCTAGCCATAGGATCCCCTCTATGAGTGCGCCGTTAGCTCTGCCTCGTCGTTCTGGTCCTCCCTGCAGAAGCTGTAGCTTCCCCGAGCCCTGCAACGCCCACGGCACCGTCGTCTTCAACCTTCGGCCGCCGGCGAGCTCTGCTCGATTCGTCGCCCCAGGCCTTCCCCGAGCCGTCTAAACCCTGCTCTGCACTCCCCGTGAGCATGCGGTCCTTTCCCCTAAGCTCTCCCGTCGATCCCCTCCTCTAGGCTAAGTTCCATCGGAGCCCGACGAAGACCGCCGCTGCAGCTCGTCGCCGGTAACCCTCCGATGAAGTGATGGTCCGTCTGAGGCTACCAACAGCCTCAGCACGTCGTGTAGGTGCGTTAGGTGCCCAGCCCCGAGCGTTTTGACCCCGTATCCGATGGCTTCGATGATGGCCGAACTTGGTCGCCGCCAAGCTCGTCGCCGGCGTTGATCCCGGCCACCCCAGCCCCTGGGGCTTGTTCCATCGTGCGCGCCATCGAGTGGCCGTTCCTCCCATGGTCTCAACCATGCCTTTGGCCCTCTGTGCGCCATTTCCGAGCCCTCCCGACGTTCTGGTGCTCGCCGGAGGCTCCCCGCCGGCGAGGACGACCTCGCCGCCGGTGGATCTCGGATGGCCTGAGGCACTGACGTGTGGGGCCAGCCTCTGGGAGATTAAGTTTAAAGAAAATAAATTTAATTAATCTGCTAAGTCACTAACATGTGGGTCCAGTGGGTTTAATTAACTAAATAAGATTAATCCTAATCTAAAATTGACCAGAGAGACTGACCAGTGGGTCCCACTGGTCAGGTTTGACTTTCAACGGCCAGATGGACCTGCTGATGTCATGTTGATGCAATAAAAGTATTTTCCAGTATAAAAATAATTCCAAAAATGTTTAAAACTTCAAAAATTCATAGAAATTAATATGTAACTCCAATGAAAATAATTTATATATGAAAAAGTATCAGAAAAATTCAAGGAATCTGAATATGCTATTTTCAATCATGTTTGAAAAAGTTACACAACCCTAACATGTAGAATAATGAATAATTCAATTCTTATAATTACTTTATAAATGGAATTTGGAAAAATATTCAAATTTCATTATGAATGACATGATCACACACTATCCTAATTACAAATCAGTACCCTAACAAGACATTTCATGCATGTTAACATCAAGTTGATCTGAGCATCAGGTCGAATCAATTAAATCGGTATCCGGGAATACCTCGTTTGAATTGATATCCGAATATGATTCAAATCAATTACAAACCTAATACATGTTAATTACAATAGTTAATCACCTTGCATGCCATGCTCATGCATCATCTTGCTTGCATATGATTGTTATTGATTGTTGCCATTCATTTCGGTAGGCTCCGCACCCCCGGATTCCACCGAATATCCGTCTGACGGATATTGTCCCTCCTCTGAGCAACAAGGCAAGCAAACCTTTTGATCATCCCGATAATTCCCATGTTCTTGCTCCTGCACTTATTTATTGCATTAGGATCAAATGCTTCAACTGCTTTTGCCACGTTATTTGAACCCACTTCCTTTGCATGACCTAACCTTGTCACAGTAAATAGCCGAACCTTGCAACCTAGCATACCTGGTAGTTGCTTGAGCTATGATGTGCCTTATCCTGCTATGCATGCTATGCTTAGAGTTGTGTATGGTCTGTCATCTGGGAGATGAACAGAATTGTGAGAATGTGTTCGGTAAGCAAAGGTTGTGTGTTGAACCTGACTTGGTAAAGGTCCCGGTGAAAGGCTGTGTAGGAGTACATGGCGGGTTGTTTCATTGGAACCGTCCATAGGAACTGAGTTCCGTGTATGTAATCCAAGACTAGATACTACCACATGCTGGGCCCTGAAATATGACCCCGCTCGGCCTATTAATCGCGTAGTACTCGGTCCAGGAGTTGCAAGTAGTTTCTGGTGTTTATAGTAATGCTGGAGGTCGTGCATGGTGCTGACCTGAGAGGTGGGCCGTGATGCGGTAGGCAGTGGCACGGTGTACCAAGTGGCACCCGGATGGTGGGCTTGGGAACCCTGCGCACATCGTTTGAGGCCGTGGCGGAAACCTCGGTCGGACTTCCATACGGGTTACTCTCAGATAGGCGATAAACCTGGACGAGGTACTAGTGTGGTTAACGGTCGTGGCCGACTCCCCCGCTGGGCTTCCGCTTGAAGGTTGCCGAGGTGCATGACGTGCACATGGTGATAAGTGGCGAGAGCGTGTGTGATGAAGTACACCCCTGCAGGGTTATGATCTATTCGAATAGCCGCGTCCGCGGATATGGACTACTTGGAGACATATGTTGTTCATAGATAACTTCAATGGCTACTCATAAAATTGCCAAGATAAGCGTGAGTGTCGTGGACGGCATTTCTGTATGGAGACGGAATGATTCCACGATAGTGTATTGTTGTGGTGTTAGTGGACTCGTGTGCGAGAAATCAAGTTGTCAAAATTATTTAAAAATGCAAGTTGTCTGGCCACGAGTCAAATGCTGGCTTTCCGCATGAAACCCCACAATACCTTTTGATACCTTGCATGAGTAGTTAGTTATCTTAAAAGTCTTGCTGAGTACCTTCGTACTCATGTTTGCTTAATAAATGTTGCAGAGGTTGCTAATGACCCTAATGGAGGGTTCTTCGTAGACATCGACGACGACGAGTAGCTGGTGTCCCAGCTACGATCTGGCCCTACGTTGGGTCTGTAGTATAGTCAGGCCATGTGCCTTCTAGTTGCCCTGTCTGTACTCAGACAGTTTAAACTCTTCCGCTGGCATGTATCTGAATGACTGCTACGGTGTAATATTATGTGCGTGGCTCTTCCGAGCCTCTTAAATAAAGGTTGTATGTTCATGGTTATGTTGTGATGCCATCGATGTATCTATACATATCGGTATGCCATGCGTACGTGTGTCGTACTTGATATGTATGGGGTTCGATTACTTAGTCGTGAACTTTAGTAGCACTCCTTACAAGGAAATGCCCCTTTGTGATCCAATGAGCCTTGGTAGTTCGCTACTGCTCCGGACACATTGGTTGACCGGCATGTGTCCTTCTTAGCTGCTGTGTCTGTCCCCTTTGGGGAAATGTCTCACGATGTAATGGAGTCCTTGTAGCTTGCTACGACTCGTCTACATTCGCTGATGACCGACACCTGCTTTTTTGGGTCATGGATGCCTCTCCTTGTGCGGTACTGCCACTTTGGTTTATGACTAGACATGTCGATCCGGGTTCTTTGACATTGGAATGCTAGCGACACTATTGCATACGTGAGTCAAAAGACGCAAACGGTCCCGGCTAAGGTAAGGCTGCAGCCTTGGAGTTAACCGTGCGTGAGACCGCAAAGGGATGCGATGTGTTACAGGCTGGATTCCAATGGCTTAGGATCGGGGTCCCGACAGCCCAGAGATACCTCTCCGTCACACGGAGTGACAAATCCCGATCTCGATCCATACCAACCCAACAGACACTTTCAGAGGTACACGTAGTGCACCTTTATAGTCACCCAGTTACGTTGTGACGTTTGATACACCCAAAGCACTCCTACGGTATCCGGGAGTAACACAATCTCACGGTCGAAGGAAAAGATACTTGACATTAGAAAAGCTTTAGCATACGAACAATACGATCTAGTGCTATGCTTCGGATTGCGTCTTGTCCATCACAACATTCTCCCAATGATGTGATCCCGTTATCAATGACATCTAATGCCCATGATCAGGAAACCATGATCATCTATTGACTAACGAGCTAGCCAACAAGAGACCTGCTAGGGACACATTATGATCTATTTATTCACACATGTATTACTGTTTCCTGTTAATACAATTATAGCATGAACAATAGACGATTATCATGAACAAGGAAATATGATAATAACCATTTTATTATTGCCTCTAGGGCATATTTCCAACAGTCTCCCACTTGCACTAGAGTCAATAATCTAGTTACATTGTGATGTATCGAACACCCATAGCATTATGGTGTTGATCATGTTTCGCTCGTGGAAGAGGTTTAGTCAACAGGTCTGCAATATTCAGATCCGTGTGTACTTTACAAATATCTATCACACCACTCTGGACATGGTCCTGGATGGAGTTGTAGCGGCGTTTGATGTGCTTCGTCTACCAGTGAAACCTGGGCTCCTTGGCTATGGCAATGGCCCAAGTGTTATCACGGAAGAGTGTCATTGGACCCGACGCGCTTGGAACCACTCCAAGGTCGGTGATGAGCTCCTTCATCCAAATTCCTTCATGAGCTGCTTCTGAAACAGCTATGTACTTTGCTTCACATGTAGATGTTGCCACGACTTCTTGCTTGCTGCTGCACCAGCTCACTGCCCCACCATTAAACACATATAAGTATCCGGTCTGTGACTTAGAGAGTCATCCGGATCTGTGTCGAAGCTAGCGTCGACGTAACTCTTTACGACGAGCTCTTCGTCACCTCCATAAACGAGAAACATTTCCTTAGTCCTTTTCAGGTACTTAAGGATATTCTTGACCGCTGTCCAGTGTTCCATACCGGGATCACTTTGGTACCTCCCTACCAAGCTTATGGCAAGGTTTATATCAGGTCTGGTACACAGCATGGCATACATTAGAGAGCCCACGGCTGATGCGTACGGGACATAACTCATATTCTCTCTATCTGTTGCCGTGGTCGGCGACTGAGTCTTACTCAATCTCACACCTTGCAAAACTGGCAAGAACCGTTTCTTTGAGTTTTCCATATTGAACTTCTTCAATATCTTGTCAAGGTATGTACTTTGCGAAAGACCTATGAGGCGTCTTGATCTATCTCTATAGATCTTGATGCCTAATATGTATGCAGCTTCTTCAAGGTCCTTCATTGAAAAACTCTTGTTCAAATAGGCCTTTATGCTCTCCAACATCTCTATATTATTCCCCATCAATAATATGTCATCCACATACAGTATGAGGAAAGCTACAGAGCTCCCACTCACTTTCTTGTACAGACAGGCTTCTCCGTAAACCTGTATGAACCCAAACGCTTTAATCACCTCATTAAAGCGAATGTTCCAACTCCGAGATGCTTGCACCAGCCCATAGATGGAGCGTTGGATCTTGCACACTTTGTTAGCACCCTTAGGGTCGACAAAACCTTCTGGTTGCATCATATACAACTCTTCCTTAAGGTTCCCGTTAAGGAACGTTGTTTTGATGTACATTTGCCAAATTTCATAATCACGAAAGGCGGCAATTGCTAACATGATTCGGACTGATTTCAGCTTCGCTATGGGAGAGAAAGTCTCTTCGTAGTCAACTCCTTGAATTTGTCGAAAACCCTTTGCGACAAGTCGAGCTTTGTAAACGGTTACATTACCGTTTGCATCAGTCTTCTTCTTGAAGATCCATTTATTTTCTATGGCTCGCCGGTCATCGGGCAAGTCCACCAAAGTCCATACTTTGTTCTCATACATGGATCCTATCTCGGATTTCATAGCCTCAAATCATTTGTTGGAATCCGGGCCCGCCATCGCTTCTTCATATTCGAAGGTTCACCGTTGTCTAACAACATGATTTCCATCACAGGGTTGCCGTACCACTCTGGTGCGGAGCGTGCCCTTGTGGACCTTCGCGGTTCAGTAGTAACTTGATCCGAAGCTTCATGATCATCATCATTAACTTCCTCTTCAGTTGGTGTAGGCGCCACAGGAACAACTTCCCGTGCTGCGCTACTATCCTGTTCGAGAGGGGGTGTGATTACCTCATCAAGTTCTACCTTCCTCCCACTTAATTCTTTCGAGAGAAACTCTTTCTCTAGAAAGGGTCCGTTCTTGGCAACAAAGTTCTTACCTTCGGATCTAAGATAGAAGGTATACCCAATAGTTTCCTTAGGGTATCCTATGAATACGCATTTCTCCGCTTTGGGTTCGAGCTTTTCTGGTTGAAGTTTCTTCACATAAGCATTGCAGCCCCAAACTTTAATTAACGACAACTTAGGTTTCTTGCCAAACCATAGTTCATACGGTGTCGTCTCAACGGATTTAGACGGTGCCCTATTTAAAGTGAATGTTGCAGTTTCTAATGCGTATCCCCAAAATGATAGCGGTAAGTCGGTAAGAGACATCATAGATCGTACCATATCTAATAAAGTGTGATTACGGCGTTCAGACACTCCGTTGCATTGCGGTGCGCCAGGCGGCGTCAGTTGTGAAACGATTCCACACTTCCTTAGGTGTGTGCCAAACTCGTGACTCAAATATTCTCCTCCACGATCAGATCGTAGACATTTAATTTTTCTGTCACGTTGATTCTCAACCTCACTCTGAAATTCCTTGGACTTTTCAAACGTCTCAGATTTGTGCTTCATCAAGTAGATATACCCATACCTACTCAAATCATCGGTGAGAGTGAGAACATAACGATAACCACCGCGAGCTTCAACGTTCATTGGACCACACACATCAGTATGTATTATTTCCAATAAGTTGGTTGCTCTCTCCATTATTCCTGAGAATGGAGTCTTAGTCATCTTGCCCATGAGGCACGGTTCGCATGTGTCAAATGATTCAAAGTCAAGAGACTCTAATAGTCCATCAGTATGGAGCTTCTTCATGCGCTTAACGCCGATATGACCAAGGCGGCAGTGCCACAAGTATGTGGGACTATCATTATCAACTTTACATCTTTTGGTACTCACACTATGAATATGTGTAACATCACGATCGAGATTTATCAAGAATAAACCATTCACCAGCGGAGCATGACCATAAAACATATCACTCATATAAATAGAACAACCATTATTCTCTGACTTAAATGAGTAGCCGGCTCGCATTAAGCAAGACCCTGATACAATGTGCATGCTTAAAGCTGGTACTAAATAACAATTATTAAGGTTTAAACCTAATCCCGATGGTAGATGTAGAGGTAGCGTGCCGACGGCGATCACATCGACCTTTGAACTATTCCCGACGCGCATCGTCACCTTGTCCTTGGCCAATCTCCGCTTATTCTGCAGTTCCTCCTTTGAGTTGCAAATGTGAGCAACAGCACCGGTATCAAATACCCAGGAGCTACTACGAGCGCTGGTAAGGTACACATCAATAACATGTATATCACATATACCTTTAACGTTGTCGGCCTTCTTGTCCGCTAAGTATTTGGGGCAGTTCCGCTTCCAGTGACCCTTTCCCTTGCAATAGAAGCACTCAGTCTCAGGCTTGGGTCCGTTCTTTTTCTTCTTCCCGGCATCTGACTTACCGGGCGCGGCAACAGCTTTGCCGTCCTTTTTGAAGTTCTTCTTACCCTTGCCTTTCTTGAAACTAGTGGTCTTGTTGACCATCAACACTTGATGCTCTTTCTTGATTTCTACTTCTGCAGACTTGAGCATCGAGTACAACTCGGGAATGGTCTTCTCCATCCCTTGCATGTTGTAGTTAAGCACAAAGCCTTTGTAGCTTGGTGGGAGAGACTGGAGGATTCTGTCAATTATAGCATCATTGGAAGTTCGACTCCAAGTGAAGTCAGACGACCGTGCAACCCAGACATTTTGAGTATGTGCTCACTGACAGAACTGTTCTCCTCCATCTTACAGCTAAAGAACTTGTCGGAGACTTCATATCTCTCGACACGGGCATGAGCTTGAAAAACTAGCTTCAGCTCCTGGAACATCTCATATGCCCCGTGTTGCTCAAAACGCCTTTGGAGCCCCGTTTCTAAACTGTATAACATGCCACACCTAACCAGAGAGTAGTCATCACTCCGCGTTTGCCAGACGTTCAGAATGTCTTGGGCTGCTGCGGGAGCGGGAGGGTCACCTAGCGGCGCATCAAGGACATAAGCCTTTTTAGCTGCTTCAAGGATGAGCTTCAAGTTGCGAACCCAGTCCGCATAGTTGCTACCATCATCTTTCAGCTTGTTTTTCTCTAGGAATGCGTTGAAATTGAGGTTGACGTTGGCAATCTACAATATTTATAAAGAAAACTTTTAGACTAAGTTCATGACAATTAAGTTCATTTAATCAAATTAAGTATGAACTCCCACTTAAATCGACATACCTCTACTCATCTAAGTGATACATGATCCATGTTGACTAACCCGTGTCCGATCATCACGTGAGACGAACTAGTCACCATGGTGAGCAACTTCATGCTGATCGTATTCAACCATACGACTCATGTTCGACCTTTCGGTCTCTTGTATTCGAGGTCATGTATGTACATGCTAAGCTCGTCGAGTCAACCTAGGTGTTTCGCGTGTGTAAATCTGGTTTACACCCGTTGTATGCGAACGTTAGAATCTATCACACCCGATCATCACGTGGTGCTTCGAGACAACGAACCTTCGCAATGGTGCACACTTAGGGGAATACGTTCTCGAAATTTTAAGAGGGATCATCTTATTATGCTACCGTCGTTCTAAGCAATAAGATGTAAAACATGATAAACATCACAATGCAATCATATAGTGACATGATATGGCCATTATCATCTTCGCCCTTTCGATCTCCATCTTCAGGCATCGCATGATCATCATCGTCACCGGCGTGACACCATGATCTCCATCATCATGATCTCCATCATCGTGTCTCCGTGAAGTCGTCACGCCAACTACTACTATCAGTACTACTATAGCTAACCGTTAGCAATGAAGTAAAAGTAGTAAGCACATGGCGTTGGATCTCATACAATAAATTAAGACAACTCCTATGGCTCCTGCCAGTTGTCATACTCATCGACATGCAAGTCGTGAAACCTATTACAATAACATGATCATCTCATACATCATACATGCAACATCACAACTTTGGCCATATCACATCACATGTCAAACCCTGCAAAAACAAGTTAGACGTCCTCTAATTGTTGTTGCAAGTTCTACGTGGCTGATTTGGGTTTCTAGCAAGAACGCCTTCTTACCTATGTGACAGCCCCAACGATGATATGCCAAAGCTATTTACCCTTCATAAGGACCCTTTTCATCAAATCCAATCCGACTAGAGTAGGAGAGACAGACACCCGCTAGCCACCTTTATGCACGGTGTGCATGTCTGTCGGTGGAACCAGTCTCACGTAAGCGTACGTGTAAAGTCGGTCCGGGCCGCTTCATCCCACAATACCGCCAGAAAAGAATAAGACTAGTGGCGGCAAGCAAATTGACAAATCATCGCCCACAACTTTTTTGTTCTACTCGTGCATAGAATCTACGCATAGAAAACCTGGCTCGGATGCCACTGTTGGGTAACGTAGCATAAATTCAAAATTTTCCTATGCATATTCAGATCTTCCTATGGAGAGACCAGCAACGAGAGAGGGATAAGAGCATCTTCATACCTTTGAAGATCGCTAAGCGGAAGCGTTGCTAGAACGCGGTTGATTGAGTCGTACTCGCAGCGATTCCGATCTAGTGCCGAACTACAGCACCTCCACGTTCAACACACGTGCAGCCCGGTGACGTCTCCCGCACCTTGATCCAGCAAGGAGGAGGAAGAGGTTGGGGAAGAACTCCAGCAACACGACGGCGTGGTGTCGATGGATAGACGAGGTCTCCCGGCAGGGCTTCGCCAAGCACCGGCACAGAGGAGGAGAAAGAAGCGCAGGGCTGCGTCGAGGGAGAGGGAAAAGTCTGATCTCCAATGGCCAAAAGTGCCCACTATATATAGGGGGGGGAGGGGCTGCGCCCCCTTGAGGGTTTCCCTCTCCTGGGGTGGGCAGCCCTAGATGGGGGCTGGTGCGGTGGCCAAGGGGGGAAGGAGGGGTGTGGCGCACCCCTGGTGGGCCTTAGGCCCACCTGGCTTAGGGTTTGCCCCCGTTTTCTCTTCCCCATGCATTGGGCTGAGTGGGGAGGCGCACCAGCCCACCTAGGGGCTGGTTCCCTTCCCCACTTGGCCCACCTTACCTCCCGGGGTCGTTGCCCCCCTTCGGTGGACCCCCGGGACCAACTCCGGTGGTCCCGGTGGTCCCGGTACGTTACCGGTGATGCCCGAAACACTTCCGGTATCCGAAACCATCCATCCTATATATCAATCTTTACCTACGGACCATTACAGAGCTCCTCGTGACGTCCGGGATCTCATCCGGGACTCCGGACAACTTTCGGTAACCTCGTATAACAATTCCCTATAACCCTAGTGTCATCGAACCTTAAGTGTGTATTCGCAAGACAGGCAGACATGACCGAGACGCCTCTCCGGCCAATAACCATCAATGGGGTCTGGATACCCATGGTGGCTCCCACTTGCTCCACGATGATCTCATCGGATGAACCACGATGTCAAGGATTCAATCAATCCCGTATACGATTCCCTTTGTCTGTCGGTATAGAACTTGCCCGAGATTCGATCGTCGGTATACCTATACCTTGTTCAATCTCGTTACCGGTAAGTCTCTTTACTCGTTCTGCAGCACATCATCGTGTGACTAACTCCTTAGTCACATTGAGCTCATGATGATGTTCTACCGAGTGGGCCCAGAGATACCTCTCCGTCACACGGAGTGACAAATCCCGATCTCGATTCGTACCAACCCAACAGACACTTTCGGAGGTACCCGTAGTACACCTTTATAGTCACCCAGTTACGTTGTGACGTTTGATACACCCAAAGCACTCCTACGGTATCCGGGAGTTGCACAATCTCACGGTCGAAGGAAAAGATACTTGACATTAGAAAAAATTTAGCATACGAACAATACGATCTAGTGCTATGCTTAGGATTGGGTCTTGTCCATCACATCATTCTCCCAATGATGTGATCTCGTTATCAATGACATCTAATGCCCATGATCTGGAAACCATGATCATCTATTGACTAACGAGCTAGCCAACAAGAGGCCTGCTAGGGACACATTGTGATCTATTTATTCACACATGTATTACTGTTTCCTGTTAATACAATTATAGCATGAACAATAGACGATTATCATGAACAAGGAAATATGATAATAACCATTTTATTATTGCCTCTAGGGCATATTTCCAACAGTCTCCCACTTGCACTAGAGTCAATAATCTAGTTACATTGTGATGTATCGAACACCCATAGCATTATGGTGTTGATCATGTTTCGCTCGTGGAAGAGGTTTAGTCAACAGGTCTGCAATATTCAGATCCGTGTGTACTTTACAAATATCTATCACACCACTCTGGACATGGTCCTGGATGGAGTTGTAGCGGCGTTTGATGTGCTTCGTCTACCAGTGAAACCTGGGCTCCTTGGCTATGGCAATGGCCCAAGTGTTATCACGGAAGAGTGTCATTGGACCCGACGCGCTTGGAACCACTCCAAGGTCGGTGATGAGCTCCTTCATCCAAATTCCTTCATGAGCTGCTTCTGAAACAGCTATGTACTTTGCTTCACATGTAGATGTTGCCACGACTTCTTGCTTGCTGCTGCACCAGCTCACTGCCCCACCATTAAACACATATAAGTATCCGGTCTGTGACTTAGAGAGTCATCCGGATCTGTGTCGAAGCTAGCGTCGACGTAACTCTTTACGACGAGCTCTTCGTCACCTCCATAAACGAGAAACATTTCCTTAGTCCTTTTCAGGTACTTAAGGATATTCTTGACCGCTGTCCAGTGTTCCATACCGGGATCACTTTGGTACCTCCCTACCAAGCTTATGGCAAGGTTTATATCAGGTCTGGTACACAGCATGGCATACATTAGAGAGCCCACGGCTGATGCGTACGGGACATAACTCATATTCTCTCTATCTGTTGCCGTGGTCGGCGACTGAGTCTTACTCAATCTCACACCTTGCAAAACTGGCAAGAACCGTTTCTTTGAGTTTTCCATATTGAACTTCTTCAATATCTTGTCAAGGTATGTACTTTGCGAAAGACCTATGAGGCGTCTTGATCTATCTCTATAGATCTTGATGCCTAATATGTATGCAGCTTCTTCAAGGTCCTTCATTGAAAAACTCTTGTTCAAATAGGCCTTTATGCTCTCCAACATCTCTATATTATTCCCCATCAATAATATGTCATCCACATACAGTATGAGGAAAGCTACAGAGCTCCCACTCACTTTCTTGTACAGACAGGCTTCTCCGTAAACCTGTATGAACCCAAACGCTTTAATCACCTCATTAAAGCGAATGTTCCAACTCCGAGATGCTTGCACCAGCCCATAGATGGAGCGTTGGATCTTGCACACTTTGTTAGCACCCTTAGGGTCGACAAAACCTTCTGGTTGCATCATATACAACTCTTCCTTAAGGTTCCCGTTAAGGAACGTTGTTTTGATGTACATTTGCCAAATTTCATAATCACGAAAGGCGGCAATTGCTAACATGATTCGGACTGATTTCAGCTTCGCTATGGGAGAGAAAGTCTCTTCGTAGTCAACTCCTTGAATTTGTCGAAAACCCTTTGCGACAAGTCGAGCTTTGTAAACGGTTACATTACCGTTTGCATCAGTCTTCTTCTTGAAGATCCATTTATTTTCTATGGCTCGCCGGTCATCGGGCAAGTCCACCAAAGTCCATACTTTGTTCTCATACATGGATCCTATCTCGGATTTCATAGCCTCAAATCATTTGTTGGAATCCGGGCCCGCCATCGCTTCTTCATATTCGAAGGTTCACCGTTGTCTAACAACATGATTTCCATCACAGGGTTGCCGTACCACTCTGGTGCGGAGCGTGCCCTTGTGGACCTTCGCGGTTCAGTAGTAACTTGATCCGAAGCTTCATGATCATCATCATTAACTTCCTCTTCAGTTGGTGTAGGCGCCACAGGAACAACTTCCCGTGCTGCGCTACTATCCTGTTCGAGAGGGGGTGTGATTACCTCATCAAGTTCTACCTTCCTCCCACTTAATTCTTTCGAGAGAAACTCTTTCTCTAGAAAGGGTCCGTTCTTGGCAACAAAGTTCTTACCTTCGGATCTAAGATAGAAGGTATACCCAATAGTTTCCTTAGGGTATCCTATGAATACGCATTTCTCCGCTTTGGGTTCGAGCTTTTCTGGTTGAAGTTTCTTCACATAAGCATTGCAGCCCCAAACTTTAATTAACGACAACTTAGGTTTCTTGCCAAACCATAGTTCATACGGTGTCGTCTCAACGGATTTAGACGGTGCCCTATTTAAAGTGAATGTTGCAGTTTCTAATGCGTATCCCCAAAATGATAGCGGTAAGTCGGTAAGAGACATCATAGATCGTACCATATCTAATAAAGTGTGATTACGGCGTTCAGACACTCCGTTGCATTGCGGTGCGCCAGGCGGCGTCAGTTGTGAAACGATTCCACACTTCCTTAGGTGTGTGCCAAACTCGTGACTCAAATATTCTCCTCCACGATCAGATCGTAGACATTTAATTTTTCTGTCACGTTGATTCTCAACCTCACTCTGAAATTCCTTGGACTTTTCAAACGTCTCAGATTTGTGCTTCATCAAGTAGATATACCCATACCTACTCAAATCATCGGTGAGAGTGAGAACATAACGATAACCACCGCGAGCTTCAACGTTCATTGGACCACACACATCAGTATGTATTATTTCCAATAAGTTGGTTGCTCTCTCCATTATTCCTGAGAATGGAGTCTTAGTCATCTTGCCCATGAGGCACGGTTCGCATGTGTCAAATGATTCAAAGTCAAGAGACTCTAATAGTCCATCAGTATGGAGCTTCTTCATGCGCTTAACGCCGATATGACCAAGGCGGCAGTGCCACAAGTATGTGGGACTATCATTATCAACTTTACATCTTTTGGTACTCACACTATGAATATGTGTAACATCACGATCGAGATTTATCAAGAATAAACCATTCACCAGCGGAGCATGACCATAAAACATATCACTCATATAAATAGAACAACCATTATTCTCTGACTTAAATGAGTAGCCGGCTCGCATTAAGCAAGACCCTGATACAATGTGCATGCTTAAAGCTGGTACTAAATAACAATTATTAAGGTTTAAACCTAATCCCGATGGTAGATGTAGAGGTAGCGTGCCGACGGCGATCACATCGACCTTTGAACTATTCCCGACGCGCATCGTCACCTTGTCCTTGGCCAATCTCCGCTTATTCTGCAGTTCCTCCTTTGAGTTGCAAATGTGAGCAACAGCACCGGTATCAAATACCCAGGAGCTACTACGAGCGCTGGTAAGGTACACATCAATAACATGTATATCACATATACCTTTAACGTTGTCGGCCTTCTTGTCCGCTAAGTATTTGGGGCAGTTCCGCTTCCAGTGACCCTTTCCCTTGCAATAGAAGCACTCAGTCTCAGGCTTGGGTCCGTTCTTTTTCTTCTTCCCGGCATCTGACTTACCGGGCGCGGCAACAGCTTTGCCGTCCTTTTTGAAGTTCTTCTTACCCTTGCCTTTCTTGAAACTAGTGGTCTTGTTGACCATCAACACTTGATGCTCTTTCTTGATTTCTACTTCTGCAGACTTGAGCATCGAGTACAACTCGGGAATGGTCTTCTCCATCCCTTGCATGTTGTAGTTAAGCACAAAGCCTTTGTAGCTTGGTGGGAGAGACTGGAGGATTCTGTCAATTATAGCATCATTGGAAGTTCGACTCCAAGTGAAGTCAGACGACCGTGCAACCCAGACATTTTGAGTATGTGCTCACTGACAGAACTGTTCTCCTCCATCTTACAGCTAAAGAACTTGTCGGAGACTTCATATCTCTCGACACGGGCATGAGCTTGAAAAACTAGCTTCAGCTCCTGGAACATCTCATATGCCCCGTGTTGCTCAAAACGCCTTTGGAGCCCCGTTTCTAAACTGTATAACATGCCACACCTAACCAGAGAGTAGTCATCACTCCGCGTTTGCCAGACGTTCAGAATGTCTTGGGCTGCTGCGGGAGCGGGAGGGTCACCTAGCGGCGCATCAAGGACATAAGCCTTTTTAGCTGCTTCAAGGATGAGCTTCAAGTTGCGAACCCAGTCCGCATAGTTGCTACCATCATCTTTCAGCTTGTTTTTCTCTAGGAATGCGTTGAAATTGAGGTTGACGTTGGCAATCTACAATATTTATAAAGAAAACTTTTAGACTAAGTTCATGACAATTAAGTTCATTTAATCAAATTAAGTATGAACTCCCACTTAAATCGACATACCTCTACTCATCTAAGTGATACATGATCCATGTTGACTAACCCGTGTCCGATCATCACGTGAGACGGACTAGTCACCATGGTGAGCAACTTCATGCTGATCGTATTCAACCATACGACTCATGTTCGACCTTTCGGTCTCTTGTATTCGAGGTCATGTATGTACATGCTAAGCTCGTCGAGTCAACCTAGGTGTTTCGCGTGTGTAAATCTGGTTTACACCCGTTGTATGCGAACGTTAGAATCTATCACACCCGATCATCACGTGGTGCTTCGAGACAACGAACCTTCGCAATGGTGCACACTTAGGGGAATACGTTCTCGAAATTTTAAGAGGGATCATCTTATTATGCTACCGTCGTTCTAAGCAATAAGATGTAAAACATGATAAACATCACAATGCAATCATATAGTGACATGATATGGCCATTATCATCTTCGCCCTTTCGATCTCCATCTTCAGGCATCGCATGATCATCATCGTCACCGGCGTGACACCATGATCTCCATCATCATGATCTCCATCATCGTGTCTCCGTGAAGTCGTCACGCCAACTACTACTATCAGTACTACTATAGCTAACCGTTAGCAATGAAGTAAAAGTAGTAAGCACATGGCGTTGGATCTCATACAATAAATTAAGACAACTCCTATGGCTCCTGCCAGTTGTCATACTCATCGACATGCAAGTCGTGAAACCTATTACAATAACATGATCATCTCATACATCATACATGCAACATCACAACTTTGGCCATATCACATCACATGTCAAACCCTGCAAAAACAAGTTAGATGTCCTCTAATTGTTGTTGCAAGTTCTACGTGGCTGATTTGGGTTTCTAGCAAGAACGCCTTCTTACCTATGTGACAGCCCCAACGATGATATGCCAAAGCTATTTACCCTTCATAAGGACCCTTTTCATCAAATCCAATCCGACTAGAGTAGGAGAGACAGACACCCGCTAGCCACCTTTATGCACGGTGTGCATGTCTGTCGGTGGAACCAGTCTCACGTAAGCGTACGTGTAAAGTCGGTCCGGGCCGCTTCATCCCACAATACCGCCAGAAAAGAATAAGACTAGTGGCGGCAAGCAAATTGACAAATCATCGCCCACAACTTTTTTGTTCTACTCGTGCATAGAATCTACGCATAGAAAACCTGGCTCGGATGCCACTGTTGGGTAACGTAGCATAAATTCAAAATTTTCCTATGCATATTCAGATCTTCCTATGGAGAGACCAGCAACGAGAGAGGGATAAGAGCATCTTCATACCTTTGAAGATCGCTAAGCGGAAGCGTTGCTAGAACGCGGTTGATTGAGTCGTACTCGCAGCGATTCCGATCTAGTGCCGAACTACAGCACCTCCACGTTCAACACACGTGCAGCCCGGTGACGTCTCCCGCACCTTGATCCAGCAAGGAGGAGGAAGAGGTTGGGGAAGAACTCCAGCAACACGACGGCGTGGTGTCGATGGATAGACGAGGTCTCCCGGCAGGGCTTCGCCAAGCACCGGCACAGAGGAGGAGAAAGAAGCGCAGGGCTGCGTCGAGGGAGAGGGAAAAGTCTGATCTCCAATGGCCAAAAGTGCCCACTATATATAGGGGGGGGGAGGGGCTGCGCCCCCTTGAGGGTTTCCCTCTCCTGGGGTGGGCAGCCCTAGATGGGGGCTGGTGCGGCGGCCAAGGGGGGAAGGAGGGGTGTGGCGCACCCCTGGTGGGCCTTAGGCCCACCTGGCTTAGGGTTTGCCCCCGTTTTCTCTTCCCCATGCATTGGGCTGAGTGGGGAGGCGCACCAGCCCACCTAGGGGCTGGTTCCCTTCCCCACTTGGCCCACCTTACCTCCCGGGGTCGTTGCCCCCCTTCGGTGGACCCCCGGGACCAACTCCGGTGGTCCCGGTGGTCCCGGTACGTTACCGGTGATGCCCGAAACACTTCCGGTATCCGAAACCATCCATCCTATATATCAATCTTTACCTACGGACCATTACAGAGCTCCTCGTGACGTCCGGGATCTCATCCGGGACTCCGGACAACTTTCGGTAACCTCGTATAACAATTCCCTATAACCCTAGTGTCATCGAACCTTAAGTGTGTATTCGCAAGACAGGCAGACATGACCGAGACGCCTCTCCGGCCAATAACCATCAATGGGGTCTGGATACCCATGGTGGCTCCCACTTGCTCCACGATGATCTCATCGGATGAACCACGATGTCAAGGATTCAATCAATCCCGTATACGATTCCCTTTGTCTGTCGGTATAGAACTTGCCCGAGATTCGATCGTCGGTATACCTATACCTTGTTCAATCTCGTTACCGGTAAGTCTCTTTACTCGTTCTGCAGCACATCATCGTGTGACTAACTCCTTAGTCACATTGAGCTCATGATGATGTTCTACCGAGTGGGCCCAGAGATACCTCTCCGTCACACGGAGTGACAAATCCCGATCTCGATTCGTACCAACCCAACAGACACTTTCGGAGGTACCCGTAGTACACCTTTATAGTCACCCAGTTACGTTGTGACGTTTGATACACCCAAAGCACTCCTACGGTATCCGGGAGTTGCACAATCTCACGGTCGAAGGAAAAGATACTTGACATTAGAAAAAATTTAGCATACGAACAATACGATCTAGTGCTATGCTTAGGATTGGGTCTTGTCCATCACATCATTCTCCCAATGATGTGATCTCGTTATCAATGACATCTAATGCCCATGATCTGGAAACCATGATCATCTATTGACTAACGAGCTAGCCAACTAGAGGCTTGCTAGGGACACATTGTGATCTATTTATTCACACATGTATTACTGTTTCCTGTTAATACAATTATAGCATGAACAATAGACGATTATCATGAACAAGGAAATATGATAATAACCATTTTATTATTGCCTCTAGGGCATATTTCCAACATAAAGCCCCTCGCCTGCCGCCTGCCGAAAAGGAGTCTTTAGCCCCGGGTCGTGGCTAGACCCGGGACTAAAGGGTGTCTTTAGTCCCGGCTCAAGCCCCAACCCGGGACTAAAGGCCCGTGCTTCCCGCCTTTTGGTCTGTCGAAAAAGGGTCTTTAGTCTTGGGTCGTGGCTCCACCCGGGACTAAAGGGTGTCTTCAGTCCCGGTTCAAGCCCCGACCTAGGACTAAATCTCCACCTATATAAGCGGGAGTTGGAAATTTCCAACCCAAATCGCCATTTCGTTCTCTTCTTCCTGTCGCTCGCCTCTCCTGCCCGGCGCGGCACCGGACGAACTCGACGCCGCCAGGCTGCCTGCCGTCCTCGTCGCCGCCGCCTGCCGTCCTCCTCTCCATCGCCCTGCCATCCTCCTCCGCCTCTCTCTCGCCGTCGTCGACGCCCTCCCCTCCCACTCCGGCCGGTAAGCCCCCCGCCCCCTCCTCCCCAACACGTACGAAGGACGAGCCGCCGGCGCCCACCGGTGGGGACGCCACCGCCGCCGTCGTGCCGATGAGGAGGAGAAGTAGAAGAAGAAAAAGGAGAAGAAAATAAGAAAAAGGAGAAGGAAAGTAGAAAAAGGAGAAGAAAAGAAGAAAAGGAGAAGAAAAGAAGAAAAGTTTTTTTGTCATTTAATTCCTATTGTTATTAGGTTTCTGCTAGATTATTAGGGTTAGTAATATTTAGAATTAGGTTAGGGTTACAAGAAGAAGAAAGATGAACAAAAATAAAAAAATAAGATTAGGAAAAAGGAAAATAATAAGAGGAGGAGAAGAAAAGAAGAAAAAGGAGAATAAGAAGAGGAAGAGAGGAGAAGAAGAGGAAAAATAGAAGAAGAGGAAAAATAGAAGAAGAGGAGAAGTAGAAAAATAGAAGAAGAGGAAAAATAGAAGAAGAGGAAGAATAGAACAAGAAAAATAGGAGAAGAAGAAGCAGAGAAGAAAATAAGAAAGAAGAAGAAGAAGAAGAAGAAGAAGACATTTCTATGTATATAGATGCTTAATTAGTGTTTTTTAGATTATTGCTTAATTTTCCTATTGTATATGCTTAAGTGGTATTTGTAGAATATTTGGTGAATTTAGGGTTAGGTAGGTTAGTGTTAAATAGGTTATTTGTGTTATTTTTGTGTTAATTAAATTTGTGTTATTAGGGTTAGGTAGTTAGTGTTAATTAATATATAGTTGAACTAGTTGATTTAATAAAAGTACTTTATTTTACAATATATACAATTAGTTTATTTTAAGCCAGAAAATTAATAGAACTAGTTTATTTTTTTAGTTCATTTTACGATGCCTATCCCGCATCCTCGTCGTCGACTCGACGGAGGACACCTGCTTAATCAGAGGGGTCATGTCCGGGACTGGGCTCCGCCCGGCTGGTATTGGGAGGTCCTACCTTCCGGGGGGCGTAGGTTGGTGAGGAGCCAGCCCGTTGTTGACCTGATCCTTGTTTGGTGGCGGTCGCGTGGGCCAGTGATGGTGCCGAGGCTTCCGGACACCGCGGAGGTGGTACGTCACCGTGTCAGCGAGGAGGATGAGCACATCTGTCGCTACATGGTTGCGTTGGAGGGCAGGTTCGAGCATACCTGGCAGGTTCTTCAGGGATCTCACTGGAGCTATGATCCTGTGATGGTTCCTTCTCTTTGGGTGTCCACCGCCCGCGACGATACCCGTCGGGCGCTACGGTTCTAGCTGTATTAGTGATGCTATGTGTATGATAGTATTCGAGGAGTATTAATGATAATATTCGACGATGTACGGACACAAGAGATGATGTAGTTTTGCTTATAATTGAATGCATGCTAATTTCAATACTACTTTATTTTACGATTTGGTTTTTCTTATTGAATGCTCAAATTGGAAAAGTACTCCTACTTTGAATACTATGCAGAAATCTAGGAGTCCCGGGTGGAGCCACGGCCCGGGAAGTTGTTTTGGAACGGAGTTCCTGATAGAATAATTCTTTTTTGGTACAAAGTTCAACAAAGTCCTTTGACACTAGACAATGCGACATATAGAAGGGTAGATGAGATCAGGAAAAATAGGATCATTTTCTACACATCTAGAATGTCGCCATTTTGTTAAATCCTTAAAGGTTAAGAGAATCCGTTAGACATATTTTAGAGTTTAGGTTCTAGCCAAGACCCGGGACTAAAGGTCCTCCTATATAAACGACACTTCGAAGTTTCCAACCCCTCTTATATAGTTTGTTAGTTTATTAGTTAATCAAATGTCCGTTTTTTGCAGAACTATGGATCCACATATCAGGAACCTCGAAGAGGAAGAACTTCTCGAAGATATAATCAAAGACGGCCCCGACGTTGAACCAGCTGAATCTCCGTCGTCATATCTAAACCCCTCTGGATATGGAATTGACGTCGACCAACACGAAGATGAAGCCGATGGGGCCGGAGATAGGTCCAATGACGGAGAAGGTGATAGCTCCACTGATGGAGAAGCCGGTGGAGAAATAATAAAGTCCGGCGAGGTATACATATGAAGTTCGACAATCACTTGTAATATGTGAAAAATATTGGAGATAGCTCTATATTGTATACATATACATTCATTTTACGAATGTTTCTCCCTCTTAGGCCTCCACATCGAGCAAAGCTACGAAACGAGGCCCGACTAAAAAGTTGGATGCACGGACGCATTACACCTTTGAGGTGATATTGCCTACGGGCGAACCCAAGCTTCCTAAGAATACTGCTGACACATTCAAGAAGCAATGCGGAGTTCTCATTAGGGATCACGTCCCGATCAGCGTTCGGGAGTGGAACAAGCGCAAAGGGGCAGCCGATAGTGACTATGTCGCCGAAAGGTACAAAGATAATCTTTGGAATGATCTCATGTCACATTTCAACCTACCAGAATTTGAGAATGAAGACGCCGCAAAAAAACTGAGGGCCAAAGTCAAGCAGTGGACTCTAAAGAAGATGGCCGAACTGTTCCGTAGCTGGAAGAAGAAGCTATGGAAAAACTATCTGAAGACAAAGAAAGTGCCAGTATTCGAGGGGTATCTAGCCAAGCAGGCGAATCACTGGAAGGCATTTCAAGAGTAAAAGGAGTCAGAAGATGCCAAGGCATTATCAGAAAAGAACAAGAAAAATGCTGACACGAAGAAATATCACCACACGCTGGGGCCAGGGGGCTATGAGACTGCCATCCCAAAGTGGGATAAGAAAGAGCAAGATCTGCTAGCTAAAGGCATCATACCTGAACCACTCCGTGATGATTGGGAATTGAGAGCAAGAAATTGGTTCCTTGCGCATGGTGGTTCGTACGACGAAGAAACAGGGGACCTCATCTGCAGTGACGGTCTTAGGATACCCAGGGAGAATTGGAAAACGATAGTGAAAGAAATTAAGGAGGGAAAAAGATAGTTCACTGCAGATAGAGAGAAAGATTTGCTTACACTGGTCCTCGGCAATGACGAACATGGAGGACGAACGCGAGGCTTCGGTCCTTCTTACCCATGGTGGCTTGGGTTTGCCAGAGACCAAGACACTTACAGAAGCCGAGCAAGAGTAAAGAAGCGACAACAGGATGAGGAGAATGACAAGTTCAACCAGTTGCTTTCCAGGATTAACGAGCAACAGAAGCAGATTGATGAGCTTAGAGGAGTAGCGCGCCAGGAAGATCCTGCACTCGATATTACCGGCGCCCCATCTAAGCGGAAAAGCAGTGTGGCTGAATCTGAGGCCCCGCCCGACGATGCACGAAGAATGATAGAGGGCGGTCCCGGCTACCCCGTGGATAGAATCAAGGAGTCAACATCATGTGAACTCCATCAGAAATTCAAGAACATATCCATGAAGGTGGCCGTCGGACAAGCTTTACCTTCTGGCCCTGATGCACGCTGGCATGGCCATGAGATTCCAGCTGGCTTTGCTAAAGTCGGGGTGGATGAAATCATGGCGGGGTTTCATGATATGGAGCTCGACATAGCTGGACCCGAAGATGAGAGGACACTCGGAGAAGTACTGGGTGGAGTCATCCTATGGGACAAGAACTACATCAAGCTTCCAGGCTCGGCCCCAAGGACAACACCGCCTCCGAGTCGTCGCAGATCACCTACACCTCCATCACCTCCAAGCCCTCCACATGACGACGGCCAGCACAACACGAGTCCATCTTGATCACCGCCGCTGGACTTGGGTCGTCCGTCTCCGCCGCCGCCCGCTCCGTATACTAAGCAGAAGCGTGCCAGCAAGAACGCTCCGTCGATGATTTCTAAGCGACGGAGCGCCCCAAAGCGCAAACTGTCGCCCCTCCCAAAGGTACCTCATGCTAATCTTCCTATCAGACCTTATGATCGTACCGCCGAGGAAAACGCCAGGATAGCAAAGGAACATCATGATGCGCAGATGAAAAAGAAGGAACCTGAGCCCTGCCCGGAATACACCGAGAAGCAAATAGCATATGCAAAATACTTCACGACCCTTCCATCACAGTATGACTTACACCATAAGCCTGATGACTATACACGCACATTGCAGAAGGAAGGGCAAAAGAGCAGATCACATGCAAGTGCAAGTGGGAGCAAATCAAGTTCAACTACAAGCAAAAAAAGATCAGACGTTCCTCAGCTTGGACAACAGGCCAAACAGTCGATCCCACCCCTCAGGGTGTTACCCGAGAATGTTCCCCCTCTGGTGCAGGGGCAAGATTTGGAATTAGCAAAGAAGTGGGCGGATGAATGGGGTATCCCGGTTGAAGACATTCTGGCTTCCCAAGACGATAGGTTACCCAAGGCTGTGGTAGCCCCTAAGCCACAGTTTGTCATGGGAGCGCCTTTGGTCAGCAAAGATGATCTCCCAACAAATATGTGTTACTTGCATACATGGTACTTAAGTGAATCAAAGAATGAGAGAACGATGATCGTGGCGAGTGTCCCACGGGACTACTACGGCCGCCCCGAAGAAATCCATATCGACTTTGATGAACTCTTCCAGATGTACAATGTCGACGCCCTCGACAAATCGCTTATGAGTTGCTATTGTCTGTAAGTTTTTCAATTCGTTGTCTACATATAACTGGTTTAGTTATTTCAATTCATTGTCTACATATAACTTTTACTCTATTATGCAGAATGAAGATTCTGGAATGTAAAAGTAGGAACATCCTAAATATTGGGTTTATTGACCCAGATAAAATACATATACCGACACTAACTGATAAACCCAAGGAGACGAAGGAAAACCTTCTAAGGTTTCTAACAGATCAAAATTTCTGTGACCACATACTGTTTCCATACAACTTCAAGTGAGGGTCTTTACTTTGTTGTGTCCATTCACTTATAAGTGTAATTGATAAGTTACTGACACATATATATATATATACATGTGCAGCTTCCATTGGATTCTGTTGGACATTCAAATTGATAAGGGAAGAGTTGATGCCTTCGACCCATTATCGAGACCCTTGGAACAGTTCCAAAGCCTGCAGGACATGCTCCAAGGGTAATTTCAATCATTCTTGTGCTCTATCGGTCTCTTTCGATGATTTTCTGATATATCAATTAATGAAAAACTTAGCAAATCATTTTCCTTGTCGGGCAGGGTTTGGAAGCGGTTCAAGTGCGTGACTCCCGGTATCGAGCCTGAGAAGCTGACCTTTAGAGCGGCTCAGGTAAGTAGTAGTATGATATACTTCTATTTTCAATACATTTATGATGCTAGATTATTATTTTGATTATATATATTCTATTCTCGTAAAGTGCGACCAGCAGCCACGGGGGACGCATCTATGCGGATACTATGTTTGCGAGACCATTCGCACGTTTACCTCTGAGCACAAGGATCACAGATACGACGTAAGCAATGAGCATTCACACCTCTATTTTTACCCGTCATTCTTTGTTATCATGATTGATATTCATATTCATCTCCTCTTCTTATATAGTACACGACCATGAGGGAGAAGGTCCTACGAGAGCAACGCGCGATTGCTGTTGCAGAGAAGCTTGCGACCTTTCTGAGGACGGAAGCTATAGATGACAAAGGACGATTTAGTGTAGCTAGGGGCCATTACTGATGTTGGTCCATGTAATCGAATAGACAGGCTCTAGTCCCGATAATTCAGATCTCCACATAATTGTATATATATGCTCGCTTGTAAGATAAGTTAATCTTATATATTCACGCATAAACATGTATATTTAGAATTATATGAAAACTAATTCCCGAACACCAAACGAGGCATCACGTTGATCTCCCGAACACCTAAACCCTAAAACCCTAAAACCCTAAAATAAACAAAATCTGCAGAAACTCTTTAGTCCCGGTCCGTGTTAAGACCCGGGACCAAAGGGCCTGCCCCTGAGGGCGCTCCGAGGCGCCCACGTGGAGCACCTTTGGCCCCGGCTTGGAACAGGGCCGGGACTAAAGGTTAGGCCTTTAGTCCCGCCCCTTTGGTCCCGGTTGGTGAACCGGGACTAAAGCCCCTTACGCGCCGGGACTATGAGGGTGTTTGGTTGAGCTTCCAGCCAGCTTCCGTCTACCGGCTTCTAAGACAAAAGCTTCTATTTAGAGGCTTCCAGCTGCAGTTGTGGCTTTCGTCCTTGTCACAGCCATAGCCGAAAGCCACAGCTGCAGCCGGAAGCCCCTAAATAGGAGCTTTTGGCTTCGAAGCCGGAAGCCGGAAGCTGGCTGGAAGCCCAACCAAACACCCGCTATAGGCCCCATCCCCACTAGTGGTCTTGATCTGGTAAGCTTGATCCATTGTATGGGATGTTGTCGACTCCTAGCGCTTGTGGTTATTGAAGATGTCCACGCATATGAGTCGCATGGCCGATGAAGTTGCTTTTATCTGTTGATGAAGATTGAAACCATCAAAATCTGAATCCACACTTTCATTTCCCAATGATAGTCCCATGACGGATCATCATGCATGATCATTCCGTGTCGTCTCTTCTTCATGTGATCCATCGCAAGCTTCTAGATCCCTAAAGAGCTCCCTTCAAGAACATAACACCATCGTGCACGCCGCCCCGTGTTAGACGCCAAATGTCGTGTTTTGTCATGACACATGTCCTCGTGAGAAAACTTAGGTGTGAGGCGATCACAACTAGGTGGTAGGTTGAACGGGGTTGGTCAAATCGAGAGGTGCGAGTTCTACCCAGGTTTGGCCCCTCGCGGTGGAGGTAAAAGCCTACATTTTTCTTTGTATGTTATTTATGATGATGATTATCTCGATTACAAGGGTGCGGAATCGCTACCACTAGTCTCAAGAGCTTCTCCATTGATCTTGTCTAAGACTTGTCCCCCTTGGGGTGCCTTGCCCCTCCTTATATAAGTTGAAGGGGCAGACTTACATGTAGAGCGCCACTAGGACTACAACTAGTCTCTCTTCTATTACAAGCTGAGTCCTAGTCCACATCTTGCTTCCCTTGTGAGGGAACTTTTCCTCTTCATGGACCTTCTCTACGAGCCGGCCCTCCAGACCTCTTCGTGAGCCAGCTTTCTGCCGGGTTGCACACTGGGCTTTAGTCCTTGTCATCCAGGCCGACCCGGTAAGCGAGGTGACCTATGAGCAGCCAAGTGATGGGTTGGGTTATACTCATGGCCTGGTAAAACCGTTAGGAATATCCCCAACATTGGCGCCAACTGTTTTGGTTTTCTCACGACATGTCCTCATGAGAGAACTTAGGTGTGAGGCTATCACAACTAGGTGATAGCTTGAACGAGGTTGGTCGGAATCAAAAGACGTGAGTTTTACGCAGGTTTGGCCCCTCATGGTGGAGGTAAAGCCTACATCTTGCTTTGTATGTTATTGCTGCTGATGATGATCTCAATTACAAGGGTGCGGAATCGCTACCTTTAGTCCCGAGAGCTTCTACTTTGATCTTGTCTAAGACTTGTCCCCCTTGGGATGCCTTGCCCCTCCTTTTATAAGTTGAAGGGGCAGGCTTATATGTAGAGCCCTACTAGGACTACAGCTAGTTTCTCTTCTATTACAACCTGAATCCTAGTGAGGGTCTTGCTTTCCTTGTGAGGGAACTTTTCCTTTTCTTGGACCTTCTCCGTGAGCCGGCCCTCCAAACCTCTTAATGACCCGTCCTTCTTTTGGGGTGCGCACTCAGCTTTAGTGCTTGTCATCCAAGCCGACCCGGTAAGCAAGGCGGCTTATGAGCCTCCAAGTGATCGGTCAGATTATACCTCCTGGCCGGGTCAAACCATGGGAATATCCATAATGGCCACCCCCGGAGCATGCCCTGTTGGCTTGTGGGGCCCTCCTCTGGTCCACGGCCTTCTACCGAAACTTCTAGGTCTTCTTTTGGTCCAGAAAAAAACATCAAAAGGTTTCATGGTATTTGCACTCCGTTTCGTACTGTAAACCTAAAAAGCCAAAATCATGGAGAAAACAACAACTCACACTTGGCACTGGGTTAATAGGTTAGTGCTAAAAAATAATATGAACGAGAAAATAAATTCCCAAAAATATCCTAGAATGATAATATTATAGCATGGAACAATTAAAAATTATAGATACATTGGAGACTTATCATTCTCCGGCTTGCTCCATATCGCTCTCCTCATCGAGGCGGTTGATGACGAGGTCGACGATTGAGCGGGAAACCGGCTTGGGGAGTGGGGGAAGACCGATTGAGGGAGTGGCGTGATATGCAAGTGCGTACTCAAACGAAAATCAATAATCATGTTAACTTAGCTTTTTGTCATGGCTTCTTCTCTATCTTGGTGTGGGTCTACCCACATTCGTCATTCCTTCCTTCCTCCATTGGTGTTTCTCCCCTTCGCGTTCCCCATCACGTGCATGGTCTAAAGCATCGCTGTTCTAGGAGGAAGAGAAAAGGAATAGAGAGGAAACATAGTTACTTGGGGAAATGTTAGTCATGAGCGTGGTCCGTGGCAAGAGCTTGCGAGGCCAATGTAGATGTTCATAACTTAGCCGAAAAGGAAAGAATAGTAAATAGGATCGGTCGAACCTTCCTCCTTCTCCTTCTTGTCCAACGGTCCCATAACGACTAGGACGTTGGAAACGTTGGGGAACATGACCTTGTTGTGGCTCGTTCACTGGGGTCATCGACCAATGGATTCGCTCTAGCCTTTGGCACGAGATTTACCAACGTGGGCAATTGCAGGACTAGGCCGCACGCGAGCTCATCGACATCGGCGACTTCACCGTGATGGAGAACTGATCACAGGTGGGGAAGGAGAAGAGAGGAAGGGTATCACCATGTACCTTTCCTTTTTTTTCTTTCCCATTCAATTGTAGTCGTACCCCCCAGGGGTTAGATGGGCTAGCTCGATGGTTGTGATAGGAATGGCCTCGTCGTCTAGTCCACTGCTTCCCCTGCCAAGGTCGTCACCGTGGCCGCGCTGTCCGTGTCCGACGCAGCAGCCACGACGTCGACGGTCCTCATTGTCGCTGAAACCACCATGCCGGTGGCGCGTGGTAGGGCTTGGAGAGGAAAGAGCTCATATAGTGACCAGGTTCTTCTTCCTCGACGCTCCATGCAGAGGGGATGATGATGAAGGTCGATGAAGAGCTCACAATCTCGGGTTTGCGCAAACGGTTCCCCCTGAGTGGCGCGCCAAAGATGTCGGGGCGGGTTGCACTCGATCACCTATGGGGCCATTGGCCCCTTTGTGGTTCGCCGGGGAGATCGCGTTGCATAAAGAGCAGAAACTACGAGGCAGCACAATGATGGGACTCGAGGCATTTACCCAAGTTCGGGCCGTTGAGAAGCATAAAACCCTACTCCTACTTTGCTGGATTGATTTGTGGAAGACAAAGCTCACACAGTATTCTACCCCGGCAAGCGAGCAGTGGAGAGCTACTATGTGCGCATAAATGTTCTAGGGTCTGAATCCTATGCTAGGTTGCCTTGGGACTCGTTTTGTAGCTCAAGGAGCGTCCATAGTGGCAAACAGATATGATTAGATAGCTAAACGTGCTATCATACCTAACTCTAGCACTCAAAACAAAATGCCATAAATGCAGCCTTAGGAGGTGTGTGAGGGTGCGTCCCCGGCAAGCTCCTTTCACCGCTCGAGCTAACTATTTCACCGCAGCTTGACACACCTACGGACAAGTGTCCAAGGGGTATAATCTGTCTTCCAGCATGCCAACACGTGAGCAGCGAGAGTCACTTTGCCATCTCGGAGCTCGACACCTCATCAAGAAGTGACTGGTGTGGCGATGAGGTGGAGCGGTAGCAGATTGGCTCGTGCTTGCCGGAGGAGTGACTTGCCGCGTCTTCTTGATGATGCGTGTGCCTTGGTCCCGAGCAGGTGTCGGGGGTTCTTGGCGTGGTTCGGGACTGTTTTAAGCCGTTGTCTTGACCTTGTCGACGTTGCTTAGACAACGTAGGTTGCTTCTACCACAGTCTTGGTCTCCTTGATGCGCTCCTTGCTCCTCATAGAGCGGCTCCTTCGTCTTGGGCTTGGCCTTGACTATGCTTTGTTGGTGGGTTTTGCTACTACTGCATGTGCATAAGTCAGGGTCACTGGGTACCCCCGTCCAAGTGCACCGCCACCTTTGACTATAAAAGGTGGTTCATGGCTCCCTTTAGAAAGGTTGAGACCCCCTTAATTTTACACGCGTAGCTGCACCCCTCGAGCATTCCTGGCCGGGTGGTGACGCTCATGTATTGTGAATGCATATAATCCACCATACACAAGGCGTAGGGTTTTACGCTTCCGAATGGCCCAAACCTATCTAAACCACCGCATACACATTGATCGGTGATGCTCTTCGTGCATCTAGGGTCCCCACCGTAGAACCGCAAAAGACACATAGTAGGTCCCCTAAATCGTCGTACCCCAACATCTTTGGCACGCGATGTAGGGGGCTTGGTGCGTGAATCTTCACCGATTTCTGTGTGTCTTCAACATTGCCTCCAATGACACCCATGGTGCCCAAAAAGGCGAGGAACGCATCGATAGTCGTCTCATCCTCGTGCAAGTTGTCTTCGCTGGAAGCTACGGGTGACGGAGGAGGGGTCGGACACCGCACACACCACACTAGTGAGCACAGACACAACACCGTGCGGAGCTCCACAAGCCGCGACCCGAACCGAGCCATCGTGGCATCCCAGGACGCATCGGTGGTGTCCGATGGCAACGATGCCACAGGAGCGGCAGCGAATGCAACGGCGGTAGCGACACATCCGCCACGTACTTCGTGCGACAACACCCCGGGGATGACTACCACGGGGGCATGCAAACAAGACCCATGTGCACCACTCACAGGATACACATGGAAAAGCTCGTCGACAGCCCCCTGGTGAGAATGGATAGGAGGTGATGGCGCGGGAAAACGCTCCTCCTGACACTGTCAGGAGTAAGAGAGCCACCCACTCCTTGCATCGCTCCATGACTAAGACCACGGGAGAAGCCCTGTCGTAGCTCCAGCTTTTGCTGCACTTCCGCCCACTCGAGAAAACATGGAGGATTGCAGGGCGACCACATAGAGCGTGTTGAGCTTCACAAACCGCAACAAGCCAGACGCGGCGGAACCTTCGCGCAGATGTGAGGCGACCCTGATGAGGCCCGCCACCGGACGCGACACGGGCGGGGCACCTACAATTCAATCGCCCCCACAACAGAAATAACCTTGCCACCGGACCGACATGAAAGACAAGGTGTCCTATGCTTTGACGGACCAGCGGCAAAGAGAGACCAACGCGAAGTCTTGAAGGACGGGCGCAAAGGAGGACACACTGTTGGGGAATGTTGCATGGGAAACAAAAAAATTCCTACGCACACGAAGACCTATCATGGTGATGTCCATCTACGAGAGGAGATTAGATCTACGTACCCTTGTAGATCGCTAAGCGGGAAGCGTTAAGAAATGCGGTTGATGTAGTGGTACAGCTTCGTGATTCAAATCACTATCGCCCCACGATCCGTTCTGATCTAGCGCCAAACGGACGGCACCTCCGCGTTCAGCACACGTACAGCTCGATGACGATCTCGGCCTTCTTGATCCAGCAAGCAAGACGGAGAAGTAGATGAGTTCTCTAGCGGCATGACAGCGCTCCGGTGGTGGTGATGATCTACTCCTGTAGGGCTCCGTCCGAACTCCGCAGAAATCTGATCTAGAGGCAGAACTATGTGGAATAGGTTTGAGTTGCACGTGACAAAATTGTGTCTCAAAAACCCTAAAACCACCAATATATATAGGAGGAGGGGAGGGGCTAGCCTTGAGGCACAAGGGCCCCAAGGGTGCACCAGCCGAAGGGGGAGGAGGACTCCTCCTCCAATTCGGTTTGGGAAGGAGGAGTCCTCCTCTTCCTTCCCACCTCCCTCTTTCCTTTTTTCTCTTCTTTCCTTTGGTTTTTCACTTGTGGTGCCATAGCCTTCTTGGGCTGACTCCACCAGCCCACTAAGGGCTGGTGCGCCACCGTAAGGCTACTAGGCTCACTCCCGGGTGGGTGGACCCCTCCCGGTGAACACCCGGAACCCATTCGTCACTCCCAGTACGCTGCCGGAATTGCCCGAAACTTTCCGGTAACCAAATAAAACCATCCTATATATCAATCTTTGTTTCCGGACCATTCCGGAAACCCTCGTGATGTCCGCGATCTCATCCGGGACTTCGAACAACATTCGGTAACAACACATATAACTCAACTATACTAAAACATCATTGAACCTTAAGTTTGCAGACCCTGCGGGTTCGAGAACTATGTAGACATGACCCGAGACACTCCTCGGTCAATATCCAATAGCGGGACCTGGATGCCCATATTGGATCCTACATATTCTCCGAACATCTTATCGGTTGAACCTCAGTGCCAAGGATTCATATAATCCTGTATGTCATTCCCTTTGTCCTTCGGTATGTTACTTGCCCGAGATTTGATCGTCGGTATCCACATACCTATTTCAATATCGTTACCAGCAAGTCTCTTTACTCGTTCCGTAATACAAGATCTCGTGACTTACACTTAGTCACATTGCTTGCAAGGCTTGTGTGTGATGTTGTATTACCGAGTATGCCCCAAGATACCTCTTCGTCACACGGAGTGAAAAATCCCAGTCTTGATCCATACTAACTCAATGGACACCTTCGGAGATACCTGTAGAGCACCTTTATAGTCACCCAGTTACGTTGCGACGTTTGATACACACAAGGTATTCCTCTGGTGCCAGTGAGTTATATGATCTCATGGTCATAGGAATAAATACTTGACATGCAGAAAACAATAGCAACAAAATGACACGATCACATGCTATGTTCATAGTTTCGGTCTAGTCCATCACATGATTCTCCTAATGATGTGATCCAGTTATCAAGTGACAACACTTGCATATAGTGAGAAAAACCTTGACTATCCTTGATCAAATGGCTAGCCAACTAGAGGCTTGCTAGGGACATTGTTTTGTCTATGTATCCACACATGCATCTATGTTTTCGTTCAATACAATTATAGCATGGATAATAAACGATTATCTTGAAACAAGAAATATAATAATAACTATTTATCATTGCCTCTAGGGCATATTTCCAACAGTCTTCCACTTGCACTAGAGTCAATAATCTAGTCCTCACATCGCTATGCGATTTACATTATAATAAATCTAACACCCATATAGTTCTAGTGTTGATCATGTTTTGCCTGTGGAAGAGGTTTAGTCAGCGGGTCTGCTACATTCAGATCTGTGTGCACTTTGCAAATATTCACGTCCTCTCCTTCGACGTAGTCGCGGATGAGGTTGAAGCGTCGTTTGATGTGCCTGGTCTTCTTGTGAAACCTTGGTTCCTTTGCTAAAGCAATGGCACCAGTATTGTCGCAGAACAGAGTTATTGGATTTAGTGCGCTCGACACAACTCCAAGATGCGCCGTGAACTGCTTCATCCAGACACCCTCCTTTGCTGCCTCCGAGGCAACCATGTACTCCGCTTCACATGTAGAATCTGCTACGACTCTTTGCTTGGAACTGCACCAGCTTACCGCACCCCCATTAAGAATAAATACGTATACGGTTTGGGACTTAGAGTCATCCGGATCAGTGTCAAAACTTGTGTCGACGTAACCCTTTACGACGAGCTCTTCGTCACCTCCATAAACGAGAAAAATTTCCTTAGTCCTTTTCAGGTACTTCAGAATATTCTTGACCGCCATCCAGTGATCCACTCCTGGATTACTTTGAAACCTGCCTGCCATACTTATGGCCAAGCTGACGTCCGGTCTAGTGCACAGCATTGCATACATGATAGAACCTATGCCTGAAGCATAGGGGACGGAACTCATTTGTTCTCTATCTTCCGCAGTTGCTCAGCACTGAGTCTTACTCAACTTTATACCTTGTAACTCTGGCAAGAACCCCTTCTTGGACTGTTCCATTTTGAACTTCTTCAACACTTTATCAAGGTATGTTCTTTGTGAAACTCATGTCACGCGTCTCGATCTATCCCTATAGATCTTAATGCCTAGAATGTAAGCAGCTTCTCCTAGGTCCTTCATAGAGAAACTTTTATTCAAGTAATCCTTTACGCTCTCCAAAAACTACACGTTGTTTCCAATCAGCAATATGTCATCCACATATAATATTAGAAATGCCACAGAGCTCCCACTCACTTTCTTCTAAATACAAGATTCTCCAACCACTTGTATAAACCCAAATTCTTTGATCACCTCATCGAAGCGCTTATTCCAACTCTGAGATGCTTGCACTAGTCCATAAATGGATCACTGGAGCTTGCATACTTTGTTAGCATTATTTGGATCGACAAAACCTTCGGGTTGCATCATATACAACTCTTCCTTAAGGAAACCGTTAAGGAACGCCACTTTGACATCCATCTGCCAGATTTCATAATCGAAAAATGCAGCTATTGCTAACATGATTCGGACGGCCTTAAGCATCACTACCGGTGAACGTCTCATCGTAGTCAACTCCTTGAACTTGTGAAAAACCCTAGGCCACAAGTCGAGCTTTATAAACGGTCACATTACCGTTCGCGTCCGTCTTCATCTTAAAGATCCATTTATTCTGAATAGCCTTGCGGCCTTCAGGTAATACTTCCAAAGTCCATACTTTGTTTTCATACATAGATCCTATCTCGGACTTCGTGGCCTCCACCCATTTGTTGGAATCCGGGCCCACCATTGCTTCTTCATAATTCGTAGGTTCATTGTTGTCTAACGACATGATTAATAAAACAGGATTACCGTACCACTCAGGAGTAATACGTGATCTTGTCGACCTGCGAGGTATGATAGGAACTTGATCTGAAGTTTCATGATCATCATCATCAACTTCCTCCTCAACCAGCGTCACTACGACAGGGGTTTCCCCTTGCCCTACGCCACCATCTAGAGGGATTAGAGATTCGACAATCTCATCAAGTTCTATCTTCCTCCCACTCAATTCTTTCGAGAGAAACTCCTTATCAAGAAAAGCTCTATTCTTAGCAACAAACACTTTGCCCTCGGATTTGAGATAGAAGGTGTACCCAACTGTCTCCTTTGGGTACCCTATGAAGACACATTTTTCTGCTTTGGGTTCCAGCTTTTCAGGCTAAAGCTTTTTGACATAAGCATCACATCTCCAAACTTTAAGAAATGACAACTTTGGTCTTTTGCCATACCACAGCTCGTATGGTGTCATCTCTATGGATTTTGATGGTGCCCTATTTAAAGTGAATCCAGTTGTCTCTAATGCATAACCCCATAACGATAACGGCAAATCGGTAAGAGAGATCATAAATCGCATCATTTCTAACAAAGTACGATTACGACGTTCGGACACACCATTATGTTGTGGTGTTCCAGGCGGTGTCAACTGTGAAACAATTCCACATTGTCTTAAGTGAGCACCAAACTCGAAACTCAGATACTCACCCCCACGATCAGAACGTAGGAACTTGATCTTCTTATTACGATGATTTTGAACTTCACTCTGAAATTGCTTGAACTTCTCAAAAGTTTCACACTTGTGCTTCATCAAGTAGATATATCCATACCTACTCAAATCGTCAGTGAAGGTGAGAACATAACGATATCTGACGCACGCCTCCACACTCATCCGACCGCACACATCGGTATGTATGATTTCCAATAAGTCACTTGCATGCTCCATTGTTCCGGAGAATGGGGTCTTAGTCATTTTGCCCATGAGGCATGGTTCGCACGTGTCAAGTGATTCAAATTCAAGTGACTCCAAAAGTCCATCAGAATGGAGTTTCTTCATGCGCTTTACACCAATATGACCTAAGCGGCAGTGCCACAAAAACATGGTGCTATCATTGTTAAATCTACATCTTTTGGACTCAATTTTATGTATATGTGTATTATCACTATCAAGATACAATATGAACAATTCTCTCACATTGGGTGCATGACCATAAAATATATTATTCATAGGAATAGAACAACCATTATTCTCTGACTTAAACGAGTAACCATCTCGCAATAAACAAGATCCAGATATAATGTTCATGCTTAACGCACGCACTAAATAACAATTATTTAAGTTCATAACTAATCCTGATGGTAACTCAAGTGAGACTGTGCCAACGGTGATTGCATCAACCTTGGAACCATTTCCCACGCGCATCGTCACTTCATCCTTTGCCAGCCTCATTTATTCCAGAGTTCCTGCTTCGAGTTGCAAATATGAGCAACAGAACTGGTATCGAATACCCAGGCACTACTACGAGAGTTGGTTAAGTACACATCAATAACATGTATATCAAATATACCTGATTTTTCCTTGGCCGCCTTCTTATCAGCCAAATACTTGGGGCAGTTGCGCTTCTAGTGACCCAGTTCCTTGCAATAATAACACTCTGTTTCAGGCTTAGGTCCAGCCTTGGGTTTCTTCGTCGGATTGGCAACAGGCTTGCCGCTGTTCTTGGAGATACCCTTCTTGCCTTTGTCATTTCTCTTGAAACCAGTGGTCTTATTGACCATCAACACTTGATGCTCTTTCCGGAGTTCAGACTCTGCGACTTTCAGCATCGCGAATAACTCGCCGGGTGACTTGTTCATCCCTTGCATGTTATAGTTCAACACAAATCTCTTATAGCTAGGTGGCAGTGATTGAAGAATTCTGTCAATGATAGCCTCTTGCGGGAGTTCAATCCCTAGCTCAGCTAGACGATTTGAGTACCCAAACATTTTGAGCACATGTTCACTGACACAAGAATTCTCCTCCATCTTGCAAGCATAGAATTTATCGGAGGTCTCATACCTCTCGATCCGGGCATTCTTCTAAAGGATAAACTTCAACTCCTAGAACATCTCGTATGCTCCATGACGCTCAAAGCAACGTTGAAGTCCCGGCTCTAAGCCATACAAGACTGCACATTGAACTACTGAGTAGTCCTCCTTACGTGTTAACCAGGCGTTCAAAACATCTTGGCTAGACGTAGTGGGTGGTTCATCTCCTAGCGCAGCATTAAGGACATAATCCTTCTTCCCAGCTTGCAGGAGCAGCTTTAGATTACGAGCCCAGTCTACAAAGTTGCTTCCATCATCTTTCAACTTAGCTTTCTCTAGGAACATATTAAAATTCAGGGTTGCTACTCCGTGAGCCATTGATCTACAACACAAATATTGCAAAGTGGACTTAGACTATGTTTAAGATAATTAGAGTTTAACTAATAAAATTACTTAAGAACTCCCACTCAAAAAGTACATCTCTCTAGTCATTTGAGTGGTACATGATCCAAATAAACTAACTCAAGTCCGATCATCACGTGAGTTGAGAATAGTTTCAGTGGTAAGCATCCCTATGCTAATCATATCAACTATACGATTCATGCTCGACCTTTTGGTTTCATTTGTTTCGAGGCCATTTCTGCACATGCTAGGCTCATCAAGTTTAACCTGAGTGTTCCGCGTGTGCAACTGTTTTGCACCCGTTGTATGTGAACGTTGAGTCTATCACACCCGATCATCACGTGGTGTCTCAAAACGACGAACTATCGCAATGGTGCACAGTTGGGGAGAACACAATTTCATCTTGAAATTTTAGTGAGAGATAACCTTATAATGCTACCGTCGTTCTAAGCAAAATAAGGTGCATAAAAGGATTAACATCACATGCAATTCATAAGTGACATGATATGGCCATCATCTTGTGCTTCTTGATCTCCATCACCTAAGAACCGGCATGATCTACTTATCATCGGCGCCACACATGATCTCCATCATCGTGCCACCATCGAGGTTGTCGTGCTATCTATGCCATTACTACTATAACTACGACCTAGCAATATAGTAAACGCATCTGCAAACACAAACGTTAGTTTAAAGACAACCCTATGGCTCCTGCAGGTTGTCGTAGCATCGACATGCAAGTCGATATTAACTATTACAACATGATCATCTCATACACCCAATATATCACATCATGTCATTGGCCATATCATATCACAAGCATACCTTGCAAAAACAAGTTAGACGTCCTCTAATTTGTTGTTCCATGTTTTACGTGGCTGCTATGGGTATCTAGTATGATCGCATCTTACTTACGCAAAAACCACAACGGAGATGTGCAAATTTTTATTTAACCTCTCTCCAAGGACCGCCTCGATCAAAACCAATTCAACTAAAGTTGAAGAAACCGACACCCGCCAGTCATCTTTATGCAACGAGTTGCATGTCAGTCGATGAAACCAGTCTCTCGTAAGCGTACGAGTAATGTCGGTCCGGGCCGCTTCAATCCAACAATACCGCCGAATCGAGAAAAGACTAAGGAGGGCAGCAAATCGAACATCAACGTCCACAAAACTTTTTGTGTTCTACTCGAGATAACATCTACGCATGAACCTAGCTCTGATACCACTGTTGGGAAACGTTGCATGGGAAACAAAAACAATTCTACGCACACGAAGACCTATCATGGTGATGTCCATCTACGAGAGGAGATTAGATCTACGTACCCTTGTAGATCTCTAAGCGGGAAGCGTTAAGAAACATGGTTTATGTAGTGGTACAACTTCGTGATTCAAATCACCGTCGTCCCACGATCCGTTCCGATCTAGAACCGAACGGACGACACCTTCGTGTTCAGCACACGTACAACTCGATGACGATCTCGGTCTTCTTGATCCAGCAAGCAAGATGGAGAAGTAGATGAGTTCTCCGGTAGCGTGAGGCGCTCCGGTGGTGGTGATGATCTACTCCTGCAGGGCTCCACCCGAGCTCCGCAGAAATCCGATCTAGAGACAAAACTATGTGAAATAGGTTTGAGTTGCACGTGGCAAAGTTGTGTCTCAAAAAAGCTAAAACCACCAATATATATAGGAGGAGGGGAGGCGCTAGCCTTGGGGCACGAGGGACCCAAGGGTGCGTCGGCCGAAGGGGGGGCATGACTCCTCCTCCAATTCGGTTTGGGAACGAGGAGTCATCCTCTTCCTTCCCACCTCCCTCTTTCCTTTTTTTTCCTTTGGTTTTTACACTTGTGGCGCCATAGCCTTCTTGGGCTGAATCCACCAGCCCACTAAGGTCTGGTGCGCCACCCTAAGTCTACTGGGCTCACTCCCGGGTGGGTGGGCCCCTCCCGGTGAACACCCGGAACCCATTCGTAACTCCCGGTACACTGCCGGAATTGCCCGAAACTTTCCGGTAACCAAATGAAACCATCCTATATATCAATATTCGTTTCCTGACCATTCCGGAAACCCTCGTGACATCCATGATCTCATCCGGGACTCCAAACAACATTCGGTAATGACACATATAACTCAACTATACTAAAACATCATCGAACCTTAAGTGTGCACACCCTGCGGGTTCGAGAACTATGTAGACATGACCCGAGACACTCCTCGGTCAATATCCAATAGCGGGACCTGGATGCCCATATTGGATGCTACATATTCTCCGAAGATCTTATCGGTTGAATCTCAGTGCCAAGGATTCATATAATCCCGTATCGCATTCCCTTTGTCCTTCGGTATGTTACTTGCCCGAGATTTGATCGTCGGTACCCGCATACCTATTTCAATCTCGTTACCGTCAAGTCTCTTTACTCGTTCCGTAATACAAGATCCCGTGACTTACACTTAGTCACATTGCTTGCAAGGCTTGTGTGTGATGTTGTATTACCGAGTGGGCCCCGAGATACCTCTCTGTCACACGGAGTGACAAATCCCAGTCTTGATCCATACTAACTCAACGGACACCTTCGGAGATACCTATAGAGCACCTTTATAGTCACCCAGTTACGTTGCGACATTTGATACACACAAGGTATTCCTCCGGTGTCAATGATTTATATGATCTCATGGTCATAGGAATAAATACTTGACATGCAGCAAGCAATAGCAACAAAATGACACGATCACATGTTACGTTCATAGTTTGGGTCTAGTCCATCACATGATTCTCCTAATGATGTGATCCAGTTATCAAGTGACAACACTTGCATATAGTCAGAAAACCTTGACTATCCTTGATCAACTGGCTAGCCAACTAAAGTCTTGTAGGGACATTGTTTTGTCTATGTATCCACACATGCATCTATGTTTTCATTCAATACGATTGTAGCATGGATAATAAACGATTATCTTGAAATAGGAAATGTAATAATAACTATTTGTCATTGCCTCTAGGGCATATTTGCAACACACACACTACCATCGAGAGGCAACGGGAGACACGTCGCCAATCGAATGGCCTTGCGGATCCGGCCATTGACGAGCCTGCACACGTGGGGTCCCCGGTAGCCTACCTTACAAGGTAGGTTGCCCGGCATTCACTCGCAAGTTGCGTTAAGCCCGTTGGCCCTCGAGCAGAGCCTTCCAGCCAGAGTTGCCGGATAAATACGATGGTGAGATTCGTCCATCAGATTTCCTTGGTATCTACACCACAACGATGCAGGCTACCGGGGGACGCGACGAAAAGGTGATGGCCAACTACTTCCCGCTGGCACTCAAGCCCAACGTGAGGAGTTGGCTGATGAACTTGCCGGAGGGATATATTTCCTCTTGGGAAGATATGTGCAACTAGTTCGTTGGCGCATACCATGGGGCCCACAAACTTCCAAGGAAGCCCAACGATCTACATGTGCTCCCCAAAGAGATGGCGAGACACTCTGCAAGTACATTTAGATGTTCAACTGCGTACATCATAACATCCCAGACATCCATCCCGCCATGATGATTGCTGAGTTCCATACGAACGTATGCAATCGTCGGATGCGTGAGGAGATGAGCATCAACAAGGTGCGGGCTGTCGCCGACCTCTGTGCTCTGGCTGACAAGTGTGCACAAGCAGAAGGAGGAATAAGACTCCCCGGGGAGGATGCTGGCATAAAAGTCGACACTGACGATGACGAGGGTGCGCCCGCCTCAATGAAAAAGGGGTGGAAGCACAAACGCAAGGCAATCATCGCTCTTGAAAGCACCAGCAACTCCAAAGCCGGCAAGAAGGCCAAGTCCGAGAGGTCTTGCAAGGACGTTGCCACATGCTCCGGAGGCGACGAGGCCACGATAGGAGAAAAGACCGACAGGCCATACTGCAAGATCTACCTCACCAAGGGCCATGACATCACTGAATGCCGCCAAGTAGAACAGCTTGCCGAGAAGCAGAAACAAGAGTATGAAAGGAGCGACAACGAGAAGGGCCAAGATAATAACAGTGGATCTGACAAGAATAACCGTGTGATGGGTTCTACTAGGTGCATCGCATGCGAATTCAAATTTTCCTACGCGCAGAACATCCAGGAACATGTTTTGGAGATGGATCACACATCGTTACCACTAGACGCGCAGTGTCGTGCAATGGAAGTAGAGTTGGGGCAGCACGTCCACGTGGTCCGTCTCCTCCTCGTCCGATCTCCCTCAAATAGTCGATCGCCTAATCGTCTCCCTCGAACAGCTGGACGTCGGATCCCACGTACAGGTTCACTGGAGCGGCGCAGGTACACCGCGTGTGCAGGAGTAACACCGTGCGACGGACTGCTAGGTCCGGATCACACAGTTGGTGGCGGCGAGTGGAGGTGGCTAGGTGCAACACATGCACAACCCTAATGATGGCGCCGAAGCGATCAATCGAATAAGTGTGCCGCACCTCCACTATATATAGGCGTCCTGCACAGGCTCAACTCTTGGGCCTCGCATGGACCCTAAAGCCTACGTTTTCCTCCCCTTAAGCGCGTGACCCTTTAGGTTCTCGTTCACTTGGTCGCGAGTCAGACCACGTCCAACTCAGCTAGTCGGTAGCGGCCTCTAGCAAGGCGTGCCGACTCCAAGCGTCCGACGAAGCTGGTTAGGTGAACATGTACTTCATACTTCTGTTCCCTCTGCCACATGATATACATTGTCGTGCTCAAGGAAACATGGTCATCCTTGTTGGTGCACGACCACTTTCTCGTTCTGGTGAATCTGACCAACGTTCGGATTATCTCATAATCCTCATCGCATGGCCATGCTTATCCATGTCAGATCACCCATGGGCCCACAGTATATCTCTCCTAGTCGAGGGGGAAATTCCATCTTGCTCGACCACGTCTCGCAACATGGGTCTGGACAAGCCCGAAGCCTACCTTTGTAACTACCCAGTCACGGAGTAGCGTTTGGTCGGCCCAAAGCAAGTCTATCACCATCCCGAGTACATGCACCAGCTCATGTCTTAGTACATAGAACATATGTTGTACTAGACACTCACAAATGACCTATCGCTGCGTCTCATAGTTGGGTTTGCCCAACTCAGACCTTATCTCGACTCGGATCGTACTACGTCAAATCCGATCAGATCTTTCTGAGTCCATATTATCGGGTTAGCATCCAATTCTACATACTCAATGAGGTCGGACCATCCATTGTATCTTATGTGAGTCTAGTTGGTTGCGCGTCCACACAACTATTCGACTAGGGACCATTTAGGACAGTCATCATACAATGTATAGTCTCACAAACAAGTCACGTACTTGTTAATACACATAATTGATAATGTCCAAGGACTATCTTTATTCATAAACACATAGGAAATGTCATCATACATGATTGCCTCTAGGGCATACCTCCAAAAGTGTCCCACTTTCTCTAGAGTCAATAAAATAGACATCGATGCCCATAGGTCTAACATGCCCCTCATGCTTAGGTTGTGGAAGCGGCTTAGTCAATGGATCTGCGACATTTACATCCCTATGAATCTTGCATAAATTAGTATCACCATTCTGTACGAGCTTTCATATCAGGTGATACTTTCGGTCTATGTGTCTGGTCTTGTGGTGTTGTCTCGGCTCCTTGGCCCATGTAATGGCACCTGAATTATCGCAATAAAGGTCCAACGGTTTTGACCAGCCCAGGAACACAACAAGATCCTCCAGGAACTTTCGAATACAAACACCTTCCTTTGCAACTTCACAAGACGCAATGTATTCGGCCTCTATTGTGGAGTCGGCCACCGTATCTTGCTTGGTACTCGTCCAGCTCACTCCTCCTCCATTCATGACATACACGAATCGAGTTTGCGATTGACAATCATCCCTGTCGGTTTGGAAACTAGCATCAATGTAATCGTTTACGGTGAGCTCCTCGTCACCTCCATAAACTAGGTACATCTCTTTAGTCCTTTTTAGGTACTTCAAGATAGATTTCACCGGTGCCCAGTGACTTTCACCTGGGTTGGCCTGGTATCTTCTTGTTAAGCTTATTGCATAGGCAACATCAGGTCGTATACATAGCATGGCATACATTATGGATCCTATTGCCAAAGCATATGGAATCCTACTCATCCGGTTTCGCTCATCAGAAGTCGTAGGACACTGAGTCTTGCTAAGCCTTATACCATGTGAGACGGGCAAGAACCCTTTCTTGGCCTCACTCATGTTGAACCGCTTCAACACTTTGTCTATGTACGTGCTCTCTCTTAAGCCAAGCAACCTCCTCGATCTATCTCTATAGATCTTGATGCCTAAAATGTACACTGCCTCTCCAAGGTCCCTCGTTGAAAACTTTCCATTCAATGATTCCTTGACTGAGTTCAGCATCGAAACATCATTTCCATCCAGTAGTATGTCATCCACATACAAGATCAAAAATACAACCGAGCTCCACTATACTTCTTGTATAAACAATAGCCCTCTTCGTTCTTGATGAAACCAAGGTCAACAATGAGTTCATCAAAACGAATATTCCAACTCCGAGCTGCTTGCCTCAATCAATAAATGGATCTCTTAAGCTTGCATATTTCACTAGCGTTAGCTGGATCAACAAAATCTTTAGGGTGTATCATGTATATATCCTCTTTTAAGTTTCCATGAAGGAAAGTCGTTTTGACATCCATCTCCCATATCTCATAATCGAAATATGCAGCTATAGCTAGCATGATCCTCACCGACTTCAGCATCGCTACCGACGAGTAGGTCTCGTCATGGTCAATTCCTTGAACTTGTCCATAACCTTTAGCGACAAGCTGAGCATTATGGATCTGAACATTTCCATCCACATAGGTTTTCTTCTTAAAGACCAATGGCTACTACGCCAGGCGGCGGATCAACCAAGTCTTGGACTTGATTATCATCCATGGACTTTAACTCGGATCTCATGGCCTCAAGCCATGCCTCGGAATCTGGGCTTACCATCGCTTCCGCATATGTGGCCGGCTCATAGCTTTCTAGCAACAATACACCATGCACTTTGCGCAATTTGTCCGGCCTCTGTGGCTTAGGTGCTGACTCCACTACGGGTTCCCTAACCGACTCTAGTATGATCTCATCACCAGCCGAGTCATCCTCGAGTGGCTCTCGAATTTCTTTGAGTTGCACTGTTCTCCCATTGGCCTCCCGACTGAGAAACTCTTTCTCTAGGAAAAACCTGTTCCCAGCAACAAACACTTTGTTCTCTTCTTGGTTGTATAAGATGTATCCCAAGGTCTCCCTCAGATATCCCATGAATATGCATTTATCCGACTTAGGTGTAAGTTTGTCTGACATGAGTCGCTTGACAAATGCTTCACAACCCCAAATCTTTAGAAAAGACAAACTAGGACTCTTACCACTCCACATCTCATGTGGTGTCTTGTCTACGGATTTTTATGGTACCCTGTTAAGTGTGAAAGCAACAGTTTCTAGAGCGTATCCCCAGAATGACAAGGGTAAATCCGATTTTCTCATCATCGATCGGACCATGTCCAACAAGGTTCGATTTCTCCGTTCTGACAAGTTGTTTCTTTGCAGTGTACCCGGAGGTGTTAGCTGAGGTACTATACCTCGGCTTTTCAAATGATCATCAAAATCATGGCTCATGTACTCACCTCCACGATCTGATCATAGGAGCTTTATCGTCTTGCTAAGCTGATTTTCAACCTCGTTCTGGAACTTTTTGAACTTTTCAAAAGTCTCTGACTTATGCCTCATCAAATAGATATATCCATATATACTCAAGTTGTCAGTAAAAGTCACGAAGTACTGATAGCCACCTCTAGAAGTTGTGCTCATTGGACCACACACATCACTGTGTATAAGCTCCAACAGCTCGGACGCCCTCTCGCATCTCTTTGCAAAAGGTGACTTAGTCATCTTGCCCAGCAAGCATGATTCGCATGTCTCGAACGACCCAAAGTCAGACAAAGTTAGGAGTCCATCATCATGGAGCTTCTTCATGTGTTTCAAACTAATGTGTCCAAGCCGACAATGCCAGAAGTATGTGGGATTTATCTCGTTAGGCTTATGCCTCTTGAGATTCATGTTATAGACTCGTTCTATTTCTAGATTCAAAATAAATAACCCATCTACAATGGGTGCATAGCCGTGAAACATTCCATTCAAATAAAATGAACAACCATTGTCCTTTAAATTGAATTCATAACCCTGACTCATCAAGCATGAGGCAGAAATGATGTTTCGACTAAGTGCAGGAATGTAATAAGAGTTATTCAATTCCAAAATAAATCTAGAAAGAAGCTGCAGCTGCATCATGCCGACCTCCAATGCAGCAACTCTTGCTTCATTGCCGACCCTTATGGCAATCTCCCCTTGTGCCACATGCCTAGTTCTTACTGGTCCCTGCATCGAGTTGCAAATATGAACAACCAATCCGGTATCAAATACCAAAGAGCTACTAAGTATGTCAGCAAGGTAAATGTCTATAACATATGTAACAAGTGTACCTTTTCCTATAGAAGCATCTCCGGCCTTCTTGCCATGCTCAGCAAGCCACTTGCTACAATTCCTCTTCCAGTGACCAGCTTCCTTGCAATGATAGCAAATGGTCTTTGAGTTTGGTTCGGACTTCATCTCAGCGGCGGAGACAACCTTCTCAATGCCCTTTGCCTTACCCTTTTTCTTCGACCAACTCTTCTTGAACTTTGTTCAGTTCTGCACCATCAACACTTGATGCATGGCTTTCCTAATATCTTGCTCTACCACCTTGAGCATCCCATGCAATTCAGTGAGCTTCTTATCCATGCCATGCATATGATAGTTTGAGGTGAACATCCCATAGCTAGCTGGAAGAGAACCCAGAACTGCATAAATAGCCAGCTCATTCGAGAGCGCGAAGCCCAAACGATCCAAAGCTTGCACGTATCTGATCATCTTGATCACATGCGGGCTCAGTGGATCACCTTCCTTCAGCTTGCAATCCATCAAGGATCACTAGAGGTCAAACCTTTCGGTCCTAGCCTACACCTGAAACATGTTGTTGAGACTCTCGATCATATCGAAAGTTGCAATGTCTTTGAAATGTTGTTGCAAATCGGGCTCCATACAAGCCAACATGAGGCAACTGATCTCGTTCGATTCATCAACGAGTTTATCATAGGCATTCTTGGTTGTGGCATTAGCATTATCGACAGGTATTTGTGGAAGTGGATCCTCTAGAACATGTTCCTTTTTATCGTGCTTGAGAACATTTCTCAGATTTCTATACCAGCTGGTATAGTTTGTTCCATTTAGTTTATCCTTTTCCAAAATTGATTTCAATGCAAAGTTTTGGTCAGATGGTGCCATTGATCTACAACAGAAAATATGCAATCACTAAGCAATGTGTTTACGTAGACTAATTCAAGCCTTAAATAGAACTACACCCGCTGAAGTCGGCATCCCTCCGCAAACTCTCACTGATTCAGGATCCGTCTAGCGCGAGCGACTAGTGAGCTTTAACATCACTACTAGCCAACTTGCCTATTCGGTAAGCAACACCTTGCGAATTGTATCTCTTTATGACTCCTGCCGGTTGGGTAGGTATCTTATACCCCGGCCCCCAATCTTGTTTGCCACAAGGCCCAAAACCGTTTTGATAGCCTTGTCAAGTAAACCTGATGCACTGCATGTCCGTGTCCGACACGAACCCTCCAGTTCAAAGACACCTAGTAGAACCTCAATTTTTTTAGCCCACCACTAGACGTACTTGGCGTGCAAAGGTGCAACATCCGGAATGGCAATGTGATTGATATTAATGAGGGATCTTTCTACACTCTAACATGCATAGAAAAGAAGAAGCAATAGCAATCACATATAAACATAAATATGTGAAATAGTATGGCTCCTTCATGGACGTCCTTCCAGGACGGCTCCAACTCTGATGGCCAGGGCGAAACTCCATCATGTTCGTCACGCCGGGACGCCAAAGCCTCAAACTTGATCTATGTCCTCCAACTACTACAACTAGTAATGAATTTACAAAGAATCACAAGTCGACACGCATGCCGTTATACAATAAAATGACAGCACTTTGGCTCTTGCCGGCTGAAAATCATGACACGCAGGTCATGTTAAATTACACACATGTATCACATAAATATGAGCCATACTATTCACATCAAACCTGCAAAACAAACATATGCATAGAACCGCATTCTACCGGTTTGTGTGATCGTGTACGAAATACACGGTGCTATGCACACGATGGTCCCGCTAGTCGGTTAGTAGGCGAGGTTCGAAGGGGCATTCTACGCACACGTTTTTAGAAATCACACATCTTATCTGTACTCCGATCACGCCGAATTTTTTGATCTAACCGATCTTATCGATCATCACGAACCCGATTCAGACTTTTTGTTTCACTGTTAACCCCGATGGCAGAAACCGACAGTAGGGTAGGTTGTGTCACAACCTCATCGATTCTGATTGACAGAAAACATTGCCTCAACGGCCCCAATATGCAGTTGATCTCATCAACCATGCACATAGTCGATCTCAAGAACGACGATGGATCTCATCAGCTGCTTCCACATATCAAATATGCATCCGATCTGAAACCAAAACCACTAGCACAGGCTCTGATACCACTGTTGGGTTCTACCGTAGGTGAATCGCATCTGAATTAAAAATATCTTACGCGCAGAACATCCAAGAACATGCTACGGAGATGGATCACAAATCGTTACCACTAGACGCGCAATGCTGTGCAGTGGAAGTAGAGTTGGGGCAGCACGTCCATGTGGTCCGTCTCCTCCTCTTCTGATCTCCCTCGAACAGCCGGTCGCTGGATCGTCTCCCATGAACAGTCGGTCGCCGGATCTCACGTACAAGTTCGCCAGAGCGGCGTAGGTGCACCGCCTCTAACGGTATCCGTGCGTGCAAGAGGAACACCGTGCGGTGGACTGCTAGGTCCGAATCACACAGTTGGCGGCAGCGAGTGGAGGTGGCTAGGTGCAACACATGCACAGCTCTAATGACGGCGCCGAAGCGATCAATCAAATAAGTGTGCCGCACCTCCACTACATATAGGTGTTCGGTGCAGGCTCAACTGTTGGGACTCGCATGTACCCTAAAGCCCACATGTTCCTTCCCTTAAGAGCGCGACCCTTTAGGTTCTCGTTCACTTGGTCACGAGTCAGACCACGTTCGACTCAGCTAGTCGGTAGCGGCCTCTAGCAAGGCGTGACGACTCCAAGTTTGTGACGAAGCTGGTTAGGCGAAGCTATACTTCATACTTTGGTTCCCTTTGCCACACGATATACGTTGTCGTGCTCAAGGCAACATGGTCATTCTTGTTGGTGCAGGACCTCTTTCTCATTCCGGTGAATCTGACCAACATTCGGATTATCTCAAATCCACATCACATGGCCATGTTTATCCAAGTGAGATCACCCGAGGGGCCCAGAGTATATCTCTCCTAGTCGGAGGGGCAAATTCCATCTTGCTCGACCACGTCTCGTAGCATGGGTCTGGACAAACCCGAAACCTACCTTTGTAACTACCTAGTCACGGAGTAGTGTTTGGTCGGCCCAAAGCAAGTTTGTCACCATCCCGAGTACATGTGCGAACTCAGGTCTTACGACATAGAACGTATGTTGTACTAGAGACTCACAGATGACCTTCGTTGCGTCTCATAGTTGGGTCTGTCCAACTCAGATCTTCTCTCGACTCGGATCCGACTACGTCGAATCCGACCAGATCTTTTTGAGTCCATATTGTACGGCTAGCATCCAATGCTACATGGTCAGTCAGATCGGACCATCCACCGTATCATATGCCAGTCTAGTTGGTTGCGAGTCCACTCAACTCTTTCGACTAGGGACCATATAGGACAGTCATCATACAATGTATAGCTTCACAAACAAGTCACGTACTTGTTAATACACATCATTGATAATGTCCAAGGACTACATTTACTCATAAACACATAAGAAATATCATCATACATGATTACCTCTAAGGAATATCTCCAACACCGTGGAGGCCGCCGTGGCAAGGCCAAGCAGCAAAAGGAGATGTGTGCTCAAGGCCGAGACAAGAAATTTGATGATGAGGATGTGGATGATGACGAGGATGAAGAAGGATCTCATGGCCAAGAGTTCCACAAGGCTATGGATGCTATGTGCGTTGACGGAGGCACATTGATACGTCTCCAACATATCTATAATTTTTATAGTTCCATGCTGATATATAATCATTCTAGAATACTTTTGGGGTATTTATTTACCAATTGATTTTATTTTTTAGCACAAACCTATTGACCCAGTGCCTAATGTCAGCTGTTGTTTTCTGCATGTTTTTCACTTTTAGGTTTTCCATACCAAACAAAGTCCAATTGATATGAAACTTTTTGGAGATTTTTTCTGGAGCAAAAGAAGACCAATAAGCGTCTCGGAAGGTTGGGGACACACGAGGGCCCCACAAGCCAACAAAACATGGCATGGGGGCGCCCTATTGGCTTGTGGGCCCCTTGAGGCTCTCTCGACTCCATTGTCGTGCTTATAAAGTATCTCATACCCTAAAAACCCCAGAGGGAGTCCCAAAACACTTTTTACGCCGCCGCAAGTCTCTGTTCTGATGAGAGGACATCTAGAGCTCCGTTCTGGCACCCTGCCGGAGAAGGGATCGATCAGGGAAGGCATCTTCATCAACCTTGTTGCCCTCACTATGATGTGTGAGTAGTTCACCATAGACCTACGGGTCCATATCTAGTACCTAGATGAGAATCTCTCTCTCTCTCTCTTGATCTTCAATACAATTATCATTGCATCTTCGCTTTGATTCACATGATCTAATTCCTTTTGTGCGGTGCGTTTGTTGGCACTCGATGAATTGTGGGTTTATGTTGAGATTATTCATGATAAATATTTGAGTCTTCTCTGAATACTTATATGATTCTTATGTGCGTGATTATGATAGCTTCGTAACTCTCTCCGATCTATTGAAATAGTTTGGTGTAGGATCAAAACTATGTCTAGAGGGGGGTGATTAGACTACTTAACACATTTTTTTTGCCTTTTCCCAATTTTAGTTGAGAGGCAGCTATGGAAGTTACAGCAAGTCAAGTACACCCTACACATGCAGTTCTAAGAGTATAGAAGTGGAATGTAAAACATGCAAATGTAAAGTAGAGAAATAAGGTAGGGAGATCATGAGGTTGACATGGCGATTTTTGGCATGGTTCCGATAGGTGGCCCTATCGTACATCCATGTTATTGGAGACTTCAACCCACGGAGGGTAACGGTGCGAGAGTCCACGGAGGTTCCACAAAGAAGCGGCCTTGTCAATTCCACCACGTCTTCTGTCCACGGAGGACTAGCCTTACTCACGATAGATCTTCACGAAGTAGGTGATCTCCTTGCCCTTACAAACATATTGGTTCAACTCCACAACACGAAGTAGGAGGCTCCCAAGCGACACCTAACCAATGTAGGAGGCACCACCCTCCAAAAGGTAATAGATGTGGTATATCAATGAACTCCTTGCTCTTGTGCTTCTAAAGATAGTCTCCTCAACAAAAAATCACTCTCTCACAAAATATGCATGGGTAGGAGAGATTGATTTGGTGGAAAGTTGTTTGGGGAGGCTAGAGATCAAGTTTCAAATGATTGGATTGGAATATCTTCGTCTCAACACATGAGTAGGTGGTTCTCTGTCAGAAAATGGATCTGGCAATGAAGTATGTGTTCTAAGTGCTTCTCCCACGAATGAGAGGTGGGTGAAGGGGTATATATACGCACAACACAAAATCCAACCATTACACACGAAGTGGAAAAATCGATGACACCAAAGTGAAAAACTCAGTGTACTGATTAGCATAGAGGTTGCAACTTTTGAATCTCAGTGAGACTGATATATGAAACCCGGTGGCACCGAAAAGGTGGCTAACGGTCAGATGGCCAAACTCGATGGCACCGATACTCAAACTCGGAAATTCCAATTTTATGTACTGAGGCACCCGAAAGTTGGTCACCGAAACTCAGTAGCACCTATATGGATTCGGTTGCACCGATTTGGTGGGAATGGCTAGGGTTTCTATCTGAGGGCAAACTCGGTGGGTCCGAAATGTGAAAGTTGGTGACACGGAATTTTTGTATATGGAATTTGATAGAGTGGATATGTGGGAAAAACGAGTGAGTATTTTGGTGGCTAACTTTGAGCATTTTGAGCAATCAGCTCATTTTACTACCTCACCCCTTTTTAATAGTATTGGCTTTCCTATGGACTCAAAAGTGATTTCTCACAAATATAAAATGATGAGTCTTCTAGCTTGAAGCTTGAGCCAATATTATTCCTTTCTTGCATCAAGGGGCATCTCCACATAAGCCTTTAGCCATAGCATCTTTTGAACTCTTCTGAAATATACTTGGAAAACATATTAGTCCAATGATGCATATGTTGTGATCAATTATCAAAACCACCCTAGGGAGCAATTGTGCTTTCATTTGGCCAACTAGAATGATATTTCTTCGGTGAGAGAGGTGTGTTGTAGTAGGTTCAACCTGGCAAATTTCTGTATCACAGTGACAGAAAGGGGCAAGATGCATCTTTGTGTCACTACTGCTAAGGATAAAACGATGGGGTTTATTCATATTACTTGAGTTTACTTTGTCCACATCATGTCATTGTTCTCCATGCATTACTTTGTTTTATTTAATACTCTAGATGCCTGTTGGATAGTGATCGATGAGTGGAGTAATGGTAATAGGTGCAGGCAGGAGTTGACCTATTTGTTTATGGATGTGGTGCTAATATACACATGATCATTGTCGTGAATATCGCATAACTATCCGCTTTTCTCTTAATTCCCCAACAATAATTTGTTTACCCACCATATGCTATTTTTCATGAGAGATTCCATTAGGGAAAACTATGGCCACCGGGTCTATTCACAACATATTTACAAAACCTTCAATACCTTGCTTCCTTTTACTTGTTTTTGATTTATTTTTTAATTTAAAATTATCTATGCACCTCACTCGCTTGCATATAACAAGTACAAGGGGATTGACAACCCTCTTGCCCGCGTTGGGTGCAAGTTGTTTGTTCGTTTGTGTGCAGACGCTGAAGACGGTTGTGGTCGATATTCTTATTGGTTCGATAAACTTTGGTTTCATAATTGAGGGAAATACCTACCCACATTGTGCTGCGATAACCCGTTCCTTTTCACAGAAAACTCAGCGCAGAGCACAGGTATCAGGAAGAATTTCTGACGCCGTTGCCGGCGAATATCATCACCAACTACCAAGTAACTCCGCACAAATTTTCTTTGACTTGTTCTTCTTTTTTATTGGTTGGTATATTTAGTTTGTCTCATAAAAATACCAAAAAAATACCTTTTCTTGTTTAGCTTGTCTCTAGATTGCATCTTCGCTCTCTAGTTTTGGTTGAAAGTTGCTATTATGTTTGAGTTTGAAGTTAGTGATGCCTCCGCCTTTAGTGCAGAAGACCTTGATTTTCCAACTTCAGCTTGTGATTAGAATGCTATTTTTTTAATGAAGTTGTTAATGAAAATCTTGATAATCTTGCGGATGATGATCCTTCTAAGGTAGGACCTATTATGCAAACTAAGAAACTCCACATAGATAGTGGTAATATTATTGGAAAGAGTGTGATTCAAGATTTTTCACTTGGGCGGAATTATTACCATTGATAGGAGGTTCCATTGTTTCTAGAACTACAAGTTATTAGGATGCTATATCTTTTCTTATAGTACAATTGGAAAGACAATTTGTGCACATGCATCCTTTCATACAATGGTTGTTTCTAGAATTCTCTAATATCCACGAAGCTTCCACCGAACACCTAGCTAGTATATTTCTTGGTCAAGAATTTAGTTATATCATACACGAAACTAGAGATATATTTTCTCATTATAGAGTTAACGGTGAGTTCCCACCCATAGAGGGGATCCTTTATGAGTTGGAAGAAATAAGAAAACTAAGGTCCACACACTATGTTGCTTATGATGAGAATCTTAGAAAGAAAGTTCCCCTTAATGTATCAGTCGATAAGACTTACGAACACAATGATCAATTTGCTATAACCAAACTTGGATTGGGTTATGAGCTTGAAATAAAATTAAGAAAATACCTTTATCGGAACTTATACAATAAGGAGCTAACTATCACTTATGAAAAACCTAAAGAAGAGCCTCATGTTCCTCCCGAGGTAGACCTTTCGGATCCTAGTGTTGTGCTATTTAGTCCCTTCAATTATTTTTGCTTACCTATTAGAAAACTTGATACTGAAAGGAGGGAATATGATTATAGCATGATGGGTCATTCTCGCAAGGATGACAACACTACAAAATATGCAATATGCCTAGCTAGGGCGTAAAACAATAGGTGTTGTTGGGAGGCGACCCAATAGTTATCTTTATTTTTGTCTTTTACTTTATGTTTGTTTTTGAACATGATTATTGACTCGGTAATAATTATGTTTTATGTTTAATTAGTGTTTGTGACAACTAAAGCCTTTGGATGATTTGTATGATGAGTAGAATTGATACGGTGCAAAGACAAAAACTTTGACGCCCAATACATAATTTCTCTGATTTTACTAGAACGTGTTGAAAGCACATATGCTCCCTTGGTGAGTTTGATAATTCATGACAACATACATTGCCTCTTGGACTCACACTTTTATCTAGATATTTCAGGTTTAGTCCATGAAGAGCTATGGCTTAAGGTTTATGTCCAGATGCCCCTGGATGCAAGAAAGGAATAATATTGGCTCAAGCTTCAAGCTAGAAGACTCTTCATTTTATATTTGTGAAAATCACTTTTGAGGCCATAGGAAAGCCATGTCACACCCTGTTTTCACTTCACTTTTCCTGTAGTCCAAAAATCTGAGTTTATTAATACTTTTCAAAATCAATTATGTGAGTGCCATGGTTGTCATTGTATGCTTGTATGCTTGATTGTGTGATATCAAAAACCATATTTTTTATAACCTAAATATTCTCAAAATGCTTTTTCTTATTTCTAATTATTTCAAAACCCTGCTTTGGGTTGCACTACAAGTCCTTGATAGCAAAGAGTGCTTTCACCCAAAGTTGGTGATGGTTCTAAAACTATTTTAGTTTACCAAAACCATAAAATAATTATTTTATAAATTATTTTCCTATTTTATTTGCATGTCCATTTCTAAGGCCAGAAACGATATTCCTATATGGAAAAATACTTTTCTGGCTTAGAAAACTCTAAGAAAATTTGGAGATACTCACAGGACATAAATTTTCCCTACATAAGATTTTCAACACCTATTTATATTCAAAATATTTGACTAAATCCTTGAAAACCTATTTTGTCTGTTTTAATCTTTTGGAATCTCAATAAATTCCTAGAAAATTCCAGCAACCTTCCCAAGCTATATTTAGTGGCCACACCAAGTTTCACCTCATTCCAAGGTGGTTTGGTTCACGAAATAATTCCAAAACCCTTTATGTCTAGTATGAAGTTAGAGCAACTCTACATAGAAAAATTTATCCAATGGAGCTGAAACTTTGCAGGAGTGCCTAATACCTCAAATGAGGACTCCCTGCCAAAAATGGGATTTGTGGGACTTGATGTGCCCACACTCCCTTTGGAACGACAGATCTGGTCATTTAGGAGTGATTTCAAGTTTACATTGCTAAACTTGTCCAATGGAGCCCAAACTTGGTGAAGCCTCATGTTTTTGCACCAAACCTAGTCTTGTTAAGTTTCATAGCCAGTGGTGGAGTGTAACTACCCCAAACCACTGTTGAGAACCTTCTGACAGTATGGCAAAACCCCACTTAACCTAAGCTACACCCATTCCCTTTCTCTCAAACTCCTAGATTAGGTGGCCAACACCAATGCCCAGCTCTAGACAAGTGGCCCTTCTCTGGTTCTAAGTAGAAAAGCCAAATCCCCAATCTAAGCTTCAGCCCAAGGCTGACAGCATCTATTTACCACCCCTCCTTTGACTAGAAGATTCTCCCACGGTATTCAAACGACTAGGCATCTCCAAGCAAAGGCCCAGGACACGCCAGACGCATCCAAGGCGCCCAGTGTGCGCCAGCATGCCGTGGCATGCCAAAGCTGCGCTTTGGGCGTGCTACACGGAGCAACCGAGGTGGGGGCGACCTCCAACGGCCAGTTCCAGCCTCCCCACGGTGTCCCTCCTCTCCCCCGACAACTCCAATGCATCAGGCAGCCCCCAAGGCCCCTCCTTTCCTGCGCAGAGGGCCGGTGCGACGTGTGCCCGACGCACCAGGTTCGGCCAGAGCAGCGCGGCCACGGAGGCGTGCCACTCCTCACTCCCCCTCTCTCGCAGTGAGCTCGGAGGTCCAAAACCACGTCCTGAGACCGTGGTTTCAACCCCAACCACTCTCTGAGCCCCCCTGCGCCCCACGGTGAAACCACCGGCGCTTCCCGCCCGGTGCACCGTCGCGAGCCTATATATAGCCACCCCCTCGCTCTAGCACCCCTAACTCCACTCCACCTAGGCCCCAATCGTCTCCCTAACCACCCCATCGAGCAAGAAGAGCCCCGGTGCTCGAGATCAACCGAGGCCCCTCCGCCTTGGAGCTCCAGTCGATCTCCGACTACACGACGGTTCTCGCACCCCTCTGCCCTCCTACACACTCACCGTGACCCCACGAACCTTTCCCCTTACTTCCTCAATCGATTCCCTGCCCATAGCCACCATCCTCACCGTCGACTGAAACCACTTCGCTGCGGCCACCTTGTCGTCGGTGAACCAGGACCCCCCGTTGTTGACTCGACCACCAGCGGGTAGGCGACGACGAGTCGGACCCATTCCCGCTGTTGTTAGTGCCTGAGGATGTCGGTAGCCACGCCGGCGTGCCTCCCTTCCCCTTTGTCCAGAGGTGGAAGACGACCCCGACAAGTGTGCCCCTTGTGTTGGTGGCCCATCCACCCCTCCCTCGCGCCCCGCAGCCGCTGACCACAGGGCCCGCACGTGAGGTTCGAACCTGGAGGTGCGTGCGCCTGGGCAGGCTGGCTGGTTGGCCATCTAGGCCAGCCCAGCCCCAGGCCGAGCCAGGCCAGGGCTGTTGCCCGTTTTTATTTTATTTATTTTTAAAAACTCTGTTTTAAAAGATTTTTATAAAAATATTTAACTAGTGAAAATTAATGATTCTTCCACCATTATTCTTCTAAAAATAGGCAGTATTTAATAGAACTGTTAGACAAATTTTAGGGCAACTTTTCTGTTTTATAATAATCAAAAATGCTATTTGGAATAGTTTTGTTTGTGTTAAATTGATTTTAAAAATAGTCCTTTCACTAAAACCAGAGACAAATGTTTTTGAAGTAACAATATGTGTGTGAGTGTGTGGTAAATGGTGTTAATACGAAAGAGTTGATATCACCAAGTTTGGTGCTTTGGCATATCGGGTGAACCCGGAGTGTTCAGCCCTTGAGAGATATGTTAATAACTATAGCATGTTCTTCTAAATACCATCTAGCTTATGTTGCACATCCATCTATGGTCATGTTTATTTACAGTTAAGTTGCTATCCACCAAACTGCATATTACTTGTTATTTTACCAACTGCATTGTTCATATCATGGGTTGTTTGCGAGTACATTCGAAGTACTCATTGGCTTGCCACTGGTTATATTATTGACCAGACATGGAAGGACCAAAGTTTGGAGAAGAGTACGTCTTCGGAGACGGCCCTGCGAACTAGGACGCTTCCTAGTTAGAATGCCTTTTGGTGTAGGATGATGGCATGGGCACCCGCTTAGCCCTAAGATTTCTGATACTGGTTGTATCAGTGTGATTTGGCCTTATAGGCCCTAACTTGTGAACTTGACCATTCGGTCATGTGTTTTAATAATTCGATACTCGGATGTAAGACTCTTAATATTTTGCATCTGTGTGTTCGGTGAGCATTGATATCTGGGATCACTGATCATGTTCATTTGGCGACCTCGACTCGTAAGTCGGGGTCCCCACAAGCCAAAACTATTAAAAGGGGGTGAGGTAGTAAAATGAACTGATTGCTCAAAATCTCAAAGTTAGCCACCAAAACACTCAGTCATTTTTCCCACATATCCACTCTGTCAAGTTCCACATTCACAAATTCGGTGTCACTAACATTGCCACATCGGACCCACCGCGTTTGAACCTAAGACAGAACCCTATCCATTCCCACCAAATCGGTGCAACCGAAACTGCATCGGTGCTATCGAGTTTAGTGTGACCAACATTGTGTTGCCAAGATACACAAAATCAGAATTTCTGAGTTTGAGTATCACTTCCACCGAGTTTGGCCATCTGACCGTTAGTCACAATTTCGGTGCCACCGAGTTCTATATATCGGTCTCACCGAGATTCAGAAGTTCACCACTTTAGTGCTAATCGGTACCACCGAGTTGTCCACTTCGGTGTCACCGAGTTTTCTCTTTTGTGTGTAACAATTGGATTTTGGTTGTTGCCTATATATACCCCTTCACCCACCTCTCATTCGTGGGAGAAGCACTCAAAACACACACTTCATTTCCAGATCCATTTTCTGCGAGAGAACCACCTACTCATGTGTTGAGACCAAGATATTCCAATCCAATCATTTGAATGTTGATCTCTAGCCTCCCCAAACTGCTTTCCACCAAATCAACCTCTCTTACCCATCCATATTCTGTGTGAGAGAGATTTGTGTTGAGGAGACTATCTTTAGAAGCACAAGAGCAAGGAATTCATTGATCTACCACATCTATTACCTTTTGGAGGATGGTGCCTCCTAGATTGGTTAGGTGTCGCTTGGGATCCTCCTACTTTGTGTTGTGGAGTTGAACCAAGATGTTTGTAAGGGCAAGGAGATCGCCTACTTCATGAAGATCTACCATGAGTAAGGCTAGTCCTCCATGGACGGAAGCCGTGGTGGGATAGACAAAGCCACTTCTTTGTGGACCCTCCGTGGGTGGAGCCCTCCATGGACTCTCACGGTCGTTACCCTCATTGGGTTGAAGTCTCCACTAACATGGACGTATGATAGCACCACCTATCGGAACCATGCCAAAAATCGTCGTGTCAACCTCATGCGGTTGATCTCCCTTCCCTTCTCCTGTACTTTACACTTGCATGTTTTACTTTCCGCTGCTATACTCTTAGAACTACTTGTGTAGGTGTATTTGACTTGTCATAACTATCATAGTTGCCTCTCAAGTAAAATTGGGAAAAGGCAAAAAAATTATCTAGTTTATTCACCCACCTAGACACATATCCTATCGATCCCTCAATTGGTATCAGAGCGAGGTCTCCAAAACCTTGGTTTAACAACCATTGGAGGAACAAGAATGTGACTAGTTCCCAGATTTTTTGATGTAGAGTGCCTATTCTTGATGGGGAGTACTTTAGACAATGGAAAGACAAAATGCTTGACATATTCGATGAGTTCCATTTGCGCAAGTATGTTGAATATCCCTATGCGCCTCCCATTGACCCCATACATCCTTCTCATGATGATGAAGTTAACATGCTTGGCAACCTCAACACCGTCAATCTTATCATTAGAGGTTTACCAAGAAACGTGCTTAATCAGTTGCAAAACTTTGAGTGTGCTCATACTTTGTGGTAAGACTTAGAGGAAAGATATCCAAATTATTCCTTGAAAAATCTTGATATCATTGTTCACAAATACATTGCTTTCCATAAAATGAAGCCAACCGATCCGAACTTCGATAAATGCTTATTTGAGATTCGTGGCCTCATGCGTGCCAAAGGAAATGTCATTACCATCAACAACATCATTGTTGAAGCCACTCAAATGCATTAAGTTGAATATTGTAATAGTCAAATTTCTGATGAAACATTTGTATTAATGTGGTGAAGATGGAGCCATGCCTAGCTAATATAATAAGATGAATGGGGTAAAACAATCTTTGAGGATCGATATACTTTGAAAGATTAATAATTTTGCTTCTTATACCTATAAGTATTGATGTGTTACTGTTTCTTAATTCATCGTTTCTCAATGAGCATACATGCATAAGGTTACATTATGGATAGCAAGTCACATAAAAAATTTGTTTTCATCATTTACCTACTCGAGGGCGAGTATGAATTAAGCTTGGGCATGCTTGATACGTCTTCAACGTATCTATAATTATTTATTGTTCCATGTTGATATATTATCATTGTAGAATACTCTTCGGCTATTTATTTACCAACTTATATTATTTTTGAGCACTAACCTATTGACCCAGTGCCCAGTGCCAGTTGTTATTTTCTACATGTTTTTCCACTTTTCAAGTTTTCCATACCAAACAAAGTCCAATTAACCTGGAACCTTTTGGAGATTTTTCTGGACAAAAAGAGGACCAACAAGCATCGGAGGAAGGCTGGGGCCACACGAGGGAACCACAAGCCAACCCGACGCGGCCTTGTGGGTCCGTGCCCTGTTGTCTTGTGGGCCCCTGGAAGCTCCCCGACTCCGTTCTCCGCCATATAAATTCTGTCATATCATAAGAACTGCAAAGGGAGCCCCGAAACACTTTTTACGTCGCTGCAAGTTTCTATTCTGACGGGAGGCCATCTGGAGCTCCATTTCGGCACCCGGTCGGAGGGGGGATTGATCACGGAAGGCCTCTTCATCAACATTGTTGTCCTCAAGATGATGTGTGAGTAGTTCAGCACACACCTACGGGTCCATAGCTAGTACCTAGATGACAATCTCTCTCTCTTGATCTTCAATACAATGATCATCACATCGTCGCTTTGATCCACGGGATAATTCCTTTTGTGCGGTGCATTTGTCGGGATCCGATGAATTATGGGTTTATGTTCAGATTATTCATGATAAATATTTGAGTCTTTTCTGAATACTTATACGATTCTTATGTGCATGATTATGATAGCTTCGTAATTCTCTCCGATCTATTGAAACAGTTTGGTCAACTAGATTGATATTTCTTCGGTGAGAGAGGTGCAGTGTAGTATGTTCAACCTGGCAAATTACTATATCGCAGTGACAGAAGGGGACAATATGCGTCTTTTTGTTGCTTATACCAAGGATAAAACAATGGGGTTTACTCATATTGCTTGAGTTTACTTGGTCTACATCCTCTCATTGTTCTCCATGCATTACTATGTTTTACTTAATACTCTAGATGCATGTTGGATATTGGTCGATGAGTGGAGTAATAGTAATAGGTGTAGGCAGAAGTTGGCCTATTTATTTGTGGACATGATGCCTATATACACATGATCATTGCCGTGAATATCGCATAACTATCTGCTTTGTGTCAATTTCCCAACAGTCACTTGTTTACCCATCGTATGCTATTTTTCGTAAGAGATGCCATTAGGGAAAATATGGCCCCCGAGTCTATTCACAACATATTTACAAAACCTTCAATAACTTGCTTCCATCTACTTGTTTTTATTTTACTTTGCAATTTACAATTTTCTACACACCTCGCTCGCTTGCGTATAACAAGTACAAGCGGATTGACAACCCTCTTACCCCCGTTGGGTGCAAGTTATTTGTTATTTTGTGAGCAACCACTCAAGATGGTTGTGGTTGATATTCCTATTGGTTTTATAAACCTTGGTTTCATAACTGAGGGAAATACTTTCCCACATTATGGTGCGATAACTCATTCCTTTTCATGGAAAACCCAATGCAGATCACAAGTATCACACATCTTTGCACTCCTCCCACCGGCAACTCAAGCAGTGGGCCCATGAAGTCAATGCGACAAAGCCGGTGGCACGGGCGAGGAAGCCTCTTAAATGGTCCAACATTCCCATCATCTTCGATGTAACAGATCATCCTGACCACACGAGTACCATTGGGTGAGTTCCATTGTTGGTATTGCCAACAATTCGCAACCTCAAGGTCACGTTGATGTTGAACCATAGCGGGCTGGTTTGAACTTGATCTCGCCCGACATGATCAAGCGGCTGCACACTCCTAACACGGATCTCAAATCGACAGGATCCTTCTATGGGATCAACCCAGGAAGATCGCAGCCCAAGGGGAAGAACACCCTGCCGATAACATTTGGCTGTGAGGTCCACTTCAGGACACAAAGGGTCGTCTTTGACATTGCCAAGATATCACTACCATACAACGGAATCCTGGGCCGACTGGCGCTGGCAAAATTCATGGCAGCCTCCCATCATGCATACAACACACTCAAGATGCCAGTGCCAATTAGCATCATCACCATCCACGCTCACAACAAGGACGCGGTCCTCTGTGTCGACATGCTCTACCGGGAGGTAGTAGCAGCGTCTGCCGACAAAACTCCTAGGGGGAGAATAAGAACAAGACTTCTAGCAAACGTCATGAAGATTCCGGAAAGCATGTGACGTAGCACAGCATGCCCGTCGATGACTCACGAGAGACCTCTACTGCCAGGAGCAAGAAAAACAAAGTGACCATCCCCAAGACAAAGCAAGTGGGTGCACGGGAGGGCGGAGAGGGCGGTAATTTCACCATAAGTTCCACCCTCGACAACAAATAGGAAAGCACGCGTGTCTCCTTCCTATGAGCGAATGTCGATGTGTTTTTGTGGCAACCGTATGACATTCCCCCATTTTCCCAGGGAGGTGATCGAGCACCACCTTGTCGTTTGCCCTCATCCATGCCTTGCCAAGCAGAAGATCTGGAGGCAAGCACTAGAACGGCAAGAGTTCATTCCCGAAGAGATCAATAAATTGGAATCAGCAGTTCTGATAAGAGGTGAGATCCACAAAAAATGGTTGGTGAATCATGTGGTAGTACGCAAGGCGAGCATGAAATGGAGACTTTGTATTGACTTCTGTGACGTCAATAAGCCTTGTCAGAATGATCCTTTCCCCTTGTCGCGCATCGATCACATAGTGGATTCAACTACCGGCTGCGACGTGTTGTCTTCCCTTGATGCCTACTCTGGTTACCACCAAATCTTCATGGCCAAGGAAGATGAAGAGAAAATGACGTTCATGACCCCTTGCGGCATGTACTACTTCAAGCGCATGCCATTCGAGTTAAACAGTGTTGGTTCAACATTTGCAAGGGCCGTCCAGATTGGTTTTGAGCCGCAACTCCACACAAATGTGGAGTCCTACATGGACGACATTGTAGTCAAGATCAAGGACAAGGACACGCTGATCCAAGACCTAGATGAAACATTTGCAAATTTTCCCAGGATCAATTTGAAACTCCACACAAATTGGCGGAGGGGGAAGCTAAGGAGGGTGGGATAGCAGCCCCTGAGCCGGCAACCGACGAACCAGGGCCTGCCCCGACAAGCCAATGAGCCAACAACACAAGTGCGGTCTAAGAGGCGGGAGAACAGGTTGCGCAAGAGAAGAAGATAGTGCAGCGACCATTGTACTTTGTGAGCTCTCTCGTGCAAGGGCTAGGTCGAGGTACTCTAGGATACAGAAATTGCTTTTCGGCCTTCAATTGGCCTCCCGAAAGCTACAGCTTTACCTCCAAGCACACCACATCACTATCATTACCCACTTCCCATTGCAACACATCCCGAGGAACCCGGGTGCAACCGGAAGCATTATCGAGTGGGCGTTCGGGCTGGCTAGCTTTGACTTGAGCTTTGAGAGCACGACAACCATACAGGACAGAGCCCTGGCAGAGTTTATTGCTGAATGAACGCCAAGGAAAGATGAAGAAATCCCGGAAACAACCCTCCACGGCAAGGAAACACCTCAAGAATTGGCCTTGTACTTTGACAGAGCTTTATCACTACAAGGCACCAGCATCGGGGTGCTTCTCGTCACACCCGCCCGAGAGCACCTCAAGTATGTGATCCAAATGCATTTTCCTCACAAGGTACAAACTAACAACACATCTGAGTATGAAGGGTTTCTTGCCGGACTACAGATAGTGACCGACCTTGGCATCAAAAAGTTGATAGTCCGAGGAGACTCACAGCTCGTTGTACACCAAGTGATCAAGGATTAGCAGACCCCTCTAATGGAAGCATACGTCAATGAGGTTAGGAAGTTGTAGGATTATTTTGACGGTCTGCAGATGGAGCACGTCCCCCGTGCGGAGAATGATATCGCCGATGACCTACCAAAATAAGCCGCTCAAAAGTCGCCCGTGGAACCAGGAACTTTTGTACTCGACTCACTCAGCCATCCATGACACCATCAAATCGGCGAGCCAACAAGAGGGAGGTCAACTCCGACGACTATTTCTCGGCAGAGCCGTCAGTGCCCGCCAAGAAAGTTGCCGGAGGCGACGAAACGCCTGCCTATGAGCAGCAAGCTCCGGCGGGCCAAGTGGTCTTTGTCGTAGAAGCCAGAGTTCCCACAGTAAAAGAGATGCCTTTAGTCCTTGTTGTCGACCCATGAGCTCAGGCATGGACACAACAGATCGTCCAATACCTCCAAACGGGAGATCTCCTCGAAGAGCAAGGGGAAGCTGAAAGAGTAACCCGACAGTCGAGCATGTACAAGTTCGTGGACAACGTTCTATACATAAGGAGACCAAACGGGGTGAAATTAAGATGCATTTCCCACAAGGAAGGACAACAGTTGTTGGCACAGATACATGAGGGGATCTGTGGCTCAATATGTCTCCAATGTATCTATAGTTTTTGATTGTTCCTTGCTGATATATTATCATTTTAGAATACTTTTGGGGTATTTATTTACCAATTTATATTATTTTTAAACACTAACCTATTGACCCAGTGCCTAGTGCCATTTTTTGTTTTCTGCATGTTTTTCACTTTTTAGGTTTTCAATAACAAAAAAAGTCCAATTCACCTGAAACTTCTTAAAAAATATTTATGGACCAGAAGTAGACTGAGGAGTATCGGAAGAAGGTTGGAGGCTGCACAAGGGCCCCACAAGCCAACAGGGTGCGCCCTGGGGGCACCCTGATGGCTTGTGCCTCCCTCCTGGCCCTCCCGACTCCATTCCGTGGCCTATAAATTATCATATACTCCAAAAAAACCGGAGGCAGACCCGAAACACTTTTTACACCGCCACAAGCCTCTGTTCTGGCGGGAGGCCATCTAGAGCTCTATTCCGACATCATGCCGAAGAGGGGACGATCACAGAGGGCTTCTTCATCAACCTTGCTGCCCTGACGATGATGTGTGAGTAGTTCACCACAGCTCTGCGTGGCAGTGTACTAAGGAATGGAGTCCTTAGTTCACCTGACTCAAGCACGGGCTGTCGGATTTCGGGCTCCGCAAAACCCCAAGGATTCGAACACACGGGTGTGTACGGTGATCTCTCCCGGCTCGACCTTACCCAGCCCGCTAGTCGATGGAAACGGCGAAGGACTCACTCGATGGTGAGGGAACACAGAACACAACAGTTTACCCAGGTTCGGGCCGCTGCAAAGCGTAAAACCCTACTCCTGCTTTTGGTGGATTGCCTCTCGCGGAGGTTGGTGGATGAACTAGTATAGTGCTCTTGAGCCTCCGGAGGCCAAGTGGCTAGGTGCATTGCCATATGAAATCTCCTTGGTCTGGTCTCTCGAATCAATGAACCTATCCCTCTCAAGTATCCTACTCTCTTTATTTATAGTGGAGGCCCGGGTCCTCTTCCCTTATAGCTTCCGCGGGAAGGGATCCCACAACGGCCACTTTCGGTGGGGGACAAGGGAACATGCTTCCCCCAACAGAAGTGGTCTTCACCTGCAAAGTAGGTGCGAGCGCTGCAGAGGTGGGCGCATGGATGACGCTGGTCCTACCGGAGGGCGGCCGTGGTCTTGTTGCACCAGAAGGGAAACCTATGGAAGATGCCTTCGGGGCCCTGGTACTCTCCTACCTCCTTTGCACTAAAGGGGAAACTATCCCGTCCTGCCATGTGTTGCTCGCCTGTCCTTCCCTGGCGTCACCCTTGACTCCTGAGGCCCGGCCTTGCCTCAAAATATCCGCCGCTTCGGACGGGTCCTGAGGAGGCCCCCTGTGGGTCTTGATGTCGCTCTTCCTCATGAGGCTTGGCCCCTCGCGAGGGCCTTGTCAAGGGTGGTGTTGTTCTAGTCGATCTTGTGTTGATGAAGTGGGCGAGCCTTGGGTCGTAGGTAGGCAGGTCTGGGTACCCCCATTCCCAGAATGCCGACACGGGCAGCGGTGGCCCCAGATTAGCAACTCTTTGTCGGGCTTATCCTGAGCCCCTAAACAGTCCAAGACCAAGGCCGAGGCAGGACGGCAAGGCTTCCGTCGGCCTACACAGACGTCCGCTCACGACGCCCAGCAAGATCCCTGCGAGCCAAGCCGTCGCTCCACCTCACCAGAGGGCTGATTGTCTACATCATCCGAGGTGTCAAGCAAGCAGGTGGGCAGGCAGGGTTGGCAGGGGCACGTGGCCATGGCAGCAGGCGCGTCCCAGTCGCGATGACACGCCACGGCGTTGTAACAGAATAGAGAGGCGGCTGGGCGAACGACACAGAGAGAGGCAATCCTTTCCGGGAGACGTCGCCCGCATGCCACTTCATGGCACATTTAATGTGCGTGTCCCATTCCATCGGAGTTAGGTATTTCCCACTACCTATTCTCGCAAGCAGCCCCATCACTACAGTCCGCACTGTACACCGAGTAAAAAGACCGTTTTGGCCACTTTGGTAACCCCTTTATCCTATAAAAGGAGGTCCATGGTCATCAGAACAAGGGTCGACACTCCATTGAATCACACGCGTAGTAGCACCCTCGAGCATCCTCTTTGGGCCACTGCGCTCTTGTACTATTCCTACCTAATCAACAACAACCACCAATTGGACGTAGTGTTTTACGCTCCTAAGCGGCTCGACCCGGTATAAACCCGTGCCTGCGACCTTGTCGACTGATGCCCTACGCGCATTGAAACCCCCCTGCAGAACCATAAAAGGGGCCTCCCAGGTCCCATAGATCATTGCAGGTCCATTCCCCCGACATCTTTGGTGAGCCAGGTAGGGGGATTCTTCTATGCAAGTATCTTTACCGTCATTTCCGTGCCTTCATCGATGCTCATGGCGCCCAAGAGGACCAGGGGTGGCACGATGGCCGCCCCTTCGACGTCCAAGATTCCCATGTCGGCCACAACGAGCGACGAGGGCGAGGGTGGTTACCAGGCACATCGTGCTGGAGAGCTCAGCCACAATACTACGCAAAGCTCCATGAGCCATAGCCCGGACCCCATCGTCGTGTTAGCGCAAGCCACTCCGATGGCTGCTGGGGGGCAACGACACGGCCGCAGCGATAGTTCTAGCGGCAGCGGCCACGCTTCCTCCATGCCCCTCATTAGACAACAGTGACCCGCTCCCGTGGGATAACGACACCGGGCAACATGCAGATAAGACACTTGCGCAAGTAACGCATGACCATGCTCAGCCACCTCAGCCTGGTGAGGACCGCCATGAATGACGACGCGGGAGACTGCACCTTCTCGCACCACCAAAAGTAAGAGCGCGACCCCCGAATCGGTTCGCCCGATCCAAAAGACCGCGGGAGAAGCTCTAGCATAGGCTGAGCTGTTGTTAAAGTTTTCGAATGTGCTGGAGTTCATGGAGGACTGGAGGGCAATGCATGACTTAATGAGGTGGCAAGGTTTGGATGGATAGATTACCGCAAGAAAAGTAACTTGTGAGTACATACATGACTTCTAAGGTCACATGATTTTGTTCGGATAGCTACAAATAATTAAGATGATGTGGAAGCACACATGTTGAGAGAAATCTAATAGTGGAAGCTTTCTATTTAGATATAGTACGAGCAAAACTACCAATATAAAATAGAGTATTATAGTATTACGGGGCCTAAACCCACTACTAGGAGAAAGCCTAGTAGTTGGGCTGGAATTACTCATACCAGTAGCGCTGGTGGCAACGCTACTGCTAAGGCGCTACAGCTAAGTTGTATCAGTAGCGCTGGAAACCGGCGCTAATGGTAAGTACAGTTAATAGTAGCGCTGAAAGATAACAAGCGTTGCTGCTAAACCAGCGCTGCTGCTAGACACCTACCAGCACTACTGTTAATATTCTTGCTTTCACAGATTTAATTCACCTCTACATATTTGTGCATACTCTATACAGTAGTTTCATCATATCATAATAAACATACATTATTCTCATTATATCATACACATACAGTAGTCTCGTCATACCATCATCATCATCATCATCATTATCCAACACAAATATCATCACATCTCAAAAATAGTGATACACAAGTCATCTCTCGAATAAATGCAACTGCATGGTCATGGCACACCCACAAGTTTCATCATCTCAATTTAAACCATGATGTAGAAGAGAAGAGAGATCACTATGAGCAAGAGTGCGACTATGTAGTACTTCTTGAGACACAGGTTTTGCTCCCTCTCTTGCCGTAGCATCCACCTCAAGTAACTATTTTCCACTTCGGCTCTGCTGTCGAACCCTCTGTAGCTAGTGCCCGAGTACCTGTTCACCAGGGCCAGACCATCTATCCAGTGGTCGTACACTCCTGGAACCCTCCCAATGAATATGGCATAGCAGTCCTTCGACATCTCCGATTTATGTACTTGCATCGTAAGTTGATGAATTCAACGATAATATGTAACATAATGTACTTGAGAAACACAAAGAGGCATAGTTAGCAAAATACAAGCAACCTATAGTAAACATAAATAACGAAATTCCGCATACCCAAACTAATTAACTAGAGCGATCTACACTAGTTCATAGAAAGACAGTAGTACTAATTAGACATACGCATTGTCAGCGTTAATCACTCCTCCAAGTCGACACTCTAATCTTGATAGTCATGGAGGAAGGACCCAAGCTTCGTGAAAGGCTTCAGCTACAGACGCTAAGCGAGTAGCAGTGTTCGCACATTATCCCGTGTAATGCCCCAGATGTAACCCTTGCCATTTTAGGAACCTTTCCTATTTTGGAACCATGTTTTCAATGCTATAAGAGTTATCATTTCATGTGGCTTCATGTTGTGTCTCCATCTTGCATCATGGCATTTATTTGCATTCATGGCATTCCATTGTGATGTTGTTGTTGCTTGATCCATTAAGAGTGCTAGTGTGCTTGTGTTGAGGTTGTGGTGTTTTCAAAACACTGGAGTTTCAAACTAGGTTTCAAAAACACCTTCTCCTTTAATAATTGAACTCATGAATTAACTTTGTTTAAACCTGTTTTAAAAATGTTGATCATTTGGTGTTTTATCTTGTGTTTGAAGGGGTGTTGTCTTGGGGTTTTAAAACTTAAGTCATATAGGGTTTTTATCAACAAAACAGCATATTAAAATCTGTTTTGAATATAATCTAGTTGCTCCAAAAATCAGTTTTATATTTTATTTAAATAGGGCATAATTCCCTTATGCCCTAAGTATATTCATTTTATTTTTTTCAAGCTCCTCTGTGGCTATGGGCATTTTTGTTTGTGTGTTGTTATATTAACAAGAGTAAAACCTTTTGTTTCTTTCCAGAGAGGCCCAGGTGGGCTGGCTCCCTCCTCTTACCTGGGTTTTGCCTTTTTCTCCTTTTCCCCGCGCGCAGCCCGCTCGGCGTCCCTCTTCCTCCTTGACGCCGTCCCTTTCCCCCCTCCTTTCCGTCAGAGAGGGTCGTCGCCAGAGAGAGCGAGCTCCCGACGTCATGCCCTCACAGACGTCGAGACCCTATATAACCCCTCGGCGCGCGTGCCCCTCCTCCTAGAGTTCCTCCCCTTCCTTCTCCTTTGCCGTGAGCTCTCTCTTCCCCCTCCATCTCTTCCTCATCACGTAAGTTCAGAGAGAAGCACCGCTCGTCGCCATCGTCCCTCCCCTCGTCGTCGGCGCATCCCCGGGGAATCCGAGCGCGCGGGGAGGATGTTGGATCATCCCTCGCTCCATTCCCGGCACTAGGAGGGTGGATCCCCTCCTCTGTCGGCCCCTCCTTGTCGTCGTTGTCTCAGCGGAGCAGAGCAGGTCGTCGTCGTCGACCTCGCCTCTTCCTCCTCTTCTCGGCAGCGGGAACTCCTCTGAGCACCCCTAGGTGAGCACCCCTTCCTTCCCCATGCCAAAAGGCTCACCTTGTCGCCGAAATCACGTGACCATCGTGTCCTACTCCGGCTGGTTGCGCAGCCGTGTCGCGCCGCCCTCTCAGGGTCCTTCCGCGTGGGTTAGCCACGGGAATGGGTTCCCCAAACCTCCCGCGTACCGCGCCATAGTAGCCGTTCGTTGTAGATCGCCGGAGTGACGTCGGGGAGCCTCCCCTCTTCCGGCCGCCGCTCGTGTCCAGTAGGAGCAAAGGGGGATGCTCAATAGAGCAACTCCCCCCTCTCTGTTAAGATCCGTTCGAGTAGCAGAGTGGTAGGGGTATGTTGTTGCTTCGGGTAGGTCTGGGGTTCGATCCCACGCAGCCCCCTTTTAATTTTCTGTTTTTGCTAGTAGCAGTACAGAGCATAGAGGTTACCCCTCTTCCTTCCTCTCCTGTGTCGAGAGCCGAAGCGGTAGCCCAGTGGTGCATAGGGGTGCAGTAGTGCAGGAGGTACTTGGTTCGAAACCCAGGGCCTCTCCTTTGTTTTTTCCACTTGTTTTATTTTTCCTTTTCTTTTCTTTTGCTCCATTTTGCTGTGTTGTCTCTTTTAAAACCAGGGGATGTTTCATTTAATGCCTAGGGTGCATGTGAGACCTCATGAGTGTATGTGTGTGTGCATGAGAGGTGGTGTGTGCACTAGTGTGTATGTGTGTGTGGACATGAGTGAATGTGTGCACACATGTGAGTGTGTGTGTGTATGCATGGGGGTGCCCATATGCACATGTGCAAGAGGGCCTAGCCTCTCATGTTGCACCTCTTCTTTTGGTGTTTGTGTGTGTATGTGCACTTGTGTGTGTGTGAGCACATGTATGAGTGTGTGTATGCTCATGTAGGTGTGTGTGTACATGGGTGCATATGCACTTGTGCATGAGGGCCTAACCCCTCATGCTTGCCACTATGGTGTGATGTAGTTGTGTGCGGGGCTTGTGTGTGTGCATGTGTAGGTGTAGATGTTGCTACATGTGCTATTTTTACATCTGATGTTATTCATATTTAGCATATTGGATTCTAGGTGGTAGTTTTCGAGCTAGCTTTGTGCCTTGATGTTACATGCAAGTACCCATGTATTATGTATGATTTTGGGGTAGAATCACCCCAGGAATCCATTGGTGCAATCGGATTTCACTTTAGAGCAACTTCATAAAACTGTCATTTTCTGTCATGATGCCATGTTTAGTGCTTTGTATTAGGTGGTGCCTTGACCCGTTGGGGATGAATCCTTGATGTAATGGTAGTGGGTGAACCCCTCTACAGCATGGGGTCTTTGTTTTGTTCTTAGGATTTTGTATGCACCTATTGTGACTTGTCAAAGTTGACACTTGGCTGAATCTGGCATATTTGTGAAACCTTGTATCTGATGTTATTTTCTTTCCCTGTTGTCTTGTATGAATTAGCTCCTCTGTTGGGAATCAGCCCATGCAACAAACTAAAGTTTGTGAGCTTTTGTGTTTGTCTAGCTCCCTGTTAAATTTCATGCTTTTTCAGTTCCTGTAGATATCATTTTGGAGGCTGCCAAAATGCTTCAGAGCATAAGCAGCTGGTGAAAATCTGTGATTTTCACAAAGTCCGAGAATCTGTGATATTTTGTCCAAGTTAGTGCCTGTAGATCTGCTCATGGGTGATTGCTTTGCATTAGCTTCTTGCACAGGGTTGTAGAGCCTTTGGATGGCTTTTTCCTCATATCTTGTTTGAAACATTTAGATGGTTGTAGATACTTCAAATATTGTGGACAAACTGTTATGATGTTGTTGAAAACGGATTGCATGTTTTTGTTGATTTGAAGCTTGTGTGGGCATTGTTGATGGTGTGGTGTGTTTCCATGCACCACCCCACTTATATTTTGTTGCTTGATCATGTGGCAACCTGGTAACACCATGGGAGTGCCATTGGGGTGTGTTTGTGGCTGATTTGAACCGTAGGTCTCCATATCTTGTTTTGTAGTTTCCCGTTGATCTGTAACTCCGTTCTCTACGTTCTTTATATGTTTTTGCATCTTTTTCTCGTGATGCACATGATCGTGCCATCATCATGCATGTCAAGATAACTTAATATGAGGTTCTGTCCAGAATTCAATTAACTCAACTAATGCATATGAAAGTGACTAGAATAGTGATGCATGCTTCCTTCTTCGCACATGCATCATATTGCTTGTTGCATCATGTTGTGTTGGTGTTCATTGGATGTTATCTTATCTTGGGTAGCATTGGGATTGGAGAGTGAGTACGTGGATTTTGGAGAGTACGTGCAGGAGGATCAAGAGCAGTTCAAAGCTGAAGACATCACATGCAAGAGGACCGTGACCTTGATATCGTATCTAGCTTTGTTATGCTTAGAATCACGTTTCCTTCGATACATGCTCGCTGCCTACCACTTGATATAATTGCCACCGGTCTTTGCCATGAACCCTAAACACCTCCCTCTCCTAGCAAATGTTGTTTTGCTAAGTAGGCTTGCTCAACCTCTAATGAGTAGCTTTGCTAGTTGCAGGTGCCAGCTGTGTCATGTGATAACATGAGTATATTGATATCATTATGTTTAAACTGCTATTTAATTAATGCACCTATATACTTGGTAAATGACGGTAGGCCTAGCCTTTTGCCGGGTGATTTGTTCCGTTGTTGCCACCTTAGTTTCGGTTACCGGTGTTTGATTCCATAACTGATCGCTCCTAAAACGGTCAGGGTTATTATGGGGACCCCCTTGATAAATCGTGTAGTTTTAAGGCTCGTCTAGCAGGACCCAACATTGGTTTTAATCTGCTAATCATCTAATAATAATTTGCATAGAGAATAGCTACCCCAAGGATTAAATCAACAACCCGGGCCAGTGCTCCTCATGAGTGTTGGTCCACCCTGTCAACCGCCGGTGGCTACCAGGGGCAACTATGTGATTGGCCTACCGAAAGTTTGGACAATCCGTCGTGTCCTCGAACGAGATACGCGGCTCCTATCGGGTCCGTCGACACGACGGGAGGTCTTGCCAGATTTGTCTTACCTTAGCGATATATCTTGCGTATAGGAATCCTGGTGAAACTTTGGGTCTCCTCAAAGTTGAGGTTTTCCTCTAAGGAATCCGACGAGATCACGAGTTTCGTGATAGAGGATTACTCTGCGGCCCGTGGCAGTTTGTGATGGACTAGTTGGAGTACCCCTGCAGGGTTTAATATTTCAGGAAGCCGTGCCCACGGTTATGTGGCAAACATGGATAACTTGTTAACATCTGGTTCTAGACAACTTGAAGTAACTCTAATAAAACTGTCAACTGTGTGCGTAACCGTGATTGTCTCCTTCGAAGATCACTCTTCGATCGGGAACACGATGGGGTTATGTTTGACGTAAGTAGGTGTTCAGGATCACTTAGTGATCATCTAGTCTTCGATCGCTCGCGTAGACCACCATACAATTACTCTGATCATCGTAAGTTAGCCACCATATATGCTTAGGTTGCTCCAAACCCATACACTAAACCTTCCTCACCAAATAACTTGACTAGATTCAGTACCAAGGTCATTAGATTGTTGAGTCCCCGTGGCTCACAGATTACTACAAACCCGAACAGGTACAGGTACGTCCGATGCAGGAGATCCCGATAACAACCAGCTGAAGTGGGAGTTCGATGACGACTCTGGCCGTCTGTATGTGAACTATCTAGAAGACTGAGGTCGTGGTCGTGATCGTGGGCTAGCATACGGGATGTGTTAGATCATCTGTTTTCTATTTAAAGTATGTAGCTGGACTTGCTGCTACTCTGAATAATGTGTGTCTATAAGCTATATGATATATTCTTAACAGATGGCAAGTGTATGCCCTACTTGTTAATCTTTAATTATGTATTGTGATGATTATCCTGTTTGCGAAACGCGTAGATGCGCCCCTTTCCCCTTTTGAGGCCTCGCCCCCAAATAAGGAAAGGGCCGCATCTTAGTCGTTACAAGTTGGTAATCAGAGCCTTACGAGCATAGGAGCCTTTGTGTGATCGAACTTGGCCGAGTCGAGTCTAGTAAAATGTTTTGAGTCTTAGTTATATTGGAGAGTAGGTTTATTTTTTCTCCTCTTCTATGCTCTGGTGAGGTTCTCGACTTAGGAAGTCTTAATTCTACTCCTCTTCTCGCTCAAAATTTCTGATCACGCGGGTATTTTGAAATCTATATGATATCGATGTGACGGAGTTCTTTCTTGGTGCCTCCTGTCTGACTTGATTTCTTCCGGGGAGTTGAGCTCCAGGGGATTCTTGTGCACATCGCCATCATTCAGATTTCTTAGTATCTCAGGACGGAGGATGTCCGTAGTTGCTTCAATACTAGTTGTGACAAGAGGAGTCCGGCTTCCCCGGTACTGGTGCAGACAGTTCCGGATGTATCGTCACACTTTGTATCACTGTGATTACGAGGGTGTGTAGTTGATGAAGGTTCGAGATTCTGGTTATGTATTGACGGATATGATACACTGGATGGGTTAGTATAGGAGTTGTGTGACATATTACTCCTTGTATCCGTGTACTAGATTGCACGACCAGATATTTCGGGAACTCATAGGTGGGATATCAAGTAGTGACTTATAGGACAATCTTCCTATAGATGCATGATGTGAGGTTGGGATTCAACATTCAGTGGGTACGTTTGTTCACGGTTGTCTTACATCGGTTCCTCGTTGTGTCTTAAAGAGTCCTTGTAGCTTGCTATGACTCGGGGATGCTTCGTAAGTCGTGTGCACTGCCTTGCACAGGATCGCTACTGTAAATTCGAGCCCGAGCGATCATATCCACGAAGATATCGGATGGAATCTCTATCATACGTTTGTTCCGAGCATTTCTAGCTCATACTTGGTTTGCAAGTGGTCTTTAATCAGATTTTGTCGACAGTCACTTTGAGGAGCATTCTTACTATTTTGTTCGAGTGCAATTGCTAAATATTCTTGTTCAGATATTCCTGCCTTTTGATTCATCTTTACCATGACTGTTATTCTCTGGTATAATGTGTTGTCCGTCTTCAGGATGGCTCCACCAACTCGTCAGAATCCGGGTCGCGAGGGTATTGATGTTCCGCCACCACCCCCTCCGCCACCTCCGCCGTTGCCTCCTCCTGCAGAAGCTTGGCAAGCAGTAATGGCTACAACAAATGCTAACACCCAGATATTAATCCAGCTGTTGCAAGAGAGGACAAATCAGCAGCAGGGCAATTTCAACCATGGTGGTAATCAGTTTGCATCTCTGAGTCAATTCCTGGCAAACTAGGCGAAGACCTTCACATCGTGTGATCAGCCGTTTGACGTTGAGGACTGGATTCGGGACATGAACAAACACTTTGAATGCAGCAATGTCTGTCCAGAGGACTTCTTCAAGTTTGCAACATTTCAGCTCAAGGGAGAGGCAGCAGTTTGGTGGCAGTAGTTGAAGGACTCCAGGGGTGGCAGATTGATCAGTTGGGATGAGTTCTGCAGAGATTTCAGGTCTCACTATATCCCGTCTAGCTTTGTGGAAGAGATGCGTGAGAAGTTCAGACGCTTGAAGCAAGGTGGTTCCTCTGTCTACAAGTACAACGTCGAGTTGCATGAGCTGGCTCGATATGCCTTGCAGGACATTCCAGATCAGAAGAGCAAGATCTATCAGTTCAGAGGTGGTCTGAGAGAGGACTTGCAGCTGGCCCTCGCCTTGCATGATCCTGATGAGTTCGATAAGTTCTATAACTTGGCTTTCAGGGTTGAGGCAGCATTGCTCGGGGTGGAGAATTCTAGGAAGCGTTTCAGAGAGTCCAGTTTGTCGCCCTCAACTCAGGTGGTTCCGAAGCAGCAGAAATACTGGGTGTCTCCTCCTCCTCCTCGGCAGACTCAGCAGTTCAAGCAATCAGGTGGTCGTGGTTCTTCCCACCCACCCAACCCAGCTTTCCAGTAGAGGTTTCAGCAGCAGAAGCAAGGGAATCCTCAGGTGCAGTTCCGTCAGCCGGCAGATGTTACTTGTCACAAGTGTGGGCAGAAGGGTCACTATGCCAACAAGTGCACCTCTCAGCTGCGTCTTTCGCCTCCTCCTCCAGGGAAGCCTCCAAGCAATGCAATGGTGAAGTTCAATCCTAAGTATGCAAGAGTCAATATGGTGAATGCAGCTGAAGCAGACAACTCCTCGGACGTGATTATGGAAAACTCCTAGTTAATGAATTTCCTGCAAAGGTTTTATTTGATTCTGGTGCATCGCATTCATTCATTTCAAGGCCTTTTGTTGCAAAGCATGAGATGTGTTGTGAAGAGTTGCCTAGATCCTTAACTGTGGTTTTGCCGGGGTTGCAAATGAATTCTCGCTTCATAGTTCCTGATGTCACTGTCAAGATGGGTAATTATGCCTTTCTGGCTTCTCCTATTGTCCTTGGCAACTCTGATATTGATTTGATCCTTGGAATGGATTGGTTGGCTATGAACAAGGCGTTTATTGATTGTGAAGCTAAAGAAGTGAAGCTAACTCATTCTTCGGAGGACATGATTATCTTCGCAGCGCGTGATGACACGGTCTGTCTGTTTTCCTTGAATGAGAAGGGTGAGATCTCTCCAATTTCGCAAGTCCCAGTGGTCTGCAAATATGAAGATGTTTTTCCGGAAGAACTGCCAGGAATGCCTCCGCACCTAGAAGTTGAGTTCATAATTGAGCATGTGTATAAACGTCCGTACAAACTGGGTACAGAAGAGCTGAAGGAGCTGAAGAAACAACTTGATGAGCAAGAGCGTCTGGGTCTGATCAGACCAAGCTCATCTCCTTGGGGCTGTGGAGTTCTTTTCGTCAATAAGAAGGATGGTACGGAACGACTCTGTGTCGATTACCGTCCATTGAATAAGAAGACGATCAAAAACAAGTATCCACTTCCTAACATCAATGAGTTGTTTGAGCAATTGACAGGGGCTAAGATCTTCTTGAAGCTTGATCTCAGGATGGGTTATCATCAGATCCGCATTGACGAAAACGACATTCCAAAGACTGCATTTAGAGCAAGCCTTGGCTCGTATGAGTACACGGTGATGTCCTTTGGTCTGGCCAATGCTCCACCGACCTTCTGTCGGATGATGAATTATATCTTCTCCCCATTCAAGAATGAATTCGTCTTGTTGTATCTTGATGATATTCTGGTCTTTTCGGAAACTGAGGAAGAGCATGAAGAACATCTAAGGCTTGTGCTTGATAAGATAAGAGAGCATAAGTTATATGCTAAGTTTTTCAAATGTGAGTTCTGGTTGAAAGAAGTTGTCTACCTTGGGCACATCATCTCTGCCGAGGGCATCAAAGTTGATCCGTCGAAGGTGCAGGCCATTGTTGAGTGGGAACCTCCGCAAAATGTGAAGCAGCTTCGAAGCTTTCTCAGGCTTGCAAGCTATTGTAGAAGATTCGTTGAGAATTTCTCCAAGATTGCTAAGCCTCTCTCAAGTCTACTTCAGAAGGGTGTGAAGTATGTCTGGTCTCCAAAGTGTCAGTTGGCTTTCGACACACTCAAAGAGAAGCTCACTTCTACTCTAGTCTTGGTTCCTCCTAATGACTCCAAACCTTATCAAGTGTTCTGCGACGCCTCTCTTCAAGGTCTTGGTGCAGTGCTGATGCAAGACAAGAAAGTGGTAGCTTATACCTCGAGGCAGTTGAAGCCAAGTGAGAAGAATTACCCCAGTCATGATCTTGAGTTGGCGGTAGTGGTACATGCTCTAATGAATTGGAGACACCTCTTGTTGGAACGAAAGGTGGAAATGTTCACCGATCACAAGAGTCTCAAGTACATCTCCACCCAGCCTAACCTCAATCTTCGGCAAACTCGTTGGGTGGAGATACTCCAAGATTTTAATCCGAGCGTTGAGTATACTCCAGGCAAAGCTAATGTCGTGGCAGATGCTTTGAGCAGGAAGGCTTACTGCAACAGTCTCATTCTGAAGCCTCTCCAGCCTGATCTTTGTGAATCTTTCGGAAAGCTCAACCTTCAGTTAGTACCTCAGGGATTTCTTGCCAATCTTCAGATTTCTCCTTCCTTGGAAGACCAGGTCCAACAAGCTCAACTTTTTGATGCAATGGTGAAGAAAGTTAAGATTGGCTTGGCAAAGGGAGTTCCCAAATATAAGTGCTTCAGTGTTGATGCCAGAGATACATTATTCTTTGAGGGTCGTCTTGTCGTTCCGAAAGGGGATCTCAGAAAGGTTATCCTGGAAGAAGCTCATAACTCTCTTCTCTCGATACATCCAGGAAGTTCCAAGATGTATCAGGATTTGAAACAGACCTTCTGGTGGACTCGCATGAAGCGTGAGATTGCTTAGTTCATAAATGAATGTGATGTATGTCGAAGGGTGAAAGCAGAGCATCAACGTCCAGCGGGTTTTTGCATCCATTGCCCATTCTCGAGTGGAAGTTCGACCATATTGAGATGGATTTCGTCACCGGGTTTCCGAAGTCCAAGAAGGGTAACGATGCCATCTTCGTCATCATCGACAAGTTGAGCAAAGTAGTTCATTTCCTTCCAGTCAAGGAGTCTATCTCGGCAGCTCAGCTTGCAGAGTTGTACACTTCGAGGATAGTCTCATTGCACGGCATTCCAATGGTGATTTCTTCGGATCACGGAAGCATCTTTACTTCCAAGTTCTGGGACTCATTTCAGTCTGCGATGGGTACTAAGATTAGATTCAGCACAGCCTTTCATCCTCAGACTAGTGGGCAAGTTGAGAGAGTCAATCGGGTCCTCGAAGATATGCTAAGAGCTTGTGTCATTTCCTTTGGCATGAAGTGGGAAGAATGCCTACCTTTTGCTAAGTTTTCATATAACAACAGCTATCAGGCAAGTTCAGGCAAAGCTCCGTTTGAAATTCTCTATGGCAGGAAGTGTCGTACCCCGCTCAACTGGTCAGAGACTGACGAGCGTCAGATTCTTGGGAATGATGTGATTGAAGAATCATAAGAGATGTGTCGTGTCATTCGGGATAATCTCAAAGCAGCGCAGTCCCGTCAGAAGAGCTACTACGATAGCAAGCATCATGACATGTCTTATGAGCTCGATGACTTCGTCTATCTCAAAGTGTCTCCTATGAAGGGCACTCGGGGTTTTGGCATCAAAGGGAAGCTTGCTCCTCGTTTTGTTGGGCCTTTCAGAGTTGTTGGCAAGAGAGGCAACCTTGCATATCAACTAGAGCTCCCTTCAAACTTCGCAAATGTGCATGACGTGTTCCATGTCTCTCAGCTCCGGAGATGCTTCAAGACTCCCGAGCGCATAGTTGATCTTCAGGATATCGACCTTCAACCCGACCTATCCTACCGTGAGCATCCAGTTGCAGTTCTTGAGACGACTGAGCGCAAGACCCGCAATAAGTCAATCAAGTTTCTCAAAGTGCAGTGGTCACATCATTCCGATAAAGAGGCCACTTGGGAGCGCGAGGATCACCTCCGTTCCGAATTTCCAGAGTTCTTTCAGTCCTAGATCTTAGGTCAAGATCTTCTTGTAGTGTGCGAGAGTTTGTAATGCCCCAGATGTAACCCTTGCCATTTTGGGAACCTTTCCTATTTTGCAACCATGTTTTCAATGCTATAAGAGTTATCATTTCATGTGGCTTCATATCGTGTCTCCATCTTGCATCATGGCATTCATTTGCATTCATGGCATTCCATTGTGATGTTGTTGTTGCTTTATCCATTAAGAGTGCTAGTGTGCTTGTGTTGATGTTGTGGTGTTTTCAAAACAGTGGAGTTTCAAACTAGGTTTCAAAAACACCTTCTCCTTTAATAATTGAACTCATGAATTAACTTTGTTTAAACCTGTTTTAAAAATGTTGATCATTTGGTATTTTATCTTGTGTTTGAAGGGGTGTTGTCTTGGGGTTTTAAAACTTAAGTCATATAGGGTTTTTATCAACAAAACAGCATATTAAATTCTGTTTTGATTATAATCTATTTGTACTAAAAATCAGTTTTATATTTTATTTAAATAGGGCATAATTCCCTTATGCCCTAAGTATATATTTTTTATTTTTTGCAAGCCCCTCTGTGGCTATGGGCATTTTTGTTTGTGTGTTGTTATTTTAAAAAGAGTAAAACCTTTTGTTTCTTTCCAGAGAGGCCGAGGTGGGTTGGCTCCCTCCTCTTACCTCGGCTTTGCCTTTTTTTCTCCTTTTCCCCGCGCGCAGCCCGCTCGGCGTCCCGCTTCCTCCCTGACGCCTTCCCTCCCCCCCCCCCCCCCTCATTTCCGTCAGAGAGGGTCGTCGCCAGAGAGAGTGAGCTCCCGACGTCGTGCCCTCACGGACGTCGAGACCCTATATAACCCCTCGGCGTGCGTGCCCCTCCTCCTAGGGTTCCTCCCATTCCTTCTCCTCCGCCGCCAGCTCTCTCTTCTCCCTCCATCTCTTCCTCGCCAGGTAAGTTCAGAGAGAGCAGTAGTTCAGAGAGAAGCGCCGCTCATCGTCGTCGTCCCTCCCCTCGTCGCTGGCGTGTCCCCAGGGAATCCGAGCGCGCGGGGAGGATTCTGGATCCTCCCTCGCTCCATTCCCGGCACTAGGAGGGTGGATCCCCTCCTCTGTCGACCCCTCCTCGTCGTCGTCGTCTCGGGCGCAGCAGAGCAGGTCGTCATCGTCGACCTCACCTCTTCCTCCTCTTCTCGGCAGCGGGAACTCCTCCGAGCAACCCTAGGTGAGCACCCCTTCCTTCCCCGCGCCAAAAGGCTCACCTTGTCGCCGGAATCGCGCCGCCGTCGTGTCCTGCTCCGGCCGGTTGCGCAGCCGCGTCCCGCAGCGTAGTAGCCGTTCGTTGTAGATCGCCGGAGTGTCGCCGGGGAGCCTCCCCTGTTCCGGCTGCCACTTGTGTGCAGTAGGAGCAGAGGAGGATGCTCAATAGAGAAACTACCCCTCTTTGTTAAGATCCGTTCGAGTAGCAGAGTGGTAGGGGTATGTTGTTGCTTCGGGCAGGTCTAGGGTTCGATCCCCCGCAGCCCCTTTTAATTTTCTGTTTTCGCTAGTAGTAGTATAGAGCAGAGAGGTTACCCTGCTTCCTTCCTCTCCTCTGTCGAGATCCGAAGCGATAGCCAAGTGGTGCATAGGGGTGCAGTAGTGCAGGAGGTACTGGGTTCGAAACCCAGGGCCTCTCCTTTGTTTTTTCCACTTGTTTTATTTTTTTCTTTTCTTTTCTTTTGCTGCATTTTGCTGTGTTGTTTCTTTTAAAACCAGGGGATGTTTTATTTAATGCCTAGGGTGCATGTGAGACCTCATGAGTGTATGTGTGTGTGCATGAGAGGTGGTGTGTGCACTAGTGTGTATGTGTGTGTGTGCACATGAGTGAATGTGTGCACACATGTGAGTGTGTGTTTGTGCATGTGGGTGCACATGTGCAAGAAGGCCTAGCCTCTCATGTTGCACCTCTTCTTGTGGTGTTTGTGTGTGTATGTGCACTTGTGTGTGAGCACATGTATGAGTGTGTGTATGCTCATGTAGGTGTGTGTGTGCATGGGTGCATATGCACTTGTGCATGAGGGCCTAACCCCTCATGCTTGCCACTATGGAGTGATGTAGTTGTGTGTGGGCTTGTGTGTGTGCATGTGTAGGTGTAGATGTTGCTACATGTGCTATTTTTACATGTGATGTTATTCATATTTAGCATATTGGATTCTAGGTGGTAGTTTTCGAGCTAGCTTTGTGCCTTGATGTTACATGCAAGTACCCATGTATTATATATGAATTTGGTTTAGAATCACCCCAGGAATCCATTCGTGCAATCAGATTTCACTTTAGAGCAACTTCATAAAACTGTCATTTTCTGTCATGATGCCATGTTTAGTGCTTTGTATTAGGTGGTGCCTTGACCCGTTGGGGATGAATCCTTGATGTAGTGGTAGTGGGTGAACCCCTCTACAGCATGGGGTCTTTGTTTTGTTCTTAGGATTTTGTATGCACCTATTGTGCCCTGTCAAACTTGACACTTGGCTGAATCTGGCAGATTTGTGAAACCTTGTGATTTTCACTAAGTCTGAGTATGTGATGTTATTTTCTTCCCCTGTTATCTTGTATGAATTAGCTCCTCTGTTGGGAATCAGCCCATGCAACAAACTAAAGTTTGTGAGCTTTTGCCTTTGTCTAGCTCCGTGTTAAATTTCATGCTTTTTCACTTCCTGTAGATATCATTTTGGAGGCTGCCAAAATGCTTCAGAGCATAAGCAGCTGGTGAAAATCTGTGATTTTCACTAAGTCTGAGAATCTGTGATATTTTGTCCAAGTTAGTGCATGTAGATCTGCTCATGTGTGATTCCTTTGCATTAGCTTCTTGCACAGGGTTGTAGAGCCTTTGGATGGCTTTTTCCTCATATCTTGTTTGAACCATTTAGATGGTTGTAGATACTTTAAATATTGTGGACAAACTGCTATGATGTTGTTGAAAACGGATTGCATGTTTTTGTTGATTTGAAGCTTGTGTGGGCATTGTTGATGGTGTGGTGTGTTTCCATGCACCACCCCACTTATATTTTGTTGCTTGATCATGTGGCAACCTGGTAACACCATGGGAGTGCCATTGGGGTGTGTTTGTGGCTGATTTGAATCGTAGGTGTCCATATCTTGTTTTGTAGTTTCCGGTTGATCCGTAACTCCGTTCTCTATGTTCTTTATATGTTTTTGCATCATTTTATCGTGATGCACATGATCATGCCATCATCATGCACGTCAATATAACTTAATATGAGGTTCTGTCCAGAATTCAATTAACTCCACTACTGCATATGAAAGTGACTAGAATAGTGATGCATGCTTCCTTCTTCACACATGCATCATATTGCTTGGTGCATCATGTTGTGTTGGTGTTCATTGGCTGTTATCTTATCTTGGGTAGCATCAGGATCGGAGAGAGAGTACGTGGATTCTGGAGAGTACGTGCAGGAGAATCAAGAGCAGTTCCAAGTTGAAGACATCACAGGCAAGATGACCGTGACCTTGATATCGTATCTAGCTTTGTTATGCTTAGAGTCACGTTTCCTTCGATACATGCTCGCTGCCTACCACTATATATAATTGCCACCTGTCTTTGCCATGAACCCCAAACACCTCCCTCTCCTAGCAAATGTTGTTTGGCTAAGTAGGCTTGCTCAACCTCTAATGAGTAGCTTTGCTAGTTGCAGGTGTCAGTTGTCTCATGTGATAACATGAGTATATTGATATCATTATGTTTAAACTGTTATTTAATTAATGCACCTATATACTTGGTAAATGACGGTAGGCCTAGCCTTTTGTTGGGTGATTTGTTCCGTTGTTGCCGCCTTAGTTTCGGTTACCGGTGTTTGATTCCATAACTGATCGCTCCTAACACGGTCAGGGTTGTTATGGGGACCCCCTTGATAAATCATGTAGTGTTAAGGATCATCTGGCACGACCCAACAATGGTATTAATGTGCTAATCACCTAATAATAATTTGCATAGGGAATAGCTACCCCGAGGATTTAATCAACAACCCGGGCTAGTGCTCCTCATGAGTGTTGGTCCACCCTGTCAACCGTCGGTGGCTACCTGGGGCAACTCTGTGATTGGCCTACCGGAAGTTTGGAGAATCCGTCGTGTCCTGAGAACGAGATACGCGGCTCCTATCGGGTTCGTCGACAAGACGGGAGGTCTTGGCAGATTTGTCTTACCTTAGCGATATATCTTGCGCATAGGAATCCCGGTGAAACTTTGGGTCTCCTTAAAGTTGAGGTTTTCCTCTAAGGAATCCGACGAGATCACGAGTTTCGTGATAGAGGATTACTTTGCGGCTCGTGGCAGTTTGTGATGGACTAGTTGGGGTACCCCTGCAGGGTTTAATCTTTCGGAAAGCCGTGCTCGCGGTTATGTGGCAAACATGGATAACTTGTTAAAATCCGGTTCTAGACAACTTGAAGTAACTCTAATAAAACTGCCAACTGTGTGCGTAACCGTGACTGTCTCCTTCGAAAATCACTCTTCGATCGGGAACACGGTGGGGTTATGTTTGACGTAAGTAGGTGTTCAAGATCACTTAGTGATCATCTAGTCTTCGATCGCTCGCATAGACCACCATACAATTACTCTGATCATCGTAAGTTAGTTGCCATATATGCTTAGGTTGCTGCAAACCCATACACTAAACCTTCCTCACCAAATAACTTGACTAGATTCAGTACCAAGGTCATTAGATTGTTGAGTCCCCGTGGCTCACAGATTACTACAAACCCCAACAGGTACAGGTACGTCCGACGCAGGAGATCCTGATGACAACCAGCTGAAGTGGGAGTTCGATGAGGACTCTGGTCGTCTGTATGTGAACTATCCGGAAGACTGAGGCCGTGGTCGTGATCGTGGGCTAGCATACGGGATGTGTTAGATCATCTGTTTTCTGTTTAAAGTCCATAGCTGGACTTACTGCTACTCTGAATAATGTGTGTCTGTAAGCTATATGATATACTCTTAACAGATGGAAAGTGTATGCCCTACTTGTTAATCTTTAATTATGTATTGTCATGATTATCCCGTTTGCGAAGCGCGTAGATGCGCCCCTTTCCCCTTTTAAGGCCTCGCCCCCAAATAAGGAAAGGGCCGCATCTTAGTCGTTACATCCCGCCTCGCTGCCCCATGGTAGAACATCCCTGTTTGTTCGAGGGCCTCCTTCATGATCACTTGGGCAAGTTCACACTGCACGTGATAAAACTCGGCTCGGATTTGATGATCCGGTGTCCTTCCTATGCTTGTGGCCCAGTTGACAATCTCGGCATCACTGGAAGTAGCTGACATGCGAAGGCGTTGATTATCCCTTTTATACTCGATCATGTGATGCATGAGGTAGAATCCATCAGCCTTACTATCGTTCAGTTGCTGGATGCAGCAGAAATCGGTCTTATGGCCGAAAGCCGGCCCTTTATTCGTGTACTTTTTCACCTTGATATATCCACCAGTAAGGCTGAAGGTTAAAATGACACTATCGAAAACATTCTTTATGTGCGTGTAATTCCTTTTTTTGATGTTCTTCGCTGAGTCCAAGTACATAGCAGAAAAGTATTGTGAGTACAAACAGATGAGGACGGCGCCCCCGCTGCGCAAAATAAGTACAACTCAAATTAGCCTCGATGCTTGCAAAGAATGATTAAAACTTACGAAAGGATATCCGTGGATGACTTACGTGGGATGATAAGCCAGAAGAATCGTTTCCTTGTCCTTATTAGCGATCATAAACTCGCCGATGTACTTGCTCGCATAGTCACGGTGCTATTTGCACATTGCCAACAAGCTCTTGTGCATATAGTACGGGTCCGCGACGCAGATATATTCTATGTTCTCACGCCTGATGATGTAGTTGAGATACAACGCATACATGCGGATGAACTGAAAATCCAGTTTGGTCATGTGGAACATGTCGTAGATGTAGTCAAATCGCAGGATAAACTTATTTGCGGGCCATTTGTCGACATATACGCTCCCACCCTAACCTGAGCCGCGTAAAGCGGGTATCCTGGTTTTTTCGAGATGAGAAGGCTTTTCTCTCTGACCAGCACATCATCATGAAGTCTCCTCAGATCATTGTTCAGTATGTTCACTAGCGCTTTATAAGGTAGGATCGGGTGACCGGCGACATGGAAACGCTCCGCACCTACGACAAGTATTTTGTCTACCTCTCGGGGCTTCAGAGGCGGTTGGCTGCTTGAAGCAGCTCTGACGCCTTTAGAGCATTTCCTGTCCCGTCTCCTCCTTTGCTTCTTGGCAGGTGGCGGTAGTGAGCCCACCATACCTTCCCTAACCACCACCCCCATTGTCGTCAGGCTAATCAGTGGACGGCCCTCGCGTCGTTCTTGCTGGGTAGAGGCGGCATCTGGAGGCGCCTCCTGCGAGGATCGCATGAAAAGAGACTTTTTGCAATCAGCCTTAGGATGTTCTTGCTCCTGCAAATCAGGCAGCATCAAGTCATCTCCATGCTCATAGCCTGAGTCATAGTCCCGAGCATCATCATATGCGGTATTGATATACTGGTTAGGGCCATCATCATCCTCCTACATGACATCATCAACATTTGCTTCTTCGACGGAGGTGGCGTCATCTGGCACTAATGGAGGCTCTTCCTCGTGTCGTTCACTATCACCCGCCACGACAGGTGCAGGTAATCGGGTAGGTGGGTGGTGTTCATACCTTGTTGAGGAGTTGTCGTTGGTGTGCTACCGGTGCCTCTAAACAAAGAAGAGTCTTCGACCAAGGCAAAAACAAGCTCTTGCATGCGCCAAACCGTTTAGGGGTCTCGTCGTCATCGATTGGTACTGGAGGAGGCAAATCCTGGAAGCACGCTTTGACACCGTCGCCTCTTCTCCGCCATGTTCGGACTCTTCTTCGCCGTGTCCGGAATCTTCTCCGCCGCAATGTCCGGACTATTCCCCGCCGACATGTCCGGCGCCATCGTCTTCGTGTCGATCGGCCATCTCTTCGTCTAGCCCCATGTCGTTATTCCCTGCCGTGTGGACGTGATCATCATCATCTTCACTTATCCATAGAGTATAGCCATCCATGAAACCATTCATCAGCACGTGCGCCTTCAAACTCCTACGATCAAAAGGGTCAAAAATTACTCCTTCTTTGCATCTTGTACACGAACATCTAATCCCAGTCCGATTATTTGCATACATGTATCGCTCCACCTTTCCTTCATCGCGGATTACAGTATCGCTCCACCTTTCCTTCAACTCACCTTCATGACTGCACGGCATAACAAGCAAAAGGTTTATAAAAAAATGCATGCATGCATCGAAGTCATATAGAAGTTTGGCATGACCTTGCCTAAAAATAGGACATATCGAGTTTGCTCGAAATTCGCCGAAACGGAAATAAATCGATATTTCGATAAAACATAAGCAACTCACCGGGCATGTCACTCACATAAATCCCTTCATATCGCAAACACACATATTCCCATTTTTGAAATGCACAACTTTTTACTCACTATATCCCGAGAAAGGTTGTGCACGGTTAGATCATTAGGCCTTCGCGACCTATAGGGATCGAACATGGATGGCTAAATAGCTAGTTAGATCTAGTTGTTGAGAGGAGAGATGACTCTAGGTAACTAATGGAGAGGAAGAGAGATGATCTAGCTAGCTAGATCTATATATATGGAAGGAGGGAGAGCCAAATAAATGCGGAAGATAGAGCTAGAAGAGGAAATTTATGGAGGAGAATTATGGTGGAGGGGGGCATTAATGGGAAGAGAAGAGAGGTAGAAAGAAGAGATAAGAAGGGAAATAGTGATGGAGAAGTAACTTAGAGAGGGGAGAGGGGAAAGGACAAAGGGAGGGAGGAAGGGGAAGAGAGGGGGTGTGGGTGAAAAGGTGGCACCAGCCATGCTTAGCAGTAGCATTGTATTCCTCAGGACGCTACTGCTATGGATCTTATTAGTAGCGCTAGTCAGGAACAACGTTACTACTAAGTGGGGCTCAATAGCAGTAACGGTGTTCTCGCAGCAAACACTACTACCAAAATCTTAGCAGTAGTGTTGTATTCTGGGACGCGCTGCTACTATAACTAGTGTCGGTGGGCTTGTTGAGTCCCACTTAGAAGTAGCGTCCTTTATATTTTCAGCGCTACTGCTACGGCTTCCCTTCTAGCGTTGTGCAAAGCCAACGGCTTCCCTTCTAGCGCTGTGCAAAGCCAACGCTACTGCTAATTAGCAACAGCGCTTGCTATTTTTCAGCGCTACTGATAATGTCCTACCTATAAGGTTTTTCCTAGTAATGACCTGTAATACACCCTTGTGTGTACACCCACTTGCATCTCGATAGTCTCTAGCTCCTCCAAATATACCGTACACTCTCTATCACGATTTTATCTACTCCTTCCTTCCCATAAGATGAGACTCTCTATCACCATTTTATCTACTCCTTCCTTCCAATAATATGAGACGCTATTCCATCCAATATACACATATTGGATGAAACAATGTCTTATATTATGGATATACTGGATGGAACAATGTCTTATATTATGGATATATTGGATGGAACAATGTCCTATACTTCCTTTGTTCCTAAATATAAGATCTTATAGAGATCTAATATGAACTAAATACGGATGTATATAAACATATACTCCCTCCGTGTTAAAATAAGTGTCTCAAGCTCAGTATAATTTTATACTAGAGCTAGTATAAAGTTAAAACACTTATTTTGGAACGGAAGGGGTATTTTAGAGTGTGATTGTCACGACTAAGATGTGGTCCTTTCCGATTCAGGGAACGAGGCCCAAAAATGGAAAGAAGCGCGTCTAAGCATTTCGCAAGCACGATAATATAGCACATACATAATAAAAGAATGACAAATAAGGAATCATTTGTCATCTCATAGATAATATCAGAGTTTACATCACACATTTATTCAGACAAGGTAGTTCCGCTATGGACTACATAACATGAAAAAAAGGCTATGCTACCCTGCATGCTTGCCCACAATCACGACCATGCCTCAGTCTTCTGGATAGTTCACGTACAGGCGGTCGTTCTCCTCGTCGTACTGCCACGCCAGCTGCATGCCCTCGGGATCACCTATGTCGGGTGTACCTGTACCTGTTGGGGTGTTGAAGTAATCTGTGAGCCACGAGGACTCAACAATCTATGACCTCGGTGCCAGAACTAGTCAAGTTATTAGGTAAGGAAGATTCAGTGTTTAGGTTGCAGCATCCTAAGAATTTATGGTGGCTAACTTACGTAGAACAAGTTATTGATGGTGGTCTATACTAGCGGGCAAAGACTAGTTGATCATTAAGTGATCCTGAACACCTACTTACGTCAATCATAACTCACTGTGTTCCCGATCGAAGAGAGGTCTTCGAAGGGGACAGTCACGATTACGCACACCGTTTGGCAAGTTTTATTAGATTAAGTTCAAGTTATCTATAACCGGATGTTAACAAATATTCCAAGTTGCCACATAACCGCGGGCACGGCTTTCCGAAAGATTAAACCCGCAGGGGTGCTCCAACTAGTCCATCACAAACGGTCACGGACCGCAAAGTAATCCTCTATCACGAATCTTGTGATCCCGTCGGATTCCTTAGAGGAAAACCTCAACTCTAGGGAGAACCAAAGCTTCACCGGGATTCCTATACGCAAGATATATCGCTAAGGTAAGACAAGACTAGCAGGACCTCCCGTCGTGTCGACGACCCCGATAAGAGCCGCGTATCTCAGTCTCAGGACACGACGGATGAGCGACGGTTACCACGTCAAAACACTGAGTTGCCCCGGGGAGCGTAATAAGCTGCTCTGGGTTGGACCAACACTCATGAGGAGCACTGGCCCGGGTTGTTGATTAATTCCTCGGGGTAGCTATTCCCTATGCAGATTATTATTAAGTGATTAGCAGATTAAAACCAATGTTGGGTCCTGCCGGACAAGTCTTAACACTACACGATTTATCAAGGGGGGCCCATAACAACCCCGAACGTGTTAGGAGCGATCAGTTATAATATCAGTAGCGATAAGTGTTAGGAGCTTGCACATAAGTGCTTATCAAGGCAACCCATGCCTTGGGCATGTGGGTGTCACACACACACATGCACACACAAACACCACATGATCACCTACACACACACACAAGAATCACTACTCCTACACACAAAGTATGTGGGGGGGCCCACACACACACACACACTCACACACTTACATCAACTAGTGCATGAGCTCCACCTCATGAACATGAGTATCACACACATATATACACACACTACTCTAGTGCACCACGAACATACTTACATCTCAGATTCCCTACACATGCATCACTACGCAAGCTAACATACATGTATATCACACCACTCTAGGTTCCAGGAAGGGGAAAAATCTAAACAAAAGAAACACCTACTAACTTGCTGCCCAAGCAAGGATATGCAACACCTAGTAGCAACAGCAGCAAGCAACACAAAGAAACACAAAAAAAAGGTCAGAGGGGTTTCGAACCCATGACCTGTTGGGTCAACACACAGGAGCATCCCACTCTACTACTTGCCATCAGCTCGACAGAACAAAGGGCTTAAACAGGATAAGCCATCATGTCTGATGCTACTGTGCCCACAAAACAAATAACAAAAGGGGTGGCGCCGAGGGGTTTCGAACCCACGACCACTTGATGCAACAACACAACACTGCTACGCTGCTGCTGCTGAACTTAACAGAGAAGAGGAGGAAACTCTGTTGAGAAACCCCTCTGGTCCTTCCTCTGCCCGACGGTGGCCGGAACAGGGGAAGCACAACGCCGGCGATCTACTTAAAATTGAACTGCGGCTCGTCGATGGAAGGGAGAAGGGGCTCCCAGGGTTCCATTTCTACACTAAACGCGCCACTGGAAGGCCTACTGCTACGGCTCCCCGACGCGCGGCGGCGGCGACAAAGAGAAGAACACGGCGCGGCTATGGGTCCCTACTCACGATCTGGCGACAGGGAAGGGGGAGGAAGATGCTAGCTCACCCACTGGACGAGGACGTCGTGCCCGTCGGAGAGGAAGTAGAGGAAGAAGTGGAAGAAGCCGCGGCGAAGGGGTTCATCGGAGAGGAAGAAGCCGCCGTCGATGTAGGGGAAGCAGACCTGATCTGCTCCTCCTAGCTGCGGGAACGGGTCCCCTTGAGGTCACGCGTGCTCGCGGAAGTCTTGGAAAGGGCGGAGAAGCACGGCTACGACGACGAGGAGCCCTCAAGTCACGGCCATGACGGAGGAGGCACTCACTTACCTGCTGCCGACGAGGGAGAGGGAGGAGGAGATGGGGAAAGAAGTGGTGGCGGCTAGGGAGGAACCCTAGGCCTTGCATGGACGCCAAGGTTCTTTATAGGAGGAGGAGGTGAGGGACGCACGACCTCGACGTCCGTGAGACGGCGTCGCTCTCTGGCGCGCTGTCTCTGAAGGAGACTGACGGAAAGGCGACAGAGGAAGGAGACGTCGTCTACAGGGAAAGGCTGGCGCGCGAGAGGAAGTTGGGTCAGCCAATGGGAGAAAGCCCACTCGAAGGCACCAGATAGAGAAAAGAAAACCTACTGGGGTTTTCTATTTACAAAACAAACAGAGGCAAAACAAATGCACAGGCAACATTGTTGAAGCTAAAAATAAAACAAAAATGCCCCTGGTCATAAGGACTTATGACCTATTTAAATAAAATATAAAAGGAATTTTTGGAGCATCTAAATATTTACAAAACAGAAATATTCACACTGTTTTGTGAATATTTGCACCACTCAAACAAAGTTTCAAAACACTAAAAACATAGCATCACATCCACCACAATTCATACTAAAACATGAGCATTTTTTAAACAAAGATGGAGCAAGTGAAACTTGAGCTTGAGATAAATAGAGAAGAAGTTTTGAGACCTAGATGCAAACCAACATAGTTGCTCCCTACTTTCAAACAACACCCCACATCACTTCACATGTCCTCACCACATATCACCCCACATACATGATCACAAAGGCACAAACACAAAGACATGGAATGATAAGGATGCATGCAAAGGAAAACAAGACATGAGCACATGAAATACCACATAGAATATACTCTCATTGCAAAGACAAGATAGACCCACATACAGAAGGTTCCAAATAAGGCAAGTTACACTCTTGGGGCATTACAGTGATTCACTTACTTTGCTCCGTATTTAGTCCATAGTGAAATCTCTAAAAGGTCTTATATTTCGGAACAAAGGGAGTATTATGGAACGGAATAGAGCACTATGGGTAGTTTCTCTTGGAAAAAAACTGGCAGCCCCTTAAATAGTAACGCTGGTTCCACAAATCGTCCAAAAAAACCAGCAACTATACAGATGATCAACTTGGGTCTACTTTTCCAGGATACATAACAAATGAGTCATCACAAAAAATGATTTTACACTTACAACAGCCATGATAATGCTCTATACAAACTGGAAGGTCATGAAGTTCTGACCTGTTTATAGAATGATCTACAGTTACTTATATAAGTCTCACCCATCTTCTTCCCTCATAACTGGTTCCTTCAAACACTGTAAATGTTCAGCCTATGCTTGGTACAGCTAGACTTCCCATCTGAAGTACTCTGGGAAGTATCTGAAAAAAGGTGATGATTGTGATGCAACACACATGTCACATGCTGCAGTACAGAAAAGGCAAAAATACGAGATAACAAACCTCCCCACATCTCGCATTGATTTTCAAAGATATAATGCTATCAGCCCTCGTGCCCCCAATGTTAATCGCCGCGATTGCAGCATTTGCTTCATGTGCAAGTCTGGGATTGGGATTTATTATCAGTTTGATGTTGTGATAACCAATAAGAAGACAACTTGATCCAGTTTGAAAGATTTAATCCAAAGCAAGAAATATTGGCAAACAAGATAACTAGCTATCGACAATAAATATGGGAACGATTAAACAATGTTTTCCAGTAATACCTTGCCAGCCTAAAAGCAGACATTGTCATTACCGCTGAACCAACAACGAGAAGAGCATCACAGTTTCTTGCAGCCTCCTTGACGCTATCAGCTCTCTCACTCGGAACATTATCACCAAACATCACAACCTTCAAAGAACAGGACAAGACATTCAAAACTGCTTTTAGACTTAATGCCCTTATTAGAAGTTTAGAACTTACATGGATAGGGAATGACTCATTGATATAGAATTTAAAGCCTACATTCTAGTTATAGAAATTGCTAAAGAGATCACATGTTAGTAATGGGCTCATCGGATGCTACAGAAGTCAGTGTCTACTAATACCAAGTGTTCCTAGCTACAAATTTTAGTGGCTTGATTTGCCTACTATATAACAAATCCATAGTTTTACATCCACGTTTTAAAATTAACTAACAGTACTCATAGAAAGACAAAAAAAACTCACATCAGGTTTTAGCACTCCACCACACTGACTGCAACTAGGAATGTCAAAATCTTGCTCCCAGAACTTCTCATCAATCTCAATATCACCATCAGGCCGCTGCTGCATACCGAAACTTCTGCTCGAGCCAGGTTGTCCCTCTTGCAAACTGTCAATAGCTAGAGCCCACTGCAACACAACAATACAACACTCCGTCCTCAGAGAATACAGAAATCATAATCTAATTTAGGTCCTCGGAAGCACACAAAAATATGACTGGAAAAGCAGGAGCTCTGCTATAACATTATGGACAGTAAAGTACTCCCTCCGTTCCTAAATATAAGTCTTTCTAGAGGTTTCACTAATGGACTACATACGGATGTATATAGACATGCTTTAGAGTATAGATTCACTCATTTTGCTTCATATGTAGACACCTAATGAAATATCTTAAAAGACTTATATTTAGGTACGGAGGGAGTATTTACAAGACTTAATAACTGACTGACAAAGGCCAAATTGAACAAAAAAGAGACGAATATACAGTCAAGACTAGGATATACGCACAGTGCGGTTCAAGAGGCACCATCCGATACATACATAATAACATAAATGGATTGACAGTCTCAAACTTGATATTTTTGACAATATTAACATCTAAATGATCAGTAAGAACTATGACAAAACTATTCGATTGAAATTTTAAGTTAAAAAATATCAAATGATTACAATAGGTCAAAAAACTTCAGAAGCAACTGACAATCACTCCTTATTTTTCCTCATTATACCTTACGCACTTCCCACTTATAGGATTAACCAGAGTCTTAAGGAAAGATATAACCAGTATCAAATGGACAAACCTTTGGGTTGAGGTCCTTCACTTGGTCTTGGAATGACTCTCGGCTGATGGATGTTCCACAATCTAAGCAAATTACCTCATATACACTCCCGTGCAACTCAATTGGATTACTACCAGCACGATGATGCAATCTACAATACTCATACAGAAAGCGGTGCTGAAAAATAAGCTGTGTAGTCATTCCAAATTAATAATAACATAGAAGGTCACTACCTATCCACATTCTGGGTCACCATCGTGTGAACACGACCAATTCTTTCTAGTGAAGCAAGAGCATAGTGAGCTGTATTTGGTTGTGCTCTCCTGAACCTTCTCCATCCAGCATAACTCCTAGCCCAGTAGCGCCGTCGGGCTCGAATAGAGCGAACAAACTCCTATTTTATTCAAATGAAAAACGGGGAAGATAACATAATTACTGGTAAGATGTGGACAAATGGAAAGGCCATTAAGAAGTATTAGAATATTTCCTAATGGAAGTCGATAAAGATGACCAGCAGAAAGGCAAAAACCAGGGTAAGTTGAGAAAAATTGAAATAACGACGTGTAAAATAGGACCGTGCAGTTAGGGCTGTGAGACTAAAGATGGACTATGGTTGTGCCTGATTTAAACTCCCAATTGCAGCTCCAAGAGTTCATTGATCTCTGGAATATGCTTCCGGACTCGAGTGGCCAAGGCCGCACTCTAATCAATCGGACTCCATCCACTAGAGTGAAGCTTCCGGTGATTACATGGTCCAATTTCTCGGTAACCGACCTAGATTCCAGATGGAGAAGATTCAGACGGCATATGCTGAGCAATATAAAAGCTTTTCTCCTTGCCGGTGCTCCATGGTCGTATATTAACGGCGGAGATTCTAGCAGGTGAGGGGGTTGGCTGCCATGACAACTGGCAAGCCTGTAGGAAACATCTAAGATATGACGAGTGGAATGCCTAGAAGGAGATGGGCCACCACATCATCTTCAATGCAGAAAGGATAACTAAACTGCTGCGGGGTTGCATCAATCCCCTTTGAAGACATCATACTATGAAGTATGACTAGTGTGACCGCTTAGGAGTAGTTCACGTGCAAAACCTGGGGCTTTTCTGACTTCCTCCTCACGAAAATGACTATTTTGTCCTCAACTGAATGCACCGGTCCTGTAGGTTTCTCGGGAAAAGTAAAAGATGAGAGATAAATAGATCCAATATTATTTGAATTTCAGACCTATGTGTTTTCAGTCAAGATCCAGATAACTTGAGAAAAACAAAAGGAAGTACACGAGACAATTTTGTAAGCTCCATGATGGTAAAGGAAGAAGCAACCAATGCCAGTGGCATGGATAATATATATCTAAGCTGTCGACAAATGCAGAACACAAAACCCTGCTACTTTAGGACTCAAAGTCATGATCAAAACTCAAAAGACCATGCTAGACAATTCAAATAATTTGTCTTGGGATATGTCCCTTTCAAAATAACTTCCTGTGAAAGGCAAAAATATACGACATACGTTCACCTACATCAGCATATTAAACCTATGAAGCACGAACAAGAGTTGTCAGTGACAGTCAAATAGTAGGGAGTAGGGGCACACCCACCTGATGAGTAAGTGGTTTGAAACCAGAACTGTATGCTCCATTAGGACTGCCATAAAATCAACGTTCTGGTTAAGATTCCAGGAGACTGCTATGACTGCTGATACGTTTCATGAGACATTTAGATATATATCATGTCTGTACCTCCGATAATCGGGAATTCCTGACTCGGTGCTCATTCCAGCTCCAGTTAATACCATGAGCTTGTTACTGAGACAAGTAACAGATAATTAAGATTCCTCTTCAAATGTAGCTCAAGAACTTGATAAGGAAGTTCAATACAGACTTTCACCTCTTATCTATAAACTGGTACAGTAGGTCCACATCCTTGGAGGTTGGAGGATCTGAATCAGGAACTATCCGTTTGTCTCTCAAAAACTGGATGTAAGTTTCACAATAATCTTTAGGTACAACAACTGATGAGTGGTTATTTCTTGTTTGAATGGAGCGAAAAGAGCATCTCAATGGAAGAGGAATTTTCCTCCTATGAACAAGTCCATTATATATTGATGCTTGGATATTGTAAAAATGAGGATAATATCCTGAAATATAATTTATTGCAATTAGTTAGTGCAAAAGAGTAGATTAGCCTAATTGTCCCAGAAAAAGCCATTCTCTTGGCGAACTTGCCTTTTGGTATTCCTCTCAGAGCACTTCCAAAACCTGCAGTGATCTGAATTACATTACACATGTAAGTTGTATAATTAGACTCGGTATTGAACACTACAAAGAGTGTACATATTGAATACAGCCAACTTATTGCATTGGTATGTGACCAAGAAGTATCATTACATGAAAATGATTCCAACAGATTTAAATTTGCACCACCATGGGAAAAAAATAGTATTCAAAGTCTCGTGATGCAATACTTGCATCATAAGAATAATACAAGATCTTGCAAATTCTGTCTGGAAAATGTTTTGCTTTCATAAATTTGTAACACACAGAAAACATTTTAGGTTTGCAAGTCTTCAGCAGCACCTTGACAATTTCAGAGCATACCCTTTTTCTTGTGTGTGTAAGGAAACTTTTTTTCGCGGGGAGTGTGTACCTGAGGTATGAATCTTCACCTCCCCCAAACCAGCATAAGCTGTCAAACTCTGCAACTTCGTTCGCATTTGCATAAGAATAGGACAGTGTTCCCAAATTTTCGACCCCCAAAAGGTCGTTAATGCTACTACGGTTTGTCCCCTACTTTTATATTTCCCATGTTACTATGTTATACTCCCTCCATTCCTAAATATAAGTCTTTTTTAGAGGTTTCACTAGCGGACTACATGCGGATGTATATAGACATACTTTAGAGTCTCTATTGGGTATCTCTAAAAAGAGATGTATTTAGGAACGGAGGGAGTACAACTGGCATTTATCATTTTATCTCATACCAGCTTGGTCGATCCGGGATGTTCACTTAAGAATTTTAACCTGGATATGTCCAACAACACAGAAGGATACTCTCGACTAATTTCAAGTCCTAAGCTGAAACCTAACTCGTCAAACTCGACACCGCACATATCAGCCTTCACGAAGCTACAATCGTGGCCAGCACTGAGTCTCAGCATACACGAATAGACAAGCCGACATCCACACGCGCTAGACCAAACACGAATAGAGGGAACGGTGATTCTATGCTGGGATGGGGACAGAGAGTAAAATGGAATGACAAAAATGGAGCAGGGGAGTGATTACCGAAGCCGAAACGCAGGAGCAGTGCGCCGCTAACACCGCCGCCATCAGATGCTGCTGGCGGCGGGCGAGGCGGAGGCGGGAGGCGGGAGGCGGGAGAGGCGACGTGGAGGCAAAGATCGCCGCGGGCGTGGGGGAGGTGCTGGGCGGACCGCGGCGGAGGCTGCCGAGCGCTTGTCCTACTTTTGTTTGGTGGGAAATAAACACGGGAAGAAAAACCCATACACCGCCACATTGGTCGATAGGGAAATGTTTTTACCAGCTTGGGTCTAACCGTTGCGACGCATGTGGGCCGCTGGATCCTTTCTCATCACACGTATTTTTTGTCCATCATCCCAGCTTTTTCCCTTTTTTACCTCGCATTCACCATGTCCTCTCCCCCCGAGCAGTCATGGTCAGCTACCACTCCAACACGCGCTCGCTCGCGCTCTTCTCGGCCCCTTAGTAGCTACCACTCCATCGTCATTGTTTCTTCAAGTCTGCGTGCCTCCCGTGTCGGATCTCGTCTGTCGTTCGTCATGGAGTCGCTGGCCTTTCCTTCCCGTCAGCATGGGGGCGATCCCCTTTCCTGTTTCTCCTCCGACGAACAGGCTGCCGCCTCTCACGCCATCTTCTCAACAAATCCCCCACATCGGATGCCACAAGTGTTGGAGACGAAAAGCTATGACAGAGACGATGATGTTGCAACCGGCGACGAAAAAAACTTCAACCGACGATCAAAAATGCTACAATCGGCATTGTCGAAAGCTTCAACCAAAGACGACGGGAATCGAGGGCCACCCACCACGCAACCGCAGAAGCTGCAACTGGTGATTACAAAAGCTTCAACCGGCGACATCAAAAACACAAAAAACTGCAATCGCTGACATAAAAGCTTCAACCACAGACCGGCGAGAAAAAAGCTGCAGCGGCGAGTCGTTGATGCACATGATGTTTTCTATGCACCAATGGCGCTGCGGCGGATGCTGGAACCGGTGCTCCCGGCATTGAATAAGTTTCAAGCAAAGTGAAAAAAGCTTCAGCCGGAGTTTAAAAAAGCTTCAACCAGGGGGACAAGCCTGTGCACGCACGAGCGTCGACGGCGACGAGCGGTGGGCGACGGGGGGAGAGGGCATGAGGGTGCTACAACGAGCGGTGACGGCGTGGGGAGGATGGGGTGCTCGTGCGGCAGGAGGTCGGAGGTGCGCGGGGCGGTGCGTCGGCGCATAGCGGACGAGATGCAAGATCTGAGGGCTATTGGAGTTCAGATCGAATGGTTGCTATCCGACCGGCAGAAGCATTCGTGCCGGTGCACCAGCGCAGAGCGGTGCCCCGGTCGATAGGCGTCCCAATCTTTTTCCCCTTTTTGAGACAAGATAGACGTCTGAGTCTGAACTCACTCGATTTGTACTGACAAGGATTTAGGGCATGCAAATGCGGGGGGAGAGGACATTTTTTTAATTTGACTTTTTAGGCTAACAAATTCCGGAAACGATTTTAGTTTCAAAAACAAAAATTGAATATGCCCTGCCAACATCCGTGGCGTCTCGGTTGCATGGGAGACGTCAAGATTCCTAGCATGTGGTACGGAACCCACACGATCGGCTGGCCCATTGACTCGTTGATGTGGCAAAGGATCCCTGACGTCACGTCTCTAGGCCCAGATGTTGTGCACCTTGGCGTCTAGTTCTGGTAAGTGAACTAACCCATGGGAGAGTGGATGGGATCCACCCCACTCACTCTTCCCAATCCACCCCCGAGCTTGTTGCTTCCATTCTGGTCTCCCCCTCTCTTCAACCCCTCAAGCCCCCATTAAATCCTCTCCAAAAGGTGCTTCCTTTCGGTGGATCTTTTCATCACTTTATTGCTTGTGGTAATCTTCCTTGCATCATCCAATTTTTTTGGTTAAATCTTGCTATTTTGCTTGAATTTTTACGGAGAGGTGTTTTGGCTCCCAGGTGCATATGCACACGGATGAAAAAAATCTAATTTTTTTTGTAGATGATTGTATTAGTGTCGCAAGTATGATTAACAATTTTCGTGCGATAAGGAGCAGTGGCGTTTCGTCGTCAAAAAAACAAATTTGGGATGACATTTTAGGGTAACTTTTGGTGTTCAATTTGTTTTTGTTTTCTTACATAGGCCAAAATGTTTCACCTTTTTGCCTCAAAATTTGCACGTAACATTTGGATGTGACTAAGTACACTGATAAATTTTGTCTTGATTTTTTTTCATTTCAATCCTTTTTTTGCCCCGAGAGCCGAAATGCATTTCCGGAATTTTTACATCTTGGAGAAATCCTAGTTCATGGTTTCCCCTAATTTTAGTGTGTTTGTATATCTTGTTTATCTTTGGTAATAGGGATAAGCTTGTTGTAGTAGAAATATTTAGTTTATGAGTAGAAAGATTGTGGTTTAGGGTTAGTTCGTGTTTAGGGTAAACTTTGGTTAGTGTATCTTAATTAATGACATTTTTTAACATCATTAATAATTTAGTGTTGATATGTGATACATCTCCGTCGTATCTACTTTTCCAAACTCTTTTGCCCTTGTTTTGGACTCTAATTTGCATGATTTGAATGGAACTAACCCGGACTAACGCTGTTTTGAGCAGAATTGCCATGATGTTGTTTTTGCGTAGAAATAAAAGGTCTCGAAATGACCTGGAAATTTACGAGGATTTTTTGTGAAATATATAAAAAATACTGGCGCAAGAATCAACCGGAGAAGTGGAGCGTTGTGACAGTCCGATGCCCACGTACAGAAGATTCCCCTTCTATTTTCTTTTGTCGCATCATCATCGCATCATGCGCATCATCAGCATTGCATCGGCACCCCGTTGCCGCCAGTTTTCAAAAGTTGCATCCGTTGTTAGTTGCCGGTTCTCGTCGTTGTCCGTTCGGAGCCCGACCACACATGCACGCGCCGTCAAAACCGTGTTTTAAAAGTGTGCTTAAAAATTTCTCTCATTGGGTTGAGATTTGACGTGCGGTGTTATTTTAATATAGGTAGGCCGCGTGTCACGTTTCGTCGCAATCGGAGACCGTCTGGTACCCGAACGGTCGACCGTAGCGGCACCGTATTCGGTCTACCGTCGGACGGTTATCGGTGTTTTAAAAATCGTTGCCGTGTCGCCCGTTTCCCCTCTCGTCTCCGGACATCTACACTACACGGCCACTTACCCGTTCCCACGTGCGGAATCGTCCGAATCCGACCGCACGGTGGATTCGGAACGAAATTCCGATTAACCTAGCCCCCCCCCATTTGTCTATAAATAGACCCCTCCTATTATTTTGGGACAACAACCCCCTTGCCTCGGGAACCGCGCCCACCTACCCCGAAACTCTAATCCTCCCGCAGCCACTCTCTCCCCCCAGCGTCGCGGGCCCGCGGAGCCCATCGCAGGCCCGCCCGGGCCCGAGCCACCGCTGCCCGTTCTGCCTCCCGAGCTCCTGCCCGAGGCCTCCTCCCAGCCGCGTGACGTGCCCGCGCCGCCGCCCGTACCCCGTCGGCCCCGCCTCCGGCCGCCGCTTGCCGGAAGCCACCGGAGTGCCGCACCACCTCGCCAGATCCGAAGCCTCCGGTGCTCCCTCACCTCGTCGCCGTACCCAGCTCCCGCCGGCGAAGCTTGCTGCAGCCCGAAGCCTCTGGTGCTCCCTCGCCCTCGCCGGAGCACCCCACCGGCCCCGCAGCTCCAGATCCCGCCGTTTTCCCCGCTGCCTGCGCCCCCTTGCCGGTCCGACGGCCGCCGCTGCGGTCAACTCCCGCCGCCGGTTCCTGTGGCCGTGCGGGAGGAGCATGACAGCCGCCTCAGCCTCGTCCCCAGGCAAGGGCATCCTTTCAGCCCACCAGCCCCAGGCCTCCCGAGGCCCAGGCGTTGGCCTCGGCCCGCCTCCTCCTTTCGGCCCCAAGGTGAGCCTCCCTGGCCCCCTTTGTTACGCCCCAGCATAGTATAGTTATTTCACGCTCGTTGCGAGTAGGCCCAACTGTGGTAGGATTCGGCCTGATAGTTTTTTTTAGATTTTCTCGGACTAGTTGTATTTCAGGAATTGGCCAAATATTTAAACGTACGTAACTTTAATTCCGTGTGTCGGAACGAGGCGTGTAGCATATGGATTTTGGATAGTTTTGCGCGTAGATTACGTTTTTGCAACTCGCATAATTGTTTGATGTAGTTCGAGCCGACATATGCCTAGGTTTACGTCCTGTCTCAATAGGATAGTGCCCGTATTTATTTTTCGCGCAAGTCTGGATTACTCGATTGCCGTAGCAAAAATGTCCATGTTTTAGGAACCACTTTTCCATGTATTTTTGAGTAGCCGTTGGTATTTTTTCGTGTAGGGATTTGGCGCTAGTTTATTTCCTGTGTTTAGGATTATATCTCGCTTTTACATGTGGTAATATTTTTGTGTTGCAACCCCACATGTTTTATATGTTTTCGGGGTATGGGATTTTTCTGTGTATTTAGTTTTCGCTTTTGAGCAAGTTAGTTTGCGCGATATTTTGCTATGTTGCCCTCTTGTCTTTTTTGTAGGATTTATTCCATGCTTCGTTTCAAGGTGTTGTAAACTAGAGAGTTGATCTTTGATGTTTAGTCTAGCCCCTGGTATTTTTATTTGCAATAGAAATCCATGTATAGGTGTGCTTTGATTGATCTTTACTTGCTAGGAAATAGTGATGTTTTAGAGATGCTAAAATATTTCTAAGTCTGGAATCTGTTATATTTTGTTGCTGTCTTGTCTTGCTTCTATCTTGTGATCTGTAGCTCTTTTGAGGTTGGCGCAATGGAGTTAGTTGTAGACGTTGTGATTCTCTAGCATGATGTGAATTTTCATGCCATTTGGAGCCCTGTAGCATATGGTTTGCTGCTGTCAATATGCCTTCAGATTGAAAACTGCACTTTCATGAAGTGTTATTTTCACTAAGTCTGAAATAGTGTGTGAGATGCCATTTTGTGACTTTTTTCCATAGTGATCCATGATGCCATGCTAGTTGTTGTTAGCTGTTTGTTGTAGTGCTTCTTGCCCTCTATCGTGCCATGCCTTGGTTGATTATATTGGAGTTGAGTAGCTCGTAGTTGTGGGGTGTAGAAAATGCTATGTGGCTGATTTTGGCAGATTGTAGTGATATCTTGTTTTGCTCGTAGTTTTTGAACCGTAGCTCCATTTTGATCGTGTCCTAAATGAAACTTGCTTAGAATATCGTGTAGTTTCATTTTCTCTTGCTGGTTGTATGTTTTGAAGTACTCATGACCGTCGTTGCACATATATTGCATTCATGCCATCATTGTTGGGGAACGTCGCATGGGAAACAAAAATTTTCCTACGCGCACGAAGACCTATCATGGTGATGTCCATATACGAGAGGGGATGAGTGATCTACGTACCCTCGTAGACCGTACAACAGAAGCATTAGAGAACGCGGTTGATGTAGTGGAACGTCCTCACGTCCCTCGATCCGCCCCGCGAACAATCCCGCGATCAGTCCCACGATCTAGTACCGAACGGACGGCACCTCCGCGTTCAGCACACGTACAGCTCGACGATGATCTCGGCCTTCTTGATCCAGCAAGAGAGACGGAGAGGTAGAAGAGTTCTCCGGCAGCGTGACGGCGCTCCGGAGGTTGGTGATGACCTTGTCTCAGCAGGGCTCCGCCCGAGCTCCGCAGAAACGCGATCTAGAGGAAAAACCGTGGAGGTATGTGGTCGGGCTGCCGTGGAAAAGTCGTCTCAAATCAGCCCTAAAACCTCCGTATATATAGGTGGGAGGGAGGGGCCTTGCCTTGCGGCTCAAGGAGCCCCAAGGGGGTTGGCCGAGTCCAAGGGGGAGGACTCTCCCCCCCCCCCCAAACCGAGTTGGACTAGGTTTGGTGGGAGGGAGTCCCCCTTCCTTCCCACCTCCTCCTTTTTTTTTTCTTTCTCTCTTGATTTTCTTCTCCTTGGCGCATAGGGCACTTGTGGGCTGCCCACCAGCCCACTAAGGGCTGGTGTGTCTTCCCCAAGGCCTATGGGCTTCCCCGGGGTGGGTTGCCCCCCCCCCCGGTGAACTCCCGGAACCCATTCGTCATTCCCGGTACATTCCCGGTAACTCCGAAAACCTTCCGGTAATCAAATGAGGTCATCCTATATATCAATCTTCGTTTCAGGACAATTCCGGAAACCCTCGTGACATCCGTGATCTCATCCGGGACTCCGAACAACATTCGGTAACCAACCATATAACTCAAATACGCATAAAACAACGTCGAACCTTAAGTGTGCAGACCCTGCGGGTTCGAGAACTATGTAGACATGACCCGAGAGACTCCTCGGTCAATATCCAATAGCGGGACCTGGATGCCCATATTGGATCCTACATATTCTACGAAGATCTTATCGTTTGAACCTCAGTATCAAGGATTCGTATAATCCCGTACGTCATTCCCTTTGTCCTTCGGTATGTTACTTGCCCGAGATTCGATCGTCAGTATCCGCATACCTATTTCAATCTCGTTTACCGACAAGTCTCTTTACTCGTTCCGTAATACAAGATCCCGCAACTTACACTAAGTTACATTGCTTGCAAGGCTTGTGTGTGATGTTGTATTACCGAGTGGGCCCCGAGATACCTCTCCATCACACGGAGTGACAAATCCCAGTCTTGATCCATACTAACTCAACTAACACCTTCGGAGATACCTGTAGAGCATCTTTATAGTCACCCAGTTACGTTGCGACGTTTGATACACACAAAGTATTCCTCCGGTGTCAGTGAGTTATATGATCTCATGGTCATAGGAATAAATACTTGACATGCAGAAAACAGTAGCAACAAAATGACACGATCAACATGCTACGTCTATTAGTTTGGGTCTAGTCCATCACGTGATTCTCCTAATGACGTGATCCAGTTATCAAGCAACAACACCTTGTTCATAATCAGAAGACACTAACTATCTTTGATCAACTGGCTAGCCAACTAGAGGCATGCTAGGGACGGTGTTTTGTCTATCTATCCACACATGTAAATGAGTCTTCATTCAATACAATTATAGCATGGACAATAAACTATTATCTTGATACAGGAATTATAATAATAACTATATTTATTATTGCCTCTAGGGCATAATTCCAACAGTCTCCCACTTGCACTAGAGTCAATAATCTAGCCCTCACATCACCATGCGAATTACATTGTAATAAATCTAACACCCATACAGTTCTGGTGTCGATCATGTTTTGGCCGTGGAAGAGGTTTAGTCAGCGGGTCTGCTACATTCAGATCCGTGTGCACTTTGCATATATTCACGTCCTCTTCCTCGACGTAGTCGCGGATGAGGTTGAAGCGTCGTTTGATGTGTCTGGTCTTCTTGTGAAACCGTGGTTCCTTTGCTAAGGCAATGGCACCAGTGTTGTCACAGAACAAGGTTATTGGATTCAGTGCGCTTGGCACCACTCCAAGATCCGTCATGAACTGCTTCATCCAGACACCCTCCTTAGCCGCCTCCGAGGCAGCCATGTACTCCGCTTCACATGTAGAATCTGCTACGACGCTTTGCTTGGAACTGCACCAGCTTACTGCACCCCCATTAAGAATAAATACGTATCCGGTTTGCGACTTAGAGTCGTCCGGATCTGTGTCAAAGCTTGCATCGACGTAACCTTTTACGGCGAGCTCTTCGTCACCTCCATATACGAGAAACATCTCCTTAGTCCTTTTCAGGTACTTCAGGATATTCTTGACCGCTGTCCAGTGATCCACTCCTAGATTACTCTGGAACCTACCTGCCATACTTATGGCCAGGCTAACATCCGGTCTAGTGCACAGCATCGCATACATGATAGAACCTATGGCTGAAGCATAGGGGACGGAGCGCATATGCTCTCTATCTTCATCGGTTGCTGGGCACTGAGTCTTACTCAATCTCGTACCTTGTAAAACTGGCAAGAACCCTTTCTTGGACTGTTCCATTTTGAACCTCTTCAAAACTTTATCAAGGTATGTGCTTTGTGAAAGTCCTATCAGGCGTTTTGATCTATCCCTATAGATCTTAATGCCTAGAATGTAAGCAGCTTCTCCTAGGTCCTTCATAGAGAAACTTTTATTCAAGTAACCTTTTATGCTCTCCAAAAGCTCTACGTTGTTTCCAATCAGTAATATGTCATCCACATATAATATTAGAAACGCCACAGAGCTCCCACTCACTTTCTTGTAAATACAAGATTCTCCAACCACTTGTATGAACCCAAATGCCTTGATCACCTCATCAAAGCGTTGGTCCAACTCCGAGATGCTTGCACCAGTCCATAAATGGATCGCTGGAGCTTGCACACCTTGTTAGCATTCTTAGGATCGACAAAACCTTCGGGTTGCATCATATACAACTCTTCCTTAAGGAAACCGTTAAGGAACGCCGTTTTGACATCCATCTGCCAGATTTCATAATCGAAAAATGCAGCTATTGCTAACATGATTCTGACGGACTTAGCATCGCTACGGGTGAGAAAGTCTCATCGTAGTCAACTCCTGGAACTTGTGAAAAACCCTTTGCCACAAGTCGAGCTTTATAAACGGTCACATTACCGTCAGCGTCCGTATTCTTCTTAAAGATCCATTTGTTCTGAATAGCCTTGCGGCCCTCAGGTAGTATCTCCAAAGTCCACACTTTGTTCTCATACATGGATCCTATCTCGGATTTCATGGCTTCTAGCCATTTATTGGAATCTGGGCCCACCATTGCTTCTTCATAACTCGCAGGTTCATTGTTGTCTAACAACATGATTGATAAGACGGGATTACCGTACCACTCTGGAGCAGCACGTGATCTCGTCGACCTGCGTGGTTCAACAGAAACTTGAACTGGAGTTTCATGATCATCATCATTAACTTCCTCCTCAACCGGCGTCGCAACGACAGAGGTTTCCCCTTGCCCTGCGCCACCATCCAGAGGGATGAGAGGTTCGACAACCTCGTCAAGTTCTATCTTCCTCCCACTCAATTCTCTCGAGAGAAACTCCTTCTCGCGAAAAGTTCCGTTCTTAGCAACAAACACTTTGCCCTCGGATTTGAGATAGAAGGTGTACCCAACTGTCTCTTTTGGGTAACCTATGAAGACGCATTTTTCCGCTTTGGGTTCCAGCTTTTCAGGCTGAAGCTTTTTGACATAAGCATCACATCCCCAAACTTTAAGAAACGACAACTTTGGCCTTTTGCCATACCGCAGTTCGTATGGTGTCGTCTCAACGGATTTTGATGGTGCCCTATTTAAAGTGAATGCAGCTGTTTCTAATGCATAACCCCAAAATGATAACGGCAAATCAGTAAGAGACATCATAGATCGCACCATCTCTAACAAAGTACGATTACGACGTTCGGACACACCATTACGCTGTGGTGTTCCAGGCGGTGTTAACTGTGAAACAATTCCACATTGTCTTAAGTGAGCACCAAACTCGAAACTCAGATATTCACCCCCACGATCAGACCGTAGGAACTTGATCTTCTTGTTACGATGATTTTCCACTTCACTCTGAAATTGCTTGAACTTTTCAAATGTTTCAGACTTGTGCTTCATCAAGTAGACATAGCCATATCTACTTAAATCGTCAGTGAAGGTGAGAAAATAACGATATCCGTCGCGCGCCTCCATGCTCATTGGACCACACACATCGGTATGTATGATTTCCAATAAGTCACTAGCACGATCCATTGTTCCGGAGAACGGAGTCTTAGTCATCTTGCCCATGAGGCATGGTTCGCACGTGTCAAGTGAATCAAAGTCAAGTGACTCCAAAAGTCCATCAGCATGGAGTTTCTTCATGCGCTTTACACCAATATGACCCAAGCGGCAGTGCCACAAAAATATGGCGCTATCATTGTTTACTCTAACTCTTTTGGTCTCAATGTTATGTATATGTGTATCGTTATCAAGATTCATTATGAACAATCATCTCACATTCGGTGCATGACCATAAAAGATGTTACTCATAGAAATAGAACAACCATTATTCTCAGACTTAAAAGAGTAACCGTCTCGCAATAAACAAGATCCAGATATAATGTTCATGCTCAACGCAGGCACTAAATAACAATGATTTAAGTTCATCACTAATCCCGATGGTAGCTGAAGTGACACTGTGCCGACGGCGATTGCATCAACCTTGGAACCATTTCCTACGTGCATCGTCACTTCATCTTTCGCCAGCCTTCGCCTATTCCGCAGTTCCTGTTTCGAGTTGCAAATATGAGCAACAGAACCGGTATCAAATACCCAGGCACTACTACGAGAGCCGGTTAAGTACACATCAATAACATGTATATCAAATATACCTGATTTTTCTTTGCCCGCCTTCTTATCTGCCAGATACTTGGGGCAATTGCGCTTCCAGTGACCCATACCCTTGCAATAGAAGCACTCTGTTTCAGGCTTAGGTCCAGCCTTGGGTTTCTTCGGCGGATTGGCAACAGGCTTGCCGCTCTTCTTCGAATTGCCCTTCTTGCCTTTGCCGTTTCTCTTGAAACTAGTGGTCTTGCTCACCATCAACACTTGATGCTCTTTACGGAGTTCAGACTCTGCGACTTTCAGCATCGCAAACAACTCGCCGGGAGACTTGTTCATCCCTTGCATGTTGTAGTTCAACACAAAGCCTTTATAGCTTGGCGGCAGTGATTGAAGGATTCTGTTAGTGATAGCTTCTTGCGGGAGTTCAATCCCCAGCTCAGTTAGACGGTTTGAGTACCCAGACATTTTGAGCACATGTTCACTGACAGACGAGTTTTCCTCCATCTTGCAAGCATAGAATTTATCGGAGGTCTCATACCTCTCGATCCGGGCGTTCTTCTGAAAGATAAACTCCAATTCCTGGAACATCTCAAATGCTCCATGACGCTCAAAGCGACGTTGAAGTCCCGGTTCTAAGCCATACAAGACTGCACATTGAACTATTGAGTAGTCCTCCTTACGTGCTAACCAAGCGTTCTTAACATCCTGATCAGCCGTAGCGGGTGGTTCATCTCCTAGCGCAGCATTAAGGACATAATCCTTCTTCCCAGCTTGTAAGATTAGCTTAAGATTACGAGCCCAGTCTACAAAGTTGCTTCCATCATCTTTCAACTTAGCTTTCTCTAGGAACGTATTAAAATTCAGGATGACAGTCGCGTGAGCCATGATCTACAACACAAATATATTCAAAGTGGACTTAGACTATGTTCAAGATAATTAGAGTTTAACTTAATCAAATTATTCGCTAAACTCCCACTCAAAAAGTACATCTCTCTAGTCATTTGAGTGGTTAATGATCCACTTACACTAGCTCAAGTCCGATCATCACGTGAGTTGAGTATAGTTTCAGTGGTAAGCATCCCTATGCTAATCATATCATCTATATGATTCATGATCGACCTTTCGGTCTCATGTGTTCCGAGGCCATGTCTGCACATGCTAGGCTCGTCAAGCTTAACCCGAGTGTTCCGCGTGTGCAACTGTTTTGCACCAGTTGTATGTGAACGTTGAGTCTATCACACCCGATCATCACGTGGTGTCTCGAAACGACGAACTGTAGCAACGGTGCACAGTCGGGGAGAACACAATTTCGTCTTGAAATTTTTAGTGAGAGATCACCTCATAATGCTACCGTCGTTCTAAGCAAAATAAGGTGCATAAAAGGATTAACATCACATGCAATTCATAAGTGACATGATATGGCCATCATCACGTGCTTCTTGATCTCCATCACCAAAGCACCGGCACGATCTTCTTGTCACCGGCGCCACACCATGATCATCCATCAATGTGTTGCCATTGGGGTTGTCGTGCTACTTATGCTATTTCTACTAAAGCTACATCCTAGCAAAATAGTAAACGCATCTGCAAGCACAAACGTTAGTATAAAGACAACCCTATGGCTCCTGCCGGTTGCCGTACCATTGACGTGCAAGTCGATATTCCTATTACAACATGATCATCTCATACATCCAATATATCACATCACATCGTTGGCCATATCACATCACAATCATACCCTGCAAAAACAAGTTAGACGTCCTCTAATATTGTTGTTGCATGTTTTACGTGGTGACCAAGGGTATCTAGTAGGATCGCATCTTACTTACGCAAACACCACAACGGAGATATATGAGTTGCTATTTAACCTCATCCAAGGACCTCCTTGGTCAAATCCGATTCAACTAAAGTTGGAGAAACCGTCACTTGCCAGTCATCTTTGAGCAAAGGGGGTTACTCGTAACGATGAAACCAGTCTCTCGTAAGCGTACGAGTAATGTCGGTCCAAGCCGCTTCAATCCAACAATACCGCGGAATCAAGAAAAGACTAGGGAGGGCAGCAAAACGCACATCACCGCCCACAAAAACTTTTGTGTTCTACTCGAGAAGACATCTACGCATGAACCTAGCTCTGATACCACTGTTGGGGAACGTCGCATGGGAAACAAAAAATTTCCTACGCGCACGAAGACCTATCATGGTGATGTCCATCTACGAGAGGGGATGAGTGATCTACGTACCCTCGTAGACCGTACAGCAGAAGCGTTAGAGAACGCGGTTGATGTAGTGGAACGTCCTCACGTCCCTCGATCCGCCCCGCGAACAATCCCGCGATCAGTCCCACGATCTAGTACCGAACGGACGGCACCTCCGCGTTCAGCACACGTACAGCTCGACGATGATCTCGGCCTTCTTGATCCAGCAAGAGAGACGGAGAGGTAGAAGAGTTCTCCGGCAGCGTGACGGCGCTCCGGAGGTTGGTGATGACCTTGTCTCAGCAGGGCTCCGCCCGAGCTCCGCAGAAACGCGATCTAGAGGAAAAACCGTGGAGGTATGTGGTCGGGCTGCCGTGGAAAAGTCGTCTCAAATCAGCCCTAAAACCTCTGTATATATAGGTGGGAGGGAGGGGGCCTTGCCTTGGGGCTCAAGGAGCCCCAAGGGGGTCGGCCGAGTCCAAGGGGGAGGACTCTCCCCCCCCAAACCGAGTTGGACTAGGTTTGGTGGGAGGAAGTCCCCCTTCCTTCCCACCTCCTCCTTTTTTTTTCTTTCTCTCTTGATTTTCTTCTCCTTGGCGCATAGGGCACTTGTGGGCTGTCCCACCAGCCCACTAAGGGCTGGTGTGTCTCCCCCAAGGCCTATGGGCTTCCCCGGGGTGGGTTGCCCCCCCGGTGAACTCCCGGAACCCATTCGTCATTCCCGGTACATTCCCGGTAACTCCGAAAACCTTCCGGTAATCAAATGAGGTCATCCTATATATCAATCTTCGTTTCCGGACCATTCCGGAAACCCTCGTGACGTCCGTGATCTCATCCGGGACTCCGAACAACATTCGGTAACCAACCATATAACTCAAATACGCATAAAACAACGTCGAACCTTAAGTGTGCAGACCCTGCGGGTTCGAGAACCATGTAGACATGACCCGAGAGACTCCTCGGTCAATATCCAATAGCGGGACCTGGATGCCCATATTGGATCCTACATATTCTACGAAGATCTTATCGTTTGAACCTCAGTATCAAGGATTCGTATAATCCCGTATGTCATTCCCTTTGTCCTTCGGTATGTTACTTGCCCGAGATTCGATCGTCAGTATCCGCATACCTATTTCAATCTCGTTTACCGGCAAGTCTCTTTACTCGTTCCGTAATACAAGATCCCGCAACTTACACTAAGTTACATTGCTTGCAAGTCTTGTGTGTGATGTTGTATTACCGAGTGGGCCCCGAGATACCTCTCCGTCACACGGAGTGACAAATCCCAGTCTTGATCCATACTAACTCAACTAACACCTTTGGAGATACCTGTAGAGCATCTTTATAGTCACCCAGTTACGTTGCGACGTTTGATACACACAAAGTATTCCTCCGGTGTCAGTGAGTTATATGATCTCATGGTCATAGGAATAAATACTTGACACGCAGAAAACAGTAGCAACAAAATGACACGATCAACATGCTACGTCTATTAGTTTGGGTCTAGTCCATCACGTGATTCTCCTAATGACGTGATCCAGTTATCAAGCAACAACACCTTGTTCATAATCAGAAGACACTGACTATCTTTGATCAACTGGCTAGCCAACTAGAGGCATGCTAGGGACGGTGTTTTGTCTATGTATCCACACACGTAAATGAGTCTTCATTCAATACAATTATAGCATGGACAATAAACTATTATCTTGATACAGGAATTATAATAATAACTATATTTATTATTGCCTCTAGGGCATAATTCCAACAATCATATCTTGCGGTGCTTGTATCTTTTGATTCGTAGCTACATTGGAGATGTTCTCTATGTGTAAATTGCTTGAAATGACGCGTAGAATCACATAAACCTATTTGTTTTGCTGTTTAACAACTAATTAAATGTGTTAGTTCAGATCTGGACAGAATTGTAAATTAACATGTGAGGTCGTCTCGGAGGTGCTATATGTCATTTCCGACCTCATTTAAAATGCCTAGATAGGTAGTTTAATTACGCTTCACCTCTTGCCATGTTTAACCACATTTAATATTGTCCTGTACCTAATCGGGATAGAACTAAATAAATAAATGTGGAGTTTCATCAATATGCAACTCGTTGCATATTGAACTTCACTTAAAGTGTAGTGTTTGATTGAGTGAATTGTCATGCCGTGACTTGCATGTATTCAGCTGCTCATGCATCATATGTGGTTTGCATCGTGTGGTGAATCTCGTGTGTTGATGCTTGTTTCCGGTTTCCTCCGTCTCGATAGAGTTCCACAAGCGTGTCGGATTGTGAGGACCCGTACGACTACGTCGGTTCGTCTGCTTCACGGAGTCATTCTTCTTCCAAGCGGGATCTCATGCAAGATGACCATTTCCCCAGATACCATTACTATCATTGCCATGCTAGTTTTACCGTTTCTATCGTTATGTCTCGCTGCCTACCACATGTTAAATATCAACCTCTCAACATTGCCATGAAAACCTTCAACACGTTCACAACCTAGCAAACCACTCATTGGCTATGTTATCGCTTGCTTAACCATGTGTTAGTGTTGCTAGTTGCAGGTGCAGTTGCTTCCATGTGATTACATGGGTTCCTTGTTATATCACCATATTAATCCTATTTAATTTAATGCACATATATGCTTGGTAAAAGGTGGAAGGCTCGGCCTTTCTAGCATGGTGTTTTGTTCCACCTTTGCCCCCTTAGTTTCGGCTACAGGTGTTATGTTCCATAATTGAGGAGTCCTAGCACGATTAGGGTTGTTATGGGACCCCCTTGATAATTCGTTTTAGATTAAAGTTGGTCTGGCAAGGCCCAACATTGGTACTACATTTGCCCAACATAATAATTTTGATAATACTGAAATGCATAGGGAGTTAGCGCTACCCGAGGAGTAATTCTACATAATACAGGGAGGGCCAGTGCTGATGGTGCTGGTCCAAAACAGAGCACTGTGCGAGGCCAACCCAGGGAAACTTGGGTGATTTCTATCAGGCCACCGTACGCGTCGCTCATTCGTCGTGTCCTGAGAACGAGATACGAGACTCCTATCGGGATCGTCGACACGCCGGGTGGCCTTGCTGGATTAGTTTTACCTTTGACGAGATATCTTGTGCATCGGGATTCCGGTGATGCTTTGGGTAATCTCAGATTTGAGGTTTTCTACTAAGGAATCCGACGAGATCGCGAGTGTCGTGATCGAGGATTTCTATGCGGCTTGTGGTAATTTGTGATGGACTAGTTGGATCACCCATGCAGGGTTAAATCTTTTGGAAAGTCGTGCCCGCGGTTATGTGGCAACGTGGAAACTTTGTTTAACACTGGTTCTAGATAACTTGAAGTTAACTTAATTAAAGTATGCCAATTGTGTGCGTAATCGTGACTGTCTCTTTCGTGAGTTTCTTCTCCGATCGAGGACACGGTGGGGTTATGTCTGACGTAGGTAGGTGTTCAGGATCATTCTTTTGATCAACAGTAGTTCACGTCCGTTATTGGTAGATCTTCCCCCTCTTATTTCTTGTACTCGTAAGATTGGCCACCAAATATGTGCTTAGCCGCTGCTGCAACCTCACCACTTAACCATACCTCACCCATTAAGCTTTGCTAGTCTTGATACCTTTGGAAATGAGATTGCTAAGTCCCCTGTGGCTCACAGATTACTACAACACCAGTTGCAGGTACATGTAAAGGTTATTTGACGCGAGCGCGTTGATTGTTCATTTGGAGTTGCTTCTTCTTCTTCTTCATCATCAATCTAGGATGGGTTCCAGGCCGGCAGCCTGGGATAGCAAGGATGGACGTCGTTCTTCTTTTCTCGTTTGTTTTCGTCCGTAGTCGGACCCTGCTCTTCTTCATGATGATTATGTATTGTACTACTGTGACTCTGATGTAGCTTGTGGCGAGTGTAAGCCAATTCTCTCTCTCTATATATATATATATATCTTCTTTTCAGTACATGTACTTGTAACGATATCCATTCTTGTGACACGACAAGATGCGTTTCTATCCCCGACGAGGCATTTGTGCCAAATTGAGGATAGGGTCACATCTTGGGCGTGACAAGCGTGGAGCCCACAAGCCCACCACGTGCGGCCCCCCTCGTCGCGCCTAGCAGGCTTGTGGGGCCCACGGAGCTCCACCGCCTTCAATTCCAACTCCATTTAGTCCCTTTCGTCCAAAAAAAATCAAGGAGAAGAGTTCATCGCATTTTACGATACGGAGGTGCCGCCACCTCCTGTTCTTCCTTTGGAGGGAAGATCTGGAGTCTATTCTGGGCTCCGGAGAGGGGAGATCGTCGCCATCATCATCTCCAACCTTCCTTCATCGCCAATTCCATGATGCTCTTCATCGTTCGTGAGTAATCTCATCGTAGGCTTGCTGGACTGTGATGGGTTGGATGAGATCTATCATGTAATCGAGTTAGTTTTGACGGGGATTGATCCCTAGTATCCACTATGTTCTGAGATTGATGTTGCTACTACTTTGCCATGCTTAATGCTTGTCACTAGGGCCCGAGTGCCATGATTTCAGATCTGAACCTATTATGTTCTCGTCAATATATGTGTATTCTAGATCCTATCTTGCAAGTTGTAGTCACCTACTATGTGTTATGACCCGGCAACCATAGAGTGACAATAGCCGGAACCACTCCCGGAGATGACCATAGTATGAGGAGTTCATGTATTCACCAAGTGCTAATGCGTTGTTCCGATTCTCTATTAAAAGGAGAACCTTAATATCCCATAGTTTCCATTAGGACCCCGCTGCCACGGGAGGGATGGACAATAGATGTCATACAAGTTCTTTTCCCTAAGCACGTATGACTACATCCGGAATACATGCCTACCTTACATTGACGAACTGGAGCTAGTTACATATCTCTCCTTGTTATAACTGTTGCATGATGAATACCATCTGGCATAATTATCCATCACCGATCCAATGCCTACGATTCTTTTCCTACTGGTCCTTGCTACGTTACTCTATCACTATTGATGTCACTGCTGTTGCCGCTATTGCTGACAGTTCTGCTACTGTTACTGTGTTGCTACTATTGCTATCACACTACTCTGCTACTCATACTTTGCTGCAGATACTAAATCTTTCAGGTGTGGTTGAATTGACAACTCAACTCCTAATACTCGAGAATATTCTTTGGCTTCCCCTTGTGTCAAATCAACAAATTTGGGTTGAATACTCTACCCTCGAAAACTATTGCGATCCCCTATACTTGTGGGTTATCAAGACCTTTTTCTGGCGCCGTTGTCGGGGAGGCATAGAACTATTCTCTGAGTCACTTGGGATTTACGTCTGCTGATCACTATGAGGAATCCGAGAGATCAAAAAACTAAAGTCTTGCCCTCAACTACGAGGACAGGTAAGGAACTGCCATCTAGCTCTGCACTTGATTCACCTTCAGTTATGAGTAAGTTTGCGACACCACCTCCTGCTAGAAATTTTGATGTGTCGCATGTGCTTGATGATGCTACTTCTGCTATCCATGATGCTTGTGATGATGATATGCTTGATACTGCTTTGCCACTAGGTGCATTCCTTGATGCACAAATTGCTAGAGTTGCTGCTAGATGTGATGATACTTCTGAAACTGCTGAGATTATTGAAGTAGAACCTGCTATTTCGCCTGTTAGAACTAGCTCTCCTAGATATGAATTGCCTGATATGCCTGAGGGTTATGTTATGGAGGGAGAGATAGCTGAGGACTTTCTTGCTTGTAAGGATAGATATGATGTTGAGAATTTACTGCGCAAGTGGAAAGAAAAATCTTTGAACGCTAGGATGAAATACGACCCGAAGTTTGCTACTTCGCCTATCTTTGTGACCGATAAGGATTATGAATTCTCTATCGACCCTGAGTTAATTACCCTGGTCGAATCTAATCCTTTTCATGGTTATGAGTCTGAAACTGTTGTAGCACATCTGACCAAACTGCACGATATAGCCACCCTATTCACGAGTGAGCAAAAGATCCGCCACTACTATATCCTTAAGTTGTTTTCTTTCTCGCTAAAGGATGATGCTAAGACTTGGTTCACTTCTCTTGCTCCTCGTTGTGTGCGTAGCCCCCAGGATATGATCTACTACTTCTTTCAAAAATATTTCCCTGCCCATAAGAAGCAAGCTGCCTTGCAGGAAATATACAATTTTGCGCAAGTTGAAGAAGAGAGTCTCCCACAAGCTTGGGGGAGGCTTGTCCACCTGCTGAATGCTTTGCTCGATCACCCTCTTGAGAAGAATGAAATACTTGATATCTTCTATAATGGACTAACGATGCTTCTAAGGGCCACCTAGATAGTTGTGTCGGTTGTGTTTTTAGGGAACGAACTATAGAACAAGCTGAGATCCTATTGAATAATATCTTGTGCAATGAGAATGCTTGGACTATTCCCGAACCACCTCTGAAGCCAACTCCTAAGAAAAGAGGTATCCTATTCCTCAGTCCTGAAGATATGCAAGAAGCTAAGAAATCTATGAAAGAGAAATGCATTAAATCTGAAGATGTCAAAAATCTACCACCTATCGAAGAGATCCATTGTCTTAATAACCCGATATAGGTAGTAGAAGTAAACTCTCTTCGTAGATTCAATGAGAGTGATATTCCTTTTGATAAACCTGCTAGCTTATGCCTGGATGAATTTGATAACTTTGCCAAACAACAGAGTTTCAATGATTATGTTAGCAGACAATTGGAACAGAATGATCGTATGCTTAGCCATTTAAGTGCTTGTGTGGACAGAAACGCCAATGATCTTAAGCTCTTGAGTAAACGTGCCTCTATGGTTACTACTCAAGTAGAACAAGTACTTAAGGCTCGAAATGACTTGCTCAATGAGTTGAATGACAATTTTGTTAGAGTCATCACTAGAGGCGGTAGAATGACCCAAGAACCTTTGTATCCTGAGGGTCATCCTAAGAGAATTGAACAAGATTCTCAAGGAGTTAGCACTGATGCACCTAGTCATCCTAGAAAGAAAAAGAAAGATGATAGGAACTTGCACGCTAGCAACCATGTTGCTGTTACACCCGAGAATCCAAACAATATCTCTGTTTCTAATGCCGAAACACAATCTGGTGATGAACATGAGCCTAATGATAATATTGACAGTGGTGTTCATGATGATGCTCAACCTAGCAATGATAAGGATGTGGAGATTGAACCAGTTGATCTTGATAACCCACAACCTAAGAATAAGAGATACGATAAGAACGACTTCAATGCTAGGAAGCATGGTAAAGAAAGGGAACCATGGGTTCAGAAACCCATGCCCTTTCCTCCCAAACCATCCAAGAAAAAGGATGATGAGGATTTTGAGCGATTTGTTGAAATGATTAGACCTGTCTTTCTGCAAATGCATTTGACAGATATGCTCAAAATGTCTCCGTATGCTAAGTACATGAAGGATATTGTGACTAATAAGAGGAGGATACCTGAGGTTGAGATTTCCACCATGCTTGCTAACTATACCTTCAAGGGTGGAACTCCTAAGAATCTAGGTGATCCCGGAGTGCCCACTATACCTTGCTCCATTACAGGAAACTACGTTAGAACTGCTTTATGTGACCTTGGAGACGGTGTTAGTGTTATGCCTCTCTCTCTCTTTATCGTAGACTTGAACTGGATAAGTTGACACCCACTGAAATCTCTCTGCAAATGGCCGAAAAATCAACTACTTTCCCTATCGACATTTGCGAGGATGTTCCTGTTGTGGTTGCTAACGTTACTATCTTAACGGACTTTGTTATTCTGGATATTCCCGAGGATGATGCCATGGCAGTCATCCTTGGAAGACCCTTTTTAAACACTGCAGGGGCTGTTATTGATTGCAACAAAGGCAATGCCACTTTCCATGTCAACGGTAATGAGCATACGGTGCACTTTCCGAAGAAGCAATATCGAGTACATTGCATCAATGCTATTGAAAAAACTTCATCGATTCTTATTGGGAGCTTTGAATGCCCTATACCTACTCTTAAGATGAAGTATGATTTGCTTGTTGGGGATATGCACATCCCCACTATTCAAAATTCTCTGTTCCTTTTTACGCGATTCGAAAAAGTTTGTCGAGGAGACTTGATCAACCTCATTGACGGATTTCTTTTGATGACCATGGGATGGATGAATCGAGGAGTCACAAACCTCTGTTCCAAGCTTTCACCTTCGGTTGCTTAGAAGAAAAATGATAGATTTAGCTTTAGTTTTCCCTGTTTTCTGCTTTTAGCGTCCCGTAGAAAAGTGTCTCGAAAATAAAAGTTCTCCGAATGCCGTGAAAATCAAGTATGATTTTTTCTGGAATTTTTGAAAAATTCTGAGACAGAGAGCTAGTCAGGGGGATGCACCAGTGGGCCACAAGCCCTGGAGGCATGGGCACCCCCTGGCCGCGCCTACCAGTCTTGTGGGGCCCACGTGTCCCCCCTCCACTTATTCTAGCTCCCATCTTCTTGTCCTACCTCCAGAAAAAATCGTTTCGCAGCTCAAACCCCTGTTCTTGCTCTTCTTGCTGTGATTTTCGATCTCCTGGTGCAAAGCCCCATTCACCAAACTGTTTTGGGGAATTTGCTCCTTGGTATGTGACTCCTCCATTGGTCCAGTTAGTTTTTTCTCTAGTGCCTTATTCGTTGCGTATTTTTGCTGCCTTGGTGACCCTGTTCTTGAGCTTTGCATGCTAATTTTAGTTGGTCTCAAGTAGTTTTGATGCGTGATATGGCCTCTAGGCACTTGTAGGAGTAGTTGCTATGAGTTTAGTTGAACCTTGTTCACTTTTTCTTTGAGTCACTGAAAATTTCAAAAAAGGAAGATGTTTAGCAGAAACTATCATGCTGGTTCCTCAAGCAAGAGGGATCCCCGTCTCGCGATTCGGGAGCCCAATCCTTACCAACCGAGGAACGCACAGGTACAACCATGTGAATGGCCTTCTGATGAATTCATGATTGACGCAGGTTTCAAAGACGAGTTTGATACACTTGTTCACAACGTCGGGCTCGAAGAATTCATCTCCGATAAATGTGAACAATATACTACTCTCACTGCCTCTTTTGTTCGTAGATTCAAATTTTCAGCTGGCCGTGACACATCTGTACTGTTTGATCTCTATGACAAATCGTACACCATGGATTTAGAGGATTTCAATAGAATTTGCAAGATACCTGATTGGTGTAGTCTCAATGATCCTCCTAAATCTTCGGTTAGAGATTTTTTTCTCTAGTATAACTATTGGAGAAACTAGAGATATAACGCAGGATACTGACGTCAGCTGTGCTTCCCTGGCAATGACTCCAGAAAAGTGCTGATCCTGCAATCTCTAGTGTTAGCTAGATGAATGCTTATGACAACAAACCTTCTCCTGCAACGGCACCAGAAGAATGTTGATAGCACTCCCCGTCAATGAGACTGGAAGAATGTTGTTGATGGCCCACCAGCGCGTGGGTTCGCAACAGTTTTCGAGGGTAGAGTATTCGACCCAATTTGTAGATCGCTGGTCAGGAGGTGAGAGTATACTCTCAAGTATTAGTAGCTGAATTTGTCAGATTCAACCACACGTGAAAGATTAGTATCTGCAAGCACAATAGTAACAGCAAAGTAATATGATAACAATGGTGTCAGAAACGATCTGTTGACAGCAGACTATTCCTAACAATTGTATCAATGGCGCCTCCGTTGCCGCGTTGACGGAAGTTGTCAATTCCCGACAACGGCCAGCGAACCAACAGTGTAGCAGGTAGTAGCAGTGTAACGAGCAATGGTAGTGGCAAGGAACAGCAGTAGTGTCAGCAGTAGCAAGTAGCAACAGTAGCAAGCGACAGTAGTAGCAACAGTAGCAGCAGAGCAAGACAAGTAACATCAATAGCAACAGTAGTAGCAGCAGCAGAGCAAGACAAGTAACAACAGTAGCAACAATAGTAGCAGCAGTAGGACAAACTCGTAGCCCAAGACGGACTCCAGATCTGCCCTCCAGATGAAGAACATGAGGTGGCGGCGCCTCCGTATCGAAAACGCGATGAAAACTTCTCTTTTTATTTTTTCTGGGACGAAAGATAACTTGTAGAGCTAGAGTTGGGGGCGCCAGGTGCCTGTGGGCCCCACAAGCCTGCCCACCACCACCAGGGGGGTGGTGGCGTAGCAGGGGCTTGTGGCCCACTGGCCCACCCCCTGAGGTGGAACTTGGCGCATATATTTTTGATATTTTCCAAAACTGCTCCCCGTAAATTTTCAAGACGTTTGGAGAACTTTGCTTTCTGCACAAAAATAACACCAAGGCAATTCTGCTGAAAACAGCGTCAGTCCAGGTTACTTCCATTCAAATCATGCAAATTAGAGTCCAAAACAAGGGTAAAAGAGTTTGGAAAAGTAGATACGTTGGAGACGTATCAACTGCCCCAAGCTTAAAACCTTGCTTGTCCTCAAGCAACTCAGTTGACAAACTGAGAGAGAAAGAAAAACTTTGACAAACTCTGTTTGATCTTGTTGTTGCAACTATGTCTAACTCATAACCAGAATTTCAGCAAGATCACAAGTTAACCACATAAGAAAATGACACAAAGGTCTCATGGTAAACTAATATCAATGGCATAATCAGCTAACGAGCAAATAATAATGAGTTTCAAATACCAACACTTCAATCAAAACAAGCATGAAGCAATATGAATAGGTGGTATCTCGCTAGCTCTTTCTGAGACCTCAAAACATAAATGCAGAGCACTTTCAAAGATCAAGGGCTGACTAAACATTGTAACTCATAGCAACGAAGATCGAGCCATAGTCATACTCAATATCAATCAAAAGCAAAGCATAAAAATGACAGAGGTGCTCTCTAATTGGTGCTTATATAAGAGGAGGATGACTCGACAGGAAAATAAATAGACAGGCCCTTCGCAGAGGGAAGCATTGATTTGCAAAGGTGCCAGAGCTCAAGCTTTGAAAACAAAGATAATAATTTTGGGTGGCATGCTTTCATTGTCAACGCAATGACCAAGAGTTCTCAATATCTTCCATGCTACTCATGTTATAGGCGGTTCCCAAACAGAAAAGTAAAGTTTTAACTCCCCCACCACCAATCAATCACACTCCAAGGCTAGCCGAATCCTCGGTACCGTCCATACTAACATCAATCCGGGGGGGAGTCTTGTTTTACAGTTATGTTTTCGATTTAAGCATGGAACTGGGCATCCAAAATACCGGCCCCTTTCTCGTGAAGGACTGTGAATAAACACATGTCGAGGATAACACTCCTAGCATGGAAGATACCAATAGCCCTCTGTCACCAGATGAGCGGTTCGGGCATGCAAAACATATTTATTTCTTGAAGGTTTAAAGAATGGCACATGCAAATTTACTTGGAACGGCAGGTAGATACCGCAAATAGGTAGGTATGGTGGACTCTCATGGAAAAACTTTTGGATGCCTTGCATTACTTTGCCCTCTTCATAGGTAGATGCATTAACGACAAGATTGAGCATTGTCACCTCTACGCACCTGACCTTAGTATTCTTAAGAGCGCAGTAATGGGTGATAGAAGTTTCAACATGGGAGCTATAATAGCAAGGAGGCTGAATAATAATTCTAATGAAGGGGATTTCTTTGGTGGGATCTATGCCACTCGCATAGCAAATTTTCTTGGAGTACCTGATACGTCTCCATCGTATCTACTTTTCCAAACTCTTTTGCCCTTGTTTTGGACTCTAATTTGCACGATTTGAATGGAACTAACCTGGACTGACGCTGTTTTCAGCACAATTGCCTTGGTGTTATTTTTGTGCAGAAATCAAAGTTCTCCAAACGTCCTGAAAATCTACGGGAGCAGTTTTGGAAAATATAAAAAATATCTGCGCCAAGTTCCACCTGAGGGGGTGGGCCAGTGGGCCACCAGCCCTGGCTCCGCCACCACCCCCTAGTGGCGGTGGGCAGGCTTGTGGGGCCTACACGGCTCTGCCGCCCCCAACCTCAGGTCTATAAGTCCCCTTTCATCCCAAAAAAAAAAGAGAAGTTTTCGCCGCGTTTACGATGCGGAGGCGCCGCCACCACCTATTGTTCATGTGGAGGGCAGATCTGGAGTCCGTCTTGGGCTCCGAAGAAGGGAAATCGTCGCCATCGTTATCATCAACCTTCTTCCCTCTCCAATTCCATGAAGCTCTTCGTCGTTTGTGAGTAATCTATTCGTAGGCTCGCTGGGCGGTGATGAGTAGGATGAGATCTATCATGTAATCGAGTTAGTTTTGATGGGGATTGATCCCTAGTATCCACTATGTTCTGAGATTGATGTTGCTACTACTTTGCCATGCTTAATGCTTGTCACTAGGGCCCGAGTGCCATGATTTCAGATCTGAAATTATTATGTTGTCACCAATATATGTGTGTTTTAGATCCGATCTTGCAAGTTGTAGTTACCTACTATGTGTTATGATCCGGCAACCCCGGAGTGACAATAACTGGAACCACTCCCGGTGATGACCATAGTTTGAGGAGTTAATGTGTTCACCAAGTGCTAATGCGTTGGTCTAGTTCTTTATTAAAAGGAGAACCTTAATATCCCGTAGTTTCCTTTTGGACCCCGCTGCCATGGGAGGGATGGACAGTAGATGTCATGCAAGTTCTTTTCCCTAAGCACGTATGACGACACACGGAATGCATGCCTACATCACATTGACGAACGGGAGCTAGCCACATATCTCTCCGTGTTATAACTGTTGCATGATGAATATCATCCAAACAAATCACCGACCCATTGCCTACGAGTTTGTCCTACTGTTGCTACTGTTGTTACTTGTCTTGCTCTGCTGCTACTGTTGCTACTACTGTCGCTTGCTACTATTGCTACTTCCTACTGCTGTCACTACTGCTTTTCCTTGCCGCTGCTATTGCTCGTTACACTGCTGCTACCTGCTACAATTTTGGTTCGCTGGTCATTGACGGGAACTCACAATTTCCGTCAACGAGGCAACTTGGCGCCATTGATACAATCGTTAGGAATAGTCTGTCGTCAACAGATCGTTTCTGACACCATTGTTATCATATTACTTTGTTGTTACAACTTTGCTTGCAGATACTAATCTTTCAGGTGTGGTTGAATCTTACAATTCAACTACTAATACTTGAGAGTATTCTCTCACCTCCCGGCGTGCGAATCAACAAATTTGGGTTGAATACTCTACCCTCGAAAACTGCTACGATCCCACGTGCTGGTGGGCGTCAACAACATTCTTCTAGTTTCGATTGCTGGAGAGTGCTAACAACATTCTTCTGGTGCCGTTGCAAAGGGGAAGAACAGTTGGCATCAGTAGCCATCTGCGAAGGAGATCCCCCGCTCCATACAGCTTTCCTTGATCGCGCCGCTATGACACGCTATCAGTTCCTTGAGAGGGATAATGAATCCCTCCTATACCGGTTAATATTTAACCGAAAACGTGTTTTCCATATTACCCTTCCTGCTCCTGCCTTCTTTGACTTTCAGGTAAAACGGAGATATTACATAACCAGAGGAGAGGCAGAGGAGTACGAGAGGGAGGAAAAGGCTGCTCGCCTCCGTGAGGCAGCTATTCAGGCGGTAGCTGCAGCACTCCCGTACAACCCCCATTATGATTTTGGGTATCGCCCGGACCATCCATGGGAGTAGACCAACTTAGGCCAAAAGCCTAAGCTTGGGGGAGTACGTGTTTCTCACCGACTTTATATTCTTGCTTACACTTTCACTTTGATAGTCGGTGTTCACACTTTGCCACTGTATCAGCCATGCTAGTTTATTTCTTTTTCTCGCTTTCTTCTCGTGTGTTGTCTAGTTTGAGAAAACCCAAGAAGACTTCTCGTTCTTCTTTTGCTTGTTGGGAGCTTTCCCGTGTAAATAATTTTCTTTTTCTTTGGGTCAAGGTAGAAGACCATGGTTACAATGTTTAGTGGCTCTCGCATGCAAATCTGTTTATCTGTCAAAGAGCCATATTACTTTGTCTTCTCCTTTGTGTTTGCTTGCAGATTCCAGCTTAGTCCAATGCACGAGCACTCTTATTATTGTTCACATCATTCGGTCGTGCAAGTGAAAGGCAATAATGATGATATATGATGAAGTGACTGAGCCTGGAAAAGCTGGTATGAACTCGATCTATTTTGTTTTTGTAAATATGACTAGCTCATAGTTCCTGATTCAGCTTTGTTGTGAGAGAAACATGTTTGCAATGACAACTTAGAGATCATAGTTTCTGATGCCATGCTTAATTAGCCAGGAGCTTATAATGGTTTGTCTTGGATGCCAACATTAATTTTGAGATGATTATGATGTAGTATGATAGGATGGTATCCTCCTTTGAATGATTCAAGTGGCTTGACTTGGCACATGTTCACGCATGTAGTTGAAACAAAATCAACATAGCCTCTATGATATTCAGGTTCATGGTGATTTATGTCCTACTCATGCTTGCACTCAATGTTGGTTAGTCTCAAAGCATTTTGATAACTATTGTTGCTCTCTAGTTGGTTGCTTCCCAGTCTTTTGCTAGTCTTCACTTGTACTAAGAGGGAATACTGCTTGTGCATCCACTTCCATAAACCCAAAGTTGTTCCATATGAGTCCACCATACCTACCTATATGCGGTATCTACCTACCGTTCCAAGTAAATTTGCATGTGCCACTCTCTAAACCTTCAAGAAGTAATCTGTTTTGCATGCCCGAACCACTCATGTGGTGACAAGGGGCGATCAGTATCTTCCATGCTAGGCGTATTATCCTCGATATGTGTTTATTCACTATCACTCACGAGAAAGGGGCCGGTAATTGGAATGCCCAGTTCCATGCTCAAATTGAAAAGATAATTGCAAACAAATCTCCCCCTGGATTGTTGTTGGTATGGACGGCACCCGAGTATTCGGCTAGTCGTGGAGTGTTATTGATCGGTGGTGGGGGAGTCAAAACTTTACTTTTCTGTTTGGGAACCGCCTATAGTGTGTGTAGCATGGAAGATGGTGAAAACTCTTGGTCATTGCGTTGGCAATGAAAGCATGCCACCCAAAATTATTATCTCTGTCTTCAAAGCTTGAGCTTTGGCACCTCTGCAAATCAATGCTTCCCTCTGCGAAGGGCCTATCTATTTATGTTTCTGTTGAGTCATCCTCTTCTTACAAAAGGCACCAATTAGAGAGCACCTCCGTCATTTCTATGCTTTGTTTTTAATTGATATTGAGTATGACTGTGACTGGATCTTCTTTGCCATGAATTACAATGTTTAGTCAGCCCTTGGTCTTTGAAGGTGCTCTGCATTTATGTTTTGCGGTCTTAGAAAGAGCTAGCGAGATACCATCTGTTCACACTGCTTCATGATTGTCTTGATTGAAGTGTTCACGTGTGAAACTTATTATTATTGCTTGCTAGTTGATTATGCCATTGATATGAGTTTACCATGAGACCTAGATGTCATTTGCTTATGTGGTTAGCTTATGATCTTGCTGAAATTTTGGATATGAGTTAGACATAATTGCAACAACAAGATCAAACAGAGTTCGTAAAAGTTTTTCTTTTGTCTCTTTCAGTTTGTCAACTGAATTTCTTGAGGACAAGCAAGACTTTAAGCTTGGGGGAGTTGATACGTCTCTGTCGTATCTACTTTTCCAAACTCTTTTGCCCTTGTTTTGGACTCTAATTTGCATGATTTGAACGGAACTAACCCGGACTAACGTTGTTTTCAGCAAAATTGCCATGGTGTTGTTTTTGCGCAGAAATAAAAGTTCTCGGAATGACCTGGAAATTTACGAGGATTTTTTGTGGAATATATAAAAAATACTGGCACAAGAATCAACTGGAGAAGTGGAGCGTGGAGCCCACAAGCCCACCAGGCGCGTCCCCCCTGGCCGCGCCTAGCAGGCTTGTGGGGCCCACGGAGCTCCACCGCCTCCAATTCTAGCTCTATTTAGTCCCTTTCGTGCGGAAAAAAAATCAAGGAGAAGAGTTCATCATGTTTTATGATACGGAGGCGCCGCCACCTCCTGTTCTTCCTCTGGAGGGCAGATCTGGAGTCCGTTCTGGGCTCCGGAGAGGGGAGATCGTCGCCATCGTCATCACCAACCTTCCTTCATCGCCAATTCCATGATGCTCTTCATCGTTCGTGAGTAATCTCATCGTAGGCTTGCTGGACCGTGATGGGTTGGATGAGATCTATCATGTAATCAAGTTAGTTTTGACGGGGATTGATCCCTAGTATCCACTATGTTCTGAGATTGATGTTGCTACTAATTTGCCATGCTTAATGCTGGTCACTAGGGCTCGAGTGCCATGATTTCAGATCTGAACCTATTATGTTCACGTCAATATATGTGTGTTCTAGATCCTATCTTGCAAGTTGTAGTCACCTACTATGTGTTATGACCCGGCAACCCCGGAGTGACAATATCCGGAACCACTCCCGGAGATGACCATAGTATGAGGAGTTCATGTATTCACCAAGTGCTAATGTGCTGTTCCGGTTCTCTATTAAAAGGAGAACCTTAATATCTCGTAGTTTCCATTAGGACCCCGCTGCCACGGGAGGGATGGACAATAGATGTCATATAAGTTCTTTTCCCTAAGCACATATGACTACATCCGGAATACATGCCTACATTACATTGACGAACTGGAGCTAGTTACATATCTCTTTGTGTTATAACTGTTGCATGATGAATACCATCCGACATAATTATCCATACCGATCCAATGCCTAATAGTCTTTTCCTACTGGTCCTTGCTACGTTACTCTGTCACTATTGTTGTCACTGTTGTTGCTGCTATTGCTATCACTGTTGCTACTGTTACTCTGTTTCTACTGTTGCTATCACACTACTGTGCTACTGATACTTTGCTGCAGATACTAAGTCTTTCAGGTGTGGTTGAATTGACAACTCAACTGCTAATACTCGAGAATATTCTTTGGCTTCCCCTTGTGTCGAATCAACAAATTTGGGTTGAATACTCTACCCTCGAAAACTGTTGCGATCTCCTATACTTGTGGGTTATCAATATGATTTGGGTATAATGGATTGTTTTTAGATAACCAACAATTATCATCGATGCTTTTAATTCATTCGTGTTGTTTTTAGATAGAGAGACTTGTTAATGTTTATTATATGGACAAGGAGACATTCTTGAGTAACAATGCCGCCACGGGTGAGGAAATAATTGTTTTTGGTACAAGCCCTAGCTATGATGAGGTTGTTGCAGAAGTGTGACAGACCGAGACCGACGACCCACAAGATTTCCCTTTTATTCCGTTGTTGTCGTGTGATTATTTTATTTGTTGCATCATCATCGCATCATGCGCATCATCCGCATGCATCGGCATTCCATTGCCGCCAGTTTTCAAACCTGCATCCGTTAGTAGTTGCCGGTTCTCTTCGTTTTCGTAGTTGACCGTTTTGAGACCAACCACACAAGCACACACCTGCGGCATCGTCAAAACCCTATTTTTAAAAGTGCGTATAAAAATATTCTCTGATTGAGGTGAAACTTGGCATGTGGTCTTATTTTAATATAGGTAGGCCGCCTGCCAAATTTCATCGCAATCGGAGTCCGTCTGGTACCTAAACGGTCTATCGTAGCGGCACCGTCTTCGGTTATTCGTCGGACGTTTTCGGTATTTTAAATCATGTTGCCGCACCGCGCTATTTTCCTCTCATCTCCGCCTAAGCCACTCTACACGGCCTAACCTAACCTTGGGGCATTTTCGAAGGGTCCGAAAGCGCCCCATTTGGCAAACCCTAGCTACCCCGTCTATAAAAGGAAGGGTCTCCCCTTCCATTTTTGTCTCTCCTCTCTCCTTCTCGAAATCCGCGCCGCCTACCTAACCCTAGCCACTTCCCAGTGCCTCTGCCTCCACTCTCCTCCCACGCAGGGCCCGCTCGAGCCCACCGTCGGCCCTCCCCAGGCCCGTTCACGCCGCCGCTCGCCCTGCTCCCGGGCGCCCTGCCTCCTCGGCCTCCTCGCAGCTGCTGCTCGCGCCGTGCCGCCTGCCCGTGCCCTTTCATCGCGCCGCCGCCGTCCGACCCTGATCCGGTGAGGTCCGGCCGGATCCGCCGCCTCCCGGCCCCGTCGGCTGCCCCGCCACCTCTCTGGCACGACACCCCGCCGCCTGTAGTGCGCCATGGCCTCGCTCGATTTGCTGCGGGAGCACGAGCCCCGAGCGGATCGCTGGCCAGCGCCAGGTGGGCCAGGCCCAGCGCCTCCATGGAGAAGCTCCAACCCCGCAGCCCAGCTCCACCAACCCCCCAGGCCCAGCTCACGAGGTCCGAGCTGGCCAAGCGCGGCCTCAACCACCGCCTCTTTAAAACCGCATGGGCCAGGCCCGCGAAGGTGATTGTGACAGCCCGAGACCGACGTTCGAGAAGATTCCCCCTTTATTCCGTTTTCGTCGTGTGTCTATTTTCTTTTGTCGCATCATGCGCATCATCAGCATCGCATCGGCATTCCGTTGCCGCCAGTTTTCAAAACTTGCATCCGTTGTCAGTTGCCGGTTCTCGTCGTTGTCCGTTCTCAGCCCGACCGCACTCGCAGGCGCCGCGGCATCGCCGAGATCTTGTTTTCAAAAGTGTGTATAAAACTTTCTCTAACTGGATTGGAATTTGACGTGTGGTCGTTATTAGTTATAGCTAGGTCGCATGTCGAGTTTCGTCGCAATCGGAGTCCGTCTGGTACCCGAATGGTCGACCGTAGCGGCACCGTATTCGGTCTACCGTCGGACGGTTGTCGGTGTTTTAAATTCGTTGTCGCGTCGCCCGTTTCCCCTCTCGTCTCCGGATGTCTACACTACACGGCCACTTACCCGTTTCCGCGTGCGGAATTGTCCGGATCCGACCGCACGGTTGGATCCGGAACGAAATTCCGGTTAACCTAGCCCCCCTTTCCTCTATAAATAGACCCCTCCCCCTAAATTTTAGGAAACCCTAAGCCCCTGCCTCGATTTCCGTGCCTCGCACACACAACCACCACCTCACCCTCTGCCTCTCCTCTCTCCTCCCGCGACAGGGCCCGCCAGGCCCATCTGGAGCCCGCCCCGGGCCCAAAATCTGACCCTAGCAAGCTCCCTTCCATGGCAGCCCGTGCCCCGGCGCCTCCTCGTCGCTGCCCCGCAGCTCACACCGGCTCCCCTCGTCGCCAGCCCCTCCGGCAGCCTCCCTCGGCCCCGCGCCGTCCCCGGCCGCCTCCCACCGCCGACCGTGGCCCGATCGCCGGAACCAGCCCACAACCTCTATCGGAGTTCTCGCGAGCTTGTGCCGAGGCTCCCTCGCGCCGCCGCGGGACCTTGCCGGCCGAGCCCTCGCCCCAGCTCGCAGCTCCACCTTTGCCACCACCCTGTGGTGCCTCGCCGGGGTCGCCGCCGGAGAACCTGCCCCGAGATCCCCTAGTGCGCCGGTTCCCTATCGGGATCGAGGGATCTGGCGGCTGCCCGTTGACCGCCTCCACGTGGGCAACGACAGGCCAGGGACCCAAGCCGCCTGGGCCTCCGCCCCGCCTGGGCCTCCTCCGCCTGGGCCCCGAGCCGGCCCAGGGTCGCCAGGCCTCGCCCCGGCCCATCTCCAGCGCTAGGCTGGCCAGCGAGCCCAGCTCCACCAAACCGGCCCAAGAGCCCCCCACTCAGGTGAGCTTATCCCTCGCCCTGAGCACATTTTAGTTAGGTTGTGCCCCCTGTCCGGCCCGTTAGCTATTTAGATTTTTCGGAATTTAATTAAATTCCAAAGAAATAGACGTATAATAAAACCCCCGTAACTTTTAAACCGTAAGTCGGATCAAGGCGTATTGTATATGGTTTTGGGGTAGTTTTGCGCGTAGAATACGATTTCACAACTTGCATATTTGTTTGACGTGGTTTGCCATGCCAAATGCATAGATTAACGTGCTGTTGCAATAGGATATGTCCCGTATTATATTTCTCGTGTGTGTCCGTATTGCTCGAATGCCTTAGATAAAATGTCCATGTTTTAGGAACCCCTTTGCCATGTATTTTAGAGTAGACGTTGGTATTTTTGCGTGTAGGGATTGCCGCTAGTTTATTTTTCCGTGTATAGGTTATTATCTCGCATTTACGTGTGGTGAAATTATTGTTGTGCAAGCCCACATATTTTATATGTTTTTGGGGTAGAAAAGTCCATAGGATTTTTCTGTGCAATTAGTTTTAGCTTTTGAGCAAGTTAGTTCACACGATATTTTGCCATGTTGCCCTCTTGTCTATTTCGTAGGATTTATTCCGTGCTTTGTTTGTAGGAGTTGTCAACTAGGGAGTTGTTCTTTGATGTTTACTCTATCCCCTGGTATTTTTGGTTGCAATAGAAATGCATGTTTAGGTGTGGTTTGCTTGCTCTCAAGTTGCTAGAAATAGTGCTGATTTGGAGGTGCTGAAATATTTCTAAGTCTGGAATCTGTTATATTTTGTTGTTGTCTTGTCTTGCTACTATCTTGTGATTTGTAGCTCTTTTGAGGTTGGTCCAATGGAGTTAGTTGTAGACCTTGTGTTTCTCTAGCATGCTGTGAATTTTCATTCTATTTGGAGACCTGTAGCTTATGTTTTTTCTGCTGTCAATATGCCTTCAGATCGAAAACTGCACTTTCATGAAGTGTTATTTTCACTAAGTCTAAAATAGTGTGTGAGATGCCATTTTGTGACTTCTTTCCCTAGTGATCCATGATGTCATGCTAGTTGTTGTTAGTTGTTTCTTGTAGTGCGTCTTGCCCTCTCTTGTCTCATGCCTTGGTTGAGTAGATTGGAGTTGTGTAGCTCGTAGTGGTGGGGTGTAGAAAATGCTACGTGGCTGATTTTGGCAGATTGTAGTGATTTCTTGTTTTGCTCGTAGCTTTTGATTCGTAGCTCCGTTTTGATCATGTCCTATATGAAACTTGCTTAGAATCTCGTGCAGTTTCATTTTCTCTTGCTACTTGAATGTTTTGAAGTGCTCGTGACCGTCGTTGCACACATATTGCATTCATGCCATCATATCTTGCGGTGCTTGTATCTTTTGAACCTTAGCTCCGTTGGAGATGATCTCTATGTGTAAATTGCTTGTAAGGACACGTAGAATCACGTGAACCTATTTATTTTGCTGTTTAACAACTAATTAAACGTGTTAGTTCAGATCTGGACTGAATTGTAAATTAACATGCGAGGTTATTTCGGAGATGCTATAAGTCATTTCCGACCTCATTTAAAATGCCTAGATAGGTAGTTTAATTGCGCTTCACCTCTTGCCATGTTTAACAACATTTAATATTGCCGTGTATCTAATTGGGATAGAACTAAATAAATAAACGTGGAGTTTCGTTAATATGCAACTCGTTGCATATTGAACTTCACTTAATGTGTAGTGTTTGAGTGTGTGAATTGTCATGCCGTGTCTTGCATGTTTTCAGCTGCTCATGCATCATATATGTTGTGGCATCGTGTGGTGAATATTTGTGTTGATGCTTGTTTCCGGTTTCCTCCGTCTCGATAGAGTTCCGCAAGCGTGTCGAATTGTGAGAACCCGTTCGACTACGTCGGTTCGTATGCTTCACGGAGTCGTTCTTCTTCCAAGCGGGATCTCAGGCAAGATGACCATTTCCCCAGATACCATTACTATCATTGCCATGCTAGTTTTACCGTTTTCTATCGTTATGTCTCGTTGCCTACCACATGTTAAGTATCAGCCTCTCAACAATGCCCTGAAAACTTGCAACCTGTTCAACCTAGCAAACCACTGGTTGGCTATGTTACCGCTTGCTTAACCCTGTGTTAGCGTTGCTAGTTGCAGGTGCAGTTGCTTCCATGTGAAAACATGGGTTCCTTGTCTTATCACCATATTACTGCTATTTAATTTAATGCACCTATATACTTGGTAAAAGGTGGAAGGCTCGTCCTTTCTAGCGTGGTGTTTTGTTCCACCTTTGCCCCCTTAGTTTCGGCTACCGGTGTTATGTTCCATATTTGAGCGCTCCTAACACGATTGGGGTTGTTATGGGGACCCCCTTGCTAATTCGTTTTAGTTTAAAGCTGGTCTGGCAAGGCCCAACATTGGTACTATTTGCCCAACATAATAACTTGATAATACTGAAATGCATAGGGAGTTAGCGCTACCCGAGGAGTAATTCTACTTAATACAGGGGGGCAGTGCTGATGGTGCTGGTCCAAAACTAGAGCCATTTGCGGGGCCAACCCAGGGCAACTTGGGAGATTTCTATCAGGCCACCGTACGCTGTGCTTATCCGTCGTGTCCTGAGAACGAGATACGCGGCTCCTATCGGGATCGTCGACACGTCGGGCGGCCTTGCTGGATTAGTTTTACATTTGACGAGATATCTTGTGCATCGGGATTCCGGTGATGCTTTGGGTAATCTCAGAGTTGAGGTTTTCCACTAGGGAATCCGACGAGATCGCGAGCTTCGTGATTGAGGATTTCTATGCGGCTTGTGGTAATTTGTGATGGACTAGTTGGAGCACCCCTGCAGGGTTAAATCTTTCGGAAAGCCGTGCCTGCGGTTATGTGGCAATGTGGAAACTTTGTTTAACACTAGTTCTAGATAACTTGAAGTTAACTTAATTAAAATTTGCCAACTGAGTGCGTAACCGTGACTGTCTCTTTCGCGAGTTCCTTCTCCGATCGAGGACACGGTGGGGTTATGTCTGACGTAGGTAAGTGTTCAGGATCATTCATTTGATCATCAGTTGTTCACGTCCGTTGTGCGTAGATCTGCCCCCTCTTATTTCTTGTACTCGTAAGTTTAGACACCAAATATATGCTTGGCCGTGCTGCAACCTCACCACTTAACCATGCCTCACCCATTAAGCTTTGCTAGTCTTGATATCTTTGGAAATGAGATTGCTGAGTCCCGTGTGGCTCACAGATTACTACAACACCAGTTGCAGGTACATGTAAAGGTTACTTGACGCGAGCGCGTTGATTGTTCATTTGGAGTTGCTTCTTCTTATTCTTCTTCATCGATCTAGGATGGGTTCGAGGCTGGTGATTGTTTTGCTGTGTATCCCTTGCAGCGGCATCAGAAATAGTTGTGTTGACGGCACCAAGAATCCTTCAGCTACGACTACGCCTTAAGGGACTTCCTAGGCAAGTATGCAAAGGATTTCCCCCGTGGCCTTGGAGCCTTGCGTTGGTGTTCCCTCGAAGCGGAAAGGGTGATGTAGCACAGCGACGGTAAGTATTTCCCCCAGTTTGAGAACCAAGGTATCAATCCGGCGGAAGAGTATCTCAAGATCCTGCACAAACACAAAAGCTTGCACCCAACGCTATGAAGGGGTTGTCAATCCCTTAGGGTGTGTTTGGAAGCAGTTCCCATCCTATGCTAGTTGTTCCCATTTGAGACATGTTGAGTATAAACATGCTCAGTACATGCAACTGCAGTTGTTTTGTAGCAGTGTATGTATTGACGCATGTTGAAATGAGATTGTGTTTGGTAGGCTGCATCAAACGAGACATGTTATGCCAAGACTGTGTTTGGTAGCATGTATCTGAGCTAGGTTGCATGAATATATTTTTTGACGCCAAGACAATATTGACACAACATATCAACATTTTAGGGAACAATTCCGACAAAAATATTACCATGACGAGAAAATCAACAATTGACATAACACATATAATAACATAATTTGTAATAGTACATGAGTAGATTCATATTACATAATAACCATAAATTGTAGCAGTGTACGAGTAGATTCATATTACATCAGACATAATAACCATAACCAAAAGGGATAGTTTCAACAAGCATCAACTAACATCAATTCAAAGAAGATCAGGATTTGCTTTCAAGATACGCTTGAACGATGCTTGACGGACTTCCTCATCCATCTTCATAAAGCTAATGCCTTTTGCCTTATGTTTGTGAGGTAATCTAAAACAGCCAAGCGCTCATTTTGATCAAACATAGTAAGGTCCATGACGGCCTTGTACAAGTCAGGGTGTGTTTCAGCATGGCAAGTGTTGTTGATAGCACTTGCAATCTCACGCATAGCATCAGTCATGTTGCTACACTGGAGTGAGTCCTCCTTAGTCAAACCAGATGACCTCTTTCTCTTTTTATTTGAAGTGGGTGAAGGGTCCTGAGTGGCACTAGCATTAGGAAGTGCAAAGTTAGACCCAGGAAGATCTTGCAATACCTCATCAGTTGTTCCTTGCCCCTCCCTGACATTGGGTTTATCCTTGTCTTCCACCAAAATAGGCGTTCCCAGTGGCTCACAGGTTCCCATTGAATAAATTCCGGTGGCATGCTTATTAGCAAAGCATAGTTCCATATAATTGTAATACTCAAGTGGGGAATTGATCAATTCGGCATCAGTTGGATGATCCTGCAGCATTTTCAGCTATTAAACAGCAGCATTTTCAGCCATAAAAGAGCAGCATTTTCATCTATTAAATAGCAGCATTTTCAGCCATAAAAGACCAGCATTTTCAGCCATAAACAGTAGCATTTTCAGCCATATAACAACAACATTTTGAGCTGTAAACAACATCATGTTCAGCTATTAAACAACAGCATTTTCAGCTATTAAATAGCAACATTTTCACCCATAAACAACAGAATTTTAGCTGTAAACAACACTATTTTCAGCAATTAAACAGCAGCATTTTCAGCTGTAATACATACCTGAGTGTGGCCCAAATAGTGTTGTTCTTCTAGCAATACCATCTTCTTCTCATCATCCCAATGGGCCCCACTTAAACCCTTCAAATAAACAATCCTTGTCCACCTATTCCTCCATTTGCGAATATGATTGTGCACTTGGGTAATAGACACGTCATAACCAACTAGTGAAGATATGCACTTTGCAACTTTCAATTTTGCAGCCTCTTTGAAACCTTTGTCAGTCTTGGCACCTCTAGCCGCCACCTCTGAAAGGCCTTTCAACATCATCGCCGACATAGGCGGAGTCCAGTTCATGACCTTGGGGGCCTTCTTCGGAACAACACCGACATTTGGGATCTCCTGCACCTCATCATCCATCTACAACAAAATAATTCAGAAGTTAGAACATCATATTTCAGAGTTCAGCACATAACAAGCATATTTCACCTGATAAAACACACATTGTAGCATATAACAAGCATATTTCAGCACTCATATGAATTGTTTTACAACAACAAGTCACACATGAATTGTTTTACAACAATACGAGTCATGATACATCAAATGTTTGCTAGCCCTCTATTTGCCCACATCTGATTTGCAAATTCATCTCTCTTTTGAGCCCAAGAATTATTGTCATGGATAATATCATTGTCATCTTCATCATTGGGTTCAGGATTCCATGTTTCCTCCGGTGGAAAATATTCATCCTCACCATATTGAAGTACCCAGTTGTGAAGAATTGCACAAGCTAGCACTACTTTTACTTGGGTCTTGTAACCATGGAATGGCTTATTGTAGACAAACTTCCAACGGTTTTTGTACGCGGCAAAAGCCCTTTCAACCGTTGTCCTCAAAGAAGAGTGTCTTAAGTTGAACAACTATTTAGCATTTTGAGGATGGTTTCCTCGTCCATACTCTTTCAAATGGTACCTCGTGCCACGGTATGGTGGAAGAAAACCCGGCCTCACAGCATACCCCGCATCAACAAGGAAGAATTTTCCTATGAAATGGTAACTATTAGCTATGGGTATAAATATTAATATATTTGGGTAGCATGCTCTAATTTAATACCTGTGGGAACTTTCAACCCATCTTCCCTCTCCAATGCATTTGCAAGTATAAGGGCATCATGAGCCGACCCCTCCCACCCAGCAAGTACATATGTAAACTTTAGATCAAAGTCTACCGCTGCCATGACATTTTGGGTAGTCCCCTCCTTTCTACCCCTAAAGGCAGCTGAGATGTTTTTTGGGACTCTAGCAAGCACATGAGTCCCATCAATTGCTCTAACACAATCCTAATTAATAAAGACAAATGGTTGTTATTCAAAAGTCTCATCGATTGTTTTTCATTGTTTGAAAGAAGCATTACCTTGAAATAAGGATTGAAGCGGGTGCTTTCTTGTATTTTACGATGGCAATGATTGGATGGAGGCCGAATCATCTCATCTCTCAACTCCCCAACAACATAAAGCACTGCCTTAAAATACCTACTAATGACTTCGGTAGATCTTCTAAAGATCGGTTGTAGTGTTCTATACCTTTGGTTATGGCCAACTATTAGAAGAAACATGGCAACTTGTTCCTCGATAGAAGTATGGATGCTATCCAACAACAACTTCCTCTGCCTAAATATAGCACACAAATGGAAAAAGGAGCCTTTCTCATTATTAATTGATTTGAACAACTTATATCACTAGAATGATAAATGTATCTCAAATTAGACTCTCTAGATATGGCACGATCGGCCATGCTGCCCACGGTTATCCGTGGTGTTTGTTGTCTAGCCCTTCTAAACATGACCATCATGTAAGCATAACACCCAATCACTAGACCGACTCCTCTCACAATTAGCTGCCTTCGTTTTCTTGCCATCTCATCCATCTATTATAATACAAACAAATTCAATCTTAGTAGCAAAATATGCAAAAAACGAAATTGTGTTGGGGAGGGGTGGAGGCGCGAGCGGGCCGGCAAGCCGGCGGCCTCAGCCTGGCGGAGGGGAAGGGGGAGGGGTGGATGGTGGAGGCGACGGCAGGCCGCCGAGCCGGCGGCTTCGGCCTCGCGGAGGGGAGGGGGAAGAGGAGGGTGGCTACCTGTGCTGGGGAGGCAACGGCGGGCTGGCGGGACGGCGGGGAGCGGCCGGCGGGACGGCGGGACAACGGGGAGGGGCCGGTGGCGCACCCTTCTGGCGGCTAGGTCGGGAGGGGGAGGGGCCGGCTCCCTTCTGGCGGCTAGGTCGGGAGGAGGAGGAGTAGGGGGCTAGGTCGGGAGGAGGAGGACAGGGAGAGGGGAGCGCTCCGTGGGTCGGGGGCTCGGGGCAGTGGGTCGAACAAAGCTAAGCTCAGCCCAGCTCGCCTCTACGCGGGTGCTCTCGTCTGCCTCGTTCTGGACGTTTTTTGCATCAAGTGGACTATGCTCAGGAGAGCCCATACAACCTACCAAACATCTAAAAGTGGGTTGGGGAGGGAACTTTTTAGTCTCATGCACCCTTGTGCATGCTACCAAACACACCCTTATAGATTGTTTGTCAAGTGAGAACTGAAAGCAACAAAGTAACAAAGCAAAGTAAAAGCAGAGATGTAAACGATGGATGTGAATAGACCCGTGGTCCGTAGTGTTTACTAGTGGCTTCTCTCATGAAAGCAAGTAGACGGTGGGTGAACAAATTACTGTCGAGCAATTGACAGAACTATGCAGAGTCGTGACGATATCTATGCAATGATTATTTCTATAGGCATCACGTCCAAAACAAGTAGACCGATACTTTCTGCATCTACTACTATTACTCCACACGTCGACCGCTATCCAGCATGCATCTAGTGTATTAAGTCCATAAGAACAGAGTAACGCCTTAAGCAAGATGACATGATGTAGAGGGATAATCTCAAACCAATGATAAAAACCCCATCTTTTTACCCTTGATGGCAACTACTTGATGTGTGCCTTGCTGCCCCTACTGTCACTGGGAAAGGTCACCACATGGCAGAACCCAAAACCAAGCACTTCTTCCATTGCAAGAATCATAGATCTAGTTGGCCAAACAAAACCCAAGACTCGGAGAGACTTACAAGGATATCAAATCATGCATATAAGAAATCAGCAAAGACTCAAATATATATCATAGATAATCTGATCACAAGTCCACAATTCATCGGATCTCGACAAACACACCGCCAAAGAAGATTACATCGGATAGATCTCCATGAAGATCATGGAGAACTTTGTATTGAAGATCCAAGAGAGAGAAGAAGCCATCTATCTACTAACTATGGACCCGTAGGTCTGAAGTGAACTACTCACGAGTCATTGGAGGGGCGATGATGATGATGAAGAAGCCCTCCAACTCCAAAGTCCCCTCCGGCAGGGTGCCAGGAAGGGTCTCCAGATGAGATCTCATAGAAACGGAAGCTTGCGGCGACGGAAAAGTATTTTCGAGGCTCCCCTGATTTTTTGTGGAATATTTGGGAATATATAGGCGCAAGACCTACACTACAGGAATCAACTTCTTTGCCGTCTATGATGGCAGGCGGCAAAGAGTAAATCCCGGACGACAAAGAGAATATCACAAACGGCAAAGAATCTAACGACCGGCAAAATTTCTGCGTCAGCCTACGACGGCATCGTACCTTCTTTGCCGTGTGTCTCCCGAAAGCGGACGACAAAGAGCTTTGCCGTCAGCTTTTCATAGGAGCAGTCGGCAAAGTGATCAAGACGACAGCCGACAGGAGTTGCCTCCGTTAGGGCTAACAGAGGCTTTGCCGTCTGCCTCCCCCCTCTTCTTTGCCGTCTGCCTCCCCCCTCTTCTTTGTCGTCTGCCTCTTCCTCCTCCCCCCTCCACTCTTTGCCGTCTGCCTACCCCTCCCCCTCCTTTGTGCCCTCTTCGTTGCCGTCTGCCCCCTGGAAGCAGACGACAAAGATACTATATGGCCAGCTGCTACTGCCCAGGTTGCACAGCTGGGCGCCACATGGCACCTTTGCCGTCGGCCAACTGACGGCAAAGGCCTTTGCCATCAGCTGGCAGACAGCAAAGAGCCTATATTGTCACATTTTTGTTTATTTTTTCTATTTCACAGCACATATACATATAATTCATAGCACATATATGATAAATAGGTCACAACACATATATGATATACATATAAAGCTCATCAATGCCATTTGTTCATCAACGTACATCCCATATATCAAAAGAACCAACACATACAAAGTTTCATCCATATATACATACATATAGTTGCACATATATTGTTCATCCATATATACATATACATATAGTTCCATATTGTTCATCAACTCAAATAAAAACGGAAACTAAAGCACTCCAATGCCAGCTTCCATGCATGTAGTACATCCAATCTGCAAAATGGGAATAAGAAAGTCAGAAGAAGAAGAACAACAACATATATATGACAAATAAGCTAAATTGAAGAAGAAAGATAAGAAGGAAGAAGAGAACAAGGAGAATAAAAACAAGAAGGAGGAGGAGGAGGAGGAGGGGAAGGGGAAGGAGAAGGAGAAGGAGTAGGAGAAGAAGAAGAAGAAAAAAGAAGAGAAGGAGAAGGAGAAGAAGGGGGAGAAGAAGGAGGAGAGAATAAGAAGGAGAAGAAGGAGGGCTCCTTCTCCTTCTTCTTCTCTTCTTCTCCTCCTCCTTCTTCTTCTTCTCCTTCTCCTTCTCTTCTTCTCTTCTTCTTATTCATCTTCTTCTTCTTCCTTCTTTTCATTTCTCCTCTTCTCCTCTTCTTGGAGCTAAATTAGCTAACTATGTCTTTTTGGAGCTAAATGGGCTAATTATGTCATTATAGAGGAAAACAAGCTAAGTATATAATATTAATGAGCTAACCAAGGTTCTTATGCCATTTTGAGCTTATAATGTCTTTTAGGAGCTAAATTGGCTAATTATATCATTGTTGGGGAAATTAAGGCAAGGAGAATATGAAAGAGGAGAATAAATAGGAGGAGGAGGAGAAGATGAATAAATAAAGAAGAAGGAGGAGAAGGACTAGAAGGTCCTTGGCCTTCTCCTCCTCCTCCTCCTCCTCCTCGTTCTTCTCTTCTTCTTCTTCTTCTTCTTCTTCTTCTTCTTCTTTCTTTTCATTTTTCCTATTTCTTCTCCTCTTCTCCTCTTCTTGGAGCTAAATTAGCTAACTATGTCTTTTTGGAGCTAAATGGGCTAATTATCCCATTTTATAGGAAAACAAGCTAATTATATAATATTAATGAGCTAACCAAGGTTCTTATGCCATTTTGAGGTTATTATGGAATTTTGGAGCTAAATGGGCTAATTATGTCATTGTTGGGGAAATTAAGGCAAGGAGAATATGAAACAGGATAAGAAAGAGGAGGAGGAGAAGAAGAATAAATAAAGAAGAAGGAGGAGAAGGAGGAGGAGGAGGAGAAGGACTAGAAGGTTCCTCCTCCTCCTCCTCCTCCTCCTCCTCCTCCTTCTCCTTCTTCTCTTCTTCTTCTTCTTCTTCTTCTTCTTCTTTCTTTTCATTTTTCCTATTTCTTCTCCTCTTCTCCTCTTCTTGGAGCTAAATTAGCTAACTATGTCTTTTTGGAGCTAAATGGGCTAATTATCTCATTTTAGAGGAAAACAAGCTAAGTATATAATATTAATGAGCTAACCAAAGTTCTTAGGCCATTTTGAGCTTATAATGTCTTTTAGGAGCTAAATTGTCTAATTATGTCATTGTTGGGGAAATTAAGGCAAGGAGAATATGAAAGAGGAGAAGAAAGAGGAGGAGGAGGAGAAGAAGAATAAATAAAGAAGAAGGAGGAGAAGGAGGAGGCGGAGGAGAAGGACTAGAAGGTCCTTGGCCTTCTCCTCCTCCTTCTACTCCTCCTCCTCCTCCTCCTTCTTCTCTTCTTCTTCTTCCTCTTTCTTTTCATTTTTCCTATTTTTTCTCCTCTTCTCCTCTTCTTGGAGCTAAATTAGCTAACTATGTCTTTTTGGAGCTAAATGGGCTAATTATCCCAGTTTAGAGGAAAACAAGCTAAGTATATAATATTAATGAGCTAACCAAGGTTCTTATGCCATTTTGAGGTTATCATGGCATTTTGGAGCTAAATGGGCTAATTATGTCATTGTTGGGGGAAATTAAGGCAAGGAGAATATGAAATAGGAGAAGAAAGAGGAGGAGGTGGAGAAGAAGAATAAATAAAGAAGTAGGAGGAGAAGGAGGAGGAGGAGGAGAAGGACTAGACGGTCCTTGGCCTTCTCCTCCTCCTCCTCCTCATTCTCCTTCTTCTCTTCTTCTTCTTCTTCTTCTTCTTCTTCTTTCTTTTCATTTTTCCCATTTCTTCTCCTCTTCTCCTCTTCTTGGAGCTAAATTAGCTAACTATGTCTTTTTGGAGCTAAATGGGCTAATTATCTCATTTTAGAGGAAAACAAGCTAAGTATATAATATTAATGAGCTAACCAAGGTTCTTATACCATTTTGAGCTTATAATGTATTTTAGGAGCCAAATTGGCTAATTATGTCATTTTTGGGGAAATTAAGGCAAGGAGAATATGACACAGGAGAAGAAAGAGGAGGAGGAGGAGAAGAAGAATAAATAAAGAAGAAGGAGGAGAAGGAGGAGGAGGAGGAGGAGAAGGACTAGAAGGTCCTTGGCCTTCTCCTTCTCCTCCTCCTCCTCCTCCTCCTTCTTCTCTTCTTCTTCTTCTTCTTTCTTTTCATTTTTCCTATTTCTTCTCTTCTTCTCCTCTTCTTGGAGCTAAATTAGCTAACTATGTCTTTTTGGAGCTAAATGGGCTAATTATCCCATTTTAGAGGAAAACAAGCTATGTATATAATATTAATGAGCTAACGAAGGTTCTTATGCCATTTTGAAGTTATTATGGCATTTTGGAGCTAAATGGGCTAATTATGTCATTCTTGGGGAAATTAAGGCAAGGAGAATATGAAATAGGAGAAGAAATAGGAGGAGGAGAAGAAGAAGAAGAAATAAAGAAGAAGGAGGAGAAGGAGGAGGAGGAGGAGAAGGACTAGAAGGTCCTTGGCCTTCTCCTCCTTCTCCTCCTCCACCTCCTCCTCCTTCTCCTTCTTCTCTTCTTCTTCTTATTCTTCTTCTTTCTTTTCATTTTTCCTATTTATTCTCCTCTTCTCCTCTTCTTGGAGCTAAATTAGCTAACTATGTCTTTTTGGAGCTAAATGGACTAATTATCTCATTTTAGAGGAAAACAAGCTAAGTATATAATATTAATGAGCTAACCAAGGTTATTAGGCCATTTTGAGCTTATAATGTCTTTTAGAAGCTAAATTGGCTAATTATGTCATTGTTGGGGAAATTAACGCAAGGAGAATATGAAAGAGGAGAAGAAAGAGGAGGAGGAGGAGGAGGAGAAGAATAATAAATAAAGAATAAGGAGGAGAAGGAGGAGGAGGAGGAGAACGACTAGAAGGTCCTTGGCCTTCTCCTCCTCCTCCTCCTCCTCCTCCTCCTTTTGTTCTTCTTCTTCTTCTTCTTTCTTTTCATTTTTCCTATTTCTTCTCCGCTTCTCCTCTTCTTGGAGCTAAATTAGCTAACTATGTCTTTTTGGAGCTAAATGGGCTAATTATCCCATTTTAGAGGAAAACAAGCTAAGTATATAATATTAATGAGCTAACCAAGGTTCTTATGCCATTTTGAGGTTATTATGGCATTTTGGAGCTAAATGGGCTAATTATGTCATTGTTGGGGAAATTAAGGCAAGGATAATACGAAATAGGAGAAGAAAGAGGAGGAGGTGAAGAAGAATAAGAAATAAAGAAGAAGGAGGAGAAGGAGGAGGAGGAGGAGAAGGACTAGAAGGTCCTTGGCCTTCTCCTCCTTCTCCTCCTCCTCCTCCTCCTTCTCCTTCTTCTCTTCTTCTTCTTCTTCTTCTTTCTTTTCATTTTTCCTATTTCTTCTCCTCTTCTCCTCTTCTTGGAGCTAAATTAGCTAACTATGTCTTTTTGGAGCTAAATTAGCTAATTATCTCATTTTAGAGGAAAAGAAGCTAAGTATATAATATTAATGAGCTAACCAAGGTTCTTATGCCATTTTGAGGTTATTACGGAATTTTGGAGCTAAATGGGCTAATTATGTCATTGTTGGGGAAATTAAGGCAAGGAGAATATGAAATAGGAGAAGAAAGAGGAGGAGGAGAAGAAGAAGAGGAAATAAAGAAGAAGGAGGAGAAGGAGGAGGAGGAGAAGGAGTGGAAGGTCCTTGGCCTTCTCCTCTTTCTCCTCCTCCTCCTCCTTCTCCTTCTTCTCTTCTTCTTCTTCTTCTTTCTTTTCATTTTTCCTATTTCTTCTCCTCTTCTCCTCTTCTTGGAGCTAAATTAGCTAACTATGTATTTTTGGAGCTAAATTAGCTATCTATGTCAACACATTAGATATTTGAACAAACTTGAAGGCAAAAGCTAAAAAAAGAGTAAATGTACTTACCTATCTCCTTCAGGTTTAATCACCGGCCTCTGCTCGCGGGTAGCCGACGTGACCCAGAGACGTGTACCACCACGCTTGTACACGGTGGCCCCGTCCACCTGCACATCGCCCTCATTATCCGTAAGCTCATCCCCACCATCCCCGCCCCGTGAGCCACCCGGACCCTCGGTCGAATCCGGCAACTCGGTACGATCCGGCCAGGTCTCCCATCCGGGCCTCTCCACGTCGGGTGAAGCCTCCGGAACCGTAGTCTCGTGGGCTGAATGCACCTCGACCCGAGGCTGCTCCTGTACCGGAGTCTCATGGGACGAATGCCCGTCAACACCAGGCTCCTGGAACGGAGTCCCCGTAGCCTCCTCCGCAAACGGGTCGACCATAGTAGTCCTATGCTCGGGTGAATGAGCTGGTGGTGGTGGAGAGGATGGCTCAACAGTCCTCCTGGATCTTCCGCGGCCACCACCTCTCCCTGTACCCTTCCCCTTCTCCCCTACCCGACCAGCACGTCTCCCAGTGGGCAATGCCGCCGACGAAGAAGAACCCACGGGTGGTGTCGACAGACTGTGTGCCAAGGCTTTACGGAGAGATAGGGGTGGAAGGGAAGTACCACCCCTCGTGCGGGGCGCCTTGGAAGAACCCGTCGAGCGATCTGGACCAGCTCCCACCATCTTTCCACACCTGGTGACCTGCCATGATAAATATTAAAAGAAATTAGTACAACATAAAAAAATTGAACAACTGACATGAATAATAAAGATTAAAATATATATAATTTAAGTTGTGAATCTTACAAACTAATAATCATCATCAATAAATGCATCATCATCATAACTATCACACATGTCTTCATGAATGACGTGCTCGTCGGGTTCAACGGCGTGAAGTTGTGAAAGGCCTTCCTTTAATCGTTGAAGCATTGATAGGTCATCCGCATCAGTAACCTCTACGAGTTCCAGGTCTTCTGGTTCCGGCTCAGGGCTAGAGTCAGATTCATTGTCACTGTCTACTACCGTGTTCTTGGGTGAAGCACGGCGGTTCTTGAAACGTTTCTTGGAAAGACGCGTTTCTTGGAAGAATTCTCCATCATATGTGTCTGGGTTAATGTGAGGTTCATAATCCTGTTCATTTGGGAGAGGTGGTCTGACATGTGGCGGCACTTCATAAACAACATACCAACCTTCCAGATTCTTATCCGTTTGGCATGCCCACGGTAGATAGAAAACTTGGGTCGCCTTTTGAGCCGTAATATAGACATCGGGAACATCTAAATGGGTGTTTGGATTGATTTCGACTAGTCCTATATGTTCATGAGTCCTTCTAGTCTTCTTCGGCTGGAACCAATAACATTTGAAGACTACGACGTTCGGTGGGTTTTCACCATAGAATTGAAGTTCATAAATTGCTTCAACTCTTCCATAATACTCGATAACACCTTCGCCGATAGCAGAGACACCACAATTTGTAGATTTCCGGTCGGGCATAGATAGCTCTTTGCCAAAGGTACGAAAGAGATACCCATTGATGTTGTATTTCTCAAATGAACGGACCTTATAGTCAAAACCATTAGCGACTTGTCTCAATTCGGCGTCCATAGACTCTGAATTAGCCTACAAGTTTAATACGAAAGATTGTTGCATTAGACGCATGTTAGACCAAGAAATGAAGTGGTCCATTATTGATAATTACCATTTGTTTGAACCAAGAGATGAAACCGGGATAGCCGGCTCCTGTCTTTGACAGAAGCTCATACTCTTCGACAGAATCATTTTCGATCACCTCTCCATCCGAGAATTTGGCGATGTAACAGCTGTTTCAAATATCCGGGAATAAGAGCAGTTCAAATGAATTAGAAGTTACGGGAAAATGTGCCGAGAACTCACTCCATGTACGGCCGCACTTCTGTTAGGTTGTTGAACATATACAACGAAATGTTCCGCCATTCTTCGACATCCAACGTTATTGGTTTCGAAGCACCGGCTGGTGCGAGCTTCCCTTTGAATAGGCTGAGGTTGGACCCACCTTTTTAGGGTCTGCATCATTGTGCCGAGGCTTCAGATTATGCAAATGATGATTTTTGGCTTCGTAGTGTGCTGTCACAAAGTTTGCCACCTCCTCAGTAATGAATGCCTCAGCCATCGATGCTTCAATTCTACGCTTATTTTTACATTTAGCTCGAAGGGTCTTCTGCATCCTCTGAGTTGCATAGCACCAACGATATTGCACGGGTCCACCCAATCTTGCCTCGGTCGGTAGATGTAAAATCAAATGCTGCATTGGATTAAAGAAGCCCGGTGGAAAGATCTTCTCTAACTTGCACAACAACTCCGGTGCAAACTCCTCCATGTCTTCTACCACGCCAGGCGACAATTCTTTCGCACAAAGAACACGAAAGAAATAGCTCAGCTCCGCCAGTACTAGCCATTCATCCTCAGGAATAAAGCCACGTAACATCATCGACATTACCCGCTCTAGCCATATGTGCCAATCATGACTCTTGAGACCAAAGATTTTTATTTTTTCAAGACTCGCTCCCCTCTTTAGATTCGCTGCATACCCATCGGGGAACATCAAGTGCATTTCGATCCACAAGATAATTTCCCTCATAGCGGCCTTCCAAGATTGAACCAGGCCTTTGGCTTCGACCACTTCTTCTTTCCTTTGCCTTCTCGCATGTTTTGTAACGGTCTATGACATAGTGTCTCTTGATCGACTCTAGCCTTAGTATTATCCTTTGTCTTCCCATCTATGTCGAACAATGCACCAAAAATAGCCTCTCCGATATTCTTTTCAGTGTGCATCATGTCGATATTGTGTGGAAGAAGGAGGTCTTTGAAGTAAGGCAAATCCTAGAAGCATGGCTTGTGAGTCCAGGCGTGTTTTGAATTATACCCCTTGAAATACCCAGGACGCTCTGGATCAGGCTCGAGGGCATTTAACTGATCGAGGATCTGTTGGCCCGTGAACGCAGGTGGTGCCAAGTTTTTGACAACTTTACCTTTGGTAAAGTTCTTCTTGTCTTTTCTGAACTGATGGTCAGGATCCAGGAACTGTCTACGCAAGTCAAAGCAAGAATACTTCTGACCCTCCTGCAACCAATGAAACTGAAGAGTTGCCTTGCATTAGGGGCACGGGAACCTTCCATGCACACACCATCCAGAGAATAGCGCATACGCTGGCAAGTCATGCATAGAGTACATGTGCCACACATGCATTTTGAAGTTTTCTTTTCTAGCGGCATCGTATGTCTTGACCCCATTATCCCAAGCTTATTCCAATTCATCCTTAAGCGGTTGCAGGTACACATTGATATTCTTCCCCGGATAATTGGGCCCTGGAATTATCAACATTAGAAATATGTTCTTTCTTTGCATAATCTGCCCGGGGGGGGGGAGATTGAGTGGAATGAAAAATACAGGCCAACAACTGTATTGGGTTGCCGTCATGCCGAAGGGATTAAAACTATCCGTGGCGGCGCAGACTCGAGGATTCCTTGGATCTGCCGCTTTATCCTGATGCAATCCATCGAAATGTTTCCATGCTTCCCCATCCGATGTGTGTACCATCATCTTATTCCCGTCCGCATCTAGTTCAGTTCTGTTGCCTAATTTGTGCCATGTCATCTGTCTGGTTGTCTCTTCGACCATGAAAAGGCGTTGAAGTCTTGGTACGATTGGCATATACCGAAGAACACTAACTGCAATTTTGGTCTGCCTCTTCTCACCCATACCGTTGTCTACCACAAGATACCTGCAAGACTCGCAATTGGGACAATAGTCCAAGTGTGCATACTCCTTCCTAAATAAGACACATCCTTTCTCACATGCATCTATCTTCTGATAGGGCATCTTAAGTACACGAAGTATTTTGTCCGACTGGTACAAATTTGCAGGCATGACATGGCCTTTGGGTAGGAAGCATCCAAATAGTGTCATCATCGCGTCGTAGCATTCTCTTCCCAAGTTGAACCGAGCCTTCAGAGCCATTACTTGTGCAATTGCATCCAGCTGACAGAGCTCAGTGTGCTCATGGAGAGGATGTTTTGAAGACTCCAACATTTCATAAAGGGCCTTTGCAGATTCCTCCATCTCATGTTCTGAATCCCAAGCATCATCAAAGTCTTGCACCGTCTCTTTGATCCTGGTACCATGCTCGTCCGTGCGACGACGGACCACCTCAGCTCTTGTGCGTTGTATAGACTCACCATGAATTGTCCACACCGTATAATTAGGCTTAAAACCCCTCCTCTGCAGGTGTTTAATCATTACAGCCTCTGTCATCTTTTTATAGTTGTCGCATCCAGGACAGGGGCAATAGTTTCTTTCCTGGCCATTTGCGAATGCGACTTTCACAAATTCCTTTGTTTTTACAAACCATTCTTTCGTCATCTCTTTCTGACTATGGTGACCAGTATACATCCATGCACGATCACTCATCTTGCGTAGCTACTAAATACAGAAGAAATATATTTATATATAATTTAGCATTTATATTCATCGGTTAATCAGGTTCGCCATTTTTATTACGTCCAGGCAACCTACACACTAATAGGTAAAGATAGGTCCTAATCCCACCCGAGTATGTGTAGATTGGGTTCGTTTTCCCATGCTCTGCTCCGGATCCAACGCAAAATTTCGGCAGCACCTCCCCGCTGTTCTCCTGATACACGTCTCCGCAATAAACAGAGAGGATGTGCATCCGGAGAACAACAGGGAGGCACTGACGGAATTCTGCATCGGATCCAGAGCACAACATACGGGAAAACAAACCCAATCTACACATACTCGGGTTGTCCATGGATAATGTTGGACAATTCGAAAGGATGGCGGTTATAAATATGCAAAGACATGCATATTTATAGATGTCGCCCTTTCGAACGGGAGACGCATATTGGTCACGCATATTGATAAATTAATTTAATTACCTAAATCTAGAAAGTTTCATCCGGAAACCGATCCACAGTAAATGAAGGGGCGGGGAGGAGATGAAATTTGTATTGACCCACGAATGCAGGGGCGGAGCTCGTACAACGCACGGGCAGGTCTTCACACAGCAAACCTCACAGCGACGAGACAACTATCACATGTAAATCCACCCGATCAACACAAATATTCTAATTATGTCATTTTAGAGGAAAACAAGTTAAGAATATAATATTCATGAGCTAACCAAGGTTTTTATGCCATTTTGTAGCTAAATGGGTTAATTATCTCATTGTTGGGGAAAATAAGGTGAGGAGAATAAGATAGAGGAGAAGAAAGAGGGGGAGGAGGAGAAGAAGAAGAAATCAAGAAGAAGGAGAAGGAGGAGGAGGAGAAGAAGGAGGAGGAGAAGGTATTCTTCTTCTCTTCTTCTCTTCTTCTTCTCTTCTTCTTTTCTTCTTCTTTTCTTCTTCTCCTTCTTATTTTTGTCTTCTACTCCGCCTCTTCTTCTTCTCCTTTTTCTTCTTCTTCTTCTTCTCCTCCTCCTCTTCTCCTCTTCTCCTCCTCCTCCTCTTCTTCTTCTTCCTATTATTTCTATTAAGCTAACTAACTAACTAACCTAACTAACCAAGCTAACTAAACCTATCGCTAAACCTAGATAGCACTAAACAGCAAAAAAAAACAGAATCTACCACTAAGTAACTAAAAAAGAATCTAGCTACCACTAAATACCAAACAATAAAAAATCAACTTCTTCTTCTTTTTTCTCTTCTTCTCCTTCTTATTTTTTTCTTATTCTCTTCTTCTTTACTTCTTCTCCTTCTTATTTTTTCTTCTCTTCTTCTCCGTCTTCTTCTTCTTCTCCTTCTTATTTTTTTTCTCCTATTCTTCTTCTTCTTCTTCTTCTTCTTCTTTTTCTTCTCCTCCTCCTCCTCCTCCTACTCCTCTTCTTCTTCTCCTCTTCTCGTCCTCCTCCTCCTCCTCTTCTCCTCTTCTCCTCTTCTCCTCCTCCACCTAACTAACCAAGCTAACTAACTAACCTAACTAAAATTACTAACCTAACTAAATCTACCACTAAAACTACTAACAATAATCTAGCTACCACTAATTAACAAAACAAAACTAAATCTGTAAATTAGCAAAAAAAGAAAAAAAGACTCACCGGAGGGGGGCGGCCGTGGAGGAGGAGGGTGCGGCGGTGGTGGCGAAGGGGGTGGTGGTGGAGAAGGGGCGAGTTCCGACGGCGGTGGTGGAGGAGGAGGTCCCGGGGAGGAGGAGGGGGCGTGGTGGAGGAGGGGGCGCAGGGAGGCCGGAGGAGGGCGCAGGGAGGCCGGAGGAGGGAGGAGGAGGGGGCGCAGGGAGGACGGAGGAGGAGGGGGCGCAGGGAGGCCGGAGGAGGAGGGGCGGCGGTGCAGGGAGGCCGGAGGAGGGCGCGATGGCGGTGGTGGTGTCGGGGGTGAGAGAGAGGGGTGTGGGGGTGGCCGTTAGGGGTGAGAGAGAGGCGCGTGGGGGTGGGGCTAACGGCCGTTAGGGGCGCACCCTCATTGTCGTCCGCCTCCCGACGGCACAAAGGAGAAAAGCAGACGGCAAAGAGAGAGGTCATTAGGGGGGAAAGAGGGGGTGCGGGGTGGGCCAGCCGAGCGCTTTGCCGTCTGCCTAAGTTAAGTTTGCCGTGAGCCAGGAGATATCAAAGAAACAGCAGATGGCAAAGACCCTCTTTGCCATCAGCCTTCTCTTTGCCGTCTGGTTTCTGGTAGCTCATGGCAAAGAGGGTCTTTGCCATCAGCCAGCAGACGGCAAAGAGGCAGCAGATGGCAAAAAACTATTTTCCAGTAGTGCTAGGTCAGGGGGCGGCCAGGGAAGCCACAAGCTTGCCCACCGCCGCCTCCCCCCTGGTGGCGTGGTGGGAGCTTGTGGGCTCCCTGGAGCCCACTTGGCTTTGCCCGAAGGCTCCCTGGTCTTCTTTCGTTCGGGAAAAAAATCATTTCGGGGTTTTTCTTCTGTTTGGACTCCGTTCCAAAATCAGATCTGAAAAGAGTCAAAAACACGGAAAAAACAGGAACTGGCACTTGGCACTCAATTAATAAGTTAGTCCCAAAAAGATATAAAAAGGTACATAAAACATACAAAGAAGGCAAGATAACAGCGTGAAACCATAAAAAATTATAGATACGTTTGAGACGTATCAAGCATCCCCAAGCTTAACTCCTGCTCGTCCTCGAGTAGGGAAGTTATAAGAATGAATTTTTGATGCTGTCATGCTACCTAGCATAGGTGTCCTTTGTAATTCCTCTTATGTGACGTGAATGTTCAGATCCATTATATTCAAAACAATAGTTTGCTATTGACATGGAAACAGTAATAATTCAAGCAAACTAGCAAAGTAATCATGAACTTTCAAAACAACAAGGCCAAAAGAAAGTTATCCCTACAAAAGCATATAGTCTGGCTATGCTCTACCATCATTGCACAAAGAATTTAAATCATGCACAACCCCGGTATTGGCCAAGTAATTGTTTCACACCTTTACTTTCTCAAACATTTTCAACTCTCACGCAATACATGAGCGTGAGCCATGGTTATAGCACTATAGATGGTGTGGAATGTGGTGGAGGTTGCAAGACAAAAAAAGGAGAAGATAGTCACATTAACTAGGCATATCAATGAGCTGTGGAGATGGTCATCAATAGATATCAATGTGAATGAGTAGGGATTGCCATACAAATGATGTACTAGAGCTACAAGTATGTGAAAGCTCTTAAAGAAAACTAGTGGGTGTGCATCCACCTTGCTTGCTCACGAAGACCTAAGGCAATTTTGAGGAAGCCTATCATTGGAATATACAAGCCAAGTTATATAATGAGAATTTCCCACTAGCTATATGGTGGTGACAAAACGAGAGACTCTCAATCATGAAGATCATGGTGCTCAAAATGCACAAGTGTGGAAAAAGTGGTAGCATTGTCCCTTCTCGCTTTTTCTCTTTTTTTATTTTGGTGGGCTCTTTGGCCTCTTTTTTATGGGCTTATTTGGCCTCTTTTATTTCCTCACATGGGAAAATGCTCCAATAATGATGATCATCACACTTTCAACTCAAAACTTAGAGCAATTATGACTCTATATGGAATGCCTTCGGTAGTGTACCGTGGCAATGATCTAGCATGGCATAGACATCAATGGAAACATCATGCTAGCTATCTTACGATCGTGCAAAGGCAATGTAGACGTGGTGGCACATATCATGGTGGTAGTTGCATGGCAATATATCTCGGAATGACTTTGAAAAAGCCATAATAGGTAGGTATGGTGGCTGTTTTGAGTGAGGCGAATGGTGGGTTTTGTGCACCGGCGAAAGTTGCACGACACTAAGAAGATAGTGATGGTGGAAGGTGAAAGTGCATCTAAACCATGGACTCAACATTAGTCATGAAGAACTCATATACTTGTTGCAAAAGTTTTATTAGTAATCGAAACAAAGCATTCAACGCATACTCCTAGGGGAAGGGTTTGTAGGTATAAACCATCACACGATCCCGACCGCCACGCAAAGGATGACAATCAATATACTAATCATGCTCAGACTTCATCACATAGTGGTTCACCATAAATGCATGCTACGGGAATCACTAACTTCAACACAAGTATTTCTAGATCCATAACACCTTACTAGCATGACTTCAATATTACCATAACCACAACTCAAAACTTATTGAGATGAATCAAACTTCTCTAACTATTCAATGCACATGAAGGTGGAAGTTTTTGTATCCCTTTGGATAACTACCCCTTTTGAGACTACTTTCAAATCATAGATCAACTACCAAGCCACGCACCGCTGTAATCTAAAAGATATAAGTGAAGCACATAGAGCAAAAGTATCTAGCTCAAAAGATATAAGTGAAGCACATGTGAGCTGAATTGTCTACCAAAAGATATAAGTGAAGCTCGACAAAATCACGGTGTGTGCATGTCTCTCTCTCTAGGTGTGCAGCAAGGATGATTGTGACACAACAAAAATAGAATACTCCTACGATACAAGACGCTCCAAGAAAAACACATAACATGAGGTGAATAAAAATATATCCTCAAGTAACGTTACCGATGGATTGAAGACGAGAGAGGGGATGCCTTCCCGGGGCATCCACAAGCTTAGGCTTTTACAGCATCCTTGAATCTCTTGGGGTGCCTTGGGCATCCCCAAGCTTGAGCTCTTGCCACTCTTTATCTTTTTGTCCATAAGAACTTCACCCAAAACTTGAAAACTTCACAACACGAAACTTAAACAGAAACTCGTGATAACATTAGTACAAGAAAGCAAACCACCACTTCCTTACGTACTGTAGAAAACTCAAATTCTACTTGTGCTGATGTTGGGTTACTGTACTTTCAATCTTTCATGGCTAATACCCCCCGATACTATCCATAGTTTCATCAAAATAAGCAACCAACACAACAAAAACAGAATCTGTTAACAACAGACCAGTCTGTAGCAATCTGTATGTTTCGTATACCTCTAGTACTTCAACAATTCTGAAAAATTACAACAGTCCGAAGTATTGGCGTAGCAATTAGCAGCAAAAAGAATCAACTCAAAAGCTCTTACAGAAAAAAATGAAAATTCTTTTCGTGAGCAGAAAGTTTCTGTCTTTCCCAGCATGACCAAACGATCATCCTCAAGACTAATCATAACGGTTTTGATTGGCACAAACGCAAAAAGAAACACAAAAAACACAATCATAACAGAATTATGAAAGTGTGGAAACACAAATCAGAAAGAAAAAGGATAGATTCGTTGGGTTGCCTCCCAACAAGCGCTTTTGTTTAACGCCCTTAGCTAGGCGAAAGTGATGGAATCACGTATAGTCATCTTTGGTGCTCAAACCATAGGTAGCCCTCATCATAGATTCATAAGGCAATCTTATTTTATTTCTAGGAAAGGGCTCCATGCCCTTCTTTAAAGGAAATTGAAATCTAATATTCCCTTCCTTCATATCGATGATAGCACCAATAGTCCTTAGGAAATGTCTACCAAGAATAATGGGACATGAAGGATTGCAATCTATGTCAAGTACAATGAAATCCATGGGTACATAGTTTTTATTTGCAACAATAAGAACATCATCGATCCTCCCCATGGGTTTCTTGACAGTAGAATCCGCAAGATACAAATTAAGAGAACACTCTTCAATCTCATGAAAACCAAGAATATCACATAAAGACTTTGGAATCGCGGAAACACTAGCACCCAAATCACACAAAGCATTGCACTCATAGTTTTTGATCTTGATTTTGATAGTAGGTTCCCACTCATCATGAAGTTTTCTAGGTATAGAGACTTCTAGTTCGAGCTTCTCTTCAAGAGATTTCATCATAGCATCTACGATATGCGCGGTAAAGGCTTTGCTTTGGCTATAAGCATGTGGAGAGTTTGCAATGGATTGCATCAAAGAAATGCATTCAAACAAGGAGCAATTATAATAATTGAATTCCTTAAAATCCAAAGTGGGAGTTTCATTACTACCCAAAATTTTGACTTCTTCTACTCCACTCTCCACACCTTTATCAGCAATATAGGTGGACTCCGAATCATTGGGGCGTTTTTCAAGCAAAGTGGATTCATATCCGGCCCCTCCATATGTAGGTTTGACACGCGAAAACAAAGGTTCAAGAGGAGACACACCAAGCACTTTAAGATCTTCGTGATTTGCATCACTAGAACGCACCCTTTTAAACCATTCATGTCTAGCGCGAATTTGAGCGGTTCTTTCTTTGCTCTCATTCATGGAGATACGCATAGCTTTCAAAGTTTCATCCAAGTTGATCTTGGGAGGAGCGCATCTAACTTTCAAAGCATCAATATCACAAGACATCCTATCAACGCTCTTAGCCAAATCGTCTATTTGGAGTAGTTTTTCCTCTATGGACGCATTGAAAATCTTTTGAGAGTTGATGAACTCTTTGATATTACTCTCTAGATCAGAGGGTAATTTGTTGTGATTTCCATAAGTCTTGTTGTAGGAATTGCCATAATTGTTAGAGGAGTTACTAGGAAAAGGCCTAGGAACATAGTTTCCTCTAAAAGCATTGTTGTTGCCAAAATTGTTCCTACCAACAAAATTCACGTCCAAACTAGCGTTGCTACTCTCAATCAAAGAAGATAGTGGCATGAAATTAGGATCTACGCATTGTTTCTACTAGCAACCAAATTCATCAACTCGTCCATCTTAGCACTAAGCGAGTTAATTTCTTCTATAGCGTGCACCTTTTTGCTAGCAGGCGACCTTTTAGTGTGCCACTGAGAGTAGTTGGTCATGATATTGTCTAAGAGTTTTGTAGAGTCTCCTAACGTGATTTCTATGAACGTTCCACCTGAGGCGGAGTCCAAGATATTGCGAGAAGCGAAATTTAAGCCAGCGTAAAAGATTTGTATAATCATCCACAAACTCAAGCCATGAGCGGGACAATTTCTAATCATAAGCTTCATCCTCTCCCAAGATTGTGCAACGTGTTCATGATCAAGTTTCTTGTAATTCATGATATCGTTACATAAGGAGATGATCTTAGCCGGCGGAAAATACTTGGATATGTAAGCATCTTTGCACCTATCCCAAGAATCGATACTATTTTTAGGCAAAGAAGAAAACCAAGTTTTTGCGTGATGTCGCAACGAGAAAGGAAAAAGTTTCAACTTAATCACGTCATTATCCACGTCTCTTTTCTTTTGCATATCACAAAGCTCAATTAAGGTATTGTGATGGGATGCGACATCTTCACTAGGAAGGCCAGAGAATTGCTCTTTCATAACAAGATTCAGTAAAGCTGCGTTGATTTCATACGATTCCGCACTAGTGGCGGGAGCAATCGGAGTACTAATAAAATCATTATTATTAGTGCTCGAGAAGTCGCAAAGTTTGGTGTTTTCAGACATGATGTCTTCAACAAACAAACAAGCACACAAGCAAGCAAGAGAACCGGCAAAGGAAAACGACAAGGGCAAAAGAAAACGGCGAAGGAGAAAGGCGAATGAAAACGGCAAATGTGAAGTGGGGGAGAGGAAAACGAGAGGCAACTAGCAACAAAAGTAAATGCAAGAGAAGAGTTTGTGAGACCTACTTGGATAGATCTTGATTTCTCCTCCCCGGCAACGGTGCCAGAAATACTTCTGATTGTTTTGCTGTGTATCCCTTGCAACGGCGCGAGAAATAGTTGTGTTGACGGCACCAGGAATCCTTCAGCTATGGCTACGCCTTAAGGGACTTCCTAGGCAAGTATGCAAAGGATTTCCCCCGTGGCCTTGGAGCCTTGCGTTGGTGTTCCCTCGAAGCAGAAAGGGTGATGTAGCACAGCGACGGTAAGTATTTCCCTCAGTTTGAGAACCAAGGTATCAATCCGGCGGAAGAGTATCTCAAGATCCCGCACAAACACAAAAGCTTGCACCCAACGCTATGAAGGGGTTGTCAATCCCTTATAGATTGTTTGCCAAGTGAGAACTGAAAGCAACAAAGTAACAAAGCAAAGTAAAAGCGGAGATGTAAACGATGGATGTGAATAGATCCGGGGCCGTAGTGTTTACTAGTGGTTTCTCTCATGAAAGGAAGTAGACGGTGGGTGAACAAATTACTGTCGAGCAATTGATAGAACTGTGCAGAGTCGTGACGATATCTATGCAATGATTATTTCTATAGGCATCACGTCCGAAACAAGTAGACCGATATTTTCTGCATCTACTACTATTACTCCACACGTCGACCGCTATCCAGCATGCATCTAGTGTATTAAGTCCATAAGAACAGAGTAACGCATTAAGCAAGATGACATGATGTAAAGGGATAATCTCAAACCAATGATAAAAACCCCATCTTTTTACCCTTGATGGCAACTGCTTGATGTGTGCCTTGCTGCCCCTACTGTCACTGGGAAAGGTCACCACATGGCATAACCCAAAACCAAGCACTTCTCCCATTGCAAGAACATAGATCTAGTTGGCCAAACAAAACCCAAGACTCGGAGAGACTTACAAGCATATCAAATCATGCATATAAGAAATCAGCAAAGACTCAAATATAAATCATAGATACTCTGATCACAAGTCCACAATTCATCGGATCTCGACAAACACACCGCCAAAAAAGATTACATCGGATAGATCTCTATGAAGATCATGGAGAACTTTGTATTGAAGATCCAAGAGAGAGAAGAAGCCATCTAGCTACTAACTACGGACCCGTAGGTCTGAAGTGAACTACTCATGAGTCATTGGAGGGGCGATGATGATGATGAAGAAGCCCTCCAACTCCAAAGTCCCCTCCGGCAGGGTGCCGGGAAGGGTCTCCAGATGAGATCTCGCGGAAATGGAAGCTTGCGGCGGCGGAAAAGTATTTTTGAGGCTCCCCTGATTTTTTGCGGAATATTTGGGAATATATAGGCGCAAGTTCTAGGTCAGGGGCGGCCAGGGAAGCGACAAGCTTGCCCACCGCCGCCTCCCCCCTGGTGGCGTGGTGGGAGCTTGTGGGCTCCCTGGAGCCCACCTGGCTTGGCCCAAAGGCTCCCTGGTCTTCTTTCGTTCGGGAAAAAAATCATTTCTGGGTTTTTCTTCCGTTTGGACTCCGTTCCAAAATCAGATCTGAAAAGAGTCAAAAACACAGAAAAAACAGGAACTGGCACTTGGCACTGAATTAATAAGTTAGTCCCAAAAAGATATAAAAAGGTACATAAAACATACAAAGAAGGCAAGATAACATCGTGAAACCATCAAAAATTATAGATACGTTTGAGACATATCAACCGGTAGCCTCGGATAGCAAGGATGGACGTCGTTCTTTTTTTCTCGTTGTTTTCGTCCGTAGTCGGACCCTGCTCTTCTTGATGATGTTTATGTACTGTACTGGTGTGACTCTGATGTAGCTTGTGGCGAATGTAAGCCAATTCTATATTTATATCTCTTCTTTCTAGTACATGTACTTGTAACGATATCCATTCTTGCTACACGACGAGATGCACTTCTATCCCTGACGAGGCCTTCCAGCCAAATTGAGGATAGGATCGCATCTTGGGCGTGACAGTGATCCCCCAGGCCCTCCCATGTTGCGCCCCAGGCGGGATTTAATTATCCTCCGCCCATGCCCTGTTAGGCCCGGTAGACCAGATTCGGCCCGAGCAGATTTTTTTTCTTCTATTTACCGGAGATTTAATTAATTTCAGGGATATAGATAATTTCATATGCCCGTAGTTTCTAAACCGTGCTTCAGATCGCGGCGCATTATATATGTAACTCGTGTAGAATTTCGCGTAGATTATGATTTTACAACTTGCATGCATGTTTGAAGTGGTTTGACCCGCCGTTTATCTAGTTTTGCGTGTTGTCCTAATATGCTAGATATTCTGTAGCTATTTTTATGCGTGTCCGGATTGTTCAAATACCATAGATGAAATGTTTGTGTTGTTCGGGACGCTTTTCCATGTATTTTAGAGTAGTTGCTTGCATTTTTGCATGTAGGTTCTGTCACTAGTTTGCCATGTCGTGTTTGGGACTTATTCTCGCATATACGTGTGGCGTTATTTTTATCTTGCAACCCCACATATTATATATGTTTTCGAGGTAGAAAAATCCATAGAATTTAACTGTGCATTTAGTTATAGCTTTTGAGCAAGCTAGTGTGCGTGATATTTTGCCATGTTGCCCTTTTGTTTATTTTGTGTGATTTATTCCGTGCATGATATGAATGAGTTGTCAACTAGAGATATGCCCTTGGATATGTAGGCTAGCCTCTGATAATTTTGATTGCAATAGAAATCCATGTTTACGTCTTGTTTGCTTGTTTTCAACATGCTAGAAAATAGTGTTGTTTTGGAGACGTAGAAATATTTCTAAGTCTGAAATCTGTTATATTTTGTTGTTGTCTTGCCATACGTTTCTCTGTTGATCTATAGCTCTTTTGAGGTTGGTCCAATGTAGTGAGTTGTAGTCCTTAAGATTCTCTAGCATGCTGTAAATTTCATGCCATTTGGAGCCCTGTAGCATATAGTTTTGCTGTTGTCAATATGCCTTCAGATCGAAAATTGCACTGTCAAAATTGTAATTTTCTCTAAGTCTGAAGCTGTGTGTTAGATGACATTTTATGAGTTCTTTTCCTAGTGATCCATGCTTCCATGCTAGTTGTATTTAGTTGGGTGTTGAAGTGCATCTTGCCCTCTACTGTCTCATATCTTGTTTGACTATTTTGGATTTATGTAGCTTGTTGTTTTGGGGTGTAGAAAATGCCATGTTGCTGTTTGTGGCAGATTATGACTATTTCTTGTGTAGCTTGTATTTGTTGAACCGTTGCTCCGTTTTGATCGTGTCCTATATGAGACTTGCTTAGAATCTCGTGTAGTTTCATATTATGTTACTGCCTTCTTGGTTTGGAATGTTGTGGCTGCCATTTGCATACATATAGCATTCATGGCATCATATCTTGCGGTGATCATATCTTTCGAACCGTAGCTCCGTTGGAGATGTTCTCCATGTGTAAATTGATTGAAACGACGCGTAGAATCACGTGAACCACTTTATTTTTGCTGTTTAACAAATATTAAAATGTGTTAATTCAGATTTGGACAGAATTATAAATTAACGTATGAGGTCAGTTCGGAGATGCTATAAGTCGTTTCTGACCTCATTTAAAATGCCTAGATTGGTAGATTAATTACGCTTCACCTCTTTCCATGTTTAACCACATTTAATATCGTCGTGTAAATAATCGAGAATGAACTAAATAATTCGTATGTGGAGTTTCGTCAATATGCAACTCGTTGCATATTGAACTTCACTTAATGTGTAGTGTTTGATTGGAGTGAATTGCCATGTCATGCCTTGCATTAGTCCGATCATGCATCATATGTGTTGAGCATTATGTCGTGCATGTGCCGTGGTGAATATCTGTGTTGATGCTTGTTTCCCGTTTGCTTCGTCTCGATAGAGTTCCTCAAGCGTGTCGGAAAGTGAGGACCCGTTCGACTACATCGGTTCGTCTGCTTCACAGAGTCATTCTTTTTCCAAGCGGGATCTCAGGCAAGATGACCATTTCCCCAGATACCGTTACTATCATTGCCATGCTAGTTTTACCATTTATATCATTATGTCTTGCTGCCTACCACCTGTTATATATCAGCCTCCCAACATTGCCATGAAAACCTTTAACCTGTTCACAACCTAGCAAGCCACTGATTGGCTATGTTACCTCTTTCTTAACCATGTGTTAGCGTTGCTAGTTGCAGGTGCAGTTGCTTCCATGTGAGAACATGAGTTCCTTGTTATATCACCCTATTAATTGCTACTTAATTTAATGCACCTATATACTTGGTAAAAGGTGGAAGGCTCGGCCTTTCAGTCTTGTGTTTTGTTCCACCTTTGCCCCCTTAGTTTCGACTACCGGTGTTATGTTTCATAAATGAGCGCTCCTAACATGCTTGGGGTTGTTATGGGGACCCCCTAGATTCTCGTTCTAGGATAAAGCTCGTCTGGCAAGGCCCAACATTGGTACTATATTTGCCCAATATAATAATTCTATTAATACTGAAAAGCATAGGGAGTTAGCGCTACTCGAGGAGTAATTCAACATAACACAGGGAGGGCCAGTGCAGATGGTGCTGGTCCAAAACAGAGCACCGTGCGGGCCAACCTGGGGCAACTTGGGTGATGTCTATCAGGACACTGTACGCTTCGCTTATCAGGATCGTCGACATGCCGGGCGGCCTTGCTGGACTTGTTTTACCTTTATCGAGCATCTTGTGCAAGGGATTCTGAGGATGCTTTGAGCTAACTCGAGGTTGAGATTTCCAATAGGGTTTCGAGGAGATCACGAGTTTCCCTGATCGAGGTCATTCCGTCGTAGCGTGTGGTAGTTTGTGATGGACTAGTTGGAGCACCCCTGCAGGGTTAAATCTTTCGGAAATCCATGCCCACGGTTATGTGGCAATGTGGAAACTTTGTTTAACACTCGTTCTAGACAACTTGAAGTTAACTTAATTAAAACATGCCAACTGAGTGCGTAACCGTGACTGTCTCTTTCGCGAGTACCTTCTCCGATCGAGGACACGGTGGGGTTTTGTTTGACGTAAGTAGGTGTTTGGGATCATTCATTTGATCACCAATAGTTCACGTCCGCTATGCGTAGATCACCCCCCTCTTATTCTTGTACTCATAAGTTAGCCACCTCATAGGAATGCTTAGTCGCTTGCTCCAGCCTCTCCACTTAACCATACCTCACCTATTAAACTTTGCTAGTCTTGATACCTTTGGAAATGAGATTGCGGAGTCCCTTGTGGCTCACAGATTACTACAACACCAGTTGCAGGTACAAGTAAAGATTACTTTGACGTGAGCGCGATGATTGTTTATTTGGAGTTTCTTCTTCTTCTTCTTCATCGATCTAGGATGGGTTCCAGGCCGACAGCTTGGGATAGCAAGGATGGACGTCGTTATTTTCTCGTTTGTTTTTCGTCCATAGTCGGACCCTGTTCTTATTTGTGATGTTTTACGTATTGTACTGACGTGACTCTGATGTAGCTTGTGGCGAGTGTAAGACAATTCTATATATCTCATCTTTTCAGTACATGTACTTGTAACAATATCCATTCTTGAGAAACGACGAGATGCGCTTCTATCCCTGTCGAGGCCCTTGTGCCAAAATAAGGATAGGGTCGCATCTTGGGTGTTACAAGTTGGTATCAGAGGAGTACCAACCTAGGAGCCCCTTTGATTGATCGAACTTGGCCGAGTCGAGTCTAGTGAAAAACTGTTTGAGTCTAGTTATATATCGGAGTGTAGGATTCTTTTTTTCCTCTTCTATGCTTCGGTGAGGAATCTTGACGTAATAATTTTAGTTCTACTCCTCTTCTCACTCAAATTTTTTTTGGATCACGCGGATATTTTTGGAATCTATATGATGCCGATGTGACGGAGTTCTGTCTTGGTGCCTCGTGTCTAACTTGATTTCTTCTAGGGAGTTGAGCTCCATGGGATTCTTGAGCGCATCGCTACCATTCAGATTTCTTAGTATCTCAGGACGAAGAATGTTCGAAATTGCTTCAATACTAGTAGTGGCAAGAGGAGTCTGGCCTCCCCAATACTGGTGCAGAGAGTTCCGGATGTATCGCCATACTTAGTATCGTTGTGATTACGAGTGTCTGAAATAGATGAGGTTCCGAGATTCTGGTTATGTGTTGACGGATGTGATACACTGGGCAGGTTAGTATAGGATTTGAGTGATATATTACTCCTTGAATCTGTGGACCATATTGCATGACCAGAAATTTCGGGAATTCTTAGGTGGGAATTCAAGTAGTTACTTATAGGACAATATTCCAACATATGCATGATGTTAGGTTGGGGTTCGACATCTAGTGGATTCGTTTGTTCACGGTCGTCTTACAGCAGTTCTCGTTGTGTCTTAAAGAGTCCTTGTAGCTTGCTATGACTCGGGGACGCTTCGTATGTCGTGTGCACTGCCTTGTACATGATGGCTACTTTAAGGATTGAGCCCGTGCGATCCTGTCCACGGAAATATCGGACGGAATCTCTCTCATGAATTTGCTCTGGCTTGTTTCATAAGCCGCAACCTTTGTTTTTGTTGGAATATGGTAATTCGAGTTGCTTCGATGTCAAGTGGTGAATTCATATCCTTCCAAGATGTGTTCTCGTGTTTTATGGGAATGCATATTTTTTTGCTCTATCAATTGTGTTATCAATTCTTGTCAACCGGAGTCGTCATATCAATTCTTTTCCAACCGGTGTGCTTCTCTTCAGTGAATTCAATCCTCTCCAATATTTGCAAGATCAATCTCTCGTTTCTTTCCGGAGTTGTCTCATTTGTCCCTAGTTGTCTTTGTTTTTCCCGCCCTCCCACCCTTTTCTTCAGTGATTCAATTTTCATCCAAGTGTCTTCTTTTAATTGTTGCTTCCGCTATCTCTTCTTCCATTTGTAGCCGGTGGTTCTTTGTGAAGATTCTCAGGAGTTTCGTTTTCATCATTTTTCATTCTTGTTCTCTTTTCCCGGTGGATCCAATTTAAGATCTCGGTGTTCATCATATCCTTTTCTTCCTATATGATTTCTGTGTTGAAAATTCTTTTCAAGCCTCTCTTGTCATTCATCAATTTCTTTTCTATTCGGAGTGCTCAAGATATCCCAGAGGTTTCTTGTTGTCAATTCTGTCAATTATTTTGAGGTGCTAACCTCATCAAGTTTTCTTTATACCGGTGCAATATCTCTCTTCTAAGCAATCTTTTCAACGGTGGTTTCTTTGAGTGGGCCCATAACCCAGAGGTTTTTCCCAGGATCTTATCTGACTCTTGTAATCTTTTCCGGAGATCTCTAATTCTTTTCAAATATAACATAAGAATGATCTTCGTCAGTCATATCCCTTCTCCAAGATCTATTCGAATTAATTCTCATATTTGGCTCAACCTTTCATTCTTCTTTATTCCGGAGTGTCTCAGTTATTCTTGATGGTGTTCTCCTCATCATTTTCAGCTTGGAAGACCGAAGGAGTGTTTCTCTCAAATCTTGGTCCATTTTCCTGTCATTTCAGCTTTGTGGCATCATCTTGAATTATTCCCAATCATGAGAATCTCTTTCTTGCTATTCAGTGCTTTTCTAAGTTGTTTTCATTCTTGATCCTCCGAAGGCCATCATTTCAGAAGATTCTTCCTTCTCAGCTTTCAGCTTTCGTTCTCAAATTCTTCTCAATTGTTGTCTCTTCGTTCGTCTCTCAATTATTCCGGTGCCTCATTCAGTTTTATGTAAGGCGGCTCTAGATCTCTTCATTCTCAAGGTGTTCTTCAAGATTCTTGTGCTAGTAGTTCTCAATTTCTTCTTCATTCTTTTCTTGCCAAGAGCTAGTTTCTATTCTTTGTAACGGAGGCTTTGTGTTGTTGCTATATTCAATCTATCGTCTTGTATTATCAAGATCATGTTCTTTCCTTGTTTTTCAGTTTACTTAGTTTGTTGTGAATCTTATCAAAGATCTTTCCATTGTATCGAATTTTTGTCCCCTTGTCCTACCGAAATGCTGCCGAAATTTTGTGTGAATTCTTCCTTGTTTCTCATATCATTCTTCATCTCCTTGCAACCTTCAAGATCCATAGCTTTCACTCGTTTGTCAAAGAAGCAACTAAGTTACCTCTTGCTTTTTCTCTTCCTCTTCCCCTTTCATTCTTGGATCTCGGGTCGAGATCCTCTTGTTGTGTAGGAGAGATCCTCTTGTAGTGTAGGAGAGTTGTGACAGCCCGAGACTGACGCCCCAGAAGATTCCCCTTTTATTCCGTTGTCGCCGTGTGATTATTTTATCTGTCGCATCATCATCGCATCATGCGCATCATCCGCATTGCATCGACACTCCGTTGCCGCCAGTTTTCAAACCTGCATCCGTTAGTAGTTCTCGGTTCTCTTCGTTTTCGTCATTGACCGTTTTGAGACCAACCACACACGCACGCGCCTGCGGCATCGTCAAAACCCTATTTTTAAAAGTGCGTATAAAATATTCTGTGATTGGGTTGAAACTTGGCGTGCAGTCTTATTTTAATATAGGTAGGTCGCCTGGCAAATTTCATCGCAATAAGAGTCCGTCTGGTACCCGAACGGTCGATCGTAGCGGCACGGTTGATACGTCCATTTTGCATCATGCTTTCGTGTTGATATTTATCGCTTTTTGGGCTGTTATTACACTTCACGGTACAATACTTGTGCCTTTTCTCTCTTATTTTGCAAGGTTTACATGAAGAGGGAGAATGCCGGCAGCTGGAATTCTGGCCTTGAAAAAGGAGCAAGTTTGAGATACCTATTCTGTGCAACTCCAAAAGCCGTGAAAATCAACAGGATTTATTTTGGAATTTATAAAAAATACTAGGCCGAAGAAGTACCAGAGGGGCGCCAGCAGGAAGCCACAAGCCTGCTAGGCGCGGCCTCCCCCTCGCCACGCCGAGGGGTCTTGTGGGCTCCCAGCTTGCCCTCTGGCCCCCCTCTTTTGCTACAAGAAGGGTTTCGTTCCAGAAAAAATCAAGAGGAGGCTTTCGGGAGGAATCGCCGCCGCCACGAGGTGGAACTTGAGCAGAACCAATCTAGAGCTCCGACATGACGATCCTGCCGGGGAAACTTCCCTCCCGGAGGGGGAAATCTTCGCCATCGACATCACCAACACTCCTATCATCGGAGGGGACTCATCACCATCAACATCTTCATTAGCACTATCTCATCTCCAAACCTTAGTTCATCTCTTGTAACCAATCTCCGTCTCGCGACTCCGATTGGTACTTGTAAGGTTGCTAGTAGTGTTAATTACTCTTTGTAGTTGATGCTAGTTGGATTACTTGGTGGAAGATTATATGTTCAGATCTTTGATGCTACTCATTACCTCTCTGGTCATGAATATGATTATGCTTTTTGAGTAGTCACTTTTGTTCCTGAGGACATGGGATAAGTCATGCTATAAGTAGTCATGTGAATTTGGTATTTGTTCGATATTTTGATGTGTTGTATGTTGTTTTTCCTCTAGTGGTGTTATGTGAACGTCGACTACATGACACTTCACCATTATTTGGGCCTAGAGGAAGGCATTGGGAAGTAGTAAGTAGATGATGGGTTGCTAGAGTGACAAAAGCTTAAGCCCTAGTTTATGCATTGCTTCGTAAGGGGCTGATTTGGATCCACTAGTTTAATGCTATGGTTAGACTTTGTCTTAATTCTTCTTTCATAGTTGCGGATGCTTGCGAGAGGGGTTAATCATAAGTGGGATGCTTGTCCAAGTAAGGGCAGTACCCAAGCACTGGTCCACCCACATATCAAACTGTCAAAGTAGCGAACGCGAATCATATGAACATGATGAAAACTAGCTTGACAGAAATTCCCATGTGTACTCGGGAGCGTTTTACCTCCTATAAGACTTTGTCCAGGATTGTCCCTTGCTACAACAGGGATTGGGCCACTTTGCTGCACCTTTTCTACCTGTTACTTGTCACTTGCTACTTGCTACGAATCATCTTGTCACACAACTACTTGTTACCAATAATTTCAGTGCTTGGACAGATTACCTTGCTGAAAACCACTTGTCAGATCCTTGTGCTCCTCGTTGGGTTCGACACTCTTACTTATCGAAAGGACTACGGTAGATCCCCTATACTTGTGGGTCATCAAGACTCTTTTCTGGCGCCGTTGCCGAGGAGTGAAGCGCCTTTGGTAAGTGGAATTTGGTAAGGAAACATTTATATAGTATGCTGAAATTTATTGTCACTTGTTGCTATGGAAACTAATCCTTTGAGGGGCTTGTTCGGGGTATCTTCACCTCAAACGGAAGCACAAAGAGTTGCTCCTCAACCTTCTGCACCTACTGAAAATATTTTCTATGAATTTCCTTCGGGTATCCTTGAGAAACTGCCGGCTAATCCTTTTACAGGAGATGGAACATCACATCCCGACTTGCATCTAATCTATGTAGATGAAGTTTGTGGTTTATTTAAGCTTGCAGGTTTGCTCGAGGATGAGGTCAAGAAGAAGGTCTTTCCCCTATCTTTGAGGGATAAGGCGTTGACATGGTATAGGCTATGTGATGATACTGGATCATGGAACTACAATCGGTTGAAATTGGAATTTCATCAAAAGTTTTATCCTATGCATCTAGTACATCATGATCGGAATTATATTTATAATTTTTGGCCTCGTGACAGAGAAAGCATCGCTCAAGCTTGGGGAGGTTTAAATCAATGTTATATTCAAGCCCCTACCATGAGCTCTCGAGAGAAATTGTCATTCAGAACTTCTATGCCCGGCTTTCTCATGATGATCGCACCATGCTTGACACTTCTTATACCGGTTCTTTTATGAAGAGATATATTGACTTCAGATGGAATTTATTGGAAAGAATTAAACACAACTCTGAAGATTGGGAGCTTGATGAAGGTAAGGAGTCATGTATGAATTTCAAGTTTGATTGCGTTAAATCCTTTGTTGAAACAAATACCTTTTGTGATTTTAGCGCTAACTATGGACTTGACTGTGAGATAGTAGCTTCATTGTGTGAATCATTTGCTGCTCATATTGATCTCCCCAAGAGAAGTGGTTTAAATATCATCCTCCCTTAGAAGTCAATGTAGTTAAACCCAATCCAGTTGAAGAGAGAGTCATTGCCTATAATGATCCTATTGTTCCTAGTGTTTACGTGGATAAACCACCTTTCCCTGTTAGGATAAAGGATCATTCTAAAGCTTCAACTGTGATACGTAGAGGCTACATTAGAACACCTACACCCCCTGAGCAAATTAGAGTTGAACCTAGCATTGCTATTATCAAAGACCTCCTGTCCAACAATGTTGATGCCCATGATATTCACTTCTGTGAAGATGCTGCTAGAATTGCTAAACCACACGCTAGAGACAAACATAGGCCTGTTGTTGGCACACCTGTTGTTTCTGTTAAGATAGGAGATCATTGTTATCATGGTTTATGTGACGTGGGTGATAGTGTTAGTGCAATACCTCAATCCTTATACGATGAAATCAAAGACGAGATTGCACCTGCTGAAATAGAACCTATTGATGTCACTATTCAGCTTGCCAATAGAGATACTATATGCCCTGTGGGAATTGTTAGAGATGTTGAAGTCTTCTGTGGTAAAATGAAGTATCCTACTGATTTTCTCGTTCTTGCTACCACACAAGATAGCTTTTGTCCCATCATATTTGGCAGACCTTCCTCAATACCGTCAATGCTCATATTGGCTGTGTGAAGCAAACTGTCACCGTTGGCTTTGAAGGTGTGTCACATGAGTTCAATTTCTCCAAGTTTGGTAGACAACCTCATGAAAAAGAGTTGCCTAGTAAGGATGAAATTATTGCCCTAGCTTCTATTGCCGTGCCTCCTACTGATCCCTTAGAGCAATACTTGCTTGAGCATGAAGATGATATACATATGGATGAAAGGGATGAGATAGATAGAGTTGTCTTAGAACAATATGCTATCCTTAAGAATAATTTGCCTATTGAACTGCTTGGAGATCCACCCCCACCAAAGGGTGATCCTGTATTCGAGCTTAAATAGTTGCCTGATACTCTTAAGTATGCTTATCTTGATGAAAAAGAGATATATCTTGTTATTATCAGTGCTAGCCTCTCAGAGCATGAAGAAAAGAAGTTACTAAAAACTCTGAGGAAGCACCGTGCTGCTATTGGATATACTCTTCATGATCTTAAAGGCATTAGTCCCACTCTATGCCAGCACAAGATTAAAACCGATCCTGATTCCAAACCAGTTGCTGATCATCAAAGGAGATCAAATCCTAAGATGAAAGAGGTAGTAAGAAAAGAAATACTAAAGCTCCTGGAAGAGGGAATTATTTATCCTGTTGCTCATAGTGATTGGGTGAGTCCGGTGCATTGCGTCCCTAAGAAGGGAGGTATTACCGTTGTCCCTAATGATAAGGATGAATTGATCCCACAGAGGATTATCACTGGCTATAGTATGGAGATCGATTTTAGGAAATTGAATAAAGCCACTAGGAAAGACCATTACCCTTTGCCTTTTAGATAATTTCAAATGCCCGTAGTTTCTAAACCGTGCTTTGGATCGCGACGTATTATATATGTAACTCGTGTAGAATTTCGCGTAGATTATGATTTTACAAGTTGCATGCATGTTTGAAGTGGTTTGACCCGCTGTTTACCTAGTTTTGTGTGTTGTCCTAATATGTTAGATATTATGTAGCTATTTTTATGCGTGTTCGGATTGTTCAAATACCATAGATGAAATGTTCGTGTTTTTCGGGACCCTTTTCCATGTATTTTAGAGTAGTTGCTTGCATTTTTGCATGTAGGTTCCGCCACTAGTTTGCCATGTCGTGTTTAGGACATATTCTCGCATATACGTGTGACGTTATTTTATCTTGCAACCCCACATATTATATATGTTTTCGGGGTAGAAAAATCCATAGAATTTAACTGTGCATTTAGTTTTAACTTTTGAGCAAGTTACCCTTTTGTTTATTTTGTGGGATTTATTTCGTGCATGATATGAATGAGTTGTCAACTAGAGATACGCCCTTGGATATGTAGGCTAGCCTCTGATAATTTTGGTTGCAATAGAAATCCATGTTTAGGTGTTTTTTGCTTGTTGTCAACATGCAAGAAAATAGTGCTGTTTTGGAGATGTAGAAATATTTCTAAGTCTGAAATCTGTTATATTTCGTTGTTGTCTTGCCATGCGTTTCTCTGGTGATCTATAGCTCTTTTGAGGTTGGTACAATGTAGTGAGTTGTGCTCCTTAAGATTCTCAAGCATGATGTAAATTTTCATGTCATTTGGAGCCCTCTGGCATATAGTTTTGTTGTTGTCAATATGCCTTCAGATCGAAAACTGCATTGTCAAAACTGTTATTTTCTCTAAGTCTAAAACTGTGTGTGAGATGCCATTTTATGAGTTCTTTTCCTAGTGATCCATGCTTCCATGCTAGTTGTATTTGGTAGGGTGTTGAAGTGAATCTTGCCCTCTACTGTCTCATGTCTTTTTTGAGTATTTTGGATTTATGTAGCTTGTTGTTTTGGGGTGTAGAAAATGCCATGTTGCTGTTTTTGGCACATTATGACTATTTCTTGTGTAGCTTGTATTTGTTGAACCATTGCTCCGTTTTGATCATGCCCTATATGAAACTTGCTTAGAATCTCGTGTAGTTTCATATTATGTTACTGTCTTCTTGGTTTGGAATGTTGTGGCTGCCATTTGCATACATATTGCATGCATGGCATCATATCTTGCGGTGATCATATCTTTCGAACCTTAGCTCCGTTGGAGATGTTCTCCATGTGTAAATTGATTGGAACGACGCGTAGAATCACGTGAACCACTTTATTTTTGCTGTTTAACAAATATTAATACGTGTTAATTCAGATCTAGACAGAATTATAAATTAACGTATGAGGTCAGTTCGGAGATGCTATAAGTCGTTTCCGACCTCATTTAAAATGCCTAGATAGGTCGATTAATTACGCTTCACCTCTTGCCATGTTTAACCACATTTAATATGGCCGTGTAAATAATCGAGAGTGAACTAAATAATTCATATGTGGAGTTTCGTCAATATGCAACTCGTTGCATATTGAACTTCACTTAATGTGTAGTGTTTGATTGGAGTGAATTGCCTTGTCATGCCTTGCATTAGTACGATCATGCATCATACATGTTGGGCATTATGTTATGCATGTGTCATGGTGAATATCTGTGTTGATGCTTGTTTCCCGTTTGCTTCGTCTCGGTAGAGTTCCGCAAGCGTGTCGGAAAGTGAGGACCTGTTCGACTACATCGGTTCGTCTGCTTCACAGAGTCATTCTTATTCCAAGCGGGATCTCAGGCAAGATGACCATTTCCCCAGATACCATTACTATCATTGCCATGCTAGCTTTACCGTTTCTATTGTTATGTCTCGCTGCCTACCACTTGTTATATATCAGCCTCCCAACATTGCCATGAAAACCTTCAACCTGTTCACAACCTAGCAAACCAGTGATTGGCTATGTTACCGCTTTCTTAACCATGTGTTAGCGTTGCTAGTTGCAGGTGCAGTTGCTTCCATGTGATAACATGGGTTCCTTGATATATCACCCTATTAATTGCTATTTAATTTAATGCACCTATATACTTGGTAAAAGGTGGAAGGCTCAGCCTTTCTAGCCTAGTGTTTTGTTTCACCTTTGCCCCCTTAGTTTCGGCTACCGGTGTTATGTTTCATAAATGAGCGCTCCTAACATGCTTGGGGTTGTTATGGGGACCCCCTAGATTCTCGTTTTAGGATAAAGCTCGTCTGGCAAGGCCCAACACTGGTACTATATTTTCCCAACATAATAATTCTGATAATACTGAAAAACATAGGGAGTTAGCGCTACCCGAGGAGTAATTCAACATAATACAGGGAGGGCCACTGCTGATGGCGCTGGTCCAAAACAGAGCATAGTGCGGGGCCAACCCGGGGCAACTCGGGTGATGTCTATGAGGCCACCGTACGCTTCGCTTATCTGTCGTGTCCTGAGAACGAGATACATGGCTCCTATCGGGATCGTCGACACGCCGGGCGGCCTTGCTGAACTTGTTTTACCTTTATCGAGCGTCTTGTGCAAGGGATTCCGAGGATGCATTGAGCTAACTCGAGGTTGAGGTTTTCCAATAGGAATCCGAGGAGATCACGGGTTTCCCTGATCGAGGTCATTCCGTTGCAGCGTGTGGTAGTTTGTGATGGACTAGTTGGAGCACCCCTGCAGGGTTAAATCTTTCGGAAAGCCGTGCCCGTGGTTATGTGGCAACGTGGAAACTTTGTTTAACACTGGTTCTAAAGAACTTGAAGTTAACTTAATTAAAACATGCCAACTGAGTGCGTAACCGTGACTGTCTCTTGCGCGAGTTCCTTCTCCGATCGAGGACACGGTGGGGTTATGTTTGACGTAAGTAAGTGTTCAGGATCATTCATTTGATCATCAATAGTTCACGTCCGCTATCCGTAGATCACCCCCCTCTTATTCTTGTACTCGTAAGTTAGCCACCTCATAGGAATGCTTAGTCGCTTGCTGCAGCCTCTCCACTTAACCATACCTCACCCATTAAACTTTGCTAGTCTTGATACCTTTGGAAATGTGATTGCGGAGTCCCTTGTGGCTCACAGATTACTACAACACCAGTTGCAGGTACAAGTAAAGATTACTTTGACGTGAGCGCGATGATTGTTTATTTGGAGTTTCTTCTTCTTCTTCTTCATCGATCTAGGATGGGTTCCAGGCCGACAGCTTGGGATAGCAAGGATGGACGTCGTTATTTTCTCGTTTGTTTTTCGTCCATAGTCGGACCCTGTTCTTATTTGTGATGTTTTACGTATTGTACTGACGTGACTCTGATGTAGCTTGTGGCGAGTGTAAGACAATTCTATATATCTCATCTTTTCAGTACATGTACTTGTAACAATATCCATTCTTGAGAAACGACGAGATGCGCTTCTATCCCTGTCGAGGCCCTTGTGCCAAAATAAGGATAGGGTCGCATCTTGGGCGTTACAAGAAGTGAGGCATGTCTTAGAGTGGATGGACCCCAATGATGGTGTTAAGTTAATAGGAAGGTATGATGTTGGAGTTGGAGCCAAATCTCGCTTGAAAAGTATGCCTATCACCTCTGACTTGCATTGGGGTGTTGAAAGGATCGATATGGTTAACTAGAGAGGGGGTGAATAGGCAACTAACAAATTTGAAACTTTTCTTTAAACAAATTAGGTTTAGCAACAAATAGGTTGTCTAGATATGTAACTAGGAGAGCAACCTGTAGACGCTAAATACAAGTAAAGGTAAGAAATAACCACAAGTGGAACCGATGAAGACGAGGATGTGTTTCCGAAGTTCCTTCCCTTTGAGAGGAAGTACGTCTCCGTTGGAGCAGTGTGGAGGCCCAATGCTCCCCAATATATTTACAAAACCTTCAATACCTTGCTACCATTTACTTGTTTTTATTTTATTTTGCAATTTGCAATTATCTACACACCTTACTTGCTTGCATATAACAAGACCAAGGGGATTGACAACCCTCTTGCCCGTGTTGGGTGCAAGTTGTTTGTTCTTTTGTGTGCAGCCGCTGAAGACGGTTATGGTTGATATTACTATTGGTTCGATAAACCTTGGTTTCATAATTGAGGGGAATACTTACCCATATTGTGCTGCGATAACCTGTGCCTCTTTGCGGAAACCCCAATGCAGATCACAAGTATCAGGAAGGATTTCTCGTGCCATTGCCAGGGAATATCATGACCAACTACCAAGTAACTTCACACAAATATTCACTCACTTGTTCCTATTTTTATTTCCTGGTATATTTAGTTTGTCTCTAAAAAATACAAAAATATTTACCTTTGCTTGCTCAGCTTGTCAACAGATTGCATCTTCGCTCTCTAGTTTGCTTGTCACACTTGTTACTTTGCTTGCTCGTCCACCATGTCTCAAGATACTACTAAGTTGTGTGACTTCTCAAGTACTACTAATAAATATCTTATTAGTACTCCTATACCACCCGCCACTAGAGCGAATGCTTTTGATATTAATGCTACATTGCTGAATCTTATCGTGAAATATCAATTTTCGAGAAGTCCTAATGAGGACCCCCCTTCACATTTCAATACCTTTGTTGAACTTTGTGATATGCAAAATAAAAAGGATTTGGATAATTATATTGTGAAATTAAAATTGTTTCCTTTTTCACTAAGAGAGAAAGCTAAACTTGGTTTTCATCCTTACCACGTAATAGTATTGGAACATGGGATAAGTGTAAAGATGATTTTATTGCCAAGTACTTTCCTCCAGCTAAAATCGTCTCCCTTAGAAATCAAATAATTAATTTTAAACATCAATATCATGAACATTTTGCACAAGCTTGGGAGAGGATGAAATTGATGACAAGAAATTGCCCAACACATGGTTTAAACTTATGGATGATTATCCAAATTTCTATGTTGGACTAAACTTTGTATCCAGAAATATTCTAGATTCCGCCACAGTTAGTACCTTCATGGACGTGACCTTAGAAGAGGCCACCAAACTCCTGGACAACATCATGGCCAACTATTCTCAATCGCATACCGAACGAGCTCCAACTGGTAAGAAGGTAAATTATGTTGAGGACATCGCTACTTTTAGTGACAAAGTGGATGCTCTTATGAATTTGCCTGCTAATAAAAATACTCATGTTGATCCCAATGATATTCCATTGTCTAATTTGATTGAGAAAAATAATGATGCTATTGATGTGAAGTTTGTCTCGCGAAATAATTTCAACAACAATGCTTATAGGGGTAATTTTGATGTTAGGCCATATCTCGATAATGTTCCTAGTTTTATGGAAATTTTATGGTAATTCTTATGAAAATTCTACTACAAATTCTAAAAGGTACCCTATGATCTTGATAACACAATTAAGGAATTAATTATCTCTCAAAAAGTTTTCAATATTATGGTAGAAGAGAAATTGCATGTTGTTGATACTTTGGCTAAAAACATGGATAAAATTGCTCTTGATGTACAAACTTCTTGTCTACTACACAACTTTATTCTTGTAGACTTGTGTTGGGCCTCCAAGCGTAGAGTTTTGTAGGATAGTAGCAATTTTCCTTCAAGTGGATGACCTAAGGTTTATCAATTCATGGGAGGTGTAGGATGAAGATGGTCTCTCTCAAGCAACCCTGCAATCAAATACAAGAAATCTCTTGTGTCCCCAACACACCCAATACAATGGTAAATTGTATAGGTGCACTAGTTCGGCGAAGAGATGGTGATACAGGTGCAATATGGATGGTAGATATAGGTTTTTATAATCTGAAAAAATTAAAATAGCAAGGTAACAAGTGACAAACAGCGAGCAAAATGTTGTATTAATGCTTGGAAATAAGGCCTAGGGTACATACTTTCACTAGTGCAATCTCTCAACAATGCTAACATAGTTGAATCCCTCAACATGCAACAAATAATCACTCCAAAGTTCCTATCTAGTGGAGAACAATAAGATGAAATTGGTGTAGGTAGTAGAACCACCTCAAAGTTATTCATTCCGATCAATCTATTCAAGAGTTCATACTAAGATAACATCAAGATATCCTTTCCGTTCAATCTATTCAAGAGTTCGTACTAAGATAACATCAAGTTATCCTTTCCGTTCGATCTTTCTAAGAGTTCATACTAGAATAACACCAATGATACATATCAATCGACCCTATTGTTACCTAGATAATCCAATGTCAGCTCAAGTATCCGTGGGTAAATTATGCGACATGCATCAAACAATTTCAGAGCTATCATATTGAATCCAACACAAAGAACGTGCAAGGAGCACCCAAGGTTTTTATCGGAGAACATGGTATGAGAACGTGCAATCAACCCCTATGCATAGATCCCCAAGGTCACTGGAACCCGCAAGTTGATGCCTCAACATATATCAAGTGAATCAATAGAATACCCCAATGTCACTATGGGTATCCCACGCAAGACTTACATCAAGTGTTGTCATACCAATATGCTCAATCCAACATGACGAGATCTTAAAGAAAAGACTCAATTCATCACAACTAGATGGTAAGGGAAATACATCATATGATCCAACTATATTAACAAAGTCCATGTTCTTGAGATCGTGCCATCTCAAGAACATGAGAGAGAGAGAGATTGAACACATAGCTACTGGTATATACCCTCGGCCTTGAGGGTGAACTACTCCCTCCTCGCCATGGCCTCCGTCGGGATGATGAAGATGGCCACCGGTGAAGGTCTTCCCTCTCCGGTACGGTACTGGAATCGCTCCAGATTGGTTTTTCAGCGATACAGAGAGTTGCGGCGGTGGAGCAGAAGTTCTCTCTTTACTTCCGGGGTTTCTAGGATTTATAGGATATTTCAGCGTTGGAATCATGCGCAACGGAGCCACATGGGCCCCATAAGCCATCAGGGCGCGACCAAGGCCCAGACCACGCCCTGTTGTCTTGTGCCTCCGTGGCAGCCCTCCTCTGGTGGTTCTTCGCTCCAAAGTTGCTCATATGTTACAGAAAAAAATCATAAAAAAGTTTCGGGCCATTCCGAGAACTTTCATTTTCTGCACAGAAAACAACACCACGGTAATTCTGTTGAAAACAACGTCAGTCCGGTTTAGTTCCAAATAAATCATATAAAGTGCATCAATACCATATAAAGTTATTATAAACATAGGCAAATATGGCATGAATACTTCATCAATTATCGATACATTGGAGACGTATCAGCATCCCCATGCTTAATTCCTACTCGTCCTCGAGTAGGTAAATGATAAAATAAATAATTTATGAGGTGTGAATGCTAGCATAATGTATAATATTGATCAAGGATAATTTTAGCCATTTTTATAGCATCATAACCAGCAAGTATTTCTCACAAATCTTCTCAAGATCAAGTAGCAAGTTATTCACATGTTAAAGTATAGACCATAAACTTTCTTGAAAAATAGCAAACTATGTTTTCAGTCATCAAAAAATTACAAGTCATCTTATTTTCAGGAAGGGTCTATGTAAGAGCTTTGGTTTAGCAAATTCCACATACTCAACTATCATTTAGTCTTCCATGATTTCTGACACTCAAAGTATATTTTTAGAACAAACAGTTTCAGTCAAACACAAGGAAGATAGGGGCTTAAAGTTTTGCCTCCCAACTTACTTATCTCGGGGATAATGTCAACAAATAATTAATCATGATCACTGTCGGGGGGATGACTCCGGGGTAGGCTCATCAAGCCTGCTCCTTCATTTCCAGCCGAAAGGACATGAACATACACAGATTCCCAAGGCCCAAGTCTTCTGGCCGGCTAGGCAGCACCTACCGGCTAGAGGACGAGGCGGCCATCCCTCTGGCCGGCCAGGCAACCCCTGCCGGCTAGAGTCGAGGCGGCTACCTTTTTTGAGCCGGCCTGGTCCCGCCAGTCCGGCTAGGAATGAGGCGGCCGCACCCAAGCCGGCTAGCCAATCAGGCTAGCCGGCGGAAGATCACAAGTCACATCAGATCGTAGGTCAGGATAAGACCTCACGATTAAAGGTATCTACGCGTCAGCAAAGGTACTGGATCGGGGCGCCCGGCAGGTACGATCGTCGACGGCCACGCTGCTAACCTACCCCGGCTCTGATCCATCACCTAGCATAGTGTCGGACCGTCACACTCCCACTCCATTACTGCACTCGGCGTGGGGAATAGTGGAGGCGGTCGTACTACCTGCCCATGACGAATCTCGCGGGGCGACGCTTGACGTACGACGCGTGCTCGGCGTCAACCTGACGTGAGAGCTTCATTGGCCAGCCGGTGGGTCCCACTGCCAATCGAGACCATGCAGCCGGCGGGCCCCTCAAGCGACAAGACAAGACTCTAGTGGGCCCCTGGCCAGCCGGCGAGGCGGCCAGCCGGGGCCCACACTTGTACCCTTTATCCATATTGTAGGCCCGCGGGTTCGTCTATAAAACCCCCCGGTCGCCCTCCATGCAGGGGGGGGGGGGGGCGATCATTCCATAATCGAACAAATCCATACACTCACCAACCACAGAGAGAGGCAGAGACGAGCCGACTGCTCCCCTCTTCCCTCTCCCAACACAGCTCCAGGAGAAACCCTGTACTCTGTTCATACACATCAAACACTCCAGCAGGACTAGGGGTATTATCTCTACGGAGATCCCTGAACCTGGGTACATCGTGCGTCCCATGCGTGTACCAACCTCGTTCCCAGCGTCCACCTTTGCCCCTTCGGTTCTCACCGACTTTAGCCTACCTATGGCATATGTTGTGAGTATTCACCGACATTTGGCGCCCACCATGGGGCCGATCGCGGCATCGCCTGGCTTTACGCGCTGGGTGGGGCCCCACACCTACACCACCAGATGTATCGCGTCCGGATCAGTTTGCATGCCCGTGGAGCCCGCTTTCCACGAGGCAACACCCATGATGATCGACGTCCCCGTCTGCCATGCGGATTCGGACGACGATTCGGATGACGAGGCGCTCCCCAGCGTCGTCGTCGCTGCTATGGAGAACCTGAGCGTTCTCTTCAGTGACCTGTGTCTCAACGACGGTCCGCGCTACTTCGGCGAGGACTTCGACGTTGAGGCGATCTGCGTCAGCTTCAACAGGCTCTCTATCGCTGAGATGCCTGCCCACGACGTATATCCTAGCAACGTCCTTATCTTTGACAGCCCTCCGCCGTCGGTGGGGTTCTTTACCCCATACCACGTTGTTGCCGTCTCCAACACCGTGGAAGTGATGGTTATCGGCGTCGGCACTAGCACGACTCCCGGCAAAGCCTCAGCAGGTGCTGGCGAGCCCGCTACTGCCACCGCCGATACTCTTCAGAACGCCATCGCTGGCCTGAAGACACCCGTCACCGCTTCCGCAAACCCTGCTGACGCTCGGGCCTCACTCGAGGAGGCTCGCAAGCGTATCCTGGAGGAGGGCATTGTCGTAGCTTCGGCAAAATGTCGGATGGAGGCTACGCAACACGAGTATAACTCCTCATACGGCCTTACTCCGATTTCTGAGGCCCCTAGCCGGCTTGGATCGGTCCGCAACCGCGGCCGGTTCATTGTCGAAGTCCTAGGTGGCGATCTGCCCACCTACGAGACCCCTGCAGCCAACATGCGAGCGGCTCAGGCAGCCATGGAGGAGATAGCGAGCCTGGAAGGCGATGAGCGCGCTTTCCAGGAGAAGCGGGTCAAGGACCTCCTTGACGCCGCCAACCAGCAACACGCTCGACTTGACCCCAGTCAGGCTCAATCGGAGTCCCCGGGATCCAACCCCTGAGCACGCCGCAACCGTAGCGGTCAGCATCATGCCGAAGGATTTTCCTCGCATCGCCCTTCCGGTCGGAGGGGCGAGGGAAGCCAAGACCGGCACTCTGAGCGCTAGAGCGAGCACACTTCGGGCTTGCATCACGGAGGCGACGAGGGCGATTCTGAGTGTGAGATTCTTCCCCCGCGAAGAACTCACGTCTCTGGTTTGCGAGGAACCTCCCCTCTCGCCACTTGGGCTGGCGCTCACACCACCCAGGATGATCGGGACGCTCGACGACGTCTCATCGTCCTGGCCCAGTCAGCCCTCCTGGAGGAAGACGGTCCCGTGGGTCCGGCCTGCTTCGGCCCCCGGATTCGAGGGGAGCCGTTCCCCCGAGGTTTCACCTTGCCTCGGGACCTGCCCAAATACAGTGGCACGGCCAAGCCAGAGGACATGTTGATTGACTACACCACGGCCGTCGGCATTGCCACGGGCAACAAGCGCGTAGCAGTCCGCTACGTGCCACTCATGTTGACCGGCTCGGCCCGGACTTGGCTTAACAGCCTCCCGGACGGCAGTGTCCACTCCTGGGTGGACTTCGAGGAGGCATTCGTCCGCAATTTCAATGGCACCTACAAGCGCCCTGGACGGCCCCGCGTGCTGGCCATGTGCATCCAGAAGGCCGACGAACCCCTTCGTGATTACGTCACCCGGTGGACGGAGCTCCGTAACTCTTGCGAGGGGGTGCATGAGGTACAAGCCATCCAGTACTTCATCGACGGTTGCCGAGATGGCACCCTCCTCAAGCACAAGCTTATGTGCTCCGAGTCCACCTCTCTAGCGGTGCTCATGGCCAAGGCGGATAAATACGCCACGGCCGACTCGTTGATGTGCGTCAAGGTGACCGCCTCAGACAAGGCTGTACCTATGGTGGCTACTCCCAAGCTGGCTGGGGACAACCGAGGTGGCCAGAACAACTACAAGCACAAGGCAGATCAGACAGACTCCCGCTCCAACAGCAAGTTGGTGGCCAGCGTGGAGGGCGAAACATCGGCTCCTCAAGCCGGCCCTCCGCGAAAGCGTCCCAACAGAAGCAACACCAACTATCTGCCCAAGCAGTCCTTCGAGCAGCTGCTCGACGCCCCCTGCAAGATACATTCTGGGGCGCAGCCGTCTTCCCACACCCTTCGACAGTGCAGCTTTGCACGCCGGCTGTCGCAAGGGGATGGCCTGCCAGCTCCTCCAGGTGCGCAGGCGGCACCTCGTGCACCGGCTCCCGTCCACACTACGGCTCCGCCGCCGCCGCCTCGCAACGACGACCACCACCAGGACGACTACCCTCATCAAGACGGAGCGTTCGTCGTCTTCACCAGTGAAGGCGACGACAAGCAAAGCCTGCGCCAGAGGCGGCGCGAGGTAAACGCCACGGTCCCCCCGGTTCCCCAATACATGCATTGGTCCGACAAACCAATCACATGGAGCCGGGTGGACCATCCTGCGGTGATGCCCAACCCGGGATCGTACGCACTCGTCCTCGACCCCACCTTCGCCTCCAAGAGGCTCACATGCCGATTCTCTTGGGTGCTGGTCGATGGCGGCGGCAGCATCAACATCCTCTACCTCGACACTCTCCTCAAGCTCGGACTCAAGGAGACGGACGTCCTACTGACCAGTACTGTCTTCCATGGCATCGTGTCGGGGCAGTCCTGCTCGCCCATTGGTAAGATCCAGTTGGACGTCCTCTTCGGCGACAAAGCCCACTTCCGTCGAGAGTCCATATGGTTCGAGGTAGTGGATCTCAGCAGCCCGTATCACGCGCTGATGGGAAGACCGGCTCTGGCCAAGTTTATGGCTATTCCGCATTACGCCTACCTGAAGATGAAGATGTCGGGTGCCAAGGGAATGATCACTGTTGTTGGCGACTACAAGAAGTCGCTCGAGTGTGCCCAAGATAGCAGCCGCCTCGCCGAGGCCTTGGTGATTGCTGAGGAGAAGCGGCAGATCGACCGACTCGTGGCCCAGGCTACTGAGCAGCCGGCGATTCCTTCTCCTCCGTCCCAATTGGCCGGAGAGGGCTCTTTCAAGCCGGCTAAAGAGACCAAGCAGGTCCCACTCGACCCTACCATCCCAAAGCAGTGCGTCACCATCGGGGCTGGCCTCAGCCCCAAATAGGAAGGCGAGCTCGTCGACTTCCTCCGTGAGAATTGGGACATCTTTGTATGGTCCCCCAAGGACATGCCGGGTGTTTCGAGGAAGTACGCCGAGGACAAACTTCACGTGCGGCCAGATGCAAAGCCGGTGAAACAACCCTTGCGCTGCTTCGCCGAGGGGAAGCGACGCACGATTGGAGAAGAGATTACCCGGCTCCTTGCAGCCGACTTCATCATGGAGGTTTTCCACCCGGACTGGCTGGCTAATCCAGTCCTGGTGCTAAAGAAGAATAATACTTGGCAAATGTGTATTGACTACACTAGCCTGAATAAGGCCTATCCGAAAGACCCTTCCGCGTTGCCTAGGATAGATCAAGTGATCGACTCCACTGCAGGCTGCAAACTGCTCTCATTTCTGGATGCTTATTCGGGCTACCATAAAATCAAGTTGGATCCAGATGATCGCGTGAAGACCTCCTTCATCACGCCCTTCGGGGCCTACTGCTACACCACCATGACGTTCGGTCTGAAGAACGCAGGTGCGACGTTCCAACGCTGCATGCAGCAGTGCCTACTGCCACAGATAGGCAGAAACATCCATGTCTATGTGGATGACATTGTTGTCAAGACGAAGCAGCACTTCAGCCTCCTCGACGACTTGCGGGAGACGTTCGCCAATCTGCGCGAGTACAAGATCCGGCTCAACTCGGAGAAGTGTGTCTTCGGGGTTCCAGGCGGCAAACTCTTGGGGTTCTTCGTGTCCGCCCGCGGTATCGAAGCAAACCCCGAGAAGATCAGCACCATCGAGCGGATGGTGCGGCCGGCTCGAATCCTCGACGTCCAGAAGTTCGCCGGCTGCTTGGCGTCCCTTAGCCGGTTCGTCAGCCGGCTTGGCGAGAAGGCCCTTCCACTCTACCAACTCATGAAAAAGACAACGAAGTTCGAGTGGAACGACCAGGCGGACGAAGCCTTTCGCGACCTCAAGCGGGTAATCTCGAGCCTGCCAGTCTTGGCAGCACCGTCTGAAAGGGAACCCATAGTCATATACATTGCGGCGACTACTCGCGTGGTTAGCGTAGTGTTGGTAGTTCAGCGTAAAGAGGAGGGCAAGGCACTGCCAGTGCAGCGCCCTGTCTATTACCTTAGCGAGGTCTTGTCCGCCTCTAAGCAGAGCTATCCGCATTATCAAAAAAAGTGTTATGGTGTTTACCTTGCTGCAAAGAAGTTGAAGCAATACTTCCAAGAGCATGCCATCACCATGGTAAGCACTGCCCCACTTTCAGAGATCATGGGCAACCGTGATGCCACGGGCAAGATTGCCAAATGGTCCATCGCTATGGCAGATCACGATATCCGGTACGAGCCCCGTACCGCCATCAAATCTCAGGTGGTGGCCGACTTCTTAGTCGACTGGGCCGAGACCCAGTTTGAGCCACCGCCTCCAGACTCCATGCATTGGCGGATGCACTTCGATGGCTCGAAGATGCGGACAGGAGTGGGAGCCGGCATCGTCTTGACGTCTCCGAAAGGGGACCAGCTCAAGTATGCTCTCCAGATCCATTTCGCCGCCTCCAACAACGTCGCCGAGTACGAAGCACTGGCTCATGGCATCCGGCTTGCCAAGGAGATCGGCATCCGGTGGCTCATATGCTTCGGCGATTCAGACTTGGTGGTGCAGCAGGTCTTTGGAGAATGGGACGCCACAGACGCCAACATGGCAAGCTACCGCTTCCTCATTCAGCAGCTCAGCGGCCCCTTCGAGGGCTGTGAGTTTCACCATGTTCCCAAGGCACAAAATGAGGCGGCCGATACATTGGCAAAGATCGGCTCCACGAGACAGGCCATTCCAGCCGACGTCTCCCTTGAGTAACTCCATAAGCCATCTATCAAGTCATCTCCCCAGTCAGCATCGATCTTTGTGTTGGCTGACTCTGCGGTGCAAGCGCCGTCACCTCCATCAGATACGCCGGCTGTGGTTCCCACGGCGGCTGCACTGACTACGCCGACTCCAATAGCGGCACTGGCTGAATCCACGGTGCAAGCGCCGTCGGCTCCATGAACTACGCCGGCTGCAGTTCCTATGCCGGCTCTACTGGCCCCACCGACTCCAAGGGCGGCACCGGCTACGACAACAACCCCGGCTCTGCCTGGACTTGAATCATGTCATCTCGACACCCAGTGGGTGGACGTCATGGAGGTAGACGGTGAGCCGGCTGCCGCGGCAGCATCATAGACACCTTGTCTCGAGCCCACAACCGCGGCTCCATCAAGCTCGGGGGCTGCAGAAGCCCCCAACAATCAAGACGACGCGGAGGCGACCCTTGTGTCGGCTCCATCATGGGCTCAAACTATTCTGGCCTTCCTTCTTCACGGTGAACTTCCTCAGAACGAGGCGGAGGCGAGGCAGATCCAGCGCAGGTCTGTAGCCTACGCCATTATCAATCGCGACCTGGTACGGCGCAGCGTGACCGGCGTGTTTCAACGCTGTGTCGAATCAGAAAAGGGACAGGAGATCCTCAGAGACATTCACCAGGGGGAGTGCAGACATCATGCCGCCTCCAGAACCCTGGTGGCCAAGGCATTCCGCCACGGATTCTACTAGCCCACAGCTCTCGAGGAGGCCGTGGATCTGGTCGACAAGTGCGAAGGTTGCAAATTCTTCAGCGCAAAGAGCCATATGCCGCCTTCGGCCCTCAAAACCATCCCTCTATCATGGCCATTCACCGTCTGGGGATTGGACATGGTAGGGCCCTCCAAGATGGCTCGCGGTTGGATGATGCATCTCTTGGTGGCCGTCGACAAGTTCTCCAAGTGGATCGAAGCCAGACCTATCAAGAAACTTGACGGCCGCACCACTGTCTAGTTCATCACAGACATATCTGTCCGATATGGCGTTCCCCACAGCATCATCACCGACAACGACACCAATTTCGCCAAGGGCGCTCTAGCACTCTACTGTTCCAAGGTAGGCATCCGGCTCGATTTGGCATCAGTGGCACACCCCAGTCGAATGGCCAAGCAGAGAGGGCCAACAGCCTGATTCTGGCTGGCATCAAGCCAAGACTGGTGGCACCACTGGTCAGATCAGTCGGCTTCTGGATTGAGGAACTGCCAGCTGTGTTATGGAGCCTCCGCACCACACCCAACCGGTCGACCGGCTTCACTCCATTCTTTCTTGTATATGGGTCCGAGGCTATTATTCCCATGGATATCGAGTTCGACTCGCCTCGGGTCGCCCTATACACAGAAACGGAGGCGAAGGAGGCAAGAGAAGACGGTGTGGATCTCCTCGAAGAAGCAAGGGACTTGGCCTTGAGCCGGACGGCCATCTATCAACAGAAGCTGAGATACTACCACAGCAAAAAGATCAAGCCTCTCTCTTTCAGGGAGGGAGACTTGGTCCTCAGGAGAATCCAACACACTGCCGGCCAACACAAGCTCTCATCCCCATGGGAGGGACCCTTCATCATCAGTAGGGCGTTGCACAACAACGCTTACTACTTGATCGATGCCCAAAAGCCAAGGAAGCGCAAGAGGGACGACTCCGGCCAAGAAACAGAACGTCCATGGAACGCGGCGCTGCTTCGCCGTTCTATTGCTAGAAGGCAAGAATCAAACAAGGGAAAGAGCATGCACATGTATCTTTCTCCCTTTTCAGGGATCAACAACAAATGCAATAAAAAGAGCATGCCTCATGTTTCTTTTTATTGAGAGTTTTCACTCAGTTTACGCCCCCTGACGGGCTTCAATAAGCTCGGGGGCTACACCGCGTACACCTCTTGCTGGCTTTATCAAGCTCGGAGGCTACGCAGCGCATGCCCCTTGCTGGCTTTAACAAGCTCGGGGGCTCGGTAGCTGCTCGGACGCCTTCCCTATTGTAAAAGAACACGTAGTGTACCCGGCTGATCCTTGGTCACCTCGTACGAGCATGCGGGCTGGCTCCGGTCGCCCGGCTTGCAAGGTGACGCCAGGTCAGGCCGGATACTTGCAAAGTTCGGCTACAAAGGGTCGCCGGCTCGGGCTGGCTCGATCATATATACGATCTCATTCAAGCCGGCCTCTGTTGGTTTATGTCTTGTTCTTTAAGTCTTGATGGCTTCGAAAAATCTAAGTCTCATATTCTAAAATCAGAAACCTCGACCCAGCCACAGACCGGCTCCCGGCTGTCGGGTTGGCGGGGTGGAAGATTAGGAATAGGAGGATTGGAGAAAAAGGAGTCAACCATGAATCAAAAGACAAGAATATAAGACAACACGCTTGGCAATACGAATATAATGCTGAATATATACATTCAAAAAAGCATTGGCCCACGGCCCACGTTCATTACATCCCTCCGGGGGTAGAACAAAACACAAAGGACACCGGTTACGGGGCTGCGGCCTCATCGGTCGCCCCGGCCGCTGCTCTTGATGTGGTAGCTTCACCATCTCCGGCTGCTCCCGAGGCGGTTGCACCATCTCCTTTGCGAGGGCTCCTGGCTCCATCCGCGCCGGAGTCGGCGTACGCCGCACCACTGGAGGCGGCAACAGATTCCATAGCTCGGGCCGCCTCATCGGAGCTGTCGTCAGGGTCATAGGGTTGAAGGCCGTGCAGATCTTCAGCGATCACACCGCCATCTTCACCCCGCTCCAAAATGAAGTCGTCCCAGGCGGCGTACTCAACGATGTCGCTGCCCTCACACGCAGTGCCTCCTCCATGCCCTATAGCTCCGCCTCCGACCATCACGCTGGGCGACGAGCTTGCCCAAGTCCAGGTTCTGATACCATGACTTGGACAAGCGCAGGGCCATATAAGCCCCAGCCCGCGCGGCAAAGGTGCGCCAGGCATCCAGGTGTTCTCTACCTGCTGCAAGCCAGCGGGCGAGCCGGCTCATTAACGCCAGCTCCACGCCCTTTGGCACAAGACTGCCACCATCGACGACCCTGTGATCTGGAGCTGAGCCACAGACTCGCCCAGGGCGCGGAGGCGGGCCCGAAGGCCCACCCCGATCTCCTCCACGCTCCAGCTGGAGGTAGTGTCTACTTCCTGCCCAGCCGCGCGGCGCTCCTCACGGCTCACCTCGACGGCGGTGTCGGTCGTGATCTGGGTCTCAGGAAAGAGACCTGGAATGGCAACAACCAGGACGTAAGAGCACAGTAAAAAGAAGAGAGGGCCAAAAAGACCAAAAACAAGACAAGGAAGAGAGACTCACGATGGAAGGCGCCATTCGTCTCATGGGAGCTCTCGAGGACCTCGAGCTCCCGCACCTTACTCGCATGAGTAAGGCGGGCAACCTCCTCCTAGAGAGTCGCCGCAGACTCCAAGGCCTTGGCCAGCTGCGTTTGCTTCTGGACAAGGGCCTCCTCCTTCTCCCTCAAGGCAGCGTCCTGGAGGTCCATCTCCTTGAGATGAAGCAACGCGAGGCTATCCACGTCGGCGGAGTAGGAGGCCTCCTTTTCCAGCAGCGTATCACGTAGTCGCTCCAGCTCGACCCGGCTGGTCGCCTCGAGCTCCTTCTTCTCCGTCTGAAGAAGGTCCAGCTGCTCCAGGAGCTGGTTGCTGGCATTACGCAGGGTGTCCCGCTCCGTGGCAGCTTCGCCCAGCTGGACTTCGAGCTCGGCGATCCGGCCATCAGCTCCCAGGTGCTGGGTCCGCAGCTCATTATAAGCCTGCGCCTGAGCGTCATAAAGCTCCTTCCAAAAAAGAAAAAAGGAACAAGATTAAGATTCGGCCTGGTTAAGAGTTAACCAGACCGATTCTCGGGGGCTACACCCTGTGGGTGCGCTAGCGCGCCCCCACTGAAGAAACAATACACGGAAAAGGACCAACAAGAGATTCGGACCGGTCGACGATCGACCGGCCCGATTCTCGGGGGCTACACCCAGTGGGTGCGCTGTCGCGCCCCCACTAACGCAAAAGGAAGAAAAAAAGTTCAAAAAGCCAAAGAGGAAACACCTACCTAGGTGCGGGCCTCCAGGCGCTCCATGTCGCCGCACACCACGCAGGCCGACTGCTCCACCTTGGACCGGCTGCTGGTAAACATCGACACCAGCTCCGGGACGCCGGAAAGCGCGGTACCAACGGGCAGTCGCATAAGGGCGAGGTTGGCCGCCCGCCATGTCTTCATGGGCCGGCTCCTGGCCCAGCCCCCAGCTCCTGGAGCAACAGGGCCGTGCTGGGGAATGACGATGGCACCGGCTCCTAGTGCCGGCTCAGCGGCCAGCTCTGGCGCCGTCTCGGCTAGCGCTACCTCCTCTGCGGGAGGTGGATGGGCCGCATCCGGCGCATCCATGGTCACCCTGGCGTGTTAGGGGCCGTGTCCGGCGCATCTAGGTCCGGCTCCGACGCGTCGGGTGCCGCCTCGTCCCTGGGGGAGCCAGGGACCGTTTCCAGGTCCACCTGCGCCGAGGCTTCCGGCCCTGAAGGCTGGCCCCCTCAGCCCTTGGGGCCGGCCTTTAAGCGGCCTCGCTACCTAGCTCCTCCACACGAGCATGTGCGGAGGGGTCATGTCTAGCCTTTGCACGCTTCTCCACCGGCCTCTTAACCCGGCTGGGGCGAGATTGGCCCACGGCCGCTTTCCCCGCAGCCATGTCCCACCGGCGCTTGGACTCCATCTCAAGCTTCCTCTGGGAAGCATCGGCTGCTGCCCAGCCAGCCCGCTCGGCTGCGGAGGCGGTGTCCTCTTCCACATCCTCTGCCTCCCTGTCAAGCAAAGTTCTTAAGGAACGAAACTCCTCGCAGGATAAACGAAGAAAAGGGGGAGGAAATCTTACCCCGCTACCACAGGGACCTGCCTCCGACCAGCGCCGCCTGCTCGCTTTCCGGCTGGAGGACCCGGCGCTCGCCGCTTAGGAGCCGGTCGGGATGCTGTGGCACCCTTGCCCTTCCTCCCGGCTGCCTCGTCGGCGGCGGTCGCTCCGCCCCTTTGGCGTCTGTCGCGCGTCAGTGGCGGGCTGGTGACCTCTTCCACCCCATCGGAGTCCTCCTTGAAGCCTGCACCAGAAATGAATGTGGGAATCTCGTCGTCATCCGTCCAGTCCGCAACGGAGGGCCGTGCGTACTCACCAGACGACTCTGTTCCTTCCGACTCCAGGGGATTCTCCGAGCCGGCGGAGGAGTCCGAGCGGGATTCAATCATGCCCTCGTCCTCAATCTCCGAGGCGTCGGACACATCCACGTCGAGAGCGGGCGGACGGAGGGATCCTTGCAGATTCTCGTACAGCTGTGGAAAGGGATTCGGTCGCCGGCTCAGCAACACGACCAGCTACAAGGTAAACAACAAAGAATAAAGAGGCGACCTACCATCGGAGGCGGATGGGCCCTGTTGAAGGGGGACATCCCCACGTCCATTCCCCGCTCTCATCCATGCGGGCGGTGGAGATCAGATTCACCCTTCGCGCTACAGCGCCGGGGGTGAACCTCTTGGTGGATAGCCGGCATGGATCATGCCAGCCGCTCATCTGGCATACCAGATGCGGCCGCCTCTGCAAGGGCAGGATCCGGCGGGCCACCATGGTGGTGAGCAGGTCGCGGCCAAGGAGGCCGCTCTTCTCCAAAATGTCGAGGTGGGCATAGATCAGCGCCACCTCGGGAATTGGCTTGGGGGTCTTCGCATCCCAGTTCAACCTCGTCGGCGGAGCGATGTCGAACGGGGGCATGTTGAGGACATCCTGGGCAGGGTCGGCGTTCTTCACATAGAAGAAACCCTTCTGCCAATGCTTGATGGATTCTTGCAGGGGCATCTTGGGGAAGCCCGATTTCGAGCGGTGGTGCACCAACGCGGCCCCGCATGGCGTCATTGGGCGCGGCCCCTTGAGCTTCTCCACCTCGGATTTCTCCATAGCGATGGATTGCTGCTTGAAAAAGAACAGGTTGCGCCACAGGTCGACGCGGGGCTCGATCCCCACGAAGCCCTCGCACAGGACCACGAAGGCCGACAGCTGTAGAATGGCGTTCGGCGCTAGGTGATGCGGCTGCAGGCCAAAGAAGTGGAGCCATTTGGCGAAGAAAGCGCTGGCCAGAAGCCCGAAGCCCCGGTAGAAATGCTCGATGAAGACCACGACCTCCCCCACGACGGGTGTGGGAGCGGTCTCGGCGCCAGGGAGTCGCACCAACGCTTGGGAGGCCGGGGGCAGTAGTCGATGGTGACGGAGCGCCTCGATGTGCCCCTCGCCGACATCGCTGCCCAGCCAGGCTCCCTGCGACGATGCCTTCTGCACCGAGGGCCTATTCGAGGAAGAACCATCGGCCATGGCTGCGGGTGATGGGAACCTGAAGGGGTTGGCGACTTCGCGGCGACGAAGACGATGAAGACGAAGGATGCGAGCTCTTTCTCTCTGGGCACAGGGAGGAAGAGAGCGCGAATGCAGGGCAAGAAGGGGGGCGAATGTCCTCCTCGGCACCCCCGTATCCCATTAAAACCCCTACGAAGCGTCGTGGGGAGGGGATCCGGTGCGCACCGGACCCCCATTAACCCCGTGTATTACGGGCAGTAACGCTTCCCTAAGCCCAACCGTCACGAAGTAAATCCGCAGAGGATCTCCCGCGCGGAGGCCGAGGGGGCGTCGTGGCGGGACCCAGGGCCCACGCCCGGTCCCGTGATCAGTAATCACCATCATTACGCCAGGCGGGGCCTGGCACGTGGCGTTCCCCGAGCGAATTGCGACGAGGCCGAGGCGTCGTTTCGTAGCCAGTCGGTTTCGAAGCCGGCACCCCTCGTCACGAGTGGCGGCAAAAATGTCGAGGCAAATCATCAAGCCGGTGAGGCCGCCCGCCCGCACGCGGCAAGCCTCGCCAACTTCGGGGACTACTGTCGGGGGGATGACCCCGGGGTAGGCTCATCAAGCCCGCTCTTTCATTTCCATCCCAAAGGACATGAACATACACAGATTCCCAAGGCCCAAGTCTTCCGGCCGGCTAGGCAGCACCTACCGGCTAGAGGACGAGGCGGCCATCCCTCTGGCCGGCCAGGCAACCCCTACCGGCTAGAGTCGAGGCGGCTACCTCTTCTGAGCCGGCCTGGTCCTGCCAGCCCGGCTAGGAATGAGTCAGCCACACCCAAGCTGGCTAGCCAAGCAGGCTAGCCAGCCGAAGATCACAAGTCACATCAGATCGTAGGTCAGGATAAGACCTTACGATTAAAGGTAGCTACGCGTCAGCAAAGGTACTGGATCGGGGCGCCCAGCAAGTACGAGCTTCGGCGGCCACGCCGCTGACCTACCCCGGCTCTGATCCATGACCTAGCATAGTGTCGGACCGTCACACTCCCACTCCATTACTGCACTCGGCGTGGGGAACAGTGGAGGCGGCCGTACTACCTGCCCATGATGAATCTCGCGGGGCGACGCTTGACGTACAACGCGTGCTCAGCGTCAACCTTACGCGAGAGCTTCATTGGCCAGCCGGCGAGTCCCACTGCCAATCGAGACCATGCAGCCGATGGGCCCCTCAAGCGACAAGACAAGACTCTAGTAGGCCCCTGGTCAGCCGAGTCCCACACTTGTACCCTTTATCCATATTGTAGGCCGGCGGGTTCGTCTATAAAACCCCCCGGTCGCCGTCCATGGAAGGGGGCCCGATCATTCCATAATCGAACAACACCATACACTCACCAACCACAGAGAGAGGCAGAGATGAGTCGGCTGCTCCCCTCTTCCTCCTCCCAACACAGCTCCAGGAGCAACCCTGTACTCTGTTCATACACATCAAACACTCCGGCAGGACTAGGGGTATTATCTCTACGGAGAGACCTGAACCTGGGTACATCGTGCGTCCCATCCGTGTACCAACCTCGTTCCCAGCGTCCACCTTTGCCCCTTCGGTTCTCACCGACTTTAGCCTACCTATGGCATATGTTGTGAGTATTCACCGACAATCACCTATATTCAACAACAATGCTTATAGGGGTAATTTCAATGCTAGGCCATATCCCGATAATGTTCCTAGTGGTTATGGTAATTTTATGGTAATTCTTATGGAAATTATTCTAAAAATTCTAAAAGGGTGGCTTCAGATCTTTATAAGACAATTAAGGAATTCATTATCTCTCAAAATGTTTTCAATATTATGGTAGAAGATAAATTGCATGTTGTTGATACTTTGGCTAAAAACATGGATAAAATTGCTCTTCATGTATAAACTCTTAAAAAAGCTTCGCCTCCTAAGCATGATTTTAATGAGACTGTTAAACCTATCCAAGTTTCTATTAATTAGAGTAAGGATAGGACTGCTAAGTTGAAAGCTAAGCGGGAATTTCTAGAAAAAGCTCTTCCACCTGGTTTTTACGAAAGTCATCATGAAGATCTTGAAATGATTGGTACTTATCCTACTGTATATTTGTTTATTTCTCTGAATATTAATGATAAAGTGACTATAGATGAGGCAACTCTAGTGAAGGAGCACCCCTTTGCTTGGAGGGTGATGATTTTAATGCTAAAACTAGAAAAGGTGGGTTTGGAGAGGTCAAAACTTTAACTAGTGATGTGCCCACTATCTTGGATTACAAGGACTTTAATCATGATAACTGATCTTTAGTAGAATGTATTTCCTTGGTGCCATCCATTATTATCTCACCCAATGCTTATGAACAAACTAAAGCTTTTACTCAACATATAGTAGAACCTATGGCAAAAGCTTATGATGAGAATCTTGAGCTTGAAGTTTATATTCCTAGGAAGTTGCATGATGAGTGGGAACCTACTAAAATTAAGATAAATAAATATGAATGCAATGCTTTGTTTTACCTTGGATCTAGTGTTTCAATTGTACCTAAATCTTTATGTGATGTACTTGGTCTCACTAATATTGAAGAAGGTTCCCTAAACTTGCATCTTGCGGATTCTACCCTTAAGAAACCCTTAGGTAAAATTATTGATGTGCTGATATTTGAAAATAAAAATTATGTGCCTGTAGATTTCATTGTTCTTTATATTGATGGCAATCCTACTTGTCCAATTATACTTGGAAGGCCTTTCATTCAAACTATAGGTGCAGTAATTGACATGAAAGAGGGAAACATAAGGTTCCGATTCCCATTTAAGAAAGGAATGAAACACTTCCCTAGAAATATAATTAGAACACCTTATTAATCAACAATTAGAGCTACTTATGTATGGAGTCTCAAAGATGACAACACTTGAAACTATGCAATATGCCTAGCTAGGGGCGTAAAACAATATTGCTTGTTGGGAGGCAACCCAATAATTATCTTTATTTTTGTATTTTACTTTATGTTTGTTTGTTTTAACATGATTATTACTACTGTAGTGATTTTTTATGTTTTAATTAGTGTTTGTGCCAAGTAAAGCCTTTGGGATGATTTGTATGATGAGTAGAATTGATACGGTACAAAAACTGAAACTTTGACGTCACTGCAGAAATTCTCTGATTTTACTGGAACGTATTTTTAAGATGAATGTTTTACACACTGTTTCTGAACAAATTACTCAGGTCATCTTAATTTTTCAGAATTTTTGGAGTTACAAAAGTATAGGTTCATTACAGATTACCACATACTATTCTGTTTCAGTCAGATTCTGTTTTGCTTGCATAGTTTGCTTGTTTTGATGATGTTATTGATTGATCGGGGGGTATAAGCCATGGATAAGTTAGAATACATTACCTTATGCTAAAATAAAATAGTAATCAACTTATAACAGTACGTGAAAGTATTTTATATGTTGCTTATACTAACGGATCTCACAGAGTTTTGTTGAGATTTATGCGATTGAAGTTTTCAAGTTTTGGATATTATCTCGATGGACTAAGGATTGAGGAACAGCAAAATCTTAATCTTGGGTATGCGCAAAGCACCCCAAGGTAATATTCTAGGAAGACTCAAGCGTTTAAGCTTGGGCATGCCCCGGAAGGCATCCCCTCTTTCGTCTCAATCCATCGGTATGTCACTTGGAGCTACATTTTTATTCATCACATGATATGAGTTCTGCTTGGAGCGTTGTTTTATTTTGTTTGATTTTACTTTAAGTTTTCCACAATAATTTTTTGGTGGACACACCTATTTTATAGAGATATCACACCATCATAATTTGTTAGAATACTCTATGTGCTTCACTTATAACTTTTGAGCTTAGCAGTTGCTCTAGTACTTCACTTATATCTTGTTGACCACACTGGCATGTAGATCTTATAGAAATAGTATGATCTAGTTCTTCACTTATATTTTTTTGAGAGTTATATAAATAGTAACGGTAATTTGCATGGGTCATAAGACTAGACAAAAAATAATGGGTGTTCAACTAGTGATAATTAAAACCATCATGTAACACATAAAGAGAAATTGTGGGTTAATGATATTGATGTGGTAATATGAAAAAGGTGTGGGTAAATTATTATTAATTCATAGAGTGTCAATATTTAGGGATGTTAAACTTCGTGTTCATCTAAAAAAATAAAAGGGCACGGTGATGATGTGTGAGCATTTCTATTCCTCGTTGAAATCCTAGTGTTGTTTTGAGTCAGTGTCGCGTGATGGTTAATTCCTACCAACCCTCTCGATCGGGGCATGTGAGTAGTACTTTGATTTGTGATTAAACTGATAAAACTTTACAGTATATGAGTTCTTCATGACTAATGTGACACCATGGACATACGCAATCTCACCTCCTCATATTTGCTAGCCTCTTCGGTACCGTGCATAGTCGATTCTCACCTCGAGGATTGGTGCAACTTCCGCCGGTGCATCCAAACCCGTTACATGACACAATCTATTGCACATAAACATTTTTATATCCTCCTCAAAACAGCCACCATACCTACCTATCATGGCATTTTCGTAGCCATTCCGAGATATATTGCCATGCAAATGCCATCGTCACTTCACATGACTAGTTCGTTCATCATCATATTGCTTTGCATGATCATATAGAGCTTACACAGTATTTGTGGCAAAGCCACTATTCATTATAGCATTTGTGGTAAAGCCACCCTTCATCATATGTTGAATACATGTCACACTGGATCATTGCACATCCTCGTACACTACTAGAGGTATTCATATTGGAGTCATATTGCTTCATAGTTCATCATATCGAGTTGTCAATGAGTTGTAAGTAAATAAAAGTGTGATGATCATCATTATTAGAGCATGGTGATAGTGAGGAAATAAAGGTGGGGGAGGCCAAATGATCCCACCATAAAAAATGAAAAAATGAATGAGTGAAAAAAAGAGAAGGGACTTTGCTACTATCCTTTACCACACTTGTTGTTGGGGAACGTTGCATGAGAAACAAAATTTTCCTACGCACACGAAGACCTATCATGGTGATGTCCATTTACGAGTGGAGATTTGGATCTAAGTACCCTTGTAGATCGCACAGCAGGAAGCGTTAAGAAACGCGGTTGATGTAGTGGAACGTCTTCACGTCCCTCGAACCGTCCCACGATCCGTTCCGATCTAGCGCCGAACGGACGGCACCTCCGCGTTCAGCACGCGTACAGCTCGACGATGATCTCGGCCTTCTTGTTCCAGCAAGCAAGACAGAGAAGTAGATGAGTTCTCCGGCAGCATGACGGCGCTCCGGTGGTGGTGATGATCTACTCCTGCAGGGCTCCGCCCGAGCTCCGCAAAATTCCGATCTAGAGGCGAAACTGTGTGGTATAGGCTAGAGTTGCACGTGGCAAAGTTATGTCTCAAAAAGCCCTAAACCACCACTATATATAGGAGGGAGGGGGAGGGGCTAGCCTTGAGGCACAAGGCCTCAAGGGTGAGCCGGCCGCCAGGGAGGAGGAGGACTCCTCGTCCAATTCGATTGGGGAAGGAGGAGTCCTCCTCTTCCTTCCCACCTCCCTCTTTCCCTTTTCTTTTTCTTTTCTTTTTGGTATTTTCTTATGTGGCGCCAAGGGATCCATGGGCTGACTCCACCAGCCCACTAAGGACTTGTGGCGCCACCCTAGGGACTTGGTCTCACTCCCATGTGGGTGGGCCCCTCCCGGTGAACACCTGAAACCCATTCGACACTCCCGGTACACTCCCGGAATTGCCCAAAACTTTCCGGTGACCAAATGAAACCATCCTATATATCAATCTTCGTTTTTGGACCATTCCGGAAACCCTCGTGACGTCTGTGGTCTCATTCGGGACTCCGAACAACATTCGGTAACCAAACATATAACTCAACTATACTAAAACATCATCGAACCTTAAGTGTGCAAACCCTGCGGGTTCGAGAACTATGTAGACATGACCCGAGGCACTCCTCGGTCAATATCCAATAGCGGGACCTAGATTCCCATATTGGATCCTACATATTCTTCGAAGATCTTATCGGTTGAACCTCAGTGTCAAGGATTCATATAATCCCGTATGTCATTCCCTTTGTCCTTCGGTATGTTACTTGCCCGAGATTCGATCGTCGGTATCTGCATACCTATTTCAATCTCGTACCGGCAAGTCTCTTTACTCATTCCATAATACAAGATCCCATGACTTACACTTACTCACATTGCTTGCAAGGCTTGTGTGTGATGTTGTATTACCGAGTGGGCCCCGAGATACCTTTCCGTCACACGGAGTGACAAATCCCAGTCTTGATCCATACTAACTCAACGGACACCTTCGGAGATACCTGTAGAGCACCTTTATAGTCACCCAGTTACGTTGTGACGTTTGATGCACACAAGGCATTCCTCTGGTGCGAGTGAGTTATATGATCTCATGGTCATAGGAACAAATACTTGACACGCAGAAAACAATAGCAATAAAACGACACGATCAATATGCTACGTTCATAGTTTGGGTCTAGTCCATCACTTGATTCTCCTAATGATGTGATCCGGTTATCAAGTGACAACACTTGCATATAGTCAGAAAACCTCGACTATCATTGATCAACTGGCTAACCAACTAGAGGCTTGCTAAGGACATTGTTTTGTCTATATATCCACACATGTATCTATGTTTTCATTCAATACGATTATAGCATGGATAATAAACGATTATCTTTAAATAGGAAATATAATAATAACTATTTATCATTGCTTCTAGGGCATATTTCCAACAGTCTCGCACTTGCACTAGAGTCAATAATCTAGTCCTCACATCGCCATGCAATTTACATTGTAATAAATCTAACACCCATACAGTTCTGGTGTTGATCATGTTTTTCCCGTGGAAGAGGTTTAGTCAGCGGGTCTGCTACATTCAGATCCGTGTGCACTTTGCAAATATTCACGTCCTCTCCTTTGACTTAGTCGCGGATGAGGTTGAAGCGTCATTTGATGTGTCTGGTCTTCTTGTGAAACCTTGGTTCCTTTGCTAGAGCAATGGCACAAGTTTTGTCATAGAACAGAGTTATTGGATTTAGTGCGCTTGGCACAACTCCAAGATCCGTCATGAACTGCTTCACCGAGACACCCTCCTTTGCTGCCTCCGAGGCATCCATGTACTCTGCTTCACATGTAGAATCTGCTACCATGCTTTGCTTGGAACTGCACCAGCTTACCACACCCCATTAAGAATAAATACGTATCTGGTTTGCCACTTAAAGTCATCCGGATCGGTGTCAAAGCTTGCATCAACGTAACCTTTTACGACGAGCTCTTCGTCACCTCCATAAACGAGAAACATTTCCTTAGTCCCTTTCAGGTACTTCAGAATATTATTAACCGTTGTCCAGTGGTCCACTCTTGGATTACTCTGAAACCTGCCTACCATACTTATGGCCAAGCTGACGTCTAGTCTAGTGCACAACATTGCATTCATGATAGAACATATGGTTGAAGCATAGGGGACGGGACTCATTTGTTCTCTATCTTCCGCAGTTGCTGGGCACTGAGACTTACTCAATTATATACCTTGTAACACTAGCAAGAACCCTTTCTTGGACTGATCCATTTTGAACTTCTTCAAAACTCTATAAAGGTATGTGCTTTGTGAAAGTCCTATCACGCGTCTCGATCTATCCCTATAGATCTTAATGCCTAGAATGTAAGCAGCTTCTCCTAGATCCTTCATAGAGAAACTTTTATTTAAGTAATCCTTTACGCTCTCCAAAAACTACATGTTGTTTCCAATCAGCAATATGTCATCCACGTATAATATTAGAAACGCCACAGAGCTCCCACTCACTTTCTTGTAAATATAAGATTCTCTAACCACTTGTATAAACCCAAATGCTTTGATCACCTCATCAAAGCGTTTATTCCAACTCTGAGATGCTTGCACCAATCCATAAATGGATCGCTGGAGCTTGCATACTTTATTAGCATTCTTTGGATCGACAAAACCTTCGGGTTGCATCATATACAACTCTTCCTTAATAAAACCGTTAAGGAATGCCGTTTTGACATCCATCTGCTAGATTTCATAATCGAAAAATGCAGCTATTGCTAACATGATTCGGACGGATTTAAGCATCGCTACCGGTGAGAACGTCTCATCGTAGTCAACTCCTCAACTCCTCAACTCCTCAACTCCTTGAACTTGTGAAAAACCCTTTGCCACAAGCCGAGCTTTATAAACGGTCACATTACCGTCTGCGTACGTCTTCTTCTTAAAGATCCATTTGTTCTGAATAGCCTTGCGGCCTTCAGGTAGTACTTCCAAAGTCCACACTTTGTTCTCGTACATGGATCCTATCTCGGACTTCATGGCCTCCAGGCATTTGTTGGAATCCGGTACCATCATTTCTTCTTCATAATTCGCAGGTTCATTGTTTTCTAACAACATAATTGATAAGACACGATTACCGTACCACTCAGGAGCAGTACCCGATCTTGTCGACCTGCGAGGTCCGATAGGAACTTGATCCGAAGTTTCATGATCTTCATCATCAACTTCCTCCTCAACCGGTGTCGCAACGACTCGGGTTTCCCCTTGCCCTGCGCCACCATCCATAGGGTTTAGAGGTTCGACAATCTCATCAAGTTCTATATTCCTCCCACTCAATTCTTTCGAGAGAAAATCCTTCTCAAGAAAAGCTCCGTTTTTAGCAACAAACACTTTGCCCTCGGATTTGAGATAGAAGGTATACCCAACTGTCTCTTTTGGGTAACCTATGAAGACGCACTTTTCCGCTTTGGTTCCCGCTTTTCAGGCTGAAGCTTTTTGACATAAGCATCACATCCCTAAACTTTAAGAAACGACAACTTTGGTCTTTTGCCATACCACAGTTCGTATGGTGTCGTCTCAACGGATTTTGATGGTGCCCTATTTAAAGTGAATGCAGCTGTCTCCAATGCATAACCCCAAAACGATAACGACAAATCGGTAAGAGACATCATAATCGCACCATTTCTAACAAAGTACGATTACGACGTTCGGACACACCATTACGCTATGGTGTTCCAGGCAGTGTCAACTGTGAAACAATTCCACGTTGTCTTAAGTGAAGCACCAAACTCGAAACTCAGATATTCACCCCCACGATCAGACCGTAGGAACTTGATCTTCTTGTTACGATGATTTTCAACTTCACTCTGAAATTGCTTGAAGTTCTCAAACGTTTCAAACTTGTGTTTCATCAAGTAGACATAACCATATCTACTCAAACCGTCAGTGAAGGTGAGAAAATAACGATATCCACCGCGCGCCTCCACACTAATCGGACCGCACACATCGGTATGTATGATTTCCAAAAAGTCACTTGAACGCTCCATTGTTCCGAAGAACGAAGTCTTAGTCATCTTGCCCATGAGGCATGGTTCGCACGTGTCAAGTGATTCAAAGTCAAATGACTCCAAAATTTCATCGGAATGGAGTTTCTTCATGCGCTTTACACCAATATGACCTAAGCGACAGTGCCACAAAAACATGGCGCTATCATTGTTAACTCTAACTCTTTTGGTCTCAATGTTTTGTATATGTGTATCATTGCTATCAAGATTCAGTATGAACAATCCTCTCACATTGGGTGCATGACCATAAAAGATATTACTCATAGAAATAGAACAACCATTATTCTCTAACTTAAATGAGTAACCGTCTCGCAATAAACAAGATCCACATATAATGTTCATGTTTAACGCAGGCACTAAATAAAAATTATTTAAGTTCAAAACTAATCCTTATGGTAACTGAAGTGAAACTATGCCGACGGCGATTGCATCAACCTTGGAACCATTTCCCACGCGCATCCTCACTTCATCTTTCGCCAGCCTTCATTTATTCCGCAGTTCCTGCTTCGAGTTGCAAATATGAGCAACAGAACCGGTATCGAATACCCAGGCACTACTACGAGAGTTGGTTAAGTACACATCAATAACATGTATATCGAATATACCTTATTTTTCCTTGGCCGCCTTCTTATCAACCAGATACTTGGGGTAGTTGCGCTTCTAGTGACCCTGTCCCTTGCAATAATGACACTCTTTTTCAGGCTTAGGTCCAGCCTTGGGTTTCTTCGTCGGATTAGCAACATGTTTGCTGCTCTTCTTGGAGTTACCCTTCTTGCCTTTGCCGTTTCTCTTGAAACTAGTGGTCTTATTGACCATCAACACTTGATGCTCTTTCGGGAGTTCTGACTCTGCGACTTTCAGCATCGCGAATAACTCGCCGGGTGACTTGTTCATCCCTTGCATGTTATAGTTCAACACAAAGCTCTTGTAGCTTGGTGGCAGTGATTGAAGAATTCTGTCAGTGATAGCCTCTTGCGGGAGTTCAATCCCCAGCTCAGCTAGAAGGTTTGAGTACCTAGACATTTTTGAGCACATGTTCACTGACAAATGAATTCTCCTCCATCTTGCAAGCATAGAATTTATCGGAGGTCTCATACCTCTCGATCCAGGTGTTCTTCTGAAAGATAAACTTCAACTCCTAGAACATCTCATATGCTCCATGACGCTCAAAGCGACGTTGAAGTCCCGACTCTAAGCCATACAAGACAGTACATTGAACTACTTAGTAGTCCTCCTTATGTGTTAACCAAGCGTTCTTAACATCTTGGTCTGCCGTAGCAGGTGGTTCATCTCCTAGAGCAGCATTAAGGACATAATCCTTCTTCCCACCTTGCAGGAGAAACTTAAAATTAAGATCCCGGTCTACAAAGTTGCTTCCATCATCTTTCAACTTAGCTTTCCCTAGGAACGTATTAAAATTCAGGGTGACTGTCGAGTGAGCCACAGATCTACAACAAAAATATTTCAAAGTGGACTTAGACTATGTTCAAGATAATTAGAGTTTAACTAATCAAATTACTTGCTAAACTCTCACTCAAAAAGTACATCTCTCTAGTCACTTGAGTGGTACATGATCTAAATTCGCTAACTCAAGTACGATCATCACGTGAGTTGAGAATAGTTTCAGTGGTAAGCATCTCTATGCTAATCATATCAACTATACGATTCATGCTCGACCTTTCGGTCTCATGTGTTCCGAGGCCATGTCTGCACATGCTAGGCTCGTCAAGTTTAACCCGAGTGTTCCGCGCGTGCAACTGTTTTGCACCCGTTGTATGTGAACGTTGAGTCTATCACACCCGATCATCACGTGGTGTCTCGAAACGACGAATTGTCGCAATGGTGCATAGTCGGGGAGAACACAATTTCGTCTTGAAATTTTAGTGAGAGATCACCTTATAATGCTACCGTCATTCTAAGCAAAATAAGGTGCATAAGAGGATTAACATCAGATGCAATTCATAAGTGAGATGATATGGCCATCATCTTGTGCTTCTTGATCTCCATCACTCAAGCACTGGCATGATCTTCTTGTCACCGGCGCCACACCATGATCTCCATCAACGTGTCGCCATCGAGGTTGTCATGTTATATATGCTATTACTACTAAAGCTACAACCTAGCAATAGAGTAAACGCATCTGCAAACACAAACGTTAGTTTAAAGACAACCATATGGCTCTTGTCGGTTGCTGTAGCATGACGTGCAAGTCGATATTAACTATTACAAGATGATCATCTCATACATCCAATATATCACATCATGTCATTGGCCATATCATATCACAAGCATACCCTGCAAAAACAAGTTAGACGTCCTCTAATTTGTTGTTGCATGTTTTACGTGGCTGCTATGGGTATCTAGTATGATCGCATCTTACTTACGCAAAAAAACCACAACGGAGATGTGCAAATTTCTATTTAACCTCTCCAAGGACCGCCTCGGTCAAAACCAATTCAACTAAAGTTGGAGAAACCGACACCCGCCAGTCATCTTTATGCAACGAGGTTGCATGTCAATCGATGAAACCAGTATCTCGTAAGCGTACGAGTTATGTCGGTCCGGGATGCTTCAATCCAACAATACCGCTGAATCGAGAAAAGACTAAGGAGGGCAGAAAATCGAACATCACCGTCCACAAAACCTTTTGTGTTCTACTCGAGATAACATCTACACATGAACCTAGCTCATGATGCCATTGTTGGGGAACGTTGCATGGGAAACAAAACATTTCCTACGCACACGAAGACCTATCATGGTGATGTCCATCTACGAGTGGAGATTTGGATCTACTATAATGCCCAAGATGTGATCATATCCTTAATTTGGCACGAGGGCCTCGTCGGGGATAGCAGCGCATCTCGTCGTTTCGCAAGAATGGATATCGTTACAAGTACATGTACTGAAAAGAATAGATATATGGTATTGGCTTACACTCGCCACAAGCTACATCAGAGTCACATCAGTGCAATACAAAAACATCATGAAGAAGAGCAGGGTCCGACTACGGACGAAAACAAACGAGAAAAGAAAACGACGTCCATCCTTGCTATCCCAGGCTGCCGGCCTGGAACCCATCCTAGATCAATGAAGAAGAAGAAGAAGCAACTCCAAATGAAAAATCAACGCGCTCGCATCAAGTAACCCTTTACATGTACCTGCAACTAGTGTTGTAGTAATCTGTGAGCCACAGGGGACTTGTCAATCTCATTTCCAAAGGTATCGAGACTAGCAAAGCTTAATGGGTGAGGTATGGTTAAGTGGTGAGGCTGCAGCAAGCGACTAAGCAACATATGAGGTGGCTAACTTACGAGTACAAGAATAAAGAGGGGGATGATCTACGCATAACGGACATGAACTACTGTTGATCAAAAGAATGATCCTGAACACCTACTTACGTCAAACATAACCCCACCGTGTCCTCGATCGGAGAAGGAACTCACGAAAGAGACAATCACGGTTACGCACTTAGTTGGCATATTTTAATTAAGTTAACTTCAAGTTGTCTAGAACCAGTGTTAAACAAAGTTTCCACGTTGCCACATAACCGCGGGCACGGCTTTCCGAAAGATTTAACCCTGCACGGGTGCTCCAACTAGTCCATCACAAATTACCACAAGCCGCATAGAAATCCTCGATCACGAAGCTCGCGATCTCGTCGGACTCCTTAGTGGAAAACCTCAACCCTGAGATTACCCAAAGTTTCACCAGAATCCCGATGCACAAGATATTTCATAAAAGGTAAAACTAATCCAGCAAGGCCGCCCGACGTGTCGACGATCCCGATAGGAGTCGCGTATCTCGTTCTCAGGAGACAGCGGATGAGCTAGACGTCGAGTTCGCTAAACCCTGGGTGACCAGGGGGCGCCGGACATCGCTTAGGTGGGACCAACACTCATGAGGAGCACTCGCACGGGGGTTGATTAAATTACTCCTCGGGTGCCGGCAGGTCCCTATGCATTATTATTAGGTTATTAGGCAAATGTAAAACCTAAGTTGGGCTTTGCCAAACCAGCTTTAATCTAAGACGAATTATCAAGGGGGTCCCCATAACAACCCGATCGTGTTAGGAGCGCTCAATTATGGAACATAACACCGGTAGACGAAACTAAGGGGGCAAAGGTGGAACAAAACACTAGGCTAGAAAGGTCGAGCCTTCCACCTTTTACCCAGTATATAGGTGCATTAAATTAAATAGCATTTAATATGGTGATAGAACAAAGAACCCATGTTATCACATGGAAGCAACTGCACCTGCAACTAGCAACGCTAAAACATGGTTAAGCAAGCAGTGACATAGCCAATCAGTGGTTTGCTAGGTTGTGAACAGGTTGAAGGTATTCATGGCAATGTCGGGAGGCTGATATTTAACATGTGGTAGGCAACGAGACATAGCGACATAAACGATAATACTAGCATGGCAATGATAGTAATGGTATCTAGGGAAATGGTCATCTTGCCTGAGATGCCGCTTGGAAGAAGAACGACTCCGTGAAGCACACGAACCGATGTAGTCGAACGGGTCCTCACAATCCGACACGCTTGCGGAACTCTATCGAGACGAAAAAACCCGGAAACAAGCATCAACACAGATATTCACCACGGCACATGCACGACAAAATTCAATCCACATATGATGCATGATCAGTTGAATACATGCGAGACCTGGCATGTCAATTCACAACAATCAGTCACTACACATTAAGTGAAGTTCGATATACGACGAGTTGCATATCGACGAAACTCCACATACAGATTATTTAGTTCTATCCCGATTAGGTACAGGGCAATATTAAATTGTGGTTAAACCTGGCAAGAGGTAAAGCATAATTAAACTTCCTACATAGGCATTTTAAATGAGGTCGGAAATGACATATAGCATCTCTGAAATGACCTCATGCATTAATTTATAATTCAGTCCAGATCTGAACTAACATGTTTTAATATTATTTAAGTAGCAAATTAAATAGGTTCACGTGATTCTACATGTCGTTACAATCAATTTACACATAGGGAACATCTCCAACGGAGCTATGGTTCAAAAGATACGAACACCGCAAGATATGATGGCATAAATGCAAAATGTGTGCAACGACAGTCACAAGCATTTCAAAACACACAACCAGCAAGATATTATGAAACTAAACGAGATTCTAAGCAAGTTTCAAATAGGACACGATCAAAATAGAGCAACGGTTCAACAACTATGAGCTAAACAAGAAATAGACAGAGTGTGCCAAAAACAGCCACATAGCATTTTCTACACTCCACAACTACGAGCTACACAAATCCAAAATGCTCAAACAAGGCACGAGGCAATAGAGGTCAAGATGCACTACAACATACTACTAATAACATCTAGCATGGAAGCATGGATCACTAGGAAAAGAACTCACAAAATGGTTGCTCACATGCAGTTTCAGACTTAGTGAAAATATCAGTCTTGACAGTGTAGTTTTCGATCTGAAGGCATATTGACAGCAGCAAAACTATATTCTACAGAACTCCAAATGGCATGAAAATTTACAACATACTAGAGAATCTTAAAGTCTACAACTAACTCCATTGCACCAACCTCAAAAGAGCTATAGATCACCAGATAAACTCATGACAAGACAGCAACAAAATATAATAGATTTCAGACTTAGAAATATTTCAGCATCTCCAAAACAACACTATTTTTAAGCAAGTTTAGAACAAGCAAAATACACCTAAACATGGATTTCTATTGCAATCAAAATTACCAGAGGCTAGCCTACACATCCAAGGGCATATCTCTAGTTGACAACTTATTCATATCATGCACGGATTAAATCCCGCAAAATAAACAAAAGGGCAACATGGCAAAATATCACGCACACTCACTTCCTCAAAAGCTAAAACTAAATGCATAGTTAAATTCTATGGATTTTTCTACCCCGAAAACATATATAACATGTGGGGTTGCAAAAACAAAATAACGCCACACGAATATGCGAGAATATGTCCTAAGCGCGAAATAGCAAACTAGCAACGGAATCTTACATGCAAAAATACAAACAACTACTCTAAAATGCATGGAAAAAGGCCCCTAAAAACATGAGCATTTAAACTATGGGATTGGAACAATCCGGACATGCATAAAAATAATTACGGGAAAGCAACCTATTAGGACATCACACATTTCTAGGCATACGGTGGGTGAAACCACTCCAAACAGGCATGCAAGTTGTAAAATATTAATCTACGTGGAAAACTAATCATGTTTCATATACAAAACGTTCCGATCCGATGCACGAGTAAAAAGATACGGGCGTTTGAAATTATCCTAATTCCTGAAATGATTAAAAACTTAAAAAAAAACTAGTCGGGCCTAATCCGTTTATTGGGCTCAACAAGGCATGGCGCAAGATAGTAATGTTGCAATGGGGGCGGGGAATAGGTGAGGCTCACCAAGTGCACCTGGGAAAAATATGGAGAGGTGTAGCTGGGCCTCGGACGAAGGGAGGCAGACCGGCCTCGGCTAGCGTGGGCCGAAGGGACTGCGGGCCCATGCAGAGCGGCTGGGCCAACCGCTGCGGGGCACTGGCGAGGCCGACGCGAGGGTTCCGCCATGCCAGATCAGATCGACGAGTGAGGCGGCGCTAGCGGCTCCGGCAGCGGCCGTCACGGCGGTGGCGCGCTCCGGCGAGGGGCGGGGCGAAGCTATGCGGCGGGGGCAATCGGATCAGGTGGGGAAGGCCGACGAGCGGCGGCCGCCTTCAGGCGGCTGCCCATGGTGGTGCATGCCGCTTCAGATCGGGGCGGCTCAGGAGCAGGGCGAGCGGCGGCGGCACTGCTTCGGTCTCGGGCGAGGAAATCCAGGGGAGCTCCGGCGGGTTGTAGGGGCAGCGTGGGGTTGCCGGCTCCGGCAGCTGGTGGCGCAAGGCGGCGGCGCACGGGAGGAAGCACGGGAGATCGGGCAGGGACGTTCGGGCACGGCGGCGGCCTCGGGCCAGGGGCAGGTGGCGCAATGGGCTTGGCGGGCCTCGCGCGGGCTCGCGGGCCCGGCGGCTGAGGAGGAGAGAGAGGTGGGAGGCTGCGCCAGGGTTAGGTGGGGGCATGGTTTTCGCGGCAGAGGGGGTTGGCTGCCCAAAATTAGGAGGGGGGTCTATTTATAACAATGGGGGGCTAGGTTTAGCGGAACTTCGCCCCGGTTTCAACCGCGTGATCGGAATCGAACGATCTCGAAGCGGGGACGGGCTAAGTGGTCGTGTAGAGTAGGCTAGCCGGAGATGAGAGGGAAAACGGGCACCCGGCAATGCGATTTAAAATACCGAAAACGTCCGATGATAGACCGGATACGGTACCGCTACGGTCGACCATTCGGTTACCAGACGGACTCCGATTGCGACAAAATTTGGCAGGCGGCCTACCTATATTAAAATAAGACAGCACGCCAAGTTTCAACCCAATCAGAGAAATTTTTATACACACTTTTAAAAACAAGATGTTGACGGTGCTGCGGGTGCGTGCGTGTGTGGTCGGACTCAGAACGGGCAACGACGAACACAGAGAGAACCGGCAACTAATAACGGAAGCAAGTTTGAAAACTGGCGGCAACGGGATGCCGATGCAATGCAGATGATGTGCATGATGCGATGATGATGCGACAAATAAAATAAGTCACACGACGAAAGCGGAATAAAGGGGGAATCTTCTGGAACGTCGGTCTCGGGCTGTCACAACTCTGCTACACTACAAGAGGATCTCGACCCGAGATCCAAGAATGATAGGGGAAGAGGATGAGAAAGCAAGAGGTAAAACTTAGTTGCTCCTTTGAAAAACGAGTGAAACCAACGATCCTTGAAGGTTGCAACAAGATGAAGAATGACATGAGGAACTAGCAAGAATTCACAGAAAATTTCAGCAGCACGGGGACAAAAAATCGATAAGATGGAAAGATCTTGATACAATTCACAACAAATTAACTAAATTGAACAAGGGAACAACATGACCTTGATAGAACAAGAAGATAGATTGAAGAGCGCAACATCACAAAACCTCTGTTACAAAGAATAGGAGCTAACACTAGGCAAGAAGGAACGAAGAAGAAAATGAGAACTACTACCACAATAATCTTGAAGAACACCTTGAGAAAAAGAATTGATATCATGAGCCACTCCGGAAGAATAATTCAGATCACTATGGACAAGAATAAGAATTATGTTAAGCTTATCCTTCATCAAGTTTAATTGATGACAAGCAACGGATTTAGCGTACCACTTATTCTTCTATAAATGATTGAGGAGAGATATGAGCACAAACTAGAAGAAATCTTGAAGGGTAAGAATAGAAACGAATGAGACGAACATGAAGGAATGAAGATGCACGAGAACAAAGAGAACATGAGCCACCTGAGAAAAAAACACTTGAACAAAGCAAAAGAATAACTGAGAGACGAACGAAGAGACACAATTGAGAAGAACTGAGGATCAAAGCTGAAAGTTGAGAACGAAGAATCTTCTAAAATGATGGCCTTCGGAGGATCAAGAATGAAAACAACTCAAAAAAGCATCGGATAGCAAGAAAGGGATTCTCATGATTGGAAACAATTCAAGATGATAACACAAAGCTGACATGATGAATCTTCAAGAGAATGTACCAAGATTTGAGAAAACAACTCTTCGGTCTTCAAAGCTGAAAATGATGAGGAGAACACCACCAAGAATAACTAAGATACTCCGGAATAATGAAGAATGAAGGTTGAGCCAAATACGATAATTAATTCAAATTGATCTTGAAAAAGGAATATGACTGATGACATTCATACTTACGTCATTGTTGAAAAGTATTAGAGATCTCCGGAAAAGGTTACAAGAGCCAGAAAAGATCTTGGGAAAGAACATGTGGGTTATGGGCCCACTGAAAAAACCACCGTTGAAAAGATTGCTCGGAAGGAGAGATATTGCACCGGTATAAAGAAAACTTGATGAGGTTGAGAACCTCGAAATAATTGAAAACAAGAACTTCTAAGATAACTTCAACGCTCCCGATAGAATATAGAAAAATGACCACAAGAAGACTTGATAAGAATTTTCAACATGGGAAAGAATTTAAAGGATGAAAAGGATATGATGAACATGGACAACTGAATTAAATTCACCGGAAAAGATACCAGGATTGAATAAATATGAACACGAAGTTCCTGAGAATCTTCTCTGAATCACCGGATACAAATGGAAGAAGATAGCGGAAGCATCATTGAAGAGGAAGACACTTGGAAGATAAACTAATCACTGAAGAAAAGGGTGGGAGGGCGGGACAAACAAATACAACTTGGGACAGATGAGACAACTCCAGAAAGAAAAGAGAGATTGATCTTGCAACTCTTGAAAATGTAAGAATTGACTTGAAGAGAAGCACATCGGGTTGGAAAAGAATTGACATGATGACTCCGTTTAACAAGAATTGATAAGGCAACTTGACTTGAGCAAAAGGATTACCATTCCCATAAAAATATGAGAACACCTCTTGGAAGGATACTCTTGCTACTTCTTGAGCTTGCATTGGTTTTTTCCTTGAAGAGGAAAGCATGATGCAGCAAATAGAGATAAGTATTTCCCTCAGTTTGAGAACCAAGGTATCAATCTAGAAGGAGTATCAAGATGAGGCACCAATGAACCTGCGCAAGGACAAACAAACTTGCACCCCAACGCGATAAAGGGGTTGTCTGACCCAGTTCCTATGCATAGGGATTTTGTGAGCAAACAATTTATGGGAACAAGAATTAACTAGCATAGGAAGGCAAAACAAGCATAACTTCAAAATGTTGAATACATAGAGAGGAAGCTTGATAGTATTGCAATATGTAAAAGCATATGTTCCTCTCTCATAGTAATTTTCAATAACATCATGAAGGAATCTTACAATATAACTATCACACAAAGCATTCTTTTCATGATCAATTATAGCATAAGGGTCACCACCAAAACTTGGGAAACAAAAAATATCATCTTCATCAAGCATAGCATCCCCAAGCTTGTGGTTTTGCATGTCATTAGCATCATAGATATTCAGAGAATTCATACTAACAACATGGCAATCATGTTTTCATTCAAGCAGATATCATGAACCACTTTATAATTTTATTCTTTCAACACTTCATCAAAATTTTCAGATTCATGATTTTCAAACAAAACTCCATAGAGATAGTCAAGTGCACCCAACTCACTAGCAAATTGTTCATCATAATTTGGTCTTTTGAAAATATTATCAAGTGGATGAGGATCCATATCAATAGATTTTTAGCCAGCGAAGATGCAAGCAAATAGGAGGCACATGGCAACACAAGCAAACATAACAACAAAAAGGCGAATGGAAGAAGAGCGAATAAAAAGTAAAATCTTTTTGGTATTTTCGGGAAAATCGTTTTAGAAGTGGGGGAGAGTAAAACGAGAGGCAAATCACAAATAATGTAAATGCAAGAGATGAGTTTGCGATAGGTACTTGGTAGATATGCTTCACTTGAATACTCCCCGGCAACGGCGGTAGAAATTCTTCTTGCTACTTCTTGAGCTTGCGTTGGTTTTTCCCTTGAAGAGGAAAGGGTGATGCAGCAAAGTAGAGATTAGTATTTCCCTCTGTTTGAGAACCAAGGTATCAATCCAGTAGGAGTATGAAGATGAGGCACCAATGAACCTGCCCAAAGACAAACAAACTTGCACCCAACGCGATAAAGAGCTTGTCAATCCCTTCACGATTACTTGCAAGGTGAGATCTGATAGTGATGAAAGGTAAATAAGTAAAAGTGCAGCAAGGTATTTTTGGGATTTTTGTATGTAGATCTGAATATATGATGTGTAAAATAGACCCGGGGGCCATAGTGTTCACTAGAGGCTTCTCTCATGATAGCAAGTATTGCGGTGGGTGAACGAATTACTGTCGAGCAATTGATAGAATCGCGCAAAGTCATGATGATATCTAAGGCAATGATCATACATATAGGCAACACGTCTGAGACAAGTAGACCGATACATTCTGCATCTACTACTATTACTCCACACATCGACCGCTATCCAGCATGCATCTAGTGTATCAAGTTCATAACAAACAGAGTAACGCCTTAAGCAAGATGACATGATGTAGAGGGATAAATTCATGCAATATGACATAAACCCCATCTTTTTACCCTTTATGGCAACAACACGATGCGTGTCTCACTACCCCTTCTGTCACTAGGTGAGGACACCGCACGGTATGAACCCAAAACCAAGCACTTCTCCCATTGCAAGAATTATAGATCAAGTTGGCCAAAGGAAACCCATAACTCGAAGAGAATTACAAGGATACGAAATCATGCATATAATAAATCAGAGGAGACTCAAATAATATTCATAGATAATCTGATCATAAATCCACAATTCATCGGATCTCGACAAACACACCGCAAAAGAAAGTTACATCGGATAGATCTCCATGAAGATCATGGAGAACTTTGTATTGAAGATCCAAGAGAGACAAGAAGAGATCTTGATACTAGATATGGACACAAAGGTCTGTGGTGAACTACTCACGCATCATCGGAGAGGTAATGGTGTTGATGAAGAAGCCATCCGTGTCTGAATCCCCCTCCGGCAGGGCACAAGAACGGTCCCCACATGGGATCTCACGGAGATAGAAGCTTACGGCGGCGGAAAATTATTTTCGTGGCTCTCTCTAGAGGTTTTGGGATTTTTGGGAATTTATAGGCGAAAGAGGTAGGGAAAAGGAGGCAAGGGGGGCCCACGAGCCTGCTAGGTGCCCCCCTAGGGCGCGCCTAGGGGGCTCGTGACCTCCCACGAGACCTCATGCCTTGGTTCTCAAGTCTTCTGGGTATCTTGTGTTATGGAAAAAATCATCCCACGGGTTTTATTCCGTTTGGACTCCGTTTAATATTCTTTTCTGAAAAAGGTCAAAAACACGAAAAAAAATAGAAACTCGCACTAGGCACTGAGTTAATAGGTTAGTCCCAAAAATGATATAAGAAGCATATAAATGCATATAAGACATCCCAACTTGATAATATAATAGCATGTAACAATCAAAAATTATAGATATGTTGGAGACGTATCAAGCATCCCCAAGCTTAACTCCTGCTCGTCCTCGAGTAGGGAAGTGATAAAGACCGAATTTTTGATGTGGAATGCTACCTAACATATTTTTTCTTTGTAACTTCTTTATTGTGGCATGAATGTTCAGATCCATAAGATTCAAAACAATAGTTTAATATTGACATGAAAACTATAATACTTCAAGCATACTAGCAAAGTAATCATGAACTTTTGAAATAGCAAGGCCAAAGAAAGTTATCCCTACAAAATCATATAGTCTGGCTATGCTCCATCATCCCCACACAACGAATTTAAATCATGCACAACCCCAGTATTGGCCAAGTAATTGTTTTCGCACTCTTACTTTCTCAAACTTTTTCAACTCCCACGCAATACATGAGCGTGAGTCATGGATATAGCACTATAGGTGGAATAGAGTGTGATGAAGGTTGTGAGGAAAAAAGGAGGAGATGGTCACATCGACTCGGCGTATCAATGGGCTATGGAGATGCCCGTCAATACATATCAATGTGAATGAGTAGGGATCACCATGCAACGGATGCACTACAGCTACAAGTGTATGAAAGCTCAAAAAGAAAACTAGTGGGTGTGCACCCAACTTGCTTGCTCACGAAGACCTAGGGCAATTTTGAGGAAGCCCGTCATTGGAATATACAAGCCAAGTTATATAGTGAAAATTCCCACTAGTATATGAAAGTGACAATATATGAGTCTCTCTATCATGAAGATCATGGTGCTATTTGGAAGCACAGGTGTGGAAAAAGATAGTAGCATTGTCCCTTCTCTCTTTTTCTCTCATCATTTTTTTTGTTTGGGCTCTTTGGCCTCCTTTTTTCCTCACATGGGACAATGCTCTAATAATGATGATCATCACACTTTTATTTACTTACAACTCGATACTTAGAACAATAATGACTCTATATGAAATGCCTCTGGCAGTGTACCGGGATGTGCAACGATCTAGCTTAGCGTATGACGTTGAAACATCTCGCTAGCTATCTTACGATCATGCAATGGCAAAATGAAAATGACGGCACGTGTCATGAGACGGAACGGTGGAAGTTGCATGGCAATATATCTCGGAATGGCTATGAAAATGCCATAATAGGTAGGTATGGTGGCTGTTTTGAGGAAGGTATATGGTGGGTTTGTGCACCGGCGAAAGTTGCGCGGCACTAGAGAGGCTAGCAATGGTGGAAGGTGAGAGTGCATTTATACTATGGACTCACATTAGTCATGAAGAACTCATATACTTATTGCGAAAGTTTTATTAGTAATCAAAACAAAGTGCTAAACGCATACTCCTAGGGGAAGGGTTGGTAGGTGTTAACCATCGCGCGATCCCGACCGCCACACAAAGGATGACAATCAATAAATCGATTATGCTCTGACTTCCTAACATAGCGGTTCACCATACGTGCATGCTACAGGAATCTCTAACCTCAACACAAGTATTCCTAGGTTCACAACACCCTACTAACATGACTCTAATATTACCATATCCATATCTGAAAACTAATTGTGAGGAATCAAACTTCTCTTACTAATCAATGCACTTGAATATGAAAGTTTTTATTATATCCTCTTTGGATGCCTACCATATTTAGGACTAATTTCATAGCACATGCCAATTACCAAGTTACTTAGAGAGAGCACTCTCAAAATGATATAAGTGAAGATCGAGAGCTTTTATTTCTACAAAATATGACACCACCGTGCTCTAAAAAGATTTAAGTGAAGCACTAGAGCAAAATTATCTAGCTCAAAAGATATAAGTGAAGCTCATGGGAGCTAAATTGCCTAGCTCAAAACATATAAGTGGAGCTCATGGCAGCTAAATTGCCTAGCTCAAAACATATAAGTGAAGCTCATTGAGTATTCTAACAAATTCACGATGAGTGCATGTCCCTCTCAAAAAGGTGTGCAGAAAAAATGATTGTTATAAAACAAAAAGCAAAGACTCCTATAATACACGACGCTCCAAGCAAAACACATATCATGTGGTAAATAAAAATATAGCTCCAAGTAACGTTACCGATGGATTGAAGACGAAAGAGGGGATGCCTTCCCGGGGCATCCCCAAGCTTAGGCTTTTTGGTGTCCTTGAATTTGGCTTGGGATGACTTGGGCATCCCCAAGCTTAGGCGCTTTCCACTCTTTATTCCATTGTCCATAAGAACATCACCCAAAACTTGAATAATTCACAACACAAAACTTGAACAGAAACTCGTGATATCATTAGCATAAGAAAACAAACCACCAACTTTTTAGGTACTGTAGTAACTTAATTTCCATTTAGATTGATGTTATATTACTGTATTCTCACTTTTCCATGGCTCGTACCCCCCGATACTAACCATAGCTTTATCAAAATAAGTAATCAACACAACAAAAACAGAATCTGTCAAAAACAGAACAGTCTGCGGTAATGTGTATATTTCGTATACCTCTGCTATCCCAAAAATTATGAAATATTATGAAAATCAGCAAAATTTTCATATCAATCAGCAGAAAAAAGAATCAACTCGAAAGCTCTTTCTGGATAGGAATTAAAAATAATTTCGTGAACACAAAGTTTCTGTCTTTTTGAGCATGATTAAACAACTATCACCAAAACTAATCATAAAGGTTCTACTTGGCACAAACCCTAATTAAAACATAAAAAACACAACCATAACAGAATCATGATGGTGTGACTCAACAAAACAAAAAGTGAAAAGCAAAAATAATTTTATTCATTGGGTTGCCTCCCAACAAGCGCTATCGTTTAACGCCCCTAGCTAGTCTTAACGATTTCAATGATGCTCACATAAAAAATAGTAGTTGAGATATGCAAAAGAGCATCATGAATGGAAAAAACATGTTTAAGTCTAACCCAGTTCCTATGCATAGGGACTTCATGAGCAAACAATTTATGGGAACAAGAATTAACTAGCATAGGAAGGCAAAACAAGCATAACTTCAAAATGTTGAACACATAGAGAGGAAGCTTGATATTATTGCAATATGTAAAAGCATATGTTCCTCTCTCATAGTAATTTTCAGTAACATCATGAAGGAATCTTACAGTATAACTATCACACAAAGTATTCTTTTCATGATCAACTATAGCATAAGGGTCATCACCAAAACTTGGGAAACAAAAAATATCATCTTCATCAAGCATAGCATCCCCAAGCTTGTGGTTTTGCATATCATTAGCATCATAGATATTCAGAGAATTCATACTAACAACATGGCAATCATGTTTTTCATTCAAGCAGATATCATGAACCACTTTATAATTTTCTTCTTTAACCACTTCATCAAAAATTTCATATTCATGATTTTCAAACAAAACTCCATAGAGATAGTCAAGTGCACTCAACTCACTAGCAAATTGTTCATCATAATTTGGTCTTTTGAAAAGATTATCAAGTGGATGAGGATCCATATCAATAGATTTTTAGCAAGCGAAGATGCAAGCAAATAGGAGGCACATGGCAACACAAGCAAACATAACAACAAAAAGGCGAACGGAAGAAGAGTGAATAAAAAGGAAAATATTTTTGCTATTTTCGAGAAAATCGTTTTAGAAGTGGGGGAGAGGAAAACGAGAGGCAAATGGAAAATAATGTAAATGCAAGAGATGAGTTTGCGATAGGTGCTTGGTAGATATGCTTCCCTTGAATACTTCCAGGCAACGGCGCCAGAAATTCTTCTTGCTACTTCTTGAGCTTGCGTTGGTTTTTCCCTTGAAGTGGAAAGGGTGATGCAGCAAAGTAGAGATAAGTATTTCCCTCAGTTTGAGAACCAAGGTATCAATCCAGTAGGAGTATCAAGATGAGGCAGCAATGAACCTGCGCAAAGACAAACAAACTTGCACCCAACGCGATAAAGGGGTTGTCAATCCCTTCACGATTACTTGCAAGGTGAGATCTGATAGTGATGAAAGGTAAATAAGTAAAAGTGCAGCAAGGTATTTTTGGTATTTTTGTATGTAGATATGAATATATGATGTGTAAAATAGACCCGGGGGGCATAGTATTCACTAGAGGCTTCTCTCATGATAGCAAGTATTACGGTGGGTGAACGAATTACTGTCGAGCAATTGATAGAGTCGTGCAAAGTCATGATGATATCTAAGGCAATGATCATACATATAGGCATCACGTCCGAGACAAGCAGACCGATACTTTCTGCATCTACTACTATTACGCCACACATCGATCGCTATCCAGCATGCATCTAGTGTATTAAGTTCATAACAAATAGAGTAACGCCTTAAGCAAGATGACATGATGTAGAGGGATAAATTCATGCAATATGGTATAAACCCCATCTTTTTACCCTTGATGGCAACAACACGATGCGTGCCTCGCTACCCCTTATGTCACTAGGTGAGGACACCGCACGGTATGAACTCAAAATCAAGCACTTCTCCCATTGCAAGAATTATAGATCAAGTTGGCCAAACGAAACCCATAACTCGAAGAGAATTACAAGGATACAAAATCATGCATATAAGAAATCAGAGGAGACTCAAATAATATTCATAGATAATCTGATCATAAATCCACAATTCATCGGTTCTCGACAAACACACCGCAAAACAAAGTTACATCGGATAGATCTCCATGAATATCATGGAGAACTTTGTATTGAAGATCTAAGAGAGAGAAGAAACCATCTAGCTACTAGCTATGGACCCGAAGGTCTGTGGTGAACTACTCACGCATCATCGGAGAGGCAATGGTGTTGATGAAGAAGCCCTCCGTGTCCGAATCGCCCTTCGGCAGGGCACCAGAACGGTCCCCAGATGGGATCTCGCGGAGATGGAAGCTTGTGGCGGCGGAAAAGTATTTTTGTGGCTCTCTCTTGAGGTTTCGGGATTTTTGGTAATTTATAGGCGAAAGAGGTAGGGCAAAGGAGGCAAGGGGGGCCACGAGCCTGCTAGGCACGCCCCCCTAGGGCGCGCCTAGGGGCTTGTGACCTCACACGAGACCTCGTGCCTTGGTTCTCAAGTCTTCTGGGTATCTTCTGTTATGGAAAAAATCACCCCGCAGGTTTTATTCCGTTTGGACTCCGTTTAATATTCTTTTCTGAAAAAGGTCAAAAACACGGAAAAACAGAAACTGGCACTAGGGACTGAGTTAATAGGTTAGTCCCAAAAATGATATAAAAAGGCATACAATTGCATATAAGACATCCCAAGTTATAATATAGTAGCATGGAACAATCAAAAATTATAGATACGTTGGAGACGTATCACATACGAATTCACCACTTGACATCGAAGCAACTCGAATTACCATACTCCAACAAAAACAAGGATGAGGCTTACGAGACAAGCCAGAACAAACTCATGAGAGAGATTTCGTCCGATATTTTCGTGGACAGGATCGCACGGGCTCGATCCTTACAGTAGCCATCATGTGCAAGGCAGTGCACACGACATACGAAGCATCCCCGAGTCGTAGCAATCTACAAGGACTCTTTAAGACACAAAGAGAACCGTTGTAAGTCGACCGTGAACAAACGAATCCACTAGATGTCAAACCCCAACCTAACATCATGCATGTGTTGAAAGATTGTCCTATAATAAACTACTTGAATTCCCACCTAAGAACTCCCGAAATTTCTGGTCATGCAATCTAGTCCATGGATACAAGGAGTAATATATCACACAACTCCTATACTAACTCGTCCAGTGTATCACATCCGTCAACACATAACCAGAATCTCGGAACCTCATCTATCAAAGACCCTCGTAATCACAATGATACAAAGTGTGACGATACATTCAGAACTCTCTGCACCAGTACTGGGGAAGCCGGACTCCTCTCGCCACTACTAGTATTGAAACAATTTCGAACATCCTTCGTCCTAAGACACTAAGAAATCTGAATGATAGCGAAGTGCTCAAGAATCCCCTGGAGCTCAACTCCCCGGAAGAAATCAAGTCAGACAGGAGGCACCAAGACAGAACTCCGTCACATTGACATCATGTAGATTTCAAAAATACCCGCGTGATCCTAAATCTTTTTTGGAGTGAGAACAGGAGTAGAATAAAAATTATTACGTCAAGATTCCTCACCAGAGCATAGAAGACGAGAAAAAAGAAACCTACTCTCCGATATATAACTAGACTCAAAGCAATTTTTCACTAGAATCGACTCGGTCAAGTTCGATTAATCAAGGGGGCTTCTAGTTCGGTACTGCTCTGATACCAACTTGTAACGCCCAGGATGCAATCCTATCCTTAATTTGGCATGAGGGCCTCGTCAGGGATAGAAGCACATCTCGTAGTTTCGCAAGAAGGGATATCGTTGCAAGTACATGTACTGAAAAGATGAGATATATGGTATTGGCTTACACTCACCACAAGCTACATCAGAGTCACATTACTACAATACATAAACATCATGAAGAAGAGGAGGGTCCGACTATGGACGAAAACAAACGAGAAAAGAAAACGACGTCCATCCTTGCTATCCTAGGTTGCTGGCCTGGAACCCATCCTAGATCGATGGAGAAGAAGAAGAAGCAACTCCAAGTGAACAATCAACGCGCTCGCGTCAAGTAACCCTTTACATGTACCTACAACTGGTGTTGTAGTAATCTGTGAGCCACAGGGGACTCATCAATCTCATTTCCAAGGGTATCAAGACTAGCAAAGCTTAATGGATGAGGTATGGTTAAGTGGTGAGGCTGCAGCCAGCGACTAAGCAATATATGAGGTGGCTAACTTACGAGTACAACAATAATGAGGGGGATGATCTACGCATAATGGACGTGAACTACTGTTGATCAAAAGAATGATCCTGAACACCTACTTACGTTAAACATAACCCCACCGTATCCTCGATGGGAGAAGGAACTCGCGAAAGAGACAATCACGGTTACGCACTCAGTTGGCATATTTGAATTAAGTTAACTTCAAGTTGTCTAGAACCAGTGTTAAACAAAGTTTTCACGTTGCCACATAACCGCGGGCATGACTTTCTGAAAGATTTAACCCTGCAGGGGTGCTCCAACTAGTCCATCACAAATTACCACAAGCCGCATAGAAATCCTCGATCACGAAGCTCGCGATCTCGTTGGACTCCTTAGTGGAAAACCTCAACTCTGAGGTTACCCAAAGTTTCACCAGAATCCCGATGCACAAGATATTTCGTAAAAGGTAAAACTAATCCAGCAAGGCCGCCCGACGTGTCGACGATCCCGATAGGAGCCGCGTATCTCATTCTCAGGACACGACGGATGATCTAGATGTCGGGTTCGCTAAACGCTGGGTGACCAGGGGGCGCTGGACATCGCTCGGGTGGGACCAACACTCATGAGGAGCACTGGCCCGTGGGTTGATTAAATTACTCCGCGGGTGCCGGCGGATCTCTATGCATTATTATTATGTTATTAGGCAAATGTAAAACCAAAGTTGAGCCTTGCCAGACCAGCTTTAATCTAAGACGAATTATCAAGGGGGTCCCCATAACAACCCCGATCGTGTTAGGAGTGCTCAATTATGGTATATAATACCGGTAGCCGAAACTAAGGGGGCAAAGGTGGAACAAAACACTAGGATAGAAAGGCCGAGCCTTCCACCTTTTACCAAGTATATAGGTGCATTAAATTAAATAGCATTTAATATAGTGATAGAACAAAGAACCCATGGTATCACATGGAAGCAACTACACATGCAACTAGCAACGCGAACACATGGTTAAGCAAGCAGTGACATAGCCAATCAGTGGTTTGCTAGGTTGTGAACAGGTTGAAGGTTTTCATGGCAATGTCGGGAGGCTGATATTTAACATGTGGTGGGCAACAAGACATAGCGACAGAAACGATAATACTAGCATGGCAATGATAGTAATGGTAGCTGGGGAAATGGTCATCTTGCCTGAGATCCCTCTTGGAAGAAGAACGACTCCGTGAAGCAGACGAACTAATGTAGTCGAACAGGTCCTCACAATCCGACACGCTTGCGGAACTCTATCGAGACGAAACAAACCGGAAACAAGCATGAACACAGATATTCACCACAGCACATGCACGACAAAATGCAATCCACATATGATGCATGCTCTGTTGAATATATGTGAGACCTGGCATGTCAATTCACAACAATCAGTCACTACACATTAAGTGAAGTTCGATATACAACGAGTTGCATATCGACGAAACTCCACATATGGATTATTTAGTTCTATCCCGATTAGGTACACGGCAACATTAAATTGTGGTTAAACATGGCAATAGGTGAAGCGTAATTAAACTACCTATCTAGGCATTTTAAATGAGGTGGGAAATGACATATAGCATCTCCGAAATGACCTCATGCGTTAATTTATAATTTTGTCCAGATCTGAACTAACATGTTTTAATATTTGTTAAATAGCAAAATAAATAGGTTCACGTGATTATACGCGTCGTTAGAATCAATTTACACATAGAGAACATCTCCAATGGAGCTACGTTCAAAAGATACGAACACCGCAAGATATGATGGCATGAATGCAACATGTGTGCAACGAAAGTCACAAGCATTTCAAAACATACAACCAGCAAGATATTATGAAACAACACGAGATTCTAAGCAAGTTTCATATAGGACACGATCAAAACGGAGCAACGGTTGAACAAATACGAGCTAAACAAGAAATAGACATAATCTGCTAAAAACAGCCACATAGAATTTTCTACACCCCACAACTACGAGCTACACAAATCCAAAATTCTCAAACAAGGCACGATGCAATAGAGGTCAAGATGCACTACAACATACTACTAATAACATCTAGCATGGAAGCATGGATCACTAGGGAAAGAACTCACAAAATGGTTGCTCACACGCAGTTTCAGACTTAGTGAAAATATCTGTTTTGACAGTGTAGTTTTCGATCTGAAGGCATATTGACAGCAACAAAACTATATTCTACAGGACTCCAAATGGCATGAAAATTTACATCATGCTAGATAATCTTAAAGTCTACAACTAACTCCATTGCACCAACCTCAAAAGAGCTATAGATTACCAGATAAACTCATGACAAGACAGCAACAAAATATAACAGATTTCACACTTAGAAATATTTCAGCATCTCCAAAGCAACACTATTTTCTAGCAAGTTTAGAACAAGCAAACTACACCTAAACATGGATTTCTATTGCAATCAAAATTACCACAGGCTAGCCTACACATCCAAGGGCATATCTCTAGTTGACAACTTACTCATATCATGCACGGATTAAATCCCACAAAATAAAAAAGGGCAACATGGCAAAATATCACGCGGACTAACTTCCTCAAAAGCAAAAACTAAATGCACAGTTAAATTTTATGTATTTTCTACCCCGAAAACATATATAACATGTGGGGTCGCAAAAACAAAATAACGCCACATGAAGATGCGAGATATGTCCTAAGCACGAAATAGCAAACTAGCGACGGAATCCTACATGCAAAAATACAAATAAGTACTCTAAAATACATGGAAAAAGGCCCCTAAAAACATGAGCATTTAAACTACGGGATTGGAACAATCCGGACACACATAAAAATAATTACAGGAAAGCAACCTATTAGGACAGCACACATTTCTAGGCATACGGTGGGTCAAACCACTCCAAACATGCATGCAAGTTGTAAAATATTAATCTACGCGAAAAACTAATCAAGTTTCATATATAAAACATTCCGATCCGATGCACGAGTAAAAAAGATACGGGATTTTGAAATTATCCCAATTCCTGAAATTATTAAAAACTTAAAAAAAACTATTCGGGCATAATCCGTTTATTGGGCTCAACAAGGCATGGCGCAAGATAGTAATGTTGCAACGGGGGCGGGAGTAGCTGAGGCTCACCAAGTGCACCTAGGCCAGATCTAGAGAGGTGGAGCTGGGCCTCGGGCGAAGGGAGGCAGGCCGGCCTGGGCTGGCCTGGGCCGAAGGGACTGCGGGGCCATGCGGAGCGGCTGGGCCAACCGCTGTGGGGCACTGGCGAGGCCGACGCGAGGGTTCCACCACGCCAGATCGGATCGACGAGCGAGGCGGCGCTAGCGGCTCCGACAGCAGCCGTCACGGCGGTGGCATGCTCCGGCGAGGGGCGGGGCGATGCCACGCGGCGGAGTGCGGCGGGGGCGACCGGATCACGTGGGGAAAGCCGACGAGCGGCAGCGGCTTGAGGTGGCTGCCCATGGTGGTGCAGGCTGCTTCAGATCGGGGCGGCTCGGGAGCAGGGCGAGCGGCGCGGCTTCGCCCTTGGGCAAGGAAACCCAGGGGAGGTCTGCGAGCTATAGGGGCGGCGCGGGGTTGTCGGCTCCGGCAGCTGGTGGCGCAAGACGGCGGCGCACGTGAGGACGCATGGGAGATCGGCCAGGGAGGTTCGGGCGCGGCGGCGGCCTCGGGCGAGGGGAAGGCGATGCGATGGGCTCGGCGGGCCTCGCGCGGGCTCGCGGGCTTGGCGGCTGAGGAGGAGAGAGAGGTGGGAGGTTGCGCTAGGGTTAGGTGGGGCATGGTTTTCGAGGCACACGGGGTTGGTTGCCCAAAAATTAGGAGGGGTCTATTTATAACAATGGGGGGATAGGTTTAGCAGAATTTCGCCCCGGTTTCAACCGCGTGATCGGAATCGAACGATCTTGAAGCGGGGACGGGCTAAGTGGCCATGTAGAGTAGGCTAGCCACAGATGAGAGGGAAAACGGGCACCCGGCAACGCGATTTAAAATACCGAAAACGTTCGACGATAGACCGGATACGGTGCCTCTACGGTTGACCGTTCGGGTACCGGACTGACTCCGATTGCGACAAAATTTGGCAGGCGGCCTACCTATATTAAAATAAGACCGCACGCCAAGTTTCAACCTAATCAGAGAAAGTTTTGTACACACTTTTAAAAACAAGGTTTTGACGGTGCCGCGGACGCGTGCGTGTGTGGTCGAACTCAGAACGGGCAATGACGAACACGGAGAGAACCACCAACTAATAACGGAAGCAAGTTTGAAAACTGGCAGCAACAGGATGCCGATGCAATGCAGATGATGGCATGATGCGATGATGATGCGACAAATAAAATAAGTCACACGACGAAAACGGAATAAAGGGGGAATCTTCTGGAACGTTGGTCTTGGGCTGTCACATCTACGTACCCTTGTAGATCGCACATCGGGAAGCGTTAAGAAACGCGGGTGATGTAGTGGAACGTCTTCACGTCCCTCGAACCGTCCCACGATCCGTTCCGATCTAGCGCCGAACGGACGGCACCTCCACGTTCAGCACACGTACAGCTCGACAATGATCTCGGCCTTCTTGATCCAGCAAGCAAGATGGAGAAGTAGATGAGTTCTCCGGCAGCGCGTCGGTGCTCCGGTGGTGGTGATGATCTACTCCTGCACGGCTCCGCCCGAGCTCGGTAGAAATCCGATTTAGAGGTGAAACTGTGTTGTATAGGCTAGAGTTACACGTGGCAAAGTTGTGTCTCAAAAAGCCCTAAACCACCACTATATATAGGAGGGAGGGGGAGGGGCTAGCCTTGAGGCACAAGGCCTCAAGGGTGCGCCGGCCGCCAGGGAGGAGGAGGACTCCTCCTCCAATTCAGTTTGGGAAGGAGAAGTCCTCCTCTTCCTTCCCACCTCCCTCTTTCCCTTTTCTTTTCTTTTCTTTTTGGTATTTTCTTATGTGGCGCCATGGGCTCCTTGGGCTGACGCCACCAGCCCACTAAGGACTTGTGGCGCCACCATAGGGCCTTGGGCTCAGTCTCGGATGGGTGGGCCCCTCCCGGTGAACACCCGGAACCCATTCGTCATTCCCGGTACACTCCCGGAATTGCCCGAAACTTTCCCGTGACCAAATGAAACCATCCCTTATATCAATCTTCGTTTCTGGACCATTCCGGAAACCCTCGTGACGTCCGTGATCTCATCCGAGACTCCGAACAACATTTGGTAACTGTCGGGGATATACCCCGCGGTATGACCCGGCAGACGGTTATGACTAGGCAGACAGTTATTACTCGGCAGACAGTTATGACTGGGCAGACAGTTATGACTCGGCAGACAGTTATAACCCTCCAGACAGTCAAGTTCCGGAGACGATTCCCTGAAGACGAGTCTTGAAGAGAAGCCCGATTGTAAGCCGCCCGGGACTCAGCAATCCGGTCGTAAGCTGTCCGGGACTCAGCAATCCGTTTGTAAGTAGCCCGGGACTCAGCAATCCATTTGTAAGTAGCCCGGGACTCAGCAATCTGTTTGTAAGTAGCCCGGGACTCAGCAATCCATTTGTAAGTCGCCCGGGACTCAGCAATCCGGTCGTAAGTCGCCCGGGACTCAGCAATCTGTTTGTAAGTAGCCCGGGACTCGGCAATCTGTTTGTAAGTCGCCCGGGACTCAGCAATCCGGTCGTAAGCCGCCCGGGACTCAGCAATCTGTTTGTAAGTAGCCCGGGACTCCACAATCCGTTTGTAAGTAGCGCGGGACTCAACAATCTGTTTGTAAGTAGCCCGGGACTCAGCAATCCGTTTGTAAGTAGCCCGGGACTCAGCAATCCGTTTGTAAGTCACCTGGGACTCAGCAATCCGTTTGTAAGTCGCCCGGACTCAGAAGCCCGCGAAGAGAAGCCCGTGATGGAGAGTCATAATATGCTAAGCCTAAATCCAGCTTGGACTCTATATGTAACTCGCCCCTTCAGCTTATATAAGGAGGGGCGAGACACCCCAAGAGGGTTAGGTTTTTTAGACGTCTCAATAGATAGATTCACAACTTAGGTCTAGACAAGACAAATCATGAGATAGACATATTAGACACCCACGAGATTAGAGGTGTCGAGTCTGCACCCTTGTAATCGAGATCATCATCTTCATCAATGAAACACAAGCAGGACGTAGGCTTTTACCTCCATCGGAGGGGCCGGACCTGGGTAAACTCGCGTCTCTCGATTCCGACCAACCCGTTCAGGCCACCACATGGTTGCGATGGCCTCACACCTAAGTCCTTGTACGAGGACATATGTCGTGACAAAACCACGACAGTAACCACACATATAACTCAACTATACTAAAACATCATCGAACCTTAAGTGTGCAGACCCTGCGGGTTCGAGAATTATGTAGAAATGACCCGAGGCACTCCTCGGTCAATATCCAATAGCCGGACCTGGATGCTGATGACCCACAAGTATAGGGGATCAATCGTAGTCCTTTTGATAAGTAAGAGTGTCGAACCCAACGAGGAGCAGAAGGCTCTGATAAACGGATTTCAGCAAGGTAATAACTGCAAGCACTGAAAGTAGCGGTAACAAGTGACTGTGTAGCGAGGTGAAACGTAGCGAGCAAAGAGTAACAAGTAACAAGTAGTAGCAACGGTGCAGCAAGTGGCCCAATCCCTTTTATAGCAAGGGACAAGCATGAACAAAGTCTTATAGGAGGAAAAACGCTCCCGAGGACACACGGGAATTTCTGTCATGCTAGTTTCATCATGTTCATATGATTCGCGTTCGTTACTTTGATAGTTTGATATGTGGGTGGACTGGCGCTTGGGTACTGCCCTTACTTGGACAAGCATCCCACTTATGATTAACCTCTCTCGCAAGCATCCACAACTACAAAAGAAGAATTAAGATAAAGTCTAACCATAGCATTAAACTAGTGGGTCCAAATCAGCCCCGCACGAAGCAACGCAAAGACTGGGGTTTAAGCTTCTGTCACTCCAGCAACCCATCATCTACTTACTACTTCCCAATGCCTTGCTCTAGGCCCAAATATGGTGAAGTGTTATGTAGTCGACATTCACATAACACCACTAGAGGAAAAGACAACATACATCATATCAAAATACCGAACGAATATCAAATTCACATGACTATTATCAGCATGACTTATCCCATGTCCTCAGGAACAAAAGTAACTACTCACAAGACATAATCATAATCATGACGAGAGGTGTAATGAATAGCATCAAGGATCTGAACATAAAGTCTTCCACCAAGTAATCCAACTAGCATCAACTACAAAGAGTAATCAACAATACTAGCAACCTTACAAGTACCAATCGGAGTTGCGAGACGAAGATTGGTTACAAGAGATGAACTAGGGATTGGAGAGGAGATGGTGCTGATGAAGATGTTGATGAAGATGCCTCCCCTCCGACGAGAGGAGTGTTGGTGATGACGATGGCGACGATTTCCCCCTCCGAGAGGGAAGTTTCCCCGGCAGGATCGTCCTACCGGAGCTCTAGATTGGATCTGCTCAAGTTCCGCCTCATGGCGGCGGCGAAACCACGAAAAAGCTCCCTATTGATTTTTTTTCCCAGACCAGGACGCTTCATATAGCAAAAGAGGGGGGCTAGTGGGCCTTCAGGCATCCCACAAGCTTGCCCACCGCCACCAGGGGGTGGTGGCGGAGTGGGGGCTTGCGGGTCCCTGGTGGCCCCCCTCCGGTAGTTCTTTCGCCCAATATTTTTAATATAATCCAGAAAAAATCCACGTAAATTTTCAAGGCATTTGGAGATGTGCAGAATAGTGGACTAGGATTTGCTCCTTTTCCAGTCCAGAATTCCAGCTGCCTAAATTCTCCCTCTTCAAATAATCCTTGCAAAATAAGAGAGAAAAGGCATAAATATGGTACCACAAGTAATATAACAGCCCAAAAAGCAATAAATATCAACATGAAAGCATGATGCAAAATGGACGTATCAACTCCCCCAAGCTTAGACCTCGCTTGTTCTCAAGCGAAAACCAATTCCATAAACATGTCCACATGTTGAGGGACGAAGGTGACGATAAAACATAATACGGACATGAGGGCATCATGATCACACATAGAGCAACAATATATCATAAAGATTCTTATGGCAAAGTAACAATTCCTTCACAAAACAAAGCATGAAGCAAAAACCTTACCGAGAAGTAACCAACAATAGTCCATAGTCATTGAAGCAATTGCAATTTATCACAACATCAGAAAGAGTCAAATAAGAGCTTGTAAGGCAAACCCACATACTCAATCATCTCTTTTGTTTTCCACAATTGTTACAACTCACGTGGTACTCATGGTGTCAAAGTTTCAGCTGGACACATAGGAAGATAGGGGCTTATAGTTTTGCCTCCCAACTATTTACCTCAAGGGTAAAGTCAACAACAATAAAGCACAAGTACTCAACTCCAAGTTGATATATGAATATAGATCTTTCCCAAGCATGTGACGGTAGCCAAGACAAAGGCAAAAAGGGACATGGTGAAGATCACCATGACTCTTACAAGGGTAAAAAGTAAAGGTACAAGATAGGCCCTTCGCAGAGGGAAGCAGAGGTTGTCATGCGCTTTTGAGGTTTGAATGCGTGTCCTCTTAGTGCGGAGGAACGTCACTTTATATTGCCTCCTGTGATAAAGAACTTTATTATGCAGTCTGTCGCTTTTATGTCTTCCTCATCATAGGTTCGTACAAAGCTTATTTTCCACACACTAATAGATCATACATATTAGAGAGCAATTTTTATTGCTTGCACCGATGACAACTTACTTGAATGATCTTATTCAATCCATAGGTAGGTATGGTGGACTCTCATGGCAAAACTGGGTTGGAGGTTTATGGATGCACAGGTAGTATCTCTACTTGGTGCGGGAGTTTTGGCTAATATGAGGTGGAAGCAATCGTCACATGCTAAGGGATCTATAATCATATAACATTGTTTGGAACCAAGCAAACACAATTCATTATGTTGTCTTCCTTGTCCAACATCTACTCCTAGGCATGTAATAGTTTGGTGAGTGCTCACAATTGCAAAAAGTGTCTAAGATGATATATTTATATGTGAACCTCTCTTTCCTTATTACTTCTTATTAATAGCAACAATGAATGAGGTCTATGTTGATTTATTCTCAACAAGTTTCAATCATCGTACTTGTCATATGTGAAGTTATCACTTTCCATAAGATCGTCTCATGATCTTTCATGCTATCGTTCTTTTCATACTTTTTGATCATGGCACAAAGAAAAGCCCTTGACTAAGACACTCTTTATTATATAGCTCGTAAGCTCGAATACATCGGGGGAGAGACGAAAGCAAAATACTCAAACTAAGAACTAAAGACTTATTCCTCTAAAAGAAGAAATAAAAACTGAAAAGGAAAGAACTAAAACAAAGGTAAAAGCAAAAGATATAAAGGTGATACGATACGAGGGCAACTCCCCCAAGCTTGGCAGAAGCCAAGGGGATTGCCCATACAAATGTTTAGTTGTCTTCCTTTGGTGGTGATGGTGGTGTTGTTGTCACCTTTGATTCCAAGAGAGCTATCAATCTTTGGTATATACCTTTGAGATCTGTGACATGGTTTTCCAGCAAAACAACTTCACGAGAAAGAGAAATATTGTGAGCACGAGTTGTTTCGCAAAACATCAAGAGTTCAATCAAGGATGGAGACAGCACGTGGAGGAAATGTTGGAGAAAATCTACTCCTTCAACGTCTTCAATGTTGAACATAGGTTGAACTTCCTCCCTAGCTTGGTTTTCTCCTTGGCTTGGTCCCTGGCTTCTGTGACTTCTACTCTTTTCATATCAACATCTACTTCCTCCTGAACTTGGTGAAGATCATTCTCCCCAACAGATTCCTGAGACATCTTTTCTCTAAATCTGCAGCAGAAACAAGCTCGAAACGAAAAGAGAGGAAAACTATGCGATACGGAGATCAAAACCTTCGGGTGACTATATATTGATTTTTTCGGGGCCAGAAGATGTCCTCCGCAAGAAAAGGAGTCCGGGAGGCACACGAGGTGCCCACAAGCTTGCCCACCGCCACCAGGGGGTGGTGGCGGAGTGGGCCCTTGTGGCTGCCTCGTTTGCTCTCCGGACTGCTTTTTCTTTTTCTAATTTTCCAAAAAATCCGAAACTGAGGAAATTTCCTATTGGAGAAGTATCGGAGTCCAATTTCTTGCCGAAACAGATACATCTTCGTTTTTAAGGTCTGAAACAGGCTGATAAACATCCCTTATGTACTCCTCTGGAGTTATGACATTGATGATATTGGTCTCAACATTTATGGGAGTACCAGAGATGTAATGCTTGATTCTTTGCCCATTTACCACTCTAGGAAAATTTCCTTCCGTGTTATTGATTTTGATGGCACCGGAATGATATACTTCCTCGACAACATAGGGACCTTACCATTTAGAGAGAAGCTTGCCTGCAAAGAATCTCAAACAAGAATTGTATAGCAAGACATAATCACCTATATTGAACTCTCGTTTCTGTATTCGTTTGCCGTGCCATCTCTTAACCTTTTCCTTGAACAACCTGGCATTCTCATATGCCTGGGCTCTCCATTCATCTAACGAGCTGATATCAAATAACCGCTTCGCACCGGCAAGTTTGAAATCAAAGTTGAGCTCTTTGATTGCCCAATAAGCTTTGTGTTCCAGCTCAAGATGTAAATGACAGGCCTTACCGTAAACCATTTTATACGGTGACATGCCCATGGGATTCTTATAAGCAGTCCTATAAGCCCATAGTGCATCGTCAAGTTTGCTAGACCAGTTCTTTCGAGATCTATAGACGGTCTTTTGTAGGATCAACTTGATCTCCCTATTACTCAACTCCACTTGACCACTAGACTGAGGATGATAAGGAGATGAAACTCTATGTTTGACATCATACTTAGCTAGCATCTTGCGGAAAACACCATGAATGAAGTGTGAACCGCCATCAGTCATCAAGTATCTAGGGACTCCAAATCTTGGGAATATGACTTCTTTAAGCATCTTAATAGAGGTGTGGTGATCAGCATTTTTAGTGGGGATAGCTTCTACCAACTTAGTAACGTAATCCACAGCAACTAAGATGTGAGTGTACCCATTGGAACTCGGGAAGGGTCCCATATAATCAAAGCCCCAAAGATCAAATGGTTCAATGACAAGTGAATAGTTCATAGTCATCTCTTGACGCTTACTGATGTTCCCTATCCTTTGGCATTTGTCACAAGACAAGACCAACTTATTAGCATCCTTGAAGAGAGTGGGTCAATAGAAACCTGATTGCAATACCTTATGGGCAGTTCTATCTCTAGCATGGTGTCCTCCGTAGGCTTCGGAATGACACTTCTGCAGGATCTATCCTCGTTCATGTTCAGGCACACAACGTCTAATAACACCATCTACTCCTTCCTTATAAAGGTGAGGATCATCCCAAAAGTAGTGTCTCAAATCAAAGAAGAATTTCTTCTTTTGTTGATAGGTGAAACTGGGTGGTATGTATTTGGCTACGATATAGTTTGCATAATCGGCATACCACAGTGCACTATGTGAAGTGCGGATGACAATTAATTGCTCATCAGGAAAGCTGTCATCAATGGGTAGTGGGTCATCAAGGATATTCTCTAGCCTAGAAAAGTTATCTGCTACAGGGTTATCAGCACCCTTTCGGTCAAGGACGTGCAAATCAAATTCATGTAGCACGAGAACCCATCTGATAAGCCTAGGCTTAGCGTCCTTCTTCTCCATGAGGTACTTAATAGCAGCATGATCAAAGTGAATAGTGACTTTGGAATCAACTATGTAAGATCTAAACTTTTCACATGCAAACACGACTACTAAAAATTCCTTCTCCGTAGTGGCATAGTTTCTTTGGGCACTCTCTAGAGTTTTACTAGCATAGTGAATGACATTCAACTTCTTGTCAACTCTTTGTCCTAGAACATTACCAACAACATTATCACTAGCGTCGCACATGATTTCAAAGGGCAAGTTCGAGTCAGGTGGTTGAACAATAGGTGCGGTTATCAAAGCCTTCTTAAGTATTTCAAAGGCTTCCTCACAATCCTCATCAAAAAAAAGGAACATCCTTCTGCAAGAGGTTGGTAAGAGGCCTAGAAATCTTAGAGAACTCTTTAATGAACCTTCTATAGAAACCAGCATGACCTAGGAAACTTCGTATACCTCTGATATCTGTGGGGCAAGGCATTTTCTCAAGTGCATCAACCTTAGCCTTATCAACTTCAATGCCTCTTTCAAAGATTTTGTGTCCTAAGACGATACCTTCATTAACCATAAAGTGGAACTTCTCCCAACTCAAGACGAGGTTGGTTTCTTCGCATCTCTGTAAGACTCAATCAAGGTTGCTGAGGCAATCATCAAAGGAAGACCCGTAAACGGAGAAGTCATCCATGAAAACCTCGACAATCTTTTCACAAAAGTCACAGAATATAGCCATCATACATCTTTGGAAGGTGGCAGGTGCATTACATAAGCCAAAAGGCATACGTCTATAGGCAAAGGTACCGAAAGGGCAGGTGAAAGTGGTTTTCTCTTGATCGGATTGTGCAACAGGTATTTGCGAGAAACCTGAATAACCATCTAGAAAGCAGAAGTGTGTGTGTTTTGATAGCTTTTCTAGTATTTGGTCGTTGAACGGCAAAGGATAATGATCTTTCCTGGTTGCCTTGTTCAGTTTCCGGAAGTCTATCACCATTCTATAGCCGGTAATAATCCTTTGTGGGATTAGTTCATCCTTATCATTAGGAACGACGGTGATACCTCCCTTCTTAGGTACGCAATGTACCGGACTTACCCAATCACTATGAGCAACGGGATAAATAATTCCCGCTTCCAGAAGCTTTAATATTTCTTTTCTAACGACCTCTTTCATCTTAGGATTCAGTCTCCTTTGATGATTAGCAACTGGTTTGAAGTCGGGATCGGTTTTAATCTTGTGCTGACATAGAGTAGGACTAATACCCTTAAGATCATCAAGAGTATATCCAATAGCAGCGCGGTGCTTCCTCAGAGTTTTTAGTAACTTCTTCTCTTCGCGCTTTGAGAGGAGAGCACTAATAATGACATGATATATCTCCTTCTCATCAAGATAGGCATACTTAAGAGTATCAAGCAACTGTTTAAGCTCGAACACAGGATCACCCTTTGGTGGGGAGGATCCCCAAGCAGTTCAACAGGCAGATTATTCTTGAGAATAGGATATTGTTCTAAGACCATTTTATCTATCTCATCTCTCTCCTCCATATGCATATCATTTTCATGCTCAAGCAGATATTGCTCTAAAGGATCCGTAGGAGGTACGGCAATAGAGGCAAGAGCAATGATTTCATCTCTACCAGACAACTGTCTTTCATGGGTTTGTCTTCCAAACTTGGAGAAGTTAAATTCATGAGACACACCCTCGAGACTTACTGTGACAGTCTTCTTAATGCAATCAATGTGAGCATTGACAGTGTTGAGAAAGGGTCTACCGAATATGATGTGACAAAAGCTATCTTGTGCAGTACCAAGGACGAGGAAATCAGTAGTATACTTCGTCTTACCACACAGGACTTCTACGTCTCTCACAATTCCCAGAGGGCAGATAGTGTCTCTATTAGCTAGCGTAATAGTGACATCAATGGGTTCTAACTCAGCAGGTGCAATCTCATCTTTGATTTCATCATATAGAGAACGGGGTATTGCACTAACACTAGCTCCCATATCACATAAACCATGGTAACGGTGATCTCCTATCTTAACAGAAACAACGGGCAGGCCAACTACAGGTCCGTGCTTGTCTTTCGCGTGAGGTTTAGCAATTCTAGTGGAGTCCTCACAGAATTTGATAACATGCCCGTCTATGTCTTCGGCTAAGAGATCTTTGATAATAGCAACACTAGGTTCAACACTAATCTCTTCAGGGGGTGCAAGTGGTCTAATGTAACCCCTACATATCACAGTTGGAGCTTTAGAATAATCCTTCATCCTAGCACGGTATCGTGGTTTCTCAGTGTAAGCACAAGCAACAACAGGATCATTAAAAGCTATGATTTTCTCCTCAACTAGATTGGTTTTGGCTATGTTTCTTTCTATAGGAGGATGATATTTAAACCACTTCTCTTTGGGAAGATCAACATGAGCAGCAAATGATTCACATAGAGAAGCTACTATCTCAGAGTCAAGTCCATACTTAGCGCTAAAATCTCTAGAAGTGTTTGTCTCAACAAAAGATTTAACGCAATCAAACTGGAAATTCATACCTGACTCCTTACCTTCCTCCAGCTCCCAATCTCTAGAGTTGCATTTGATTCTCTCCAATAAATTCCACTTGTGATCAATATCCTTCTTCATATAAGAACCGGCACTAGAAGTGTCAAGCATGGTACGATCTTCATGAGAAAACCGAGCATAAAAGTTTTGAGTGATGATTTCTCTCAAGAGCTCATGATTGGGGCATGAATATAGCATTGATTTAAGCCTCCCCCAAGCTTGAGCTATGCTTTCCCTGTCACAAGGCCAAAAGTTATAAATAAAGTTCCGATCACGATGTACTAAATGCATAGGATAGAACTTTTGATGAAATTCCAATTTCAACCGATTGTAGCCCCATGATCCAGCATCATCACATACCTATACAATGTAAACGCATTATACTTCAAAGATAAAGGAAAGACTTTCTTCTTTACCTCATCCTCGGGCAAACCTGCAAGCTTAAATAAACCACAAACTTCATCTACATAGATTAGATGAAAGTCTGGATGTGAAGATCCATCTCCTGTAAAAGGATTAGCCAGCAGTTTCTCAAGCATACCCAAAGGAATTTCATAAAATATATTTTCAGTAGGTAACTCAGGTTGAGGAGCAACTCCTCGTGCTTCCATTCGTGGTGAAGATACCCCGAACAAACTCCTCAAAGGAAGAGTTTCCATCATGACAATAAATTTCAGCACAGTAAATAAATGTTTCCTTACCAATTTCCACTTACCAAAGGCGCTTCACTCCTCGGCAACGGCGCCAGAAAAGAGTCTTGATGACCCACAAGTATAGGGGATCAATCGTAGTCCTTTCGATAAGTAAGAGTGTCGAACCCAACGAGGAGGAGAAGGCTCTGATAAACGGATTTCAGCAAGGTAATAACTTCAAGCACTGAAAGTAGCGGTAACAAGTGATTGTGTAGCGAGGTGAAACGTAGCAAGCAAAGAGTAACAAGTAACAAGTAGTAGCAACGGTGCATAAAGTGGCCCAATCCCTTTTGTAGCAAGGGACAAGCCTGAACAAAGTCTTATAGGAGGGAAAACGCTCCCGAGGACACACGGGAATTTCTGTCATGCTAGTTTCATCATGTTCATATGATTCGCGTTCGTTACTTTGATAGTTTGATATGTGGGTGGACCGGTGCTTGGGTACTGCCCTTACTTGGACAAGCATCCCACTTATGATTAACCTCTCTCGCAAGCATCCACAACTACAAAAGAAGAATTAAGACAAAGTCTAAACATAACATTAAACTAGTGGATCCAAATCAGCCCCTCACGAAGCAATGCATAGACTGGGGTTTAAGCTTCTCTCACTCCAGCAACCCATCATCTACTTCCTACTTCCCAATGCCTTCCTCTAGGCCCAAATATGGTAAAGTGTTATGTAGTCGATGTTCACATAACACCACTAGAAGAAAAGATAACATACATCATATCAAAATACCGAACGAATATCAAATTCACATGACTATTATCAGCATGACTTATCCCATGTCCTCAGGAACAAAAGTAACTACCCACAACACATAATCATAATCATGACCAGAGGTGTAATGAATAGCATCAAGGATCTGAACATAAACTCTTCCACCAAGTAATCCAACTAGCATCAACTACAAAGAGTAATCAACAATACTACCAACCTTACAAGTACCAATCGGAGTTGCGAGACGAAGATTGGTTACAAGAGATGAACTAGGGATTGGAGAGGAGACGGTGCTGATGAAGATGCCTCCCCTTCGACGAGAGGAGTGTTGGTGATGACGATGGCGACGATTTCCCCCTCCGTAAGGGAAGTTTCCCCGGCAGGATCGTCCTACCGGAGCTCTAGATTGGATCTGCTCAAGTTCCGCCTCGTGGCGGTGGCGAAACCATGAAAAAGCTCCCTATTGATTTTTTTTTCAGACCAGGATGCTTCATATAGCAAAAGAGGGGGGCTAGTGGGCCTTCAGGCAGCCCACAAGCTTGTCGACCGCCACTAGGGGGTGGTGTCGGAGTGGGGGCTTGTGGGGCCGTGGTGGCCCCCTCCGGTAGTTCTTTCGCCCAGTATTTTTAATATAATCCAGAAAAATTCCATGTAAATTTTCACGGCATTTGGAGATTGGCAGAATAGTGGACTAGGATTTGCTCCTTTTCGAGTCCAAAATTCCAGCTGCCTGAATTCTCCCTCTTCAAATAATCCTTGCAAAATAAGAGAGAAAAGGCATAAATATGGTACCACAAGTAATATAACAGCCCAAAAAGCAATAAATATCAACATGAAAGCATGATGCAAAATGGACGTATTAGATGCCCATATTGGATCCTACATATTCTCCGAAGATCTTATCGTTTGAACCTAGTGTCAAGGATTCATATAATCCCGTATGTCATTCCCTTTGTCCTTTGGTATGTTGCTTGCCCGAGATTCGATCGTCGGTATCCGCATACCTATTTCAATCTCTTTACCGGCAAGTCTCTTTACTCGCTCCGTAATACAAGATCCCGTGACTTTGCTACGGCAACAGAAAACAGCGCCAGAAATTGACACGTTGACGGAGACTAGGCTTGCGTTGGTTTTTCCCTTGAAGAGGAAAGGGTGATGCAGCACAGGAGCAGTAAGTATTTCCCTCAGTTTGAGAACAAAGGTATCGATCTAGAAGGAGGGTCTCGTCAAGTCCAGAGTACGTGCACAAACACAAACAAGCTTGCACCCAACGCTTCAAAGGGGTTGTCAATCCCTTCAAGATTGTTTGCAAAGTGAGATCTGAAGGCGGAAAGTGCAACGAAGTAAAAAGTGTAAAGCTGACAATATGGTGTGGAGTAGACCCGGAGGCCATAGTGTTCACTAGAGGCTTCTCTCAAAATAGAAAGTATTACGGTGGGTGAACAAATTACTGTCGAGCAATTGATAGAACCGCGCAAAGTCAAGATGATATCTAAGGCAATGATCATACATATAGGCATCACGACCGAGACAAGTAGACTGATACTCTCTGCATCTACTACTATTACTCCACACATCGACCGCTATCCAGCATGCATCTAGTGTATTGAGTTCATGACGAACAAAGTAACGCCTTAAGCAAGATGACATGATGTAGAGGGATAATCTCAAACCAATGATGAAAACCCCATCTTTTTACCCTTGATGGCAACAACACGATACGTGCCTCGCTACCCCTTCTGTCACTGGGTGAGGTCACCGCATGGTATGAACCCAAAGCCAAGCACTTCTCCCATTGCAAGAATCATAGATCTAGTTGGCCAAACAAAACCCACAACTCGAAGAGAATTACAAGGATACGAAATCATGCATAAGAGAGATCAGAAGAAACTCAAATAAGATTCATAGATAATCTGATCATAAATCCACAATTCATCGGATCTCTACAAACACACCGCAAAAGAAGATGACATCGGATAGATCTCCATGAAGATCATGGAGAACTTTGTATTGAAGATCCAAGAGAGAGATAAGAAGCCATCTAGTTACTAGCTATGGACCCGTAGGTCTATGGTGAACTACTCACGCATCATCGGAGAGGTCATGGTGTTGATGAATAAGCCCTCCGTGTCCGAATCCCCCCTCCGGCAGGGCACCAGAACGTGCCCCAGATGGGATCTTGCGGAGACAGAAGCTTGCGGCGGCGGAAAAGTGATTTCGATGATCTCCTGATTTTTTTGGGATTTTTAGGGAATATATAGGCGCAACCCCTAGGGCAGAGGGCGCCCAGGGGGGGCCACAAGCCTGTGGGCCGCGGCGTCCCCCTGGCCGTGGGGTGAGGGCTTATGGGGCCCCTGGGGCCCCCTGCCTTGGCTCTCAAGTCTCCTGATCTTCTTCCGTTACAGAAAAATTCTTTTTGGGGATTTATTCCGTTTGGACTCCATTTCAAAATCTCCTCTGAAAGGGGTCAAAAACATGGAAAAAACAGGAACTCGCACTTGGCACCGAGTTAATAGGTTAGTCCCAAAAAATATATAAAAGGCATGCAAAACATCCAAAGTTTGACAAGATAATAGCATGAAACCATCAAAAATTATAGATACGTTGGAGACGTATCGAGCATCCCCAAGCTTAACTCCTGCTCGTCCTCGAGTAGGGAAGTGATAAAGAATGAATTTTTTATGTGGAATGCTACCTAGCATAGTTGTCCTTTGCAACTTCTTTAACGTGACATGAATGTTCAGATCCGTAAGATTCAAAACAATAGTTTGCTATTGACATGAAAACAATAATACTTCGAGCAAACTAGCAAGGTAATCATGAACTTTCAAAATAACAAGGCCAAGAAAAGTTATCCCTACAAAATCATATAGTCTGGCTATGCTCCATCATCCTCACACAACTAATGTAAATCATGCACAACCCCGATATTGGCCAAGTAATTGTTTTCGCACTCTTACTTTCTCAAACTTTTTATAACTATCACGCAATACATGAGCGTGAGCCATGGTTATAGCACTATAAGTGGAATAGAGTGTGGTGGTGGTTGTGAGACAAAAAAGGAGGAGATGGTCACATTGACTCGGCGTGTCAAAAGGCTATGGAGATGCCCATTAATAGATATCAATGTGAATGAGTAGGGATTGCCATACAAGAGATGCACTAGAGCTATTAGTATGTGAAAGCTCAAAGGGAAAACTAGTGGGTGTGCATCCAACTTGCTTGCTCACGAAGACCTAGGGCAATTTTGAGGAAGCCCATCATTGGAATATACAAGCCAAGTTATATAATGAAGATTCCCACTAGCATATGGTAGTGACAAAGCAAGAAGCTCTCAATCATGAAGAACATGGTGCTATTATGAAGCACAAGTGTGGAAAAAGATAGTAGCATTGTCCCTTCCCTCTTTTTCTCTCTTTTTTTTATTTGGGCTCTTAGGCCTCTTTTTTCTCTTTTTTTGGGCTCTTTGGACTCTTTTTTCCCTCACATGGGACAATTCTCTAATAATGATGATCATCACACTTTTATTTACTCACAGCTCAAAATGATGATGATTCTATAGGAAATGCCTCCGGCAGTGTACCGGGATGTGCAACGATCTAGCATGGCGTATGACATTGAAACATCTCGCTAGCTATATTACGGTCATGCAATGGCAATATGAGAGTGACGGCACAAGTCATGAGACGGAACGGCGGGAGTTGCATGGCAATATATCTCGGAATGGCTATGAAAATGCCATAGTAGGTAGGTATGGTGGCTGTTTTGAGGAAGGCATATGGTGGGTTTGTGCACCGGCGAGAATTGCGCGGAACTAGAGAGGCTAGCAATGGTGGAAGGTGAAAGTGCATCTATACCATGGACTCACATTAGTCATGAAGAACTCACATACCTGTTGCGAAAGTTTTTATTAGTAATCAAAACAAAGTGCTAAACGCATACTCCTAGGGGAAGGGTTGGTAGATGTTAACCATCGCGCGATCCCGACCTCAACACAAAGGATGACAATCAATAGATCAATTATGCTCCGACTTCCTAACATAGCGGTTCACCATACGTGCATGCTACGGGAATCACTAACTTCAACACAAGTATTTCTAGATTCACAACACCCTACTAACATAGCTCTTAATATTACCAAATCCACGTCTCAAAACTAATTGAGAGGAATCAAAACTTCTCTTTCTACTCAATGCACATGAAGATGGAGGTTTTTGCATCCTCTTTGGGTACCTATCACATTTGGGACTACTTTCATAGAATAAGACAACTACCAAATCACGCACCGCCATGCTCTAAAAGATATAAGTGAAGCACACAGAGCAAAAGTATCTAGCTCAAAAGATATAAGTGAAGCACTATGAGCATTCTAGCAAAATCACGATGAGTGCATGTCTCTCTCTCTCTCAAAAAGGTGTGCAGAAAGGATGATTGTGGCACAACAAAAAGAAAAGACTCCTAAGATAAAAGACGCTCCAAGCAAAACACATATCATGTGGTGAATAAAAATATAGCTCCAAGTAATGTTACTGATGGATTGAAGACGCAAGAGGGGATGCCTTCCCAGGGCATCCCCAAGCTTAGGCTTTTCGGTGTCCTTGAATTTGGCTTGGATGCCTTGGGAATCCCCAAGATTGAGCTATTTCCACTCCTTATCTCTTTGTCCATGAGAACATCACCCAAAACTTGAAAACTTCACAACACAAAACTTAAACACAAACTCATGATAACATTAGCACAAGAAAACAAACTACCACCTCTTTTGGTGCTGTAGCAAACTTGAATTCTATCTATATTGGTGTTGGTCTACTGTATTATCACTTTTTCATGGCTAGTACCCCCCTATACTAACCATAGTTTCATCAAAACAAGCAACCAACTCAACAAAAACAGAATCTGTCAAAAACAGACCAGTGTGTAGCAATCTGTATACTTCGTATACTTCTGGTACATAAACAAATCTGAAAAATTACGACGGCCTGGGCAAAAGGCATATCAACCAGCAGCAAAAAGAATCAACTCAAAATCTCTTTCTAGATAAAAATGAAAAATCATCTCGTGAGCGAAACATTTCTGTCTTATTCCAGGAGGATCAAACAACCATTACCAAGACTAGTCATAAAGGTTTTGCTTGGATCAAACACAAAAAGAAACACAAAAAACACAATCACAAAAAAATTGTGATGGTGTGGACACAACAAAACAGAAATAAAAAGATAAATTATTTGGGTTGCCTCCCAACAAGCGCTATTGTTTAACGCCCTTAGCTAGGCATAAAAGCGATAGAATCACGTATCGTCGTCTTTGGTGCTCAAACCATAAGTGGCCCTCATCATGGATTCATAAGGAAATCTTATTTTCTTTCTAGTAAAGTGTTCCATGCCCTTCCTTAAAGGAAACTGAAATATAATATTCCCCTCCTTCATATCGATGATGGCACCGATAGTCCTTAGGAAAGGTCTACCAAGAATGATGGGGCATGTAGGATTGCAATCAATGTCAAGCACAATGAAATCCACGGGTACACAATTCCTATTTGCAATAATAAGAACATAATTGATCCTTCCCATGGGTTTCTTGACACTAGAATCAGCAAGATGCAAATTAAGAGAACACTCTTCAATCTCATTAAAACCCAGAACATCACATAAAGACTTTGGAATCGCAAAAACACTAGCACCCAAATCATACAAAGCATTGCACTCATAGTTTTTGATTTTGATTTTGATGGTAGGTTCCCACTCATCATTTAGCTTTCTAGGGATAGAGACTTTCAATTCAAGTTCCTCTTCAAGAGATTTTATCATAGCTTCGACGATATGATCGGTAAAGGCCTTGTTTTGGCTATAAGCGTGTGGAGAGTTTAACATGGATTGCATCAAGGAAATTCATTCAATCAAGGAGCAACTATCATAATTGAATTTCTTGAAATCCACGGTAGTAATTTCATTACTACTCAAAGTTTTAACATCTTCTACTCCACTGTCAATGCTTTTAGCATCAAGATAGATGGACTCCGGATCATTGGGGCACTTTTCAACCAAAGTGGATTCATATCCAGCCCCATAATCATTAGATTTGACACAAGAAAACAAAGATTCAATGGTAGTCACACCAAGCACTTTAAGATCTTCGTGATCCTTATCACGAGAACACGCCTTTTTAAGCCATTCATGTCTAACACGAATTTGGGCGGTTCTTTCTTGGCTCTCAATCATGGAAACACGCATAGCTTTCAAAGTTTCATCCATGTTGATTTTTGGAGGACCACATCTAACTTTCAAAGCATCAACATCATTAGACATTCTATCAACGATCTTAGCCAAATCGTCAATTTTGAGTAGCTTTTCCTCTATGGACGCATTGAAAATCTTTTGAGAGTTGATGAACTCTTTGATATTACTCTCTAGATCAGAGGGTAATCTATTGTAATTTACATGAGTATTGTTGTAGGAGTTGCCAAAATTATTAGAGGAGTTACTAGGAAAAGGCCTAGGAACATAGTTTCCTCTAAAAGCATTGTTGTTGCCAAAGTTATTCCTACCAACAAAAATAACGTCCAAGCTAGCGTTGCTACTCTCAATCAAATAAGACAAGGGCATATCATTAGGATCCAAAGGAGCACTTCTACTAGCAACCAAATTCATTAACTCGTCCATCTTAGCACTCACCGAGTTAATTTCTTCTATAGCGTGTACCTTCTTACTAGTAGGTGACCTTTCAGTGTGCCAGTGAGAGTAGTTCGTCATGATATTGTCTAGGAGCTTTTTGGCCTCCCCTAACATGATTTCCATGAACGTTCCACCTGAGGCGGAGTCCAAGATGTTTCTAGAAGCGAAATTCAAGCCAACATAAAAGATTTGAATAATCATCCAAATACTCAAGCCATGAGCGGGACAATTTCTAATCATTAATTTCATTCTCTCCCAAGCTTGTGCAACATGTTCATTGTCAAGTTGCTTGAAATTCATGATATCATTACGGAGAGAGATGATCTTAGCCGGCGGAAAATACTTGGAAATATAAGCATCTTTGCACTTATCCCAAGAATCGATACTATTTTTGGGCAAAGAAGAAAACCAAGTTTTGTCGGTTAAATATCAAGCGGTATAGGAGGGATCCATGATCTCTCTCAAGGAACCAGTAGCGTGTTAGAGCGACACGATCAAGGTAGGCTGTACGGAGAGGAGGATCTTCTGGACGGATGGATATCCCAAGAAAAATTGCTAAGTGTGTAGCATAAACTCCACCAAAGAAATCCCCCTCACTGGCATTTTTATTCAGCCTCCTTGCTATAATGGCTCCCATATTGAAGCTCATGTCACCTGTTACTGCGCTCTTAAGGATACTAAGGTCGGAAGCGCATAGGTGACAATGTGCACCCTTGCCGTTAATGCACCTACCTATGAAGAGGGCAAGGTAGTGCAAGGTAGGGAAATGGATGCTTCCTATGGTGGCTTGCGTGATATCTCTAGTTTTTCCCACAGTTATATTGGAGACAAAGTCTCTGACCGAAGACTTAGGAGGATCAATAACACTACCTCCATCAGGTATCTTGCAAATCCTATTGAAATCCTCCAGACCCACGGTATAGGATTTATCGTAAAGATCAAACAGTATGGATGATTCATGCCCAGCTAAAAATTTAAATCTACGCACGAAAGAGGCAGTGAGCATACCATACTGTTCACATTTATCTGAGAGGAATTCTTCTAACTCGGCATTGCAGACAAGTGCATCGAACTCATCCTTGAAGCCTGCTTCGATCATGAACTCATCGGAAGGCCATTCACATGGTTGTACCGGTGCGTCCCTTAGTTGAAAAGGTTCAGGCTCCCGAAAGGAGAGACGAGGACCCTTCTTACTTGAGGAACCACCATGAAACTTCCTCCTGAACATAATTTCCTTTGCTGAATTTTTTAAAGTTCAAGAGAAAAGTGAATAAAGACCCACCACACCTTGTAGCAACTACTCCTACTAGTTCCTAGAGACCGTATCACGCGCTAAAACTACTTGGGACCAGCTAAAATCAACTTTTCTAGCTCAAGAATAGGGTCACCAAGGTAGCAAGAATTCGCGAAGGATAAAGCACTAGAGAAAAAACTAATTGGACCAACGGAGTCCCTTACCAAGGAGTAATTTCCCCAAAACAGTTCGGAGAATGGTGCTTTGAGCAAGCAGATCAAAAATCACAGCCAAATGAGCAAGAACACGGGTTTGAGCTGCGAAACAATTTTTTCTGTAAGTGAAAGAAGAGGCTGAGAGCTAGAGTGAGTGGAGGGGGTACCTATGGCCCCCACAAGCTTGCACCCCGCCACCAAGGGGCTAGGTGGCGGTGGGGGGCTTGTGGCCCACTGGTCAGGCCCCCTGACCAGCTCTCAGCCCAGAAATTTTCAAAAATTCCAGAAAAAATCATACTAAATTTTCAGGACCATCGGAGAACTTTTATTTTCGAGGTATTTTTCTCCGGGACGCTAAAATAGAAAACAGGAAAAGCTAAACTAATTCCATCATTTTTCTTCTAAGCAACAGAAAATGAAGACTCAAAACGGAGCTATGTGACTCTCTGATTCATTCGTTTCATGGTCATCGGAAGAAATTCGTCAATGGGGTTGATCAAGTCCTTATGACAAAACCTTCTCGAATCGCAAGAGAGAACGGAGAATTTTCGAATAGCCACTAAGTCACCTCAATGGGGATATGGATCTCCCCAACAAGAAAATCATACTTCATCTTGACACGAGGAATAGGGCATTCAAAGCTCCCAATGAGAATCGATGAAGTCTTTTCGATAGCATTGATGCAATGTACTGGATATCGTTTCTTCAGGAAGTGCATGGTGTGCTCATTACCGTTGACATGGAAAGTAACATTGCCTTTGTTGCAATCTATAACAGCCCCTGCAGTGTTTAAAAAGGGTCTTCCGAGGATGATGGCCATGGCATCGTCCTCGGGAATATCCAAGATAACAAAGTCTGTTAAGATAGTGTTATTAGCAACCACAACAGGCACATCCTCGCAAATGTCGATAGGGAAAGCAGTTTATTTGTCGGCCATGTGCAGAGAAATTTCAGTGGGTGTCAACTTATCCCACTCAAGTCTACGATAAAGAGAGAGTGGCATAACACTAACACCGGCTCCAAGGTCACATAAGGCAGTTCTTACGTAGTTTCCTTTAATGGAGCAAGGTATAGTGGGCACTCTGGGATCACCAAGTTTCTTAGGAGTTCCACCTTTGAAAGTGTAATTGGCAAGCATGGTGGAGATCTCAAGATCTGGTATCTTCCGTTTATTAGTCACGATATCTTTCATGTACTTGGCATACAGAGACATCTTGAGCATATCAGTTAACCGCATCTGCAGAAAGATGGGTCTTATCATCTCAACGAAGCGCTCAAAATCCTCATCATCCTTTTTCTTGGATGGCTTAGGAGGAAAGGGCATAGGTCTCTGAACCCATGGCTCTCTTTCTTTACCATGCTTCCTAGCAGTAAAGTCATTCTTGTCGCATCTCTTAGGTTTTGGGTTATCAGGATTAACCGTAGGTTCAATCGCCACATCCTCATCATGGCTAGGTTGAGCATTATTATGAACATCACTGTCCACATTGTCACCAGGTTCATGTTCATCACCTGATTGTGTTTCTGCATCAGACGCAGAAATATCATTAGGTTCTTCAGGTGTGATAGTATTTGGTGAACTGGCGTGTAGGTTTCTATCATCCTTCTCCTTAAGATGGCTAGGTGTATCAGCATTGATTCCTTGAGAATCTTGATCAATTCTCTTAGGATGACCTTCAGGATACAAAGGTTCCTGAGTCATTTTGCCTCCTCTAGTAACGACTCTGACAGAGTTGTCATTTAATTCATTGAGCAAGTCATTCTGAGCTTTAAGTACTTGTTCTACCTGAGTAGTAATCATAGAGGCATGTTTACTCAGAAGTTTCAGAGCACTGACATTTCTGTCTACACAAGCACTTAAATGGCTAAGCATACGAGCACTTTGTTCCAAATATCTGCTAACATAATCATTGAAACTCTGTTGTTTTGCAACAAAGTTGTCAAATTCATCAATGCATAGGCTAGCAGGTTTATCAAAAGAAATATCACTCTCCTCAAACCTACGCAGGGAATTCACTTCTACTACCTGTATCGGGTTATCGAGACCGTGGATCTCTTCGATAGGTGGTAGATTTTTGACATCTTCAGATCTAATGCCTTTCTCTTGCATAGATTTCTTGGCTTCTTGAATATCTTCAGGGCTGAGGAATAGAATACCTCTTTTCTTAGGAGTTGGCTTAGGAGGTGGTTCGGGAATAGTCCAAGCATTATCGTTGATCAAGAGGTTATTCAGTAGAGTCTCAGCTTGTTCTACAGTTCGTTCCCTAAAAACACAACCGGCACAACTATCTAAGTGGTCTCTAGAGGCATCGGTAAGTCCGTTATAGAGGATATCAAGTATCTCGTTCTTCTTAAGAGGGTGATCAGGCAAAGCATTCTGTAGCTGGACGAGCCTCCCCCAAGCTTGTGGAAGACTCTCTTCTTGGAGTTGAGCAAAGTTGTATATTTCCTGCAAGGCAGCTTGCTTCTTATGGGCAGGGAAATATTTCTCACAGAAGTAATAGACCATCTCCTGGGGACTACGCACACATCCAGGAGCAAGAGAGGTGAACCAGGCTTTAGCATCATCCTTTAGAGAGAAAGGAAACAGCTTAAGGATATAGTAGTGGCGGATCTTCTCCTCATTAGTGAAAAGGTTGGCTATTTCAGATAGTTTGGCAAGATGGGCTATGACCGTCTCAGACTCATAACCATGAAAAGGATAAGATTCGACTAGAGAGATTATCTCAGGGTCGACAGAGAATTCATAATCCTTATCGATGACAAAGATAGGCGAAGTGGCAAACTTCGGGTCATTTTTCATGCTAGCTTCACGAGATTTTTCCTTCCACTTGAGAATTAACTTCTCAGCGTCATAGGCATCCTTACACGCAAGAAAATCCTCAGCTATCTCTCCCTCCATAACGTAACCCTCAGGTATATAAGGCAATTAATACATAGGAGAGCTAGATCTAACACGAGCAAAAGCATGTTCTATCTCAATAGTATCGGTAGTTTCAGAAGCATCACGAGCATTGGCAGTAACTCTAGAAATATGAGCATCAAGGAACACTCCTAGTGGAACAGGCAAAGGAGCATCTCTAGCAGTATCAAGCATAGCATCATCAGGCAAAATACCATCTCTAGCATCATCAGGCAAAGCAGTATCAAGCATAGCATCTCTAGCAGTATCAGGCATAGCATCTCTAGCAGTATCAAGCATAGTATCATCAGGCATAGTATCAAGCATAGTATCATCAGGCATAGTATCAAGCACAGGCGACGAATCAAGATTTCTAGCAGGAGGTGAACTCGCAAACTTACTCATAACTGACGGTGAATCAAGTGCAGAGCTAGATGGCAATTCCTTACCTCCCCTCGTAGTTGAGGGCAAGACTTTGGTCTTCGGATCCTTCAGATTCTTCATAGTGATCAGCAGATATAAATCCCAAGTAACTCAGAGAATATAGCAATACCTCCCTGGCAACGGCGCCAGAAAAATGCTGACGTCAGCTGTGCTTCCCTCGCAATGGCTCCAGAAAAGTGTTGATCCTGCAATCTCTAGTGTTAGCTAGACGAATGCTTATGACAATGAACCTTCTCCTGCAACGGCACCAGAAGAATGCTGATAGCACTCCCCGGCAATGAGACTGGAAGAATGTAGTTGATGGCCCACCAGCGTGTGGGTTCGCGGCAGTTTTCGAGGGTAGAGTATTCGACCCAATTTGTTGGTTTGCACGACAGGAGGTGAGAGTATACTCTCAAGTATTAGCAGCTGAATTTGTCAGATTCAACCACACCTGAAAGATTAGTATCTGCAAGCACAGTAGTAACAGCAAAGTAATATGATAACAACGGTGTCAGAAATGATCTGTTGACAGCAGACTATTCCTAACAATTGTATCAATGGCGCCTCCGTTGCCGCGTTGACGGAAGTTGTCAATTCCCGTCAACGGCCAGCGAACCAATAGTGTAGCAGGTAGTAGCAGTGTAACGAGCAACAGTAGTGGCAAGGAACAGCAGTAGTGACAGCAGTAGCAAGTAGCAACAGTAGCAAGCGACAGTAGTAGCAACAGTAGCAGCAGAGCAAGACAAGTAACAGCAGTAGCAACAGTAGTAGCAGTAGCAGAGCAAGACAAGTAACAGCAGTAGCAACAGTAGGACAACCTCTTAGGCAATGGGTCAGTTATTTGTTTGGATGATATTCACCATGCAACAGCTATAACACGGAGAGATAAGTGGCTAGCTCCCGTTCGTCAATGTGATGTAGGCATGCATTCCGTGTGTCGTCATACGTGCTTAGGGAAAAGAACTTGCATGACATTTATTGTCCATCCCTCCCGTGGCAGCGGGGTCCAAAAGGAAACTATGGGATATTAAGGTTCTCCTTTTAATAAAGAACCGGACCAACGCATTAGCACTTGGTGAACACATGAACTCCTCAAACTATGGTCATCACCGGGAGTGGTTCCGATTATTATCACTCCGGGGTTGCCGGATCATGACACATAGTAGGTAACTACAACTTGCAAGATCGGATCTAAAACACACATATATTGGTGGCAACATAATAATTTCAGATCTGAAATCATGGCACTCGGGCCGTAGTGACAAGCATTAAGCATGGCAAAGTAGTAGCAACATGAAATCTCACAACATAGTGGATACTAGGGATCAATCCCCATCAAAACTAACTCGATTACATGATAGATCTCATCCTACTCATCACCGCCCAGCGAGCCTACGGATAGATTACTCACGAACGACGAAGAGCTTCATGTAATAGGAGAGGGAAGAAGGTTGATGATGATGATGGCGACGATTTCCCCTCTCCAGAGCCCAAGACTGACTCCAGATCTGCCCTCCAGATGAAGAACAGGAGGTGGCGGCGCCTCCGTATCAAAAACACGATGAAAACTTCTCTTTTTATTTTTTGTGGGACGAAAGACAACTTATAGAGCTAGAGTTGGGGGCGGCAGGTGCCTGTGGGCCCCACAAGCCTCCCCACCGCCACCGGGGTGGTGGTGGCGGAGCAGGGGCTTGTGGCCCACTAGCCCACCCCGTGAGGTGGAACTTGGCGCAGATATTTTTGATATTTTCCAAAACTGCTCCCCGTAAATTTTCAGGACGTTTGGAGAACTTTGATTTCTGCACAAAAATAACACCAAGGCAATTCTGCTGAAAATAGCGTCAATCTAGGTTAGTTCCATTCAAAGCATGCAAATTATAGTCCAAAACAAGGGCAAAAGAGTTTGGAAAAGTAGATACGTTGGAGACGTATCAGGCTTTCACAAGGTCTTGTACACTCTTGATGCTCATTGTTGGAAGCACGGAGATGGAGTTTGAAAGCCTGTAAGCAATGAAGTCCTAGACGAGTTGTCTTTGGTTTTGGGACACAATCTTGCCATCAACCTTCTTGCCTCGACACACGTGACTTGGTACACAACTCACTATGTGCACCCGAGCCCTCCTTTTCATAGTCTTGCACTCACAATCCATGGACATCCCGACTCCTCACATGCAACTATGTAACGCACCTTGACGTACGAATGAACAACCTTGTGTGGACGATGATGCATAACTGAGAAGTCATCCAACCACATCTTCAACTCCAATAATGTTTCAAACTTTGACCCGGTAGAAATACGGTTCTTCCCATGTTTGCCCTGATTAAAAGTTGGCCTAACTCCAAGCAATATGCCCATGCCACCGTCAACCACGTCCTCATCCACGAGACTAATATCCTCGAACAATGGTGTCCGGTGATATCGTCGTAATACCTTCTCGAAAGCTTTGACCTCCTTGTCGTGAACCCCTCCTCACTTCTTCATCAGGATCGTCGTCGTCTGACTCCGATGCATAGCCACCGGAATATGGGATGGAATGGTTCATGATCCCTTGCAAATAATATTTGTACAAATCACGAACATTGTTGTCGTGGAGAACGACATCATCATTCCCATCATCCTCATGCTCATTATTCTCCTCTTGCAATACTTAATCTTGGATCTTCAAAATCGGGGTCAATGTTGGCCTCACTTGTTGGGTCAAAAGGAGTTCACTAATGTCATCTTGCTTCATGCGTGGAGGACTAGTATTAACAATCAGAGATGCAACCTGGTTCAATCCAAGTGCAAGATATCATAAACCATTTTGGTGGCAAATAACTCTAGAGCCTTGTCTAGTGATTCAACCACCATATCCTTGTATGCAACCCAACGTTGCTTGGAGTTCACACGCATGGTCTTACAACGAATGTGCATTCCAAATCCCGCATTATGCCTTCAATCAAACTCAACAACATCACTTGGGTCCATCCAATTTAAATTTGTTCTCACTTGTTCGAAGACCTCGAGATAGCTAGGACTACACTCAAACACCATGTCAAGCTCATCCGTCTCTAGATCGATATTGCCTTTACAATAGATGTCCTTGTCCATGTGATGAACATAAACACATGCTCTTCTCATCCCTAAAATTAAATATTTAAACAACACAATACAGAATAAATTCTATAAGAACTCATCCAAAGATTAAGACATAAACCGAGTGAAACAACTAACCTTAGTCCTAACATATATATTGAACAACCCTAACCCCAACATAATCCTAACCCTTACATACTAAGAACCCTAACCCTGACTTACCAAGAAGCATAACCCTCACATACCAGAAATCCTAACCCTAACAAAGTGCAACACAAGCATACACATTTCAAAATTCATGAAGAACTAGGTTTTGCTCAAACTTGCAAAAAAAAGTGAGCAAATGAGAGCATTTTTTGGATGAAAGGGAGGGGATAGGAGGAGATTATCTTAAGGGAGGGACTGAGGTCAAAATCTACAACTGCGACAAAGGCAGGGCTCCTTCAACCCCATCAGCACAACTGCGACAACGACATCAAGCCAACGAAACATGATTTTTCCCCACTTCGATGGTAGTGCACCCTATCTTTGGTTGGATCGTTGTCGTGCCTACTTTGAGCTCTACAAAGTGCCTACACATAGTTGGGTGACCACAACCACTTTATACATCAAAGGGCAAGCGGCCCACTGGTTCCAAGCATTTCACCAGATCCACCAAGGATTATCTTGGGAGGCTTTCTGCATAGCGATCACAGAGGAATTTGGCATGGAGGAATTTGAACTCGAGATGCATAAATTACTTCAGTTACACCAACACGGCACAATGGCAGAATAAAGGCGGGAGTTTGATACCCACATGTACCACTTATTGGCACTTGATCCCTCGTTGAGCCCGAAGTTTTCATCACTCAGTTCCTTCTAGGGATCAAGGATGAGCTGTGGGCAGCTGTTCGTCTCCAATCTCCCACAAGCATTACTAGAGCATCCATCCCGGCTCGGATTCACGAAGAAGAGTTGGGCATGCCTAGGGAACGCCCATGACCAACACCTGTCGGCCCACCACCTCCACCCCAGTCCTCGCCTCGCCACGCCCCATGGCTGCCGCACGACCCCAGGGCGACGAGTTCGTGCGGGAGTACCAGCTTAAGGACTTACGACGCGCAAATGGATTGTGCTTCAAGTGTGACAACCGCTACTCCATAGAGCATCGCTGCAATACTCAAGCCTAGCTCCTCACAATACAAGTGGGCAACTATGGAGAATTATTGTCTCACGATGCAATTCATGCCTTGGAACTGCTCGGTGAACAGGTTGCCATAGCACCACCACCAGAGTGATGCCTCCTCTTCGGGCATGCTTGATGACCCACAAGTATATGGGGTCAATTGTAGCCTTTTCGATAAGTAAGAGTGTCGAACCCAACGAGGAGCACAAGTAAATGACAAGTGGTTTTCAACAAGGTAATGTCTGCAAGTGCTAACATTGTAAGTAGCAGAGTAGTTTGATAGCAAGATAACTTGTAACGAGCAAGTAACGAAAGTACTAACAAAAGTGCAGCAAGGTAGCCCAATCCTTTTGAGGCAAAGGACAGGCCAAAATTGTCTCTTATGATAAGCATAGTGTTCTCGAGGGTACACGGGAATTTCATCTAGTCACTTTCATCATGTTGGCTTAATTCGTGTTCCCTACTTTGATAATTTGATATGTGGGTGGACCGGTTCTTAGGTGTTGTTCTTACTTGAACAAACCACCTACTTATGATTAACCCTCTTGCAAGCATCCGCAACTACGATAAAATTATCAAGAATAAATTCTAACCATAGGATTAAACTTTTGGATCCAATCGATCCCTTACGGAATAGCGCATAAACTAGGATTTAAGCTTCTGCCACTCTCGCAACCCATCATCCAGTAACTACTCCACAATGCATTCCCTTAGGCCCAAATATGCTGAAGTGTCATGTAGTCGACATTCACATGACACCACCAAGGGAATCACAACATACATATCATCAAAATATTGAACACATATCAAGTTTACATGACTACTTGCAACGTGATTTCTCCTATGACCTCAAGAACAAAAGTAACTACTCACAAATGATAATCATGATCAAGATCAGAGGGGTATTAAATAGCATAATGGATTTGAACATATAATCTTCCACCAAATAAACCATATAGTAATCAACTACAAGATGTAATCAACACTAGTAGTCACCCACAAGCACCAATATATAGTTCAGGTACAAAGATTGAACACAAGAGATGAAATAGGGTTTGAGAGGAGTTGGTGTTGTTGAATATGTTGATGAAGATATCCCTCCCAGAGATGGGAGAGTTGTTGGTGATCATGATGACGATGATTTCCCCCTCCGGGAGGGAAGTTCCACCGCCGGAATCGCTCAACCGGAGAGCAAAAGTGCCCCTGCCCAAGTTCCGCCTCGAGACGGCGGCGCTTCGTCCCAAAAGTCCTCTCCTCCTTTTTTCTAGGTCAGAAATACTTATATACCAGAAGAGGGGTACCGGAGGTGGGCCTGGGTGAGCACAACCCAACGGGGCCCGCCTGGGCTCCCTGGCTCACCGAGGTGGGTTGTGCCCACCTGGTGGGCCCCTTTGGTACTTATTTGCTCCAATATTCCTCAAATATTCCATAAAAATTCCTCATAAAGTTTCAGCTCATTTGGAGTTGTGCATAATAGGTAGCCTGACGTAGCTTTTTCACGTCCGGATTTCCAGCTACGAGAATTCTCCCCCTTGGTGTATACCTTGCATATTATGAGAGAAAAGGCATTAGAATTACTCCAAAAAGCATTACTATACAATCAAAAACATAAATAACAGTAGGAAAACATGATGCAAAATGGACGTATCAACTCCCCCAAGCTTAGACCTCGCTAGTCCTCTAGCGAAAACCAAAATCGAGAAACATGTCCACATGCTTAGAGAGAGAGGTGTCGATGAAAACAAAAATACGGACATAGCAGCATCATGTAACTTATTATAACAGCAACAAACTTTAACATAAAACTTTTATCATAGGCTTCTCATGAACAAGTGACAATTCATCAGAACATCGAAGTATAAAGCATAAACTCTATTGGAAACCAACAAACTATGTTCTCAACCAACTTTGCAACTACAATTCATCATCTTTTCAGGAAGGGTCACATATCGGAGCCTTTAGGCAAGTCCACATACTCAACCATCATTTAGTCTTCTATGATTGCTAACACTCACCGCGTACACATGCGCAAAACGTTTCAACCGGACACATAGAAAGATAGGGGCTTATAGTTTCGCCTCCCAACGAATTCACCTCAAGGGTGATGTCAACAATAATAACTCATGCTACCCATATTCAACTGGATATATGTGCCTAGATCTTTCCTCACCACATGATGCTTGCCAAAGGAGAAAATAAAAAGGAATAGAGAGAAAAACTTCGACTCTTGCATGAAAGTAAATACATAAAGTTAAGATAGGCCCTTCACAGAGGGAAGCAGAGGTTGCCATGCTTTTTGTTTGTATGCTCTACCCCTTAGTGCAAGAGAAAATCACATTATATTGTCCCTTGTGATGGCAACCTTTATTATGCAGTTTGTCACTTTTATTCTTCACCATCACAAGTTCGTCCAACGCTCAATTTTCCCTTACACTAAATGATCTTACACTTTTAGAAGCAATTTTTATTGCCCTTTTTGCACCGATGAAAACTTACTTGAAGGATCTTACTCAATCCATAGGTAGGTATGGTGGACTCACAAACCAGATTTGGGTTTAAGGGTTTTGGATGCAGAAGTAGTATCTCTACTTAGTGTGGAATTTTTGGCTAGCAAAGATAGGGGCAAGCACCACATGTTGAAGGATCCATGACAATATAACTTCTATGTGAATATGAAAAAACATAATTCATTACGTTGTCTCCCTTGTCCAACGTCAACAATTTTGGCATATAATATTTTGATGGGTGCTCACAATCACAAAAGATTTCCAGGATAGTGTATTTGCATGTGAATCTTCTCTTCCCTTATTAATTCTTTCATGAGTTGCATCGTTGACCAATGCTATGTTTGTCAATCTACAATAAAAATTTCTACTTATACTTTTCCTTGTGTAATGTAATCACTTACCATAAGATTAGCATATGATCTTTTTCATTTATTTCCTTTCTTTTTATTGGAACAAGAAAGTAAAGAAGGCAAAATTCAAGCTAAACTTTATTATATATCTCGCGCACGATTGCATAGATTGATCACTAAGCAAACTCTTGGAAAGAAAGGATCGAACTAAACTTTTATTTATCTAAAGCAAAAGATAACCATGGATCGAACTAAGAAAAGTAAAGGCAAAAGATAGTGGAGATGATACGATACCAGGGCACCTCCCCCAAGCTTGGCGAAAGCCAAGGGGAGTGCCCATACCCGATACTCAATTTTCTTTTGGTGATGAAGAAGGAGGTGGTGGTGATGAAGTAGAAGCAATCTTGTCCTCCGGTTTCCATGGCAGAGGTTCATCATCATAAGTGGAAGAGTGGGTCTATCAGATTCTGCAACTGGCAGCCAAACTCATACCTTTAAACCTTGCCTCATATTCAAAGACTTGGCTTTGAAGGTCGTGGATCTGGCTATGGAGGAAGTTAATTTGCTCATTGATGGAGAAGACGATGTCCTTCATGGACTTGCCATCCACCTTGAGATCACGGGTGTAGTCCGCGATCATGAGGTGATTTGCATTGAGCCCACATTCCACCATCCCCTTGCACCGGAAGACTTCCTGCTCCATAGCTTCAACCCTGGCCTCCACGGATCCAGTCCCCTTGGATCCTTGCACATTGCGGATGTGCAGCACCCCATCGCGCATATGGATAGCTTGAGGGTGTTGCATCACTTCCCGCGGATATGGGTTGATGACGTCGTCGAAGAACTTGTCCTTGGAGGAGCTTGAAGCGGCCATGGTGGATTGGATCTCATAGACAACAGCAAGAAAAGAAAACAAGAGATTTCTCCATGATATGGAGGTCAACGGGTTCGGGGGTATATAAAGATTTTTTATCATGGGGAACAAGCAGAACGGAAGAAAAAACGGAGTCCGGAAAGTACCCGAGGTGGGCACAACCCACCGGGGCGCACCTGGCCCTTGGTGTATCGTGCCCACGAGGGTCACTTTCCTGGAAGTTTCTTATTTTCCTAATTTTTTAAATATTCCAAAACTGACAAAAATATTTTTGCGGATTTTTCAGAGTCCGTTTACTTACCGTATCACGTACCTCCCTTTTTTCACGATTCTGGAGTGTTCCGGAAGGGTTCTTTTATGTGTTCTTCCCGTGTTATAGTTTGGATAATATTGCATTCAACGTTAATGGGTGTACCTTAGATATAATGTTTTATTCGTAGCCCATTGACAACCTTTGGGTTAGTACCTTCGGCCTTATTTATTTTGATAGCTCCGGATCGATAGACCTCCTCGATAATGTAGGGTCCTTCCCATTTGGAGAGGAGTTTTCCTGCAAAGAATCTGAAATGGGAGTTGTACAAAATAACATATTCTCCAACTTTGAACTCACCCTTTTGGATTCTTTTGTCATGCCATCTTTTAACTTTTCTTTAAATAACTTTGCATTTTCATAAGCTTGGGTTCTCCATTCATCTAATGAGCTAATATAAAATAACCTCTTTTCACCGGCAAGTTTGAAATCATAGTTGAGTTCTTTGATTGCCCAATATGCTTTATGTTCTAACTCAAGAGGCAAATGACAAGCTTTTCCATAAACCATTTTATAAGGAGACATACCCATAGGATTTTTATATGTTGTTCTATAAGCCCAAAGTGCATCATCTAATTTCTTAGACCAATTCTTATGGGACCTATTGACAGTCATTTGTAAGATTAGTTTTATTTCTCTATTGCTAAGTTCAACTTGACCACTAGACAGAGGATGATAAGGTGATGCAATTCTATGGTTAACATCATACATAGCAAGCATTTTACGGAAAGCACCATGAATAAAATGTGAACCACCATCGGTCATTAAATATCTAGGGACTCCAAACCTTGGGAAAATAACTTCCTTAAGCATTTTAATAGAGGTGTTGTGCTCAGCACTACTAGTTGGAATAACTTCTACCCACTTAGTAACATAATCAACAGGAACCAACATATGTGTATACCCATTAGAGGAAGGAAAAGGTCCCATGAAATCAAATCCCCAAACATCAGATGGTTCAACAACAAGTGAATAATTCATAGGCATTTCTTGATGCTTACGAATATTACCTATTATTTGACATTCATCACAAGATGAGACAAACTTACGGGCATCCTTGAAGAGAGTAGGCCAATAAAACCCAGATTGCAATACCTTATGAGCGGTTCTATCTCCCGTGTGATGCCCTCCATAAGCTTCAGAGTGACATTTCCATAGGATTTGTTCCTGATCATGCTCAGGTACACAACGTCTAATAATACCATCTACTCCTTCTTTATAAAGATGTGGGTCTTCCCAAAAGTAATGTCTTAAATCATAGAAGATTTTTTTTCTTTTGTTGGTATGTGAAGCTAAGTGGTATGTATTTAGCAACAATATAATGAGCATAATCAGCATACCAAGGTGTACTATTAGAAACATTTATTGCAGCTAATTGTTCATCACGAAAGCTATCATTAATAGGTTGTGGGTCATCAAGAATATTTTCAAGCCTAGACAAGTTATCAGCTACGGGGTTCTCTGCTCCTTTCCTATTAGTGATATGCAAATCAAATTCTTGTAACAGAAGAACCCACCTAATGAGTCTAGGTTTAGCATCTTTATTCTCCACAATATATTTAATAACAACATGATCGGTGTGAACAATAACTTTAGAATCAACAATGTAAGATCTGAATTTATCACAAGCAAGCACTACTTCTAAGAATTCTTTTTCAGTAGTAGCATAATTTCGTTGAGCATTGTCCAGAGTTTTACTAGCATAATGGATAACATTCAATTTCTTATCAACTCTTTGTCCTAGAACAACACCAACAACATAATCACTAGCATCACACATAATCTCAAAAGGCAAGTTCCAATCAAGTTGTTGAACAACACATGCAGTAATTAAGGCTTTCTTTAGTGCTTCGAAGGCTTCCAAACAATCATCATCAAACACAAAAGGAATATCCTTTTGCAAAAGATTTGTAAGAGGCCTAGAAATTTTAGAGAAGTCTTCGATAAACCTCCTATAGAAACCAGCATGACCAAGGAAACTACGAATACCTTTGATATCTTTAGGACATGTCATTTTCTCAATTGCATAAACCTTGGCTTTGTCCACCTCAATGCCTCTTTCAGAAATTTTATGGCCCAAAACAATACCTTCGTTAACCATAAAGTGGCACATCCCCCAATTCAATTCAAGATTTGTTTGTTCACATCTCTGCAAAATTTGATCAAGATTGCTTAAACAATCATCAAAAGACTTCCCATAAACAGAAAAGTCATCCATGAAAACCTCAACAATATTTTCATAGAAATTAGATAATATAGTAGTCATACATCTTTGAAAGGTAGCAGGTGCATTACATAAACCAAAAGGCATACGTCTATAAGCATAAGTTCCAAAAGGACAAGTAAAAGTGGTCTTTTCTTGATCAGGTTGTGAAACAGGTATTTGTGAAAAACCAGAATATCCATTAAGAAAGCAAAAATATGTGTGCTTAGATAATCTTTCTAACATTTGATCAATAAAAGGCAGAGGGTAATGATCTTTTCTAGTTGCTTTGATTAATTTTTTAAAATCAATTACCATTCTATAGCATGTGACAATTCTTTGTGGAATAAGTTCATTCTTATCATTAGGAACAATAGTAATACCTCCCTTCTTAGGGACACAATGAACATGACTTACCCATCTACTATCAGCTATAGGATAGATTATACCTGCTTCCAGAAGTTTCAATATTTCCGTTCTTACCACTTCTTTCATCTTCGGATTTAACCGACGTTGGTGAACAACAGCGGGTTTAGCATCAGGTTCCATATTAATCTTGTGCTGACATAGAGTGGGACTAATGCCCTTAAGATCATCAAGAGTATATCCAATAGCAGCTCAGTGCTTCCTTAGAACTTTCAATAATCTTTCTTGTTCATGTTCTGAAAGGTTAGCACTAATAATAACATGATATATCTTTTTCTCATCAAGATAAGCATATTTCAAAGTGTCTGGCAATTGTTTTAATTCAAACACAGGATCACCTTTAGGTGGAGTGGGACCTCCTAGAGTTTCAATAGGCAAATTGTGCTTAAGCAGAGGTTGTTGTTCGAAAAAAGATTCTATCTAATTCATTTCTTTCACGCATATGCAAATCATTTTCATGGTCCAGCAAATATTGTTCTAAAGGATCGGTAGGATGTACAACAATAGAAGCAAGACCAATAATTTCATCCTTACTAGGCAAATCTTTCTTATGCGGTTGTCTACTAAACTTGGAAAAGTTAAATTCATGAGATTCATCACCAAAGCCAACACCGACAGTTTGTTTCTTACAATCTATTTTGGCATTGACGGTGTTCAAGAAAGGTCTACCAAAGATAATGGGACACAATTCATCTTGTGGGGAGCCAAGAACAAGAAAATCAGTAGGGTATTTTATCTTCCCACACAAGACTTCAACATCTGTGAGAATCCCAATTGGTGATATAATATCTCTATTGGCAATTTTAATAGTAATATCTATGTCTTCTATTTCAGCTCGTGCTATTTCATTCTTAATTTCTTCATATAATGAAAAAGGAATAGCACTCACACTAGCACCTAGGTCACATAACCCATGATAACAGTGATCTCCTATCTTAACTGAGACAACAGGCACGCCAACAACTGGTCTATGTTTATCTTTTTTATCCGGTTTGGCAATTCTAGAAGCTTCACCATGGAAGTAAATAACATGCCCATCGATATTATCGACCAAGAGATCTTTAATCATAGCAACACTAGGTTCAACTCTGATTTGTTTAGCTGGTTTGGGTGTTCTAATATAACTTTTGTAACCATAGTTCAAGCTTTAGTATGTTCCTTCATCCTAACAGGTAAAGGTGGTTTTTCAATATAAGCAATGGAACAACTGGATCAACATTGTAAATGATAGTTTCTTCTTTAGCTTTTACCGGTTCTTTAATTCTTATTTAATAGGTGGGTGATATTTAAACCACTTCTCCTTAGGGAGATCAACATGAGTAGCAAAAGATTCAGAAAAGGAAGCTACTATCTCAGAGTCAAGTCCATATTTGGTGCTAAACTTTTGAAAAGCATCGGTATTCCTAAAAGATTTAACACAATCAAACTTAGGTTCAATACCTAACTCTTTACCTTCCTTGAGTTCCCAATCTTCAGAGTTGCATTTAATTCTTTCTAAAATATCCCACCAGAATTCAATAGTCTTCTTCATAAAAGAACCAGTACAAGAAGTATCGAGCATGGATTGATCATTACGAGAAAGCCGAGCATAAAAATTCTGAATAATAATCTCACTTGAGAGCTCATGATTGGGGCATGAATATAACATTGACTTAATCCTACCCCAAGCTAGAGCGATACTTTCTCCTTCACGAGGCCAAAAATTATATATTTAATTCCGATCACGATGAACTAGATGCATAGGATAATTTTTTTGATGGAATTCCAATTTCAACCGATTCCAGTTCCAAGACCCAATATCATCGCATAGCCTATACCATGTCAATGCTTCTGAAAGGACGTGGATGTCGACTAGAGGGGGGGTGAATAGGCGCTTTAAAATAATTACCGTTTAGGCTTGAACAAATGCGGAATAAAACTAACATTTAATTTGTCAAGCACAAAACCTAAAACAACTAGGCTCACCTAAGTGCACCAACAACTTATGCTAAGCAAGATAAACAACTATGTGATAGCAAGATATATGACAATAAACAATATGGCTATCACAAAGTAAAGTGCATAAGTAAAGAGTTCGGGTAAGAGATAACCGAGGCACGCGGAGACGATGAAGTATCCCGAAGTTCACACCCTTGCAGATGCTAATCTTCGTTGGAGCGGTGTGGAGGCACAATGATCCCCAAGATGCCACTAAGGCCACCATAATCTCCTCACGCCCTCGCACAATGCAAGATGCCGTGATTCCACTAAGTGACCCTTGAGGGCGGTCACCGAACCCGTACAAATGGCAACCCTTGGGGGCGGTCACCGGTACCCGTACAAATTGCTCGGGGCAATCTCCACAAACTAATTGGAGACCCCGACGCTTTCCCGGAGCTTTACACCACAATGATTGAGCTCCGAGACACCACCAAGCTTCTAGGACGCCAAAGCATCCACGAAGAACTATCTCTAGGGTACTAAGTACCAAAGGGTAATAAGCTTCTCAACTTCTCACTTCCACGTATCACCGTGGAGAACTCAAACCGATGCAACTAATGCAATGGCAAGAACACACGAAGTGGTCAAGTCCCTCACACTCAAATCCCTCCACAACAACAAAAGCTATGGAGAAATATGAGAGGAAGAACAAGGAGCTCACAAAGAACTCCAAGATCAAGATCCAAGGGGTTCCCCTCACATAGAGGAGAAACTGATTGGTGGAGATGTAGATCTAGATCTCCTCTCTCTTTTCCCTCAAGAACTAGCAAGAATCATTGGAGGGATTGAGAGTTACCAAGCTCTAAGAAGGTCAGCAATGGGGGACGAACACGAGCTCAACGGATAGATAAAGACAAGGGGGAAGAAGACCCCCTTTATATAGTGGGGGAAGGAATCAGACCGTTACCCCCACTTACAGCCCGCGCATAGCGGTACTACCGGTGCCCCCAGCGGTACTATCGCTCAGGGAGGAGCGGTACGACCGCTGCCCCCAACGGTACTACCGCTCCGGAAGGAGTGGTACTACCGCTGCCCCTGGCGGTACTACCGCTAGCCCCTGGCGGTACTACCGCTAGCCCCTGGTGGTACTACCGCTAGAGAAAGTCTTCGCAAAATGTCCGACGGAGAACAACCGCTCAGAGAGAGGTACTACCGTCCCGAAGCAGTACTTCCGCCCACCCAGAGCGGTACTACTGCTCCTAGAGCGGTACTACCGTTAGGGAGCGGTAGTAAACAATTACTACCGCTCCCGGGGCGGTACTAATGCTCCGGGGCCGGTACTAATGCTTCGGGGGCGGTACTACCGCTACAGGAGCGGTACTACCACTCGCACGAGGAGCGGTACTACCTCTGGATACTAAAATTGCCCTAACTTTCACATACGGACTCCGAATTCAACGAAACCAAGTTTGTTGGAAAGCTAACGACATGGGATAAAACAATATTGATAGAAATATTAATAAGAAGTAAGTGAGAAAAGTCCCACAAGGAAATGGTGAGAACCCTTCTTTGAATAAGACCGGTAAAAACTCCCAACATCGAAAACATCATAGAAGATGCATATGGACTCCGTTTTCGATGAAATCGAGCTTGTCATGAAGATGACCATAAGCTCTAAAACTCACAAAGAGAAACACCAAACAAGAACCAAGAAGTATGATGCAAGGATGCAAATGGTTTAAGCTCTTAACGAACGATATGATCAAGCTACTCACTTGAGAGCCCCCCTTGACAGTACGACAATCTATCCTAAAATAGAAAACCTATCTAGGGCAAACCTATACCTTGCACCTCGTCCTGTTGAGCTAGATTATGATGATCTTGGCTTCCTCAAGATGGACCACCTTTCTTGATTGCGTTGGCTTGATGAAGACTAGTTGATTGCTCCCCCATACTCACTATGGGTGAGCCACTCTTCATCACATCTTCACAAGTCCATTGCCACCACAATGGACGGCAAGCTTCAAGCATGATATATTCGTGCTGATCCACTTGAACTTGTACACAGAAATCTTGATGACGATCACCACTTGACGTCATCCTTCATGGGTTGTATGAGATCTTCCTTTTGACGCAAGCCCATGGAAACACACCTAACCACCACATAGAACTCTCACGAAGACCATGGGTCAGTACACAAACACGTAATGGACAATGCTTACCATATCATGGGATCACTTGATCCCTCTCGGTACATCTTGTACGCTTTGTGTGTTGATCATCTTGATTTACTCTTTGTCTGACGATCTTGATCAACCTTGTGTCTCTATGACTATTCTTTGGATAATACCTTGAATACCATCTTGGTCATCATATAAACTCCTTGAACCCAACAGATGGACTTCAAGAAGTGCCTATGGACAAATCCTATAAATATAACTTAAGGCAACCATTAGTCCATAGGAATTGTCATCAATTACCAAAAACACATATGGAGAAATATCCGCTAACAGCTTCTACCTTCAAAGATAAAGGGAAAACCTTCTTCTTAGATTCATCTCCGGGTAAATCTAAAAGCTTAAACAATCCACAAATTTCATCCACATATATCAAGTGCATATCAAGATTTTGTTCCATCTCGTGCATAAGGATTAGCTAGCAATTGTTCTACCATACCTGAAATAATTTCATATTCAATATTTTTAGTAGGTGCAGTAGGGTTGAGGGGCAACTAATTGTGGTTCCGGTCGAGGTGAATATACCCCGAACAAACCCATCAAAGGATTGTTTTCCATAGTAGCACGTGATAATAAATTTCACCACATAGTAATAATGTTTTCTTACCAATTTACACTTACCAAGAGCGCTTCACTCCCCGGCAACGGCGCCAGAAACTAGCCTTGATGACCCACAAGTATATGGGGTCAATTGTAGCCTTTTCGATAAGTAAGAGTGTCGAACCCAACGAGGAGTAGAAGGAAATGACAAGTGGTTTTCAGCGGATTTTTCACTGTTTTGACCTATTGTTTGAAGTTGTGCACAAAATGAACTCAGTTGGAAAAAGATTTCACGATCTAACCCTTTTTGAAACGCCATAAGCCGTGGCGTTTCTGCCCCACTATGAAACGTCAGTCTACCGAGGCGTTTCCTGGCACCACCACAACACCAGTCCACCGTGGCATTGCAGCCCACCTTAGAAACGCGAGTCGCCTTGGCATTGCAGCCCACCTCAGAAACGCCAGAGGCTTCGACGTTTCTTTAGACCAGAAACTGTAGGATGGTGATCAGAACTGCTGCTTCCTTCTGACATTTCTTCTTCTATATCATGAGCAGAGGATTGTGGAAGATCACTAGTAGAAGCAGGAACTTGAGCACTAGAGGCCAATTTTTTTTGCTTCTCTTAGCAGGCAGCTCTACACTTTGAGCCATTGAGAACACATTTCCAACTTACACACAATATGAAGTTAGTACATGTTCCAACTTGCTAGTTTGTTCCAGTACAGATTTTGATTCCAACAAGCACTTCCCATACCATAGCATTCAACCATCCGCATATCAAAATTATATGTAGCATGACATGACAAGTTCACTAGTTCATAAAACTTGAAACATCATAAAACTCCATAAGACAAATTCACTAGTTCACAGTTCATACTTCAAAGTACTTAAGCCAAATTCATACTTCAAACTTCAAACTACATAAAACTCCATAAGAGAAGTTCATACTAGCATGACATGACACTAGTTCATACTTCATTTCCTCCCTCTCTTCGTAGCCATCTTGTCCTTAGTGACGTAGCCCTCTGGAGTATTCTGCCAGCCAGGACGTCGGATGTTCCTTGAGCTAGCTCGACATGTTTCTTCTGTCGCCTGAGTGGGTTGACTTGGCTGTGGAGCATCTTTCATATGCGAAGCCCCAAACTCAATGAAGTCCCGATCCGCGGCTTCGTTGTCTGACTCCTCTTCTTCTTCAATCTCCTCAACATGTGCTCGGCTAGAAGAAGCATGTGCTCGACTCGAAGACGGACGAGCGGAAGAGGACCGTGGACGGCTGGCAGACGGACGAGCGGAAGACTGCACATCCATCGTGTAGTGTGCACGTGCCCTCACATCGGTGGATGAAACACCATGGCAATAAAGTAAAGCCGCTAGTGTGCGGCAACGATTGACGACCTTCTGCGCAAGGAAAAGATAATGACATGTTAATATGATAACATAGTGGGGTATCGCTCCTCATCCCCGTCAAACGGGTACTTCCAGGGTTCTTCCGGAGCAAGGCTGAAGTTCCGGCCAACAGGGATACGCTCCCACATCCAAACCTGTAGGGCCCACACGAAACCTCCAAGACTGGACGTCGGCTTACTCCTCATACATGCTCCATCCAACTATAGATTTAATAAAATGAAAATGCAACATATACCCATTTAATATAATGAAAATGCATCATATCCCATTGAATAAAATGAAAATGCATGATATTAAGCCATACCTGACGGTACAAGAAGGCTAGTGCCGCCGAACCCCAACTCCACTTAACATCCTAGTCACGAAGAGGATCCAAGAACATCCATGAGGCTGTGTCCCCAGTGTCATCCGGAAACACCACTTGGGTCAAAAGATTCCAGAGATAAGCTCTCGCGAACCTCTCCACAACAACTGGACTAGCATCCTTTGGGCACCTGCGAAAATGTCTCTGTATCCAACAGAACAACACACCGGATGGCCTAGGATCCTTCCTAGTTTCATCTGTCCATGGCTCGGGTTCAACACCAACCAATGCTGCAACCCGTTGTCGCCACCCATCTGACCTAACGTTCCGTGTAAGAGCCCTGCCCTCGATAGGAAGCCCGGTGATCATAGCAATATCCTCCAAGGTTATGCTCATCTCACCAAGAGAAAGGTGAAAAGAGTGCGTCTCCGGCCTCCAATGGTCCATAAGTGCGGTTAGGGCCGTGGCGTTCAACCATGGTGGTGTGCCTTTAAAGTTGAGCACAAATTGAAGAAGATCCATTCTTCTAAAATAAGGCTCGTAACGAGGGTCATATAAAAGAGTTTCATTCGGGTTGTGCCCCCTCAAACGAAGTAGTGGAGGAACCTAAACAAACAAATGCATAATTTGTTAGTTGACTCAACTTGTCACAATATAAAAAACATGGAATATAGAAAAATAATCATCAACACCATGACAATTACCTCTCCTCTTTCAACTAGCACCGCACGATGCTTCTGCTCGTAGTACTCATCAAGACCCGAATATTTATCCGGCTGAAACATCCTACATAATATGAACAAAATTCTTACCGGCCTCTTCGAATAATATGAACTAAACCTAGGCATAAACCTAATGCGAATAATATGAACAAAACCTAGGTTATACCTATAGCAACCAAAAACTACACCTAGAGACACCATAAACTACACATATTAACAATCACAAAATAAATTTTACTTCAAAACATACGTACACCTAGTGCAAGAAAAATCTACACACATACAAAGTCATTGCAAAAACTAATTGGAGGGATTGGAGGAGCTTACCGGCCTCTTCGATTTTCCCCAAAGAACCAACAAAACGGTTGGGGAGGAGGGAGATCGAAGGGGGGATCTGGAGGAGGAGGGAGAGCTTTTTCATGGAGAGGAAGAAGGAAAGAACAGGAGGTGGGCGAAGGGGCGGGCGCTGGGCAGTTACATAGCCCCCCAGAAACGCCAGCGTCCTTGGCGTTTCAGAGCCCCCTAGAAATGCCAGCGTCCTTGGCGTTTCACATAAGGCATGCAACGTCTAGTAGACTGGCGTTTCACATAAGGCATGCAACGTCGAGTGGACTCGCGTTTCCTTATTCGTCTGCAATGCCACGGTTTCTGGCATTTCTAAAAGGGTCAGATCGTGAAAAACTTTCAGATCGAGTTCATTGTGTGCATTTTTTTCGTCTCGTGGGTCAAAAAAGTGAAAAAACCGTTTTCAGCAAGGTAATGTCCGCAAGTGCTAAAATTGTAAGTAGGTGAGTAGTTTGATAGCAAGATAATTTGTAACAAGCAAGTAACGAAAGTAGTAACAAAAGTGTAGCAAGGTATCCCAATCCTTTTGACGCAAAGAACAGGCCAAAACGGTCTCTTATGATAAGCAAAGTGTTCTTGAGGGTACACGGGAATTTCATCTAGTAACTTTCATCATGTTGGCTTAATTCGTGTTCGCTACTTTGATAATTTGGTATGTGGATGGACCGGTGCTTAGGTGTCGTTCTTACTTGAACAAACTTCCTACTTATGATTAACCCTCTCGCAAGCATCCACAACTACGATAAAAGTATTAAGAATAAATTCTAACCATAGCATTAAACTTTTGGATCCAATCGGTCCCTTACGGAATAACACATAAACTAGGATTTAAGCTTGTGTCACTCTCGCAACCCATCATCTAATAACTACTCCACAATGCAATCCCTTAGGCCCAAATATGGTGAAGTGTCATGTAGTCGACATTCACATGACACCACTAAGGGAATCACAACGTACATATCATCAAAATATCGATCACATATCAAGTTCACATGATTACTTGCAACATGATTTCTCCCGTGACCTCAAGAACAAAAGTAACTACTCACAAATGATAATCATGCTCAAGATCAGAGGGGTATTAAATAGCATAATGGATGTGAACATATAATCTTCCACCAAATAAACCATATAGTAATCAACTACAAGATGTAATCAACACTACTAGTCACCCACAAGCACCAATCTATAGTTCCAGTACAAAGATTGAACACAAGAGATGAACTAGGGTTTGAGAGGAGTTCGTGTTGTTGAAGATGTTGATGAAGATAGCCCTCCCCAAGATGGGAGAGTTGTTGGTGATGATGATGACAATGATTTCCCCCTCCGGGAGGGAAGTTCCCCCGGCGGAATCGCTCCACCGAAGGGCAAAAGTGCTCCTGCCCAAGTTCCGCCTCAAGATGATGGCGCTTTATCCCTAAAGTCCTCTCCTCCTTTTTCTAGGTCAGAAAGACTTATATACCAAAAGAGGGGCACCGGAGGTGGGCCTGGGTGAGCACAACCCACCGGGGCACACCCAGGTGGGTTGTGCCCACCTGGTTGGCCCCCTTTGGTACTTATTTGCTCCAATATTCCTCAAATATTCGACAAAAAATCCTCGTAAAGTTTCAGCTCATTTGGAGTTGTGCATAATAGGCAGCCTGACATAGCTTTTTCAGGTCCAGATTTCCAGCTGCCAGAATTCTCCCCCTTTGTGTATACCTTGCATATCATGAGAGAAAAGTCATTAGAATTACTCCAAAAAAGCATTATTATACAATAAAATGACATAAATTATAGTAGGAAAACATGATGCAAAATGGACGTATCAATGCTCTGGACGACTCCGACGCGCCATCCACAATTCTTCTTCGAGCACTGGTGGGCAATCAAGTATTGTTGCTCCTCCTCGACTCTTGGAGCACCCACAGTTTTGTGAACAAGGCTTTTGTTGAGCGTGTGGGTGCTGTCACTCAGGAAATGCCACCAGCGGAGGTCAAGGTCACCAATGGGGATCGCCTCACTTCATATCGCTTAGTGACCGAGCTCAAATGGTGGATGGAGGGCCACACATTTGTGACCCCGATGCGCGAGCTGGACATAGGGGCTTACGACAGTATTTTGGGCATGGATTGGCTTGCCCAATACAACCCTATGTCGTGCCATTGGCAGGATAAAAATGTTACATATGTCCATGATGGGGCGCAAGTCACTCTGCAGGGGGTTCGACCGAAGGAGAAACCCACAATTACCGCAGTGGAACCAGAGGAACTGTGCAAGATGCTTGCATGCAATGACGTGTGGGCTATGGCGATGATGGACACCATGTCAATAGCTGACAAACATCGCAAGCCTACGTCGACACCCATCACTGACATGCTCGACAAGTTTGCTGATGTATTCGCCGCACCCAAGGGATTACCTCCTCATCGACACCACGACCATGCAGTCACCCTGGTGGGCGACACGCTTGCAGCCAACACACAACCTTACCAATACTCGTTGCTCCAAAAGGACGTGATTGATAAACAAGTCCGCGAGATGCTGGATTCAGGGGTGATCATACAAAGTGTCAGTCCCTATGCAGCTCGTGTCCTGCTCGTAAAAAAAAAGAGGTACATGGCGTTTTTTGCATCGACTACTGGCGGCTCAATGACAACACCATCAAGAACAAGTTTCCACTTCCGATCATGGACGAATTGCTTGATGAACTCGATGGTGCAGAATATTTCTCCAAATTGGATCTCCGCTCCGGTTATCATCAAATCCGGATGCTCGAGGCGGATGAAGCAAAGACCGCGTTCAAGACCCACCATGGCCATTTTCAGTTTCGTGTCATGCCATTCAGCCTGACGAACTCCCCGACAACCTTCTAATGCTCGATGAATGCCTTCTTCCAGAAACACATCCGTAAGTTTGTCATCTTATTTCTTGACGATATACTGGTTTTCAATGAGACACTCGAGGAGCACGGGCAACACCTGCGGATCGTCTTGGAGCTTCTCCGGGAGCATCAACTCTATGCCAAGTTGTCTAAGTGCTCCTTTGCCCAAGATCACATTGACTACCTCGGGCACGTTATCTCCAAGGAGGGCGTGGTGATAGACAACGACAAGACTCAAGCAATGGTGAATTAGCCTACACCGACAAATGCCATAGAGCTTCAGGGTTTTCTGGGTCTCACGGGCTACTATCGCAAGTTCGTCCCTCGCTATGGGATAATCGCCAAGCCTCTGACATACCATCTCACCAAGAAGGGCTTCGAGTGGACTGAGCAAGCGCAACAAGCTTTCAACATGCTCAAGCAGGCCATGGTGACCACCCCGGTCCTTGCTCTACCCAACCTCGACAAGCCCTTCACGATTAAGACAGACGCTTGCGACACAGGCATTGGAGCGATTCTTGTGTAAGAAGGTCATCCCATTGCGTGCTACAGCAAAGCACCGGGCGTCAAGAACCATAAATTATCAACATACAAGAAGGAATTTCTCGCCGTGATGATGGCCGTGGACAAGTGGTGCTCCTACCTTCAGCGAGCCCCCTTCACAATCCTCATAGGCCACAAAAGCTTATGCACACCGGCGGACCATCATTTGGAAAAAGACGTGCAACGACGAGTAATGTCCAAATTGGTCAGATTGCAATTCTGCTTCCAGTACAAGCGTGACGCTAACAATGGCGCTGTTGATGCATTGTCCCAAGTAGGCACACACTTCGAGACAGCAGCCCTCTCCCGCAGCCAGCGAGCGTGGGTGCAAGAGGTAGCCAACTCGTATGAAACAGACAAGGTGCGCAAGAGTTGCTGCAACAACTCGCCGTGCACATCCGTGACGATGATGGCTTCAAGCTCTATCATGGCCTGATTCGCCATCATGGCTGCCTTTGGATCGACAACAATACTGTCATGCGCACTAAACTGATCAGTGCTATGCACGATAGCGCGGTGGGAGGCCACTCCGCTGCAATGGCCACTTATCATCACATCAAAAAATGCTTTGCTTGGATGGGTTTGAAGACAACAGTGGAGGAGTATGTGCGTTAGTGCACTGTCTGCCAACAGGAGAAACATGAGCTCCAGAAACCGTCCGCAAATTGGCTCCCCTGCCCATCCCAACAGCCCCTTGGCAAGATCTGACAATGGACTTTGTCGAGGGCCTGTCCAAGTGTGAAGGCTATGATTCGATCATGGTCGCGGTGGATCGTTTTACAAAGTTTGCTCACTTTGTTCCCCTCTGACACCTCTTCACAGCAACACAAGTGGACAAAGCTTTTTGGGACAATATTGTTAAATTTCATGGTATGACAGCTTCCATTGTGTCTCACATGGACAAGGTCTTTACCAGCATACTTTGGCGTGAACTGCTGGCCGGCGCCGGTACAAAACTGCTCTACTCCACAACTTACCACCCACAAACGAACGACCGGAGGAAACACGTGAATCAATGCATGGAAATGTACTTAAGATGCGCGGTGCATGACACACCTCGCCAATGGCGCAGATGGCTCCCTTCGACAGAATTTTGGTACAACCCTTCTTATCATACCTCTCTGGGATGCTCCCCTTTCAAATCTCTCTATGGGGTGGAAGCAAATATGGTAGCATGGGGGCCTCACAAGATACCCCCCTCCAATGCCCGATGGCGAGGAGTAGGACTGGGCAGTGCACACCGAGTGCCTTTGCGAGAAATTGGCACGAGCACAACAGAGGTTCAAAAAGTATGCATATTTCAACCGAACAAAATGCTCCTTTCAGGTGGGAGAACAAGTCCTCCTGAAACTACAACCTCATGTTCAGAAATCGATGACAAGCCGACCCTGCGCAAAGTTGTCCTACAAATTCTTTGGCCCATTCATGATCAAGGAAAATATTGGGAACTTAGCTTACAAACTGGAGTTGCCTGAAGATAGCCGGATCCATTGGTTTTTCACGTATCTCAGCTGAAGCCCTTCACACCAAATTACTCTCCGGTCTTCTCTACACTTCCCAGCACAGCCGACCTGATGACAGTCGAGACAACCCTAGTGGCTATCTTGGACAGACGGATGATGAAGCGCGTCAACTCTCACGTGGTGCAGCTTCAGGTATAGTGGGACAAACAAGCATCATCAACAACCTGGGAAGACTATGACGTACTACGCCGACGCTTTCCGACATCACCAATCTGGGATCGAGATGGCCCGAGCGGGGACGATCGTTCTGCAGAGGGGGAGAATGTCACACCAGCTACACAGGACCAAGCGGTGTGACTACCATTGGCCCTAGGGCCATGGTCGTGTGTGTTGTGTAACAAACCAGCGGGTCCCTCTGTTAGTGTGTGTGAGAGTTTGCCTCGAGATCGATCTGTACTTAACCCTGTAAGCGATCGTGAGAGAAAGAGGCTATATGAAATGAACTGATTAGCTCATCCCCTTTCCTCCCGTTCCTCATCTTCTCCTCCAAGTTCTCACCTAGCTTCACCGATCCCCTCTCCAAACCTACTCCGATCAACATCGATCTGGACAGAGATGTGACACAAACCTTCATATTTGCTTGATTTGGGAAGGGATTTGAGAAGCGGGAAGAGAAGAAATCGGAGCGTTGCAACTCCTGCAATGTATAGGGATGGGGACGTGTGAGGAAGGGCCCGTGGCTAGATAATTCAATGTGTAGCACATTTTACTTAGACGTTTATGGCTAGTGTCATGCCTTTGTGTTAAAGGCTGCACATTGCAAGTGTGACACTTTGTGTTAGACACGATGTCATGGTGGTCAAAGGCAGGAGTGGCCTTAGGCTGGCCATAGTGGGGGTATCATAGCTAGTATCATAGTTTTGAGACTAGCAAACATGCTGATATGACAAGTAATTAAAGAAGAAAGAAAGGATTAGAGTAACATAGGTAGATACCGTATCATGTTAAATGATATGCTACTACTCCCCCGTTCCTAAATATAAGTCTTTCTAGAGATTTCACTAATGAACTACATACGAATGTATATAGACATATATTAGAGTATAGATTCACTCATTTTGCTCCGTATGTAGACACCTAGTGAAATATCTTAAAAGACTTATATTTAGGTACGGAGGGAGTATGTGTCATGCATGTTAATAAATGAAATCATCTATGATACTAATTTATGATACAATGCATTATGAAGATAGTATCATAGTACTCCCTCCGTCCGAGAATAAGTGTCTCAACTTTGTATTAGCTCTAGTACAAATTTGTATGAAGCTTGAGACAATTATTTTGGGACGGAGGGAGTATAATACTCCCTCCGTTCCTAAATATAAGACCTTTTAGAGATTACACTATAGACTACATACGGAGCAAAATGAATGAATCTACACTTTAAAATATGTCTATATACATCCGTATATACTACATAGTGGAATCTTTAAAAGGTCTTATATTTAAGAACAAAGGGAGTACTAACATATGCATGATATTACTATATGTTACTCTCCGCTAGGAGCAGCCTTGTTATTTGTTGGGGTATATGTGTTTGGTGTTTGGAAAGGACCATCGCGATAAGAGAAGGCCAAAACCTCGTTCCTGGGAAGCCTTTCTTTTACTCTCACTCACCCTCGCCTTCGCCCCCAAAACCCTTGTTCCCCTCCCCTTCTTCTCCAGCGGCGGCGGCGGCAAAGGCAGAGGCGGAGGATCGAAGATGATCATCCCGGTTCGCTGCTTCACCTGCGGCAAGGTAAACCCCATCAACCCCCCCCCCCCCCCCCCCCCCCCCATCATGGACTCCACCCTCGTGTACGGATGTACCCTTTCTCCTCCTTCCCTTCCATCGTTCGTGCGTCTCCGGCATATCCTACTTGGCCTCGTTTTTGCTAGCACTTTCGTCGATTCGCCGCTCTCTCGTGCTCCCGTCGCCCCCCTTAGGGTATCCGCACTCTTCTTCTAGGTTTATGTGGTGGTACACTTTAAGTTTTTTCTCATCTATATTCTCAAATAATCAGGTGATGTTTTATCGTATATGGTCGCTAGCTGTTTGTGCCCAAGATTAAACACCAGGGTGTAGTTGTTGCGTGGCACATCAATTTTTCTAGGGTTAAGCTTACTGAAAAGTATTCCATTTAAACTTCTGTGAACAACTCTGCATGCTTTTTCTTAGGGAAAAGCTTACCATCAGCCGGCTGATGACAACACACACGTCTGTGGCCTCCGTGGCCGTCGGATCTATTTTGATCAAACTGTTTGGGGAGCAACCTATGTATACAATTCAGGTTTTGCAACCGAGCCACTGTTGCAATCTACGCCACCGCAACAACTAGTCTGTTGCGGGATCTGGATCTCACGCGAATCCTCGAATGCATCCATGTCTTCTTTATCCTTTCATCCCGAGACAGCAGCAGTAGCACAGCGGGCTTGACCCGGGGTGCCGTGAGACGAGGGTCGACCGTGCTCGCTGACGTGGTGAGCCGTTGCAACTGGGGTCGGGCACAGTCGCCGCCGTGGTGCTTGCCGCCCGGCTCCACCATGTCCGTCGGCCACGCACGATGCACCCACCGAGGAGGATGATGGCGAGGCGACCTGGTCGGCTGTCCGCGCTGCTCCTCCCTCATCACCGTTCACGGGAGCTCATGGCGGATGACGGGGTTCTTGCAACATCCTCCCTCTTGCAAGAAATATTTCTGCAACATTAATGCTATTGCAAAACCTTCTTTCAGTAACACTTGTATAAAGGTGAAGACATTTATTTTGCAACATTAGCTCTCCTGCAGAAAATCTGCAGCAATACCCCTATTGCAAAAGTTCTGCAACATGAACTCTGTTACAAATATTCAAGCGCGACATCATCCTTGTTGTGAAGCTAGGAGCTGAATCTGACGGCTACCTCGCGTCAAATCCACTGGCTCGCGAGGCGGCGGATCTTTTAAAATGATCCGCCGGCCGATGCGTAGCGTTGCCCTTTTTCTTATCTACGTATATTCAAATAATGCATTGGGAGAACTCCTGGCCTTTTTTACTTAAAAAAAGAGATCAACTCAGAAGGTCAATTTTTATGCTTGGACAGGTGATCGGGAACAAGTGGGACCACTACCTCGATCTTCTCCAGGCTGATTACACCGAGGGGTAAGAATTTATGCATCATGGTTCCTGTTCTGTGGTTTGATTGTGCATATTGAACTGGTTCTGCCTTTGATCCTATTTTGGTGGATGAGGCCTTGAGGGAGCCTGCATTTGCAATGTTGGATTTCTTACATTTTCAGCTAGAAGAGCACATGTTTCACATCTGTGTGAGGAAGTTATGGACACAAGTGTGATAGATTAGTATGCTGTATATCTTGTGCCGTACATGGTGCACCATTGAAATATCATAGCAGACCTGATCCATAATGAATGCACACTGAAAACTAGTGGCTGTGTCATGCATCTTTTGATGCATTTGGGGGGCCCTTACTAGTGTGGTGCCTCGCCGTTTTAGACATTTCATAAGCCTTGTACTTGCCATTTCTCTGAACTGTCACTTTGACTTGGATGTATGGATCAGTTAGAATTATGCCACTGTTTAAGCCAAATGGCTGAGTCTGGATGATAGTTGCTATGATTGCATCCTATTACAGGATTTCCCCATGTTCAAAATTTTATCATATTTTCTTAGCGTTGAACGTAACTAGGTACTTAAGAGTATGGTAACATACTAATCTTTGCAGTCTTTGCAAAAAAAGTTATTTCACCTTTTTAGCATATGTACTCTCCATACTCTGCATGCTGTGTGACTCTGTTATGTTGGAATAATATTGTGTATCTAGCATTATTTATAAGGCGGTAAGGCGACCTAAGGCGAGCACCACTTGCCTTAGCGCCTAGGCGGCCGCCTAAGCGCCTAAGGCAGCATATTTGTAAGGCGCTGCCAGGGCGCCTCCTAAGCATCTAAGGCAGGACGCCTTAAAAACAACGTATCTAGTAAATGTATGCTGTAAAGACAAAAACAAAAGTTCATGATGAACTGTAAATTTTATTACATGCACATGTCAATGCTTAAATTCGTATTATATTTTCTTATTATCGGACGCAAAGAGGTACAGAGAGTACAGTGAAAAATGTATCAGATTAGCAATATGTACTCCCCCTACTCCGCATACCGTTTTGACAAAGATGTTATGGTGTTATAATATGGTGTTTCTTGTAAATGTGCACTATAATGACAAGACAAGTTAATGGTCTAAAATGGTAAATTATATTACATGCATATTGGAGTCTCCCATTGAGTGTGGCTGAGGTGCTTGGTTTTTAAAATGTTGGAACCTTTGCTGCATGGTACTGCATCTGGACATTTGTGTCTATGTTTTTTCTTCCTCATGCTTAAGACCTGGAAAATCACTACTGACACTTAATCTATGTATATCCCAGTTGGTACTTATTTGTCAATACAGTTCTCGGAAAATAGAAGAGCATCTTTGTCCTACTTATTTTTTACTTTTCCAGAGATTAGAATTAGAATTATTAAAAGGGACACTGTTTTTGGTTTATCTTATTTTGGTTTATAAGTTAATTGTTATTGTTAATATTGTAATCCTGTTTGGAACTACCATATCAAAATCTGATTCCCCCCCCTCATCTTTCTGATGTTGTATGTTGTTAGGGATGCTCTTGATGCCTTGGGCTTGGTTCGGTACTGCTGCCGCCGTATGCTCATGACCCATGTTGACCTCATCGAGAAGTTGCTCAACTACAACAGTAAGTTTATGCTGTCAAGTAACTTTGTAAGCTATATTCTGCTGCTTTGTTATTTCTTTTGGAACTGACACTCGTTCATTTTCAGCCCTGGAGAAGACAGAGACAAGTTGAAGTTAATTGAGCCCATTCTGCTTCGAAACCCTTGTTCCTTTGTACTTTTCAAGATGGATGGTATGCTGTTTCTTATGTCAGTGTTAGGAGGTGCAAAGTGTGAGGTCCTGATATGAAGTTGGTTTGTTCATGCATCTCCAAGGACTGTTAGTATGACCATGCGTTTCTACTATGTAATCTTCAGGGCTATTGACCAACAAATCTATGCATTTTCCAGTTTCAAACTTGTTAAGCTCCAAGCGTTGAACATGTTATTCCTGTGTTTTCTGCTGGATCTTGTTAGTTGTGGGCACCCACGGGTATCTTATCATTGAATTGTCACTAAACTGATATGCATTGAACTTCCACATTTGCCTTCATGCGCTGGATATTTGTTTGTTGCCTTATCTATTCCTCTGCTGATATTGATGTATCTAATCAAGACAGATAAGTATTGTGGTTTTGAGCACATGCAAACAATGCTTGTCGAAGATTTGTTTGTGACTTCTGTTAACTTGAATCGTCATCCATTCATCTACTTGTTGACCTAGGTGGTAATCATATTGCAAGGGTGTCATTCCCGTTGGTGTTGACCTATAGTGCAATCATCGTACTATTCATTGATGCATGCATAATTGCACATGCTTCTCTTAGCAAAGCCTCGTTGTATGGTAGAGATGCTCTGTTTTTGACGGTCGTGCTTGTTTATGCTGATGCTGCATCCACAATATGTTCTTGTAGACCTAATCATACAATCCACCTCTCTCCTTTCCGTTGACCCGTGAGTTTCAGGGAACATCCCCAGGGATTAAGATTAAGATCATGCTACTTAGCACAATCATGAAGTTTTATTAGTGTATGTATTTCTGTAATATGCGTCTAAACTGGGTAGTTCAATCAGAGAGATACACATCAATTTTTAAGATCCCTAAAATAATACTCCCTCTAAAGTAGTGACCTGAAATGTCTTGCATGTGGTTACAGAGGGAGTAAGTTGTTAGTTCTCACCATAGCGGATGCATAATCTATTCTAGAACCAGAATTCTCCATCATTGGGTATTGTTTGGATGTGCGCTATTTTTCTTGGGATCTTATGTCCTCATTTCAAATTTGAGTAAACTTGGAACAGTTGATACAAATATACACGTCCAAACAAGGATTGTTTGCATGAGTAGTACTCCCTCCGTTCTTAAATATAAGTCTTAAGCGATTTCATTAAGTGACTACATACAGAGCAAAATAAATGAATCTTTATTCTAAAATATGTCTATATACATCCATATGTAGTCCTTTAGTGAAATCTCTAAAAAGACTTATATTATGAAACGGGGGGAGTATTTGTTTTGTAATTTTGTAATTCTAGGGGATACTGCAACTGGAATGTATACATTTTTCTCGTTTGGTCCTTGGAGGAGAATGATACGGATGTTGTAACAAATCCATGACTGACTACCTACTACTTCATATAGAGTAAAATAAGTGTATTTACGTTATAAAGTATGTCTATATACATTCATACTTAGTCCGTAGATAAAATATCAAAATTATCTACATCAAAATTGCACGAGGGGAAATTGCATATTCGCATTTGCAACCACCCTAGTAACTAGAAAGAGAAAACTGTACTCAACATATATACACATAAACGAAAGAATCAAAAGAATTGCTGATGGTATCTACACAAAAATCCGTGCACTACCACCACGGTTGTAGCCTCCGTCTTCAGTCAAGCTGGACGACCGGCTCCACCTCCCCTTTATGTACTCCTCCAGCGACATGTTGCCGGCGATGAAGTCGGGGGCGCAACCCACGGACTCGTAGTCGTCATCGAGCAGAGCGAGCTTGATGTACGATTGGATGTCGTTCTTGTCCGGCGAAGCAGCCGCGGTGTAATAATCTTGGTCGCCGTGGTTGTCTTCGCAGGCATTGGGCATACCCAGTTGCGACCTCGCCCACTGGATGGCGTCGTTGTCGCCGTCGAGCAGCTTCAGGACCTGAACAAGTTCAGACGGTACCATGCATGTGTTGTGAGCGGCTAACGATCGAACAAGACGACTAAGCAAAATGGAGATGAAGATACAGTAGTAAATCTTACGTTTGCTATGCTAGGCCGGCCTTGCGGTGCTCGACGGATGCAGAGTGCAGCCGCGAGGGCCATTCTTTCGATCTCGCCGGCGTTGTCGCTGTCCGTCGGAAGGCTCGGATCAACGAGCTCTGTCAGCTTCCCGCCTTGCACGATGGAATTTGCCTGTCGAGTACAAATCAAATTAGAGCACCGTTCACTATTGTTCCAGTTCTTGATGATTAAGAATTTAAGATTTGTGTAAGATGCTTACCCACATCACTATGCTCTCCTGGCCCTTGGGGCCAGCGGAGCTCACCGGCTTCCTCCCGGAGACGAGCTCCAGAAGGACGACCCCGAAGGCGTACACGTCCATCTTGTCGCTCACCTTGCCGTGCATGAAGTACTCGGGGGCTAAGTACCCGAACGTGCCGGCCAAGTCGTCACCGGTGACTTGCGCCGCCGCGTCCACCGCCCACAGCGCGAGGCCGAAGTCGCACAGCTTCGGTTCGCAGTCTTCGGAGATGAGGATGTTGGAGGACTTGATGTCCCTGTGAATCACCGGACGCTTGCCGCCGCCGCTGTGGAGATAATTGAGAGCGCGCGCGACTCCGACGGCCACCTTGAATCTCTCCGGCCAATCTAACCTTGAGCCCTTGCATTCTTTCTCACCTGCACTTGCAGCAAACGTCCATCAACACTTCATAATTGGGTTTATAAACATCTATGGCGACGGGAACCTGCAAAAATTCACTAAATTAAGCGCGCGCACACACCGTGCAAGATCTCCTCCAGGCTGCCTCTGCGCATGTAGTCGTAGACCAGCATGAGCTTGCCGCGCTCGGCGCAAAAGCCGACGAGGGCCATGGCGTTCTTGTGGTCGACGGAGCTGATGATGCCGATCTCCGCGACGAACTCCTTCATCACCTCCGCTGAAGATTTCAAGACCTTCACCGCCAGCTCCTTCCCTTCTTCGCAACGGCCACTGTAAACATGGCTCGCACCACCTTTCCCCACTAGCCTCTCTGCTCGACACAGTGGATTCAACGTCAGCAGAGGCATTCAGCTCTGAAAGAATACCGGCTGCGAGTGACATTCACAACTGACAATGAAATGCTGCATTGTCTATGTACCTGGGGAGAAGTCAGAGGTGATCCTCGCAAGATCACTGTAACTGAACATGGTGTACATTGACGAGTACTTCTCTCTGATCGAGACCAACTCCGCTGCTTCCTCGGTCACCGGAGACGGCGGCTCTGTCGAATCGCTTCTTGATTGAGAGGTGGCCTGGTGATCGGAAGTTTTGACTGAACTGACTAGCGATAGCAGTGAACACCGTCTTGGAAGCCGCATTGCCCACTCAACCACAGACATCTCCCAACACTCGGGCGAGGCAGGCATGATGTCCTTCCTTCGCAATGGCCACCCGACAGCCACCTCCGGCAGTTCCCGCCTGTGACATGTCACCGGAGTCGGTGGTGCTACCGCTACCTTTGGCGAGACGGGGGCGCTCATCGACATTGACATGTTCCGCTGCAAGGACCGGCGATGGCCGATGGCCGAGTCATCCTTAGTTTTCTCCCCAATAGTCGCTGCGGCGTCGAGTATCTTCCTGTAGATTCTTCGTGGTGTCTCCGCCACCAGAGAATAGTTTCTTCGGGGTGACACTGCAGAACAATTTGAATGCCATCAGCCAATTTGAAATTTCATGCCCGCTAAATTCAGAAGAAACTTTATGGGCAGCATACTTGTAGTGCAGCATTGGTTGATCTCCTCCTGTATTGCGTTCCCATGGTACACGACGGCGCCATTGCTGACGGCAAGAACCGTGCAGCTCTGCGGGACCCTCTTGGCGCAGTACTTGGCCACAGACAATCTGATCATGTGATACTGTAGATAAGAAAACAATTCCCACTTGCTTGCAACATGCGAATTAATGGATGAAAAATCACAATGTGATGTGCAGGAGTGGTTATGGAGTACCCGAGATGCCTAGAGTTGTTGGTGATCCCGAGGATGAGTTGCGCGGCGCCGTAGGAGATGGCCTCGTTTACCAAAGCCCTCTTGACGGATGATCCATGGCAGACCCTGAGCTCCAGGTTGTTCTGACGTGGGAGAGAAGAAGGCGGTGAGGGTGAGGAAGCAATTCTCCGACCAAAGAGGTACCAAGAAGAGTGTGAGGCAGGCACCTGGTTGAGATTGCAGAAGCCGTCGTACGCGCCGAGCACGGAGGCCAGCGAATCGGCGGCTCTGCCCCTCTCATCCGGCCCGAGCCCGTCGGCGGTCGTGACGTGGACGGCAACAACGCGGTCGCCGCCGGCGGCGGCCTTGGCCAGCGCCCAGGTGAGCAGCTCCCTCCCGGCCGCGTCCCTCCGAACCGCCACCAGCAGCGTCCTCCCGCCCCAGCCGCGCGCTGGCACTCCCACCGGCGGCGGCGCGCACCGGCTCCTCGGCGATCTGTGCTTCATGCTGCTGACGCCTGATCAAGAAGCACGCCACACAGACACAGGCCACCGAATTGCCCTGCTGCCGAATCTCGAACCGAGCCGTTTGCTCTGCTTCAGTTTGTTGGATGGATCGGAGACGGAGGGAGAAGGACGGTGGCGGTTGCGTTATATGGTGGTGGCGCCATGCCCATGCGGGTAGCCTGCGGTCGCCGTCGCCGTGGCATCCAAGCTGGCTGCGCGGGCGGCGATTTTTTTAAAAGCGGGAGCTGAGACTTGAGTTTTACTAACAGTCACGACGGTGGGGCGTGGCGTGAGACTGCATCCACCCGCGCCGCCGTGGATTTACTAGTCCTGTGCGCAGTCTGTTCTCTTGTACTGCTTCTATACTGTTAGAGTTTAATTAACATGTACTCCTTCTTGTAAACTAATACTCCATCCATCACGGTTCAAAAGTCGTGCATGATCAATCTTTGAGACCAAGGTGAATTTTAATTAATTCTAATTTTTATTGCAAGTGCTCATCAATAACCGCACGACGCCTAATTATCTAAGAAAATAATACACAGTAACTCATAAAATCACTAAGAGCAAGTACAAAAGTATAGCGAGCTATTGGCTATAAGCCATTGCCATGTCATCTATAGTCAATCTTATAGCCAACATGTACAATAGTTCATTGTAAATGTGTACTAATTTTTTATTATATGACCCATCTTTCATACTCACAAAATGTCTAGGAGCACGTGCTAGAGCTAGCTCTTAGCTAAGAGCCCGCTTACCTTCTCTCTCCTCTTCCCTTTTCATCTAACTAAACAAAAATATATTAGTTTATTCCTTATAGCCAGCTGACTCAACTCTATTGTACTTGCTCTAAACGTGGAGTGCATGCAACCTACTAGTACTTCTAATTAACCAAGTAATAAATGTCACGTGCCTTAATACTTTTCTATTCTGAAATGCATGTAAACGAAACTGTGTCTTCTAAACCATGACAGAGGGAGTATAAAAGTGTTTAGATTACTAAAATAATGTTCTAAATGTTCTTATAATATTAATTTATAGAGGGAGTATTAATTATAGAGTAATCTTCCCTGGTACGTGCCACCTCTCCCTAAAAATGCCTCTTCATTGCATCTCTCCCTACCACCTCTCCCTAAGAGATGCCTCTTCATTGCATCTCTCCTTTGAACACACACTTTCTAGCGCTATCTCTTCTCTTCGTATAAATAGTAGAATCATCTAATAAAGAGTACACCGTTTTCTCTTATCAGCATGCTCTCCGCAGAGCACCATCAACCTATCGGGCGACATGGTACGGCGGAAGACCGAGGCGCTGGGGGAGGCCAACGATACAAAAGCAGCGGCGACCCGGGCGATGCTGCTCGACAGACGAAGGGCCCCTGTCTTGCATCTGGGGCAGATCGATAGCACTCGAGGCCACAAGCCTCGGCCAGTCCTCTGCAGCGGTGCCTTGGTCCCGTCGCTACGCGCGACACCTGCGTTGATAAGCGAAAGTCTACACAGCAAACTCGATTCAAGAGAAACATGCAAAAAGGATTGAACGCATCAATGAAGAACGGTATGTATCTTGTTCAATCGCTATGTTCTTACCACTTACAACATCGAAAGATGAGTAGTACGTCTTCTCCAATGAATGGAGGCGGCCCCCATCAGCCCGTTGGCTAGTTTCTCATGGAATGGTAGCGTCGGGACGCACACACAAGCCAAGCGATGGCTGTGCTAGCTCTTTCCCGCCCACGCCGTGGCCTACAGCGCCAGGCCGTGGCCGCGCCCGCCTGCTCCGTTGCCTTGTCTGTCCACGCGCACGCCGTGGCTGTGCTCGCTCTTGCCCGCCCATGCCATGGCCACGCCCGCCTGCTTCGTGGCCTTGCCTGCCCGCGTCAAGCCGTGGCTGTGCTCGCTCTTGCCCGCCCACGCCGTAGCCGACAGCGCTAGACCGTGGCCTTGCCCGCCTGTTCGGTTGCCTTGCCCGCCCACGCCAAGCGGTGGCTGTGCTCGCTCTTGCCCGCCCACGCCGTGGCCGACAGCGCCAGGCCGTGGCCGCGCCCGACTGCTCTACCTTGCCCGCCCGCGCGCGCCGTGGTTGTGCTCGCTCTTGCCCGCCCACGCCGTGCCCGGGCCCACCTGCTCTGTTGCCTTGCCCGCGCGCGCGCGCCGTGGTTGTGCTCGCTCTTGCCCGCATGCTCCGTTGCCTTGCCCGCCTGCGCGCGCCGTGGTTGTGCTCACTCTTGCCCGCCTAGGCCGTGGCCGTGCCCGCCTGCTCCGTTGCCTTGCCTGCCCGCGCCAAGCCATGGCTGTGCTCGCTCTTGCTCGCACACGCCGTGGCCTTGACCGCCTGTTCCGTTGCCTTGCCCGCCCACGCCAAGCGGTGGCTGTGCTCGCTCTTGCCCGCCCATGCCGTGGCCGTCAGCGCCAGACCGTGGCCGCGCCCGCCTGTTCCCTTGCCTTGCCCGTCCACACGCGCCCTGGTTGTGCTCGCTCTTGCCCGCCCACCCCGTGGTCGTGCCCACCTGCTCCGTTGCCTTGCCCGCCCGCGCGCGCCGTGGTTGTGCTCTCTCTTGCCCGCCTAGGCTGTTGCCATGCCCGCCTGCTCCGTTGCCTTGCCTGCCCGCGCCAAGCCATGGTTCTGCTCGCTGTTGCTCGCCCACGCTGTTGCCTTGCCCGCCTGCTCCGTTGCCTTGCCAGCCCACACCAACCCGTGGTTGTGCTCGCTCTTGCCCGCCCATGCCATGGCCGACAGTGCCAGGCTGTGGTCGCGCCCGCCTTCTCCGTTGCCTTGCTCGCCCGCGCGCGCGCCGTGGCTGTGCTCGCTCTTGCCCGCCCACGTCGTGGTCGCGCCCGCTTGCTCCGTTGCTTGCCCGCCCGCGCCAAGCCGTGGCTATGCTCTCTCTTGCCCGCCCATGTTGTGGCCGACAGCGTCAGGCCGTGGCCTTGCCCGCCTGCTCTGTTGCCTTGCCCGCCCACGCCAAGCGGTGGCTATGCTCGCACTTGTCCGTCCATGCCGTGGCCGCGCTCGCCTGCTCTCTTGCCTTGCCCGCCCCCGCGCACGCTGTGGCTGTGCTCACTCTTGCTCGCCCACGCCTCGGCCGCGCCTGCCTGCTCCGTTGCCTTGCCACCCCGCACGAAGCCGTGGCTGTGATCGCTCTTTCCCGCCCACGCCGCGGCTGACAGCGCCCAGCCGTGGCCTTGCCTGCCCACACCAAGAGGTGGCTGTGCTCGCTCTTGCCCGCCCACGTCGTGCCGACAATGCCAGACCGTGGCCTTGCCCGCCTACTCCATTGCCTTGCCCGCTGTAACGCCCAAGATGCGAACCTATCCTTATTTTGGCACGAGGGCCTCGACAGGGATAGAAGCGCATCTCGTCGTTTTGCAAGAATGGATATCATTACAAGTACATGTACTGAAAAGATGAGATATATGGAATTGGCTTACACTCGCCACAAGCTACATCAGAGTATCATCAGTACAATACATAAACGTCACGAAGAAGAGCAGGGTCCTACGACGGACGAAAACAAACGAGAAAAGAACGACGTCCATCCTTGCTATCCCAGGTTGCCGGCCTGGAACACATCCTAGATCGATGATGAAGAAGAAGAAACTCCAATTGAACAATCAACGTGCTCATGTCAAAGTAACCTTTTACATGTACCTGCAACTGGTGTTGTAGTAATCCGTGAACCACAAGGGACTTAGCAATCTCATTTCCAAAGGTATCAAGACTAGCACAACTTAATGGGTGAGGTAAGGTTAAGTAGTGAGGCTGCAGCAAGCGACTAAGCATTTATATGAGGTGGCTAACTTACGAATACAAGAATAAGAGGGGGTGATCTACGCATAGCGGACGTGAACTACTGATGATCAAATGAATGATCCTGAACACCTACTTACGTCAAACATAACCCCACCATGTCCTCGATCGGAGAAGGAACTCACGAAAGAGACAGTCATGGTTACACACTCAGTTGGCAAGTTTTAATTAAGTTAACTTCAAGTTATATAGAACCGGATGTTAAACAAAATTTCCACGTTGCCACATAACCGCGGGCACGACTTTTTGAAAGATTTAACCCTGCATGGGTGCTCCAACTAGTCCATCACAAATTACCACAAGCCGCATAGAAATCTTTGATCACGAAACTCGCGATCTCGTCGGATTCCTTAGTGGAAAACCTCAACTCTGAGATTACCCAAAGTTTCACCGGAATCCCGATGCACAAGATATTTCGTAAAAGGTAAAACTAATCCAGCAAGGCCGCCCGACGTGTCGACGAACCCGATAGGAGCGGCATATCTCGTTCTCAGGACACGACCGGATGGGAAAGCCTACGGGTACCAAACCTCGAGTTGCCCCGTGGTGGCCCCACAGTCTGCCCTTTTCGGACCAACAGTCATGAGGAGCACTGGCCCGGGGGTTGATTAATTACTCTGCGGGTGCAGGCGGGTCCCTATGCATTTTCATTAGTTATTAGGCAAATGTAGTACGAAAGTTGGGCCTTGCTAGACCAATTTTAATCTAAGACGAATTATCAAGGGGGTCCCATAACAACCCTGATCCTGCTAGGACTCCTCAATTATGGAACATAACACCGGTAGCCGAAACTAAGGGGGCAAAGGTGGAACAAAACACCACGCTAGAAAGGCCGAGCCTTCCACCTTTTACCAAGCATATATGTGCATTAAATTAAATATGATTAATATGGTGATATAACAAGGAACCCATGTAATCACATGGAAGCAACTACACCTGCAACTAGCAACACTAACACATGGTTAAGCAAGCGATAACATATCCAATGAGTGGTTTGCTAGGTTGTGAACATGTTGAAGGTTTTCATGGCAATGTTGAGAGGTTGATATTTAACATGTGGTAGGCAGCGAGCCATAACGATAGAAATGGTAAAACTAGCATGGCAATGATAGTAATGGTATCTGGGGAAATGGTCATCTTGCCTGAGATCCCGCTTGGAAGAAGAATGACTCCGTGAAGCAGACGAACCGACGTAGTCGAACGGGTCCTCACTTTCCGACACACTTGCGGAACTCTATCGAGACGAAGCACACCGGAAACAAGCATCAACACAGATATTCATCACGGCACATGCACGACAAGATGTAATCCACATATGATGCATGATCAGTTGAATATATGCAAGACATGGCATGCCAATTCACAACAATCAAACACTACACATTAAGTGAAGTTCAATATGCAACGAGTTGCATATTGACGAAACTCCACATATGGATTATTTGGTTCTATCCTGATTAGGTACATGACACTATTAAATGTGGTTAAAAGGGCAAGAGGTGAAGCGTAATTAACCTACCTATCTAGTCATTTTAAATGAGGTCGGAAATGACATATATCATCTCCGAGATGACCCCATACGTTAATTTATAATTCTGTCCAGATCTGAACTAATCATGTTTTAATAATTGTTAAACAGCAGATAAAGTGGTTCACGTGAAACTACACGTCGTTCTAGTGCATTTACATATATGGAACATCTCCAATGGAGCTACGGTTTGAAAGATACGAACACCGCAAGATATGATGGCATGAATGCAATATGTATGCAACGACAATCACAAGAATTCCAAGATAATATGAACCTACATGATATTCTAAGCAAGTTTCATATAGGACACGAAGAAAACGGAGCAACAGATCAACAAATACAAGCTACACAAGAAATAGTCATAATCTGCCAAAAACAACAACATGACATTTTCTACACCCCAAAACAACAAGTTACATAAATCTAAAATGCTCAAACAAGGCATGAGGCAATAGTGGTCAAGATGCACTACAACATACTACTAATAAAATCTAGCATGGCAGCATGGATCACTAGGAAAAGAACTCACAAAATGGCATCTCGCACACAGTTTGAGACTTGGAGAAAATAACAGTTTTGACAGTGCAATTTTCGATCTGAAGGCATATAGACAGCAGCAAAACTATATGCTACAGGGCACTGAACGACATGAAAATTCACAGCATGCTAGAGAATCTTAAGGACTACAACGAACTCCATTGCACCAACCCCAAAGGAGCTGTAGATCACTAGCAAAACTCATGGCAAGACAACAACAAAATATTATAGATTTCAGACTTAGAAATATTTCAGCATCTCCAAATTAGCACTATTTTCTAGCATGTTGACAACAAGAAAACAACATCTAAACATGGATTTCTATAGCAACCAAAAATACGAGAGGTTAGCCTACAAATCCAAGGGCATATCTCTAGTTCACAACTCATTCATATCACGCACGAAATAACTCCCACAAAATAGACAAGAGGGCAACATGACAAAATATCACACGCACTAACTTGCTCAAAAGATAAAACTAAATGCATAGTTAAACTCTATGGATTTTTCTACCCCGAAAACATATATAATATGTGGGGTTGCAAAATAAAACTAATACCACACATATATGCGAGAATATGTCTTAAACACGACAAAGCAAAACTATTGACGGCACCTACATGCAAAATAGCGAGACACTATCTAAAATACACGGCAAAGGGTCCCGAACAACATGAACATTTTATCTATGGGGTTGTAACAATCCCAACACGTGCAAAAATAAATACGGGATAATTCCCTATTAGGACAGCACGCAATTCTAGGCAAATGATGGGTCAAACCACTTCAAATATGCATGCAAGTTGCAAAATGTGAATCTACGCAAAAAACTAATCAAGTTTAATATATAGCTTATTCCGATCCGGTGCACGGTTTGAAATCTAAGGAGGTTTCAAAATAAGACATTTTCCTGAAATAAAATAAATCGCGGATAAATAGAAAAAACTAACGGGCCGAATCTGTGGCCGCAAAATAGCTATGATATGCCTAGGCGGCGGATAGAGGGGTGCTCACCTTGGGCTCGGCCCAAGTCGGCGCGGGGCGAGGTGGCTTGGTGGGGAGGCCGACTGGGCCTCGGGCTGGTCAGCAAGTCGGCCCACCCGACGCGACCGCTGCTGGGCCGTGGAGAGGCTGGCCCAGGCGAGCGAGGCCAGCGCGAGCGACCAGCTCCTCCCGATCCAGATCAGGATCGAGGGGAGTGGCGGCGGCGCGGCTCCAGCCGGCTGGAGCGGACGCAGGGCCACGACGGGGCTCATAGCGGCGAAGGCCAGATCTGGCAACGGAGGGTGGCGCGACCCGGCGTGGTGGCGCATGGCGGCTGGGCAGCAGAGGGACTCGGCCAACCTGGCTCCACCTGCAGCAGAGAGGGAGAGGAGATATTAGAGAGAGGAGGAGGAAGAGAAGGAAGGAGAGGGAACTGCCTTTGGTAGGCGTGGGCGTTCAGTAGAAACCGAAATTTCGGTTTCTGCTGTTCGGTTTATTTGTGAATTCAGTTTTCAAAAGTGAAAACCGAATTTAGAGTCAAAATGTAACTAACCGAAAATTTCGGTTAACCTAAATTTCGGTTCGGTTTTCGGTTTTCATCGAAGTATGGTTCAGGTCGAGAAAATGCACTTACATACTAATATGCATGTTTTCACCAAAAAATTTGACAGCATAACGACGCAAAATTGTAAAAATGCACAATATAGAACATATTCACAACAAAAATATAATCCAACAATAAGTGATAATCCAACAATAATAACAGCAAAACTATAATCCAACAATAAGTGATAATCCAACAATAATAATCCAACAATAGTCCCAGGCCGAAGCACAACACATAGTCCAACAATACAATAATAGTCTCAGGCCGAAGCACAACACATAGTCCAACAATATAATAATAGTCTCAGCCGCTCAGCCTCTCGGCACAACACATAGTCTAACAATAATAACCTAAAATGTTCATATTATTACACTTTAAGACATAGACACAACACATGAACATGAGCATCTTGACATGTCCGGAGAATCATGATCATCCCAAGTTTCCAACTCCCAAGTTCCAGCCAGGTGATGTGCAAATCTGTGATGTTCTGTATAGTGTACATGAATCAATTGAAAGAACTTCATATATGTAAAACAAAAAACTATGAAGCAAATCTGGCTACGTTGTGCATCTTTCATTCTTTTGAATAATACCTAACGAAAAAACTATGAAGCAAATCTGGCTATGTTGTGCATCTTTCATTCTTTTGAATCATACCTAACGAAAAGACTATGAAGGAAATCTGGTTGTGTTGTGCATCTTTCATTCTTTTGAATCATACCTAACAAAAAGATTATGAAGCAAATCTGGTTGTGTTGTGCATCTTTCATTCTTTTGAATCATACCTAACGAAAAGACTATGAAGCAAATCTGGTTGTGTTGTGCATCTTTCATTCTTTTGAACAAGAGCAAAACAACTACTTGCAATTCACTTACCAACGTTAAGTAGAGGATGGAGGTGGACAAGATGGCTTGCAAACAGACTTGCTACTGCTTGCCTTTGACTTAGATGAATTTGTACTACCAAACTCTTCAATAAGTTCTGAAAAGAATGAAATAAACATATAATAAGCATAGGAAAGAAGAAATAAACATATAATAAGCATAGGAAATCAGAAATAAACAAAATTATATAGGAAACAATAACAACATATTACCCTTTTCCAAGATTAACAATTCCTCCTCATCTTCAGTGTCGAGAGTAATCCAAACCCTTAGCCAATCTTGGGTACAAACAAGAGCTTGGACCATGAATGGCGTAAGGGAGGTTCTAAAATCATTTAGGATGCGTCCACTTGTGCTAAATGCCGACTCCGACGCAACCGTTGATACCGGAACAACTAACACATCACGGGCCATTCTTGCCAATATTGGGAATCTAGCAGCATTGTTCTTCCACCATTTTAGGATGTCAAAATCATCCCTATTTACTTCATTCTTCTCATGCAAATATTTCTCCAATTCAGATTTGCTCATGCTAGTTTCATCACCACCACCAGCTCTCAACTTCTTATTCATCCGAGACACCAATTTTCTTCCTTCCCTTTTTTGAGCTGGTTCAGATTGTGGAGCACCCACTTGCTTACTTGCATCACTTGGAGAATACTTAGCTTTGTAATCTTCAAACAAAGCATACACAAATGTTTTCACCGCCTCCCAAGCTTTGTCTACATTTATTTCACCATACATTTCTTCAACTGCTAGCTTTGTGAAATTCGATAGCTTGAATCTTGGATCAAGAACAGTGTAGCAAATACAAACATGTTCACATTTTCCTCCTCTTTTTTCTTTCCTTTCCCCTTCCCCTTTTCATTCACAATGTCTGCCTCCTCATGCCGACGTCCCCAATACTTATCATACTTAACTTGCATTTTGTTGGCCATTAGTTGCCACAAAACATCATTACTATCAGCCCACTCTTCCAACACAACATTTGTTTCAGCAATATCCATAATGAATTGGTTCACGGTCACATGGAGTGTGGCAGAAACACTAAGAGTTAGCTAATAAAAATGGCCAAGAAATTCAGCCATTTTCCTAGTATTCTCCCAGTCACTATCAACAGGAGTACTAGGAGCTTTCTCACTGTTTAAATCCAATATATATACTGGGTCTTCTTCCTCATACCTTGCAAACACTTTCTCATAGTAGATTGCGGTTTTTAACATTAGGTACGTGGAATTCCATCTAGTGCATACATCCAAACTCAAGAATGCCTCCCTGTCCACCTTTTCTAACTCAACAAGCTCTTTAAATCTTGCAATTCTAGATGGCCCATGTCTTACATATCTAACCGCCTCGCACACGCTTAACTGATTCATCCAACTCTTTTAGACCGCCAGTAACAATCAGACTTATAATATGGGCAACACATCTCATATGAAAATATTTACCTTCAGCTATGCTATTTCCAGTTTTGATCATTTTCTTCCTTATCTAACCTACACCACCATCATTCATGCTAGCATTATCAGCAATTATTTTCATAACTTTGTTTATTCCCCACTCCATCAAGCATTGCTCTAAGGCTTTTTCCAATATCATCTCCCTTATGACCTTTTACTCGGAAAAAGCTAATGATCTTCTTGTGCAAATTCCATTCAGGATCAATGAAATGTGCCGTGACAGTCATATAACAATCTTGTGTTTGAGAAGTCCAACCATCAGTAGTGAGACAAACTCTTTGACATGATTGTTTGAAAAAAAGTTTCAGCTTTGCTCTCTCTTCAAAATAAAGCTTCACAACATCCCTAGTGCATGTTCTTCTAGAAGGCATATTGAAACGTGGAGAAGCAATTGACATAACTTCTCTAAAACAAGATTTTTCAGTAAATGCAAAGGGAAGCTCATCTACTATAATCATCTTAGAAATAGCTCTCCTTAGTAATTCAGGATCAAATTTATGCACCGAAGGACTTTCTCCTTGGATTACTTGCAAAGTACCTTGCTTCTTATTCTTCTCATTATGAGGATTATGCTTGCAAGTATTAAAATGACTGTTTAAGGCAGATGTACCGTTTAACTGTGGGATGACCTTGATATTACGGTTGCAATAGTTGCACTTTCCAAACTTGAGGAGACCACCAACTAGTACCTAAGAAAAATGATCCCAATTTGGTGATCTTTTTTTCATCTGCCTTCTTTCAGGTCATTCATCCATCTCTTTCTTTTTCTTTTCAAACTCTTCATTCTTCCGTTCTTCTTTGTAATAAATTTGCATCTCCTCTTCTGTCATCTCAATATCACCAAGCCCACCAGGTTCAACCATCTACAAATAATAGACAAAAAATAAACAAGTGCATCAGAAAATTAGCAAATAATAGATAAAAATTAAACAAAGACCTAATCTACTGAACCTAGTCTACTGATTTACACATAAGTCTACTGAACCTACTGAACCAAATCTACTGCTTTACACATAAGTCCACTAAACCTACTGATTTACACCTAATCTACTGAACCTCTAGTCTACTGATTTACAAATAATAGACAAAAATTAAACAAGGACGTAATCAACTGAACCTAGTGCAGGACCTAATCTACTGATCTCACCAATGAAACAAAAATTGCAGACAAAGGATGTGATATTGGGCTTCTTAGTTCTTACATTGAGTGAATGTTCAGTTTCTCTCGTGGAAGACGTCGTGACGAATTGGAGAAGACACCGGTGAGCTCCTGTAGATGCGAGTGATGAGATCCTGCACATGCGAGTGGTGAGATCCTGCGGATGCTCTTGATCCAATAGGGGCCGAGAGTAGTAGGGGCCAACAGTATAGTACATGTGAGTCTGCTGTGAGTCTGCTGTGAGTAGGGGTGGCGGCAGCTTCTTCTTCCTTGCCGAGGGACTAGGGGCAGCGGCGGGGCTAAGTAGTCGGGGCGGCGGCGACGACTGCCCTGGGCGGCGACGACTTCTTCTTCCTTGCTAAGGGACTAGGGGCGGCGGTGGCGACTGCCCTGGGTGGCGTCGGCTTCTTCTTCCTTGCTGAGGGACTAGGGGCGGCGGCGGCGTGGCTGAGTAGTCGGGGCGGCGGCAGCGACTGCCCACGATCTAGGTCTGCACTGCGGCTGCGGGGTGCGGGACTGCGGGTGCGGCGTGCGTGCGGGGTGAGGGAGTGGCCGAGTGGGGGTGCGACTGTTAGGTTTTGCTAGGTGGGCTGCGACGCTGCGTGGTGAAAGCCTGGGCCGGGGGCGGGGGATGGGTTGTTTATCTGCGTTTCGGTTTCTACTTCGGTTAACTGACTTAAAAACCGAACGGGCTGAATTAAGTTCATTTTTTGACATAGCTAACCGAAATTTTTTGCCCATACTAAATAAACCAAAAATTCGGTTATTTCGGTTCAGTTTTCGGTTTGTCGGGTTTTATGCCCGGGCCGAGCCTCCGGCGGCGGCCGACAGGGCTCCAACGAGCCTGCTCCAGCGAGGAGGCAGGGGCTCCGGCGAACTGGACGCGGCTGACCTAGGGCTCCTCCCCTTGAGCTGCTGGCTGCAAGCGGCTAGCTTCGGCTGCTCGACCCAGATCGGGCCTGGGCGGGCCAAATCTGGGTTCGGCGGGCCCTGGCGGCGGCTGAGGCGTTGGTGGGAGGTGGGAGGCGACCAGGTGGCGGCTTGGGTTAGGAGGGGCGCGAGAATCGAGGGAGAGAGAGGGTTTGCTGTCTATTTATAGAAAACGGGCTAGGGTTATCCGAATCCGGCTCCGTTTTCGACCACGGGATCGCGATCGGATGGCCACAGATGCGGGAATGGCTAGGTGGGGTTGTGTAGTGTGGCTAGGCGGAGGTGAGAGAGGAATAGCGCGACGCGGCAACGCGATTTAAAATACCGAAAAACGTCCGACGAATAACCGATGACGGTGCCGCTGCGGTCAACCGTTCGGGTACGAGACGGACTCTGATTGCGACGAAAATTGGCAGGCGGCCTACCTATATTAAAATAAGACCGCACGCCAAGTTTCAACCCAATCAGAGAAAGTTTTATACGCACTTTTAAAAACAAGGTTTTGACGATGCCACGGGCGCGTGTGAGTGTGGTCGGGCCCAAAATGGTCAACGACGAACGCGGAGAGAAATGACAACTAATAACGGATGCAAGTTTGAAAACTGGCGGCAACGGAGTGCCGATGCAATGCAGATGATGCACATGATGCCATGATGAATGCGGCAAACAAAATTATAACATGACGACAATGAAAAAGAGGGGAATCTTCTGGAGCGTCGGTCTCGGGCTGTGACAACTCTCCTACACTACAAGAGGATCTCGACCCGGGATCCAAGAATGAAAGGGGAAGAGGAAGAGAAAGCCGTGGTAAAACTTAGTTGCTTATTTGATAAACGAGGGAAACCAACGATCCTTGAAGGTTGCAAAGAGATGGAGAAAGATATGAGGAACAATCAAGAATTCAAACAAAATTTCGGCAGCACTTCGGTAGGAAAAGGGGAACAAAAATTCGATATAATGGAAAGATCTTGAAAATATTCACAACAAACTAACTAAATTGAAAAACAAGGAAAGAACATGATCTTGATAGAACAAGATGATATATTGAAGAGACCAACATCACAAAGCCTCCGTTACAAAGAATAGAAACTAGCTCCTGAAAAGAAAGAACGAAGAAAAAAATAATGAGAACTACTGCCACAAGAATCTTGAAGAACACCTTGAGAATGAAGAGATCTTGAGCCGCCTAACAGAAAACTTGATTGAGGCACCAGAATAATTGAGAGACGAACGAAGAGACAACCATTGAGAAGAATTTGAGAACGAAAGCTGAAAGCTGAGAACGAATAAATCTTCTGAAATGATGGCCTTCGAAGGATCAAGAATGAAAACAACTCAGAAACGAACCGGACAGCAAGAAAGGGATTCTCATGATTGGGAACAATCAAGATGATGGCACAAAGATGAAATGATGAATCTTCAAGAGAATGGACCAAGATTTGAGAGAAACACTCCTTCGGTCTTCTAAGCTGAAAATGACGAGGAGAACACCGCCAAGAATTACTGAGACACTCGGGACATGATTAGAAGAGTCAGGAAAGATCCTGGGAAAGAACCTGTGGGTTAGGGCCCACTCAAAAGAAATCACCGTTGAAAAGATTGCTTAGAAGAAAGATATTGCATCAGTATAAAGAAAACTTGATGAGGTTAGCACCTCGAAATATTTGAAAGAATTGAAACTAAGAAACTTCTGAGATAACTTCAACGCTCCGTATAGAATAGAGAGAAATGACAACAAGAAAACTTGATAAGAATTTCCAACATAGGAAAGAATTTAAAGGATGAAAATCATATGATGAACACGGATAACTGAATTGAATTCACCGGAAAAGATAACAAGATGAATAAAGAAGAACACAAAGCTCGTGAGAATCTTCACAATGAATCACCGGATACCACACAGAAGAGAAGATAGCGGAAGAAACAATGAAAAGAAAACTCTTGGATGAAAATTAAATCACTGAAAAAAGGGTGGGAGGGCGGGAAAAAACAAGGACAACTTAGGACCGATGAGATGAACTCCGGAAAGAAATGATAGATTGATCTTGCAATCTTAAAAAAATGATAGAATTGACTTGAAGAGAAGCGTACTGGTTGAAAAGACTTGACATAACAACTCCGATTGACAAGAATTGATAAGACAATTGATTGACCAAAAGAATTAGCGCTCTCATAAAAATATGAGAAGACCTTTGGGAAAGATGTGAATTCACCACTTGACATCGAAGCAACTCGAATTGCCGTACTCCAAAAAAACAAGGATGCGGCTTACGAGACAAGCGAGAACAAATTCATGACAAAGATTCCATCCGATATTTTTGTGGATAGGATCGCACGGGCTCGATCCTTACAGTAGCCATCATGTACAAGGCAGTGAACACGACATACGAAGCGTCCCCGAGTCGTATCAAGTTATAAGGACTCTTTAAAACACATCGAGAACCGCTGTAAGATGACCGTGAACAAACGAATCCACTAGATGTCGAACCCCAACCTCACATCATGCATCTGTTGGAAGATTGCCCTATAAGTAACTACTTGAATTCCCACCTAAGAACTCCTGAAATTTCTGGTCATGCAACCGGGTCCACGGACACAAGGAGAAATATATCACTCGACTCTTATACTAACCCGTCCAGTGTATGACATCCGTCAACACATAACCATAATCTCGGAACATCATCTATCTCAAACACTCGTAAGCACGACGATACTAAGTATGGCGATACATCCGACACTCTCTGCACCAGTACTGGGGAAGCCGGACTCCTCTCGCCACTACTAGTATTGAAGCAATTTCGAACATCATTTGTCCTGAGATACATCCGGAACTCTCTGCACTAGTACCGGGGAAGCCTTGCCCGCCCATGCCAAGCGGTGGCTGTGCTCGCTCTTGCCCGCCCATGTCGTGGCCGACAGCGCCAGGCCGTGGCCGCGCCCGCCTGCTCCGTTGCCTTGCCCGCCCGCGCGCGTGTCGTGGTTGTGCTCGCTCTTGCCCGCCCACGCCGTGGCCGTGCCCCGCCTGCTTTGTTGCCTTGCCCGCTCGCGCGAAGCTGTGGCCGTGCTCGCTCTTGCCAGCCCATGTGGTGGCCGACAGCACCAGGCTGTGGCCTTGCCCACTTGCTCCGTTGCCTTGCCCGCTGATACGTCTCCATCGTATCTACTTTTCCAAACTATTTTTCCCTTGTTTTGGACTCTAATTTGCATGATTTGAATGGAACTAACCTGGACTGACGCTGTTTTCAGCAGAATTGCCTTGGTGTTGTTTTTGTGCAGAAATCAAAGTTCTCCAAACATCCTTAAAATTTACGGGGAGCATTTTTGAAAAATATGAAAAATATCTGCGTCAAGATCCACCTAAGGGGGGTGGGCCAGTGGGCCACAAGCCCTACCTCCTCCACCCCCCTGGTGGCGGTGGGCAAGCTTGTGGGGCCCACACAGCTCTGCCGCCCCCAACCTCAGCTCTCTAAGTTCACTTTCGTCCCATAAAAAATAAAAAGAGAAGATTTCATCGCGTTTGCGATACGGACGTGCTGCCACAACCTGGTCTTCATCTGGAGGGCAGATCTGGAGTCCGTTTTGGGCTCCGGAGAGGGGAAATCGTCGCCATCGTCATCATCAACCTTCTTCCCTCTCCAATTCCATGAAGCTCTTCGTCGTTCGTGAGTAATCTATTCGTAGGCTCGCTGGGCGGTGATGAGTAGGATGAGATCTATCATGTAATCGAGTTAGTTTTGATGGGGATTGATCCCTAGTATCCACTATGTTCTAAGATTGATGTTGCTACTACTTTGCCATGCTTAATGCTTGTCACTAGGGCCCGAGTGCCATGATTTCAGATCTGAAATTATTATGTTGTCACTAATATATGTGTGTTTTAGATCCGATCTTGCAAGTTGTAGCTACCTACTATGTGTTATGATCCGGCAACCCCGGAGTGATAATAACCAGAACCACTCCCGGTGATTACCATAGTTTGAGGAGTTCATGTGTTCACCAAGTGCAAATGCGTTGGTCCGGTTCTTTATTAAAAGGAGAACCTTAATATCCCGTAGTTTCCTTTTGGACCCTGCTGCCACGGGAGGGATGGACAATAGATTTCATGCAAGTTCTTTTCCCTAAGCACGTATGACGACACACGGAATGCATGCCTACATCACATTGACGAACGGGAGCTAGCCACATATCTCTCCGTGTTATAACTGTTGCATGATGAATATCATCCAAACAAATCACCAACCCATTGCCTACGAGTTTGTCCTACTGCTGATGTTATTTGTCTTGCTCTGCTGCTACTGTTGCTACTACTGTCGCTTGCTACTGTTGCTACTTGCTACTGCTGTCACTACTGTTGTTCCTTGCCACTGCTATTACTCGTTGCACTGCTGCTACCTGCTACAATCTTGATTGCTGGTCGTTGATGGGAACTGACAATTTCCGTCAACGAGGCAACTTGGCGCCATTGATACAATCGTTAGAAATAGTCTGCCGTGTCAACAGATCGTTTCTAACACCGTTGTTATCATACTACTTTGGTGTTACTACTTTGCTTGCAGATACTAATCTTTCAGGTGTGGTTGAATCTGACCCATTCAGCTGGTAATACTCGAGAGTATTCTCTCACCTCCTCTCTGGCGAATCAACAAATTTGGGTCGAATACTCTACCCTCGAAAATTGCTACGATCCCATGCGCTGGTGGGCCGTCAACAACATTCTTCTAGTTTCGATTGCCGGAGAGTGCTAGCAGCATTCTTCTGGTGCCGTTGCAAGGGAAGGTCTGCTGTTACGGAATCAACATTTTTCTGGCGCCGTTGCCGGGGAGGTATTGCTATATTCTCTGAGTTACCTGGGATTCATATCTGCTGATCACTAGGAAGAATCTGAAGGATTCAAAAACCAAAGTCTTGCCCTCAACTATGAGGGGAGGTAAGGAACTGCCATCTAGCTCTGCACTTGATTCGCCTTCAGTTATGAGTAAGTTTGCGACATCACCTCCTGCTAGAAATCTTGATATGTCGCCTGTGCTTGATGATTCTTATGATGCTACTGCTAGAGATGCTATGCTTGATACTATGCCTGATGGTACTATGCTTGATACTATGCCTGATGGTACTATGCTTGATACTATGCCTGATGATACTATGCCTGATACTGCTAGAGATGCTATGCCTGATACTGCTTTGCCTCATGATGCTAGAGATGCTATTTTGCCTGATGATGCTATGCTTGATACTGCTAGAGATACTACTTTGCCTGATGTTCCACTAGGGGTATTCCTTGATGCTCATATTGCTAGAGTTACTGCCAATGCTCGTGATGCTTCTGAAACTGCCGATACTATTGAGTTAGAACCTGCTTTTGCTCCTGTTAGATCTAGCTCTCCTAGATATGAATTGCCTGATATACCTGAGGGTTACATTAGGGAGGAAGAGATAGCTGAGGATTTTCTTGCGTGTAAGGATGTCTATGACGCTGAGAAATTACTTCTCAAGTGGAAGGAAAAATCTCTAAAAGCTAGGATGAAGTACGACCCGAAGTTTGCCACTTCACCTATCTTTATCACCGATAAGGATTATGAATTCTCTGTCGATCATGAGATAATCTCTCTAGTCGAATCTGATCCTTTTCACGGTTATGAGTCTGAGATGGACATAGCCCATCTTGCCAAACTACACGATATAGCCACCCTTTTCACTAATGAGGAGAAGATCCACCACTACTATATCCTTAAGCTGTTTCCTTTCTCTCTAAAGGATGATGCTAAAGCCTGGTTCACCTCTCTTGCTCCTGGATGTGTGATTAGTCCGAGGATATGGTCTATTACTTCTGTGAGAAATATTTCCCTGCCCATAAGAAGCAAGCTGCCTTGCAGGAAATATACAACTTTGCTCAACTCCAAGAAGAGAGTCTCCCACAAGCTTGGGGGAGGCTCAACCATCTACAAAATGCTTTGCCTGATCACCCTCTTAAGAAGAACGAGATACTTGATATCCTCTATAACGGACTTACCGATGCTTCTAGAGACCACCTAGGTAGTTGTGCCGGTTGTGTTTTTAGGGAACAAACTGTAGAACAAGCTGAGACCCTATTGAATAACATCCTGATCAACGATAATCCTTGGACTATTCCCGAACCACCTCCTAAGCCAACTCCAAAGAAAAGAGGTATTCTATTCCTCAGTCCCGAAGATATGCAAGAAGCCAAGAAATCTATGCAAGAGAAAGGCATTAGATCTGAAGATGTCAAAAATCTACCACCTATCAAAGGGATCCATGGTCTCGATAACCCGATACAAGTAGTAGAAGTGAATTCTCTGCGTAGGTTTGATGAGAGTGATATTCCTTTTGACAAACCTGCTAGCCTATGCTTTGATGAATTTGACAACTTTGTTGCCAAACAACAGGGTTTCAATGATTATGTTAGCAGACACTTGGAACAAAGTACTCGTATGCTTAGCCATTTAAGTGCTTGTGTAGACAGAAATGTCAATGATCTGAAGCTTCTGAGTAAACATGCCTCTATGATTACTACTCAGGTAGACCAAGTACTTAAAGCTCAGAATGACCTGCTCAATGAATTAAATGACAACTCTGTCAGAGTCATTACTAGAGGAGGCAAAATGACTCAGGAACCTTTGTATCCTGAAGGTCATCCTAAGAGAATTGATCAAGATTCTCAAGGAATCAATGCTGATACACCTAGTCATCCTAAGGAGAAGAAGAAGGATGATAGAAGCCTGCATGCTAGTTCACCAAATACTGTCACACCTGAAGAACCTAATGATATTTCTGCATCTCATGCAGAAACACAATCTCGTGATGAACATGAACCTGGTGACAATATGGACAGTGATGTTCATAATAATGCTCAACCTAGCAATGATGAGGATGTGGAAATTGAACCTTCGGTTAATCCTGATAACCCACAACCTAAGAGATACGATAAGAATGACTTTACTGCTAGGAAGCATGGTAAAGAAAGGGAGCCATGGGTTCAGAGATCTATGCCCTTTCCTCCTAAGCAATCCAAGAAAAAGGATGATGAGGATTTTGAGCGCTTCGTTGAGATGATAAGACCCATCTTTCTGCAGATGCGGTTAACTGATATGCTCAAGATGTCTCCGTATGCCAAGTACATGAAAGATATCGTGACTAATAAACGGAAGATACCAAATCTTGAGATCTCCACCATGCTTGCCAACTACACTTTTAAAGGTGGAACTCCTAAGAAACTTGGTGATCCCGGAGTGCCCACTATACCTTGCTCCATTAAAGGAAACTACGTAAGAACGGCCTTATGTGACCTTGGAGCCGGTTTTAGTGTTATGCCGCTCTCTCTTTATTGTAGACTTGAATTGGATAAGTTGACACCCACTGAAATTTCTCTGCAAATGGCCGACAAATCAACTGCTTTCCCTATCGGCATTTGCGAGGATGTGCCTATTGTGGTTGCTAACACCACTATCTTAACAAACTTTGTTATCTTGGATATTCCTGAGGACGATGCCATGGCTGTCATCCTCGGAAGACCCTTTTTAAACACTGCAGGGGCTGTTATAGATTGCAACGAAGGCAATGTCACTTTCCATGTCAACGGTAATGAGCACACAGTGCACTTTCCGAAGAAACGATATCAAGTACATTGCATCAATGCTATCGAAAAGACTTCATCGATTCTTATTGGGAGATTTGAATGCCTTATTCCTCATGTCAAGATGAAGTATGATTTGCTTGTTGGGGAGATACATATCCCTATTGAGGTGACTTAGTGGCTATTTGAAAATTCTCCGTTCTCTCTTGCGATTCGAGAAGGTTTTGTCATGAGGACTTGATCAACCCCATTGATGGATTTCTTTCGATGACCATGAAATGGATGAATCAAAGAGTCACATACCTCTGTTTTGAGCTTTCATTTTCTGTTGCTTAGAATAAAAATGATAGAATTAATTTAGTTTTTCCTGTTTTCTGTTTTAGCGTCCCGGAGAAAAATACCTCGAAAATAAAAGTTCTCCGTTGGTCCTGAAAATTTAGTATGATTTTTCCTGGAATTTTTGAAAATTACTGGGCCTGAGAGCTGGCCTGGGGTCCAGACCAGTGGGCCACAAGCCCTGCCACCGATACCCCCCTCCCTGGTGGCAGAGAGCAAGCTTGTGGGCCCCACAGAGACCCCCTCCACTCATTCTAGATCCCAGCCTCTTCTTCCACCTCCAGAAAAAATTGTTTCACAGCTCAAACCCGTGTTCTTGCTCATTTGGCTGTGATTTTTGATCTCCTTTCCCAAAGGACCATTCTCCAAACCGTTTTGGGGAAATTACTCCTTGGTAAGTGACTCCTCCATTGGTCCAATTAGTTTTTGCTCTAGTGCTTTATCCTTCGCGTATTCTTGCTACCTTGGTGACTATGTTCTTGAGCTAGAAAGGTTGATTTTAGCTGGTCCCAAGTAGTTTTAGCGCGTGATACGGTCTCTAGGCACTAGTAGGAGTAGTTGCTACAAGTTGGGTTAATCTTTATTCACTTTTCTTTCGAAGTCTCTAAAAATTTCAGAATTTTTTAGAGCTAGAAAAAGGTAAAGATGAGGAGGTTCTTGAGAGGCTCTTCAAGCCGTAACCCCAAGGAGGATGAGAAGAACCACCCCAAGTACGTAGTCCCTCGAGTCACAGAAGTTCGAGCGTGCGAGTGGCCAAGTGATGAATTTTTGCGCGCTGCTGGGCTTTATGAAGACTTTTATTACTTGGTGGAGAACGCAGGTCTTACTGCGTTCGTTGCAGATAAGTGCTCACAATACCTCCTCCTCACCAATATTTTCGTTCAAAGCTTCAACTTTTATCCGAGGAAGAATCCTCCCATGGTTGATTTCATGATATACGATGTTCCCCAGTGCATGACACTACAGGATTTCTGCAATGTATGCAAATTACCTTATGTTGGGGATATCCGTGACCCTCGTCCACGAGACTTGGAGGATTTCATTGGTACTATTGCTGTTGGAGAGGAGAGAGGAGTGTCTCGCACTAGAATTGCTAGCATACATTTTCCTGTGCTTCGGTACTTCTCACTATTTGTGGGAAAATGTTTGATTGGCCGTGGGGAGGCTGGATCACTTAGTTCTTCAGACCTTGCGGTTTTGCGCGAGGGCTTTTATAATGATAAGACTTACAGCCTAGGTGCTATAGTGGCCCAGCGGTTGAACATCAACCGTTCCAAGGGTGTCGTCTATGGAGGTATCTACGCTACCCGTCTTTCCAGACACTTTGAGATACCCATTAGACTGGGAGAGGAAGGAGAGATTCTTCTCCCTGAGAAATATCTGGATTATGACAGCATGGTTCGCCATGATTTTCTGGATAGAGATGCTAGTAGACGGATGATTTATAACCTGGTATTTAGTCAGGGTACTCGAGAGACTATTACTTTGCCTGCTCCTTCTTTGTTCGATCTTCATGCAGGCAGGTACACTATTATGCCCTCGGAAATCTACGCATATTGGGGCTTGGCCCAACCACACGCGCCCGTGCCCGAGCCGCCAGTCGAGTACCAGACGCCATTTTATCAGTGGGAGCCACACGAGCTCACATAGCAGTGGCATTCACAGTCTGCTCCGGAGTATCCCGGAGCTGGTGATTTCCCACCATGGGAGTAAACCAAGCTAGGCCAAAAGCCTAAGCCTGGGGGAGTACGTGTTCTCATCGACTTTACATTCATGCTTATGCTTTCACTTCGTTAGCCGGTGTTCACACTTTGCCACTATATTATCCATGCTAGTTTATTTTCTTTTTCTTGTTTTCTTGTATTGTGTCCTTTTGAGAAAACCCAAAAATATTTTTTTTTCTTCTTTTGCTTGTTGGGAGCTTTCCCGTGTAAATAGTTTTCTCTTTCTTTGGGTCAAGGTAGAATATATTGGTTTCAATGTTTAGTGGTTCTTGCATGCATACCTGTTTAGCTTTCAAAGAGCCATATTACTTTGTCTTCTCCTTTGTGTTTGCGTGCAGATTCAGCTTAGTCCAATGCACGAGCACTCTTATTATTGTTCACATCGTTCGATCGTGCAAGTGAAAGGCAATAATGATGATATATGATGAAGTGACTGAGACTGAAAAGCTTGTATGAACTCTATCTATTTTGTTTTTGTAAATATGACTAGCTTGTCGACCCAGATTCAGCTTTGTTGTGAGAGAACCATGTTTGCAATGACAACTTAGAGATCATAGTTTCTGATGCCATGCTTATTTATCTAGGAGCTTATAATGGTTTGTCTTGAATGCCAACATAGATTTTGAGATGACTATGATGTAGTATGATAGGATGGTATTCTCTTTTGAATGTTTCAAGTGGCTTGACTTGGTGCATGTTCATGCATGTAGTTGAAACAAAATCAACATAGCCTCTATGATGTTTGTGTTCATGGTGATTTATATCCTGTTCATGCTTGTATTCAATGTTAGTCAAACTCATTGCATCTTGATGATTGTTGTCGCTCTCTAGTTGGTCGCTTCCCAATCTTTTGCTAGCCTTCACTTGTACTAAGAGGAATACGCTTGTGCATCCACTTCCGTAAACCCAAAAGTTTTTCCATGAGAGTCCACCATACCTACCTATTTGCGGTATCTACCTGCCGTTCCAAGTAAATTTGCATGTGCCACTCTCTAAACCTTCAAGAAATAATCTGTTTTGCATGCTCGAACCGCTCAAGTGGTGTCAGGGGGATATTAGTATCTTCCATGCTAGGAGTGTTATCCTCAACATGTGTTTATTCATTGTCATTCACGAGAAAGGGCCCGGTAATTGGAATGCCCAATTCCACGCTTAAATCGAAAACATAACTGTAAAACAAGACTCCCCCCGGATTGATGTTAGTATGGACGGTACCCGAGGATTGAACTAGCCGTGGAGTGTGATTGATTGGTGGTGGGGGAGTTAAAACTTTACTTTTCTGTTTGGGAACCGCCTATAGCATGAGTAGCATGGAAGATATTGAGAACTCTTGGTCATTGCATTGACAATGAAAGCATGCCACCCAAAATTATTATCTCTGTTTTCAAAAGCTTCAGCTCTGGCACCTCTGCAAATCAATGCTTCCCTGTGCAAAGGGCCTGTCTATTTATTTTCCTGTTGAGTCATCCTCCTCTTTTATAAGCACCAATTAGAGAGCACCTCTGTCATTTTTATGCTTTGCTTTTGATTGATATTGAGTATGACTATGACTGGATCTTCGTTGCTATGAATTACAATGTTTAGTCAGCCCTTGATCTTTGAAAGTGCTCTGCATTTATGTTTTGCGGTCTCAGAAAGAGCTAGCGAGATACCACCTATTCGTATTGCTTCATGCTTGTTTTGATTGAAGTGTTGGTATTTGAAACTCATTATTATTTGCTCGTTAGCTGATTATGCCATTGATATTAGTTTACCGTGAGACCTTTGTGTCATTTGCTTATGTGGTTAACTTGTGATCTTGCTGAAATTCTGGTTATGAGTTAGACATAGTTGCAACAACAAGATCAAACAGAGTTTGTCAAAGTTTTTCCTTCTCTCTCAGTTTGTCAACTGAGTTGCTTGAGGACAAGCAAGGTTTTAAGCTTGGGGGAGTTGATACGTCTCCATCGTATCTACTTTTCCAAACTCTTTTGCCCTTGTATTGGACTCTAATTTGCATGATTTGAATGGAACTAACATGGAGTGACGCTGTTTTCAGCAGAATTGCCTTGGTGTTGTTTTTGTGCAGAAATCAAAGTTCTCCAAACGTCCTGAAAATTTACGGGGAGCATTTTTGGAAAATATGAAAAATATCTGCGCCAAGATCCACCTGAGGGGGTGGGCCAGTGGGCCACAAGCCCTGCCTTCGCCACCCCCTAGTGGCGGTGGGCAAGCTTGTGGGGCCCACACAGATCTGCCGCCCCCAACCTCAGCTCTATAAGTTCACTTTCGTCCCAGAAAAAATAAAAAGAGAAAATTTCGTCGCATTTGCGATACGGAGGCGCCACCACAACCTGTTCTTCATCTGGAGGGCAGATCTGGAGTCCGTTTTTGGCTCCGGAGAGGGGAAATCGTCGCCATCGTCATCATCAACCTTCTTACCTCTCCAATTCCATGAAGCACTTCGTCGTTCGTGAGTAATCTATTCGTAGGCTCGCTGGACGGTGATGAGTAGGATGAGATCTGTGATGTAATCGAGTTAGTTTTGATGGGGATTGATCCCTAGTATCCACTATGCTCTGAGATTGATGTTGCTACTACTTTGCCATGCTTAATGCTTGTCACTAGGGCCCGAGTGCCATGATTTCAGATCTGAAATTATTATGTTGTCACCAATATATGTGTGTTTTAGATCCGATCTTGCAAGTTGTAGTTACCTACTATGTGTTATGATCCGGCAACCCCGGAGTGACAATAACCGGAACCACTCCCGGTGATGACCATAGTTTGAGGAGTTCATGTGTTCACCGAGTGCTAATGTGTTGGTCCGGTTCTTTATTAAAAGGAGAACCTTAATATCCCGTAGTTTCCTTTTGGACCCCGCTGCCACGGGAGGGATGGACAATAGATGTCATGCAAGTTCTTTTCCCTATGCACGTATGACGACACACGGAATGCATGCCTACATCACATTGACGAACGGGAGCTAGCCACATATCTCTCCGTGTTATAACTGTTGCATGATGAATATCATCCAAACAAATCACTGACCCATTGCCTATGAGTTTGTCCTACTGCTGATGTTACTTGTCTTGCTCTTCTGTTGTTACTTGTCTTGCTCTGCTGCTACTGTTGCTACTACTGTCGCTTGCTACTGTTGCTACTTGCTACTGCTGTCACTACTGCTGTTCCTTGCCACTGCTATTACTCGTTACACTGCTGCTACCTGCTACAATCTTGATCGCTGGTCGTTGACGGGAACTGACAATTTCGTCAATGAGGCAACTTGACGCCATTGATACAATCGTTAGAAATAGTCTGCCATGTCAACAAATCGTTTCTGACACCGTTGTTATCATACTACTTTGCTGTTACTACTTTGCTTGCAGATACTAATCTTTCAGGTGTGGTTGAATCTGACCCATTCAGCTGCTAATACTCGAGAGTATTCTCTCACCACCTGTCTGGCGAATCAACAAATTTGGGTCGAATACTCTACCCTCGAAAACTGCTACGATCCCACGCGCCGGTGGGCCGTTAACAACATTCTTCTAGTTTCGATTGCTGGAGAGTGCTAGCAGCATTCTTCTGGTGCCATTGCAAGGGAAGGTGTGCTGTTACAGAATCACCCGCCCACGCAAAGCCGTGGCTGTGCTCGCTCTTGCCCGCCCACGCCGTGGCCGACAACGCTAGGCCATGGCCGTGCCCGCCTGCTCTGTTGGCTTGCCCGCCCAAGCCGTGGCCGCGTCCGCCTGCTCCGTTGCCTTGCCCTCGGGCGCGCGCGACGTGGTTGTGCTCGCTCTTGCCCTCCCATGCCGTGGCCGACAGCACCAGGCCGTGGCCGATAACGCCATGCCGTGGCCTTGCCCGCCTGCTCCATTTCCTTGCTCGCCCATGCCAAGCCGTGGCTGTGCTTTCTCTTGCCCACCCACGCCGTGGCCGACAGCGCCAGGCCATGGCCGTGGCCGTTCCCGCCTGCTCCGTTGCCTTGCCTGCCCGCGCACACGCTGTGGCTGTACTCGCTCTTGCCCGCCCTCACCATGGCCGCGCCCGCCTACTCCAAGCCGTGGTTGTGCTCGCTCTTGCCTGCCCACGCCGTGGCCGACAACGCTAGGCCGTGCCCTTGCCCGCCCACGCCGTGGCCGACAGCGCCAAGCCGTGGCCGCGCTGGCCTGCTCGCCACGCCGCCCCCGCGCGCGCCGTGGCCTCATCGTTCACGACCGCGCCTTGGCTGTGCTCGCCCTCTCCCGCCTGGGTATCCGTTGGTGCTGCTCTCTCCCGCCCACGGAATACCTACGCACAGCTTGCCCGCCCACGACACCCCGGCCACGCCCCCGTCTACAGCGCGCACAGGGGTTCGCTGTGGCCTCCTAACTTTAGGCGTCCTGCTGACGTACCCATCGTCGAGCAGCCGTTCTTGTCGCGCTGACACATGGAGCCCAGCGACGCTTAGGGATGTGAACGGCGCCTCCAGCACAGGGCCGGCTCTGGCCCTAGGCGAACTTGGGCGATGCCCAAGTGCCCATGTTTTAGGGGGCCCATCATTACATATGTGTAAGTATACATGCTGCTATATGGCTGAAAAAAGGATAAGCTAAAGGCCTGAAGCCTAAAGATCAAGTCCTGATCGTGATCGGAAGACTTGTACGCGCTGCCTGTACCTACATGCGATTGATCGATCAATCGTCCAGCCACCCAGAAGCTAGAAAGGCAGAAACGCCTTACGCCTGTTTCTTTCGACGCCTCGGCCTCCTGCCTTCGCCGCCCTTGAACCCCCTGTGCCTCTGCGTCGCGCCCGAAGACTGCAGTGGAGATCGGCAGATCACCCAGGCTGAATCCTTACCCTCGGATAGCCGATTCGCCCTCCTCTGCTTTACTCACGATTTCAGCATAAAGGTATGATTTATCATCTCATATTGGCCTAGTGTCCTAATTCTTTTGTTCAGTTGAGCTGATAATTCTTTGGAAATTGCAACCTTAGGTGTTCCAATGCCGTCAAAATAGAAGTCCGGTTTTGAGAAAAGGAAACAAAAAAGCGAGAGAATTAATCAACTCATTGAATCAAAAAAGGTGCTCTAAAAAGGTTTATTCCGATGGTAGCTAGTGTCGATAATCAAAGGCAAGAATCTGAACCTAGACAAGATGATGATCTTAATTCAAATGACAATTCTGAAGTCAACGAACATTCCTTGGATGGTATTAAGTAACTAAATAACGCCAATATTTTTGTAGAAGTAAGTAACTATCAGTTGCCTATCGAATCCTCTTAACTATATCAGTGACCGTAGATTCTTCAATTTGTTACAGCTGTAGACTGCTATCCAAATGTGTCAGTTGCCTATCGGATCCTCTTAACTATACCAGTGACCGTAGCCTCAACTGAAAGAAGTTTCTCTAAATTAAAACTGCTGAAAAATTATTTAAAGTCAACTATGTTAGAAGACAGATTGAATGGCTTGACTATGTGTTGTATTGAGAAGGATGTCTTGGACAAAATTGATCTTGATACTCTCATCAACAATTTTGCATCTAGAGATGCCTCAAGAAGATTTTTTGTGAAGCACTGAAGTATTATTGTCCATGAACTCATATGAACTTCGTACTTATTTGAGGTAATTAAACTAGCAGCGAATATTATTTTTTAAATTTTACTACTTTTTTATTTATAATAGTTTCTAAATAACTATGTGTGATCGGATGTAAACTCTAATATTTTACATTTATATATCCATAGATGCGTATATATATTATGTGTAGGGGCCATTTTTTAACTTTGCCCAAGGGGCCCGAAAAATATAGAGCCGGCCCTGCTCGAGCGGCGTCGCACCCGGCACCCATCTCCCCGGTGACTCCTCCTCCGAAGACGAGCGCTGCGGGATCTCCTCTCGTCGCCGGTGAGTGCCGTTGGAGCGGCATGGCAGTAGACTCGCGTGGTTGCCTCCGTCGGTTGATGGATTGGAGACGAAGCGATTCAGTCCGCTGGAACCTTGTCATTTCGTTCGTGGTGTGGGTTCAAGCGTACAGGCAGCCCATAGTGGATTCCTCTGTTTGGCCCATGTGCATGTGATGCAGCTGCTGCTTATTAATCTTAGTTCGTATATTTCATCTTTTTAGCAGATTATGAGTGTTCTAACAACACTTCCACTAGTGATTTTATTCCTGCTTTAGATCTGCTAAAACTAGTATATGTATTTTAGTATTGTTTCTGTGGAGTGTCGATGTATTCCAGATCCTAAGTTGATGTGATATACTTTCACGTTTCTCACGTGTCGAGATTAATTACGTCTGTTTGTAATTTGAGATTTTTTAATTTCTTGCAAAGATAAATTCAGTACGTCTATAGTACGGATTTGCAATTGAGAATTTTATTCTTTCGCAAAGCAATCTCATTGCAATTGAGATTAATTTTCTCTCGCGAAACATATTAATTCACCATTCATCATGGTGAATTATCTTGCAATCTCATACAAGATAATCTCATTTAATATGAGGTCTATACAATTTAAGTTTTTTACTTGAGCATCAAAGTTGCAAAATCATTACTATTCATTACAATAGTAGTGTATATCTGTAGAGTATATTATATTCCAGAATAAATTGTGATGTAATAAATTTTCATGTTATTTTACAGTTCAAGATTATTTACATACGTTATTTGCAATTGAGATTTTCAATTTTTGCAAATAAAAATCAATTCATTTTAATTGTGCCTTTGGCTTGATATGAGCAAGGATTGATATGCAAATTTCGAGTGTTGTTTTTCAAATTGATATTTTGGGATCATAAGGTAGTGTGTAGATCTACTACTTTGCAGATTATCACCACTACTATTAAAGCCTGCATTTTGTCACTTTGACAATACGATTGTTTTATAAAGCGTCTTACCACATATTTCACTAAGTCATGACATAAGGCATTAGGAGTGAGTATCTACTGATTTCATTAGATTATAATCCCCCGTGCTGCGAGATCCACTTCATTTTGGAGATTATCTTCAAGGTGTCATACTTAACAATTTAAAATTCACATTAATTTTGGTAAGTTAATTACAACATCAACCATGATGGTCTTTAATTTACTGATCGTAAATTAATTATCTCTCGTAATCAATGGCTAGATAATTTGAGGCATTCGCCCTCAATGGCCACCACTGCCCTTCCTGGGCCAAGGACATCATGATCACTCTTATGTCTCGTGGGATAATGTGTGAAATCCAAGACCGTAAGATTCATCTCTAGTAGGGATCACATCGCTAACAGAAAAATGTTGTCTTATACATCATAAGGCACTATAGTGATTCGGATCGCAACATCTCGTTATTCTGTATCAGCAATTCCTGTGACACAATGAACCTCAAGGGAAAATGTTTGAAGCTCACTTCAACTTTTAACCCGACATCACCAATGATAGCGGGATCCTATGGACACGGAGAACGTGATGGTTGAATATGCCTCAACCAACATGTTTGGAGATTATGAATAGTCTCTCAATCTCTTGAGTGGTCAATATTTACTTGTGTCCATTTATGATGTTGTATTAACAACATAAAGTATTGTTTTCGTCATATATTGTATAGCACAATATATTGTATCGTCACTTTGGTACAAATACATTTATATGTATTCTATATATCTTACAGTGATTTTCATATTGAGAGTCTTCATGTCTATATAGAGTTTTCTACGAGAGTCAATCTGATGAAAGATGAATTGTGCCTTGTGGACATATGCACCACAAACTCTATACTCAGGGAAGTCCACTGTTTCCACTCTCAATGAGAGAAATGAGATATTTTAAAATCGCTAGACGCGATGAGGTATTTTTTGGCTCAACTTGAGTCATATTTACTATCCCTATGGGTACTCAAGTAACGTCGGGATGCTTTATTGCTTACCAGGTTTAACTCGTACCCTACTAAACTATAGAGGTATCCGTCAAAATGGTTTCCATAGCGAAACTTATGATGACAACAAAGAGAAATAACTCCTCTTTACCATATGCAATGGATATGACAAGCACATTCTCTATGTCTCATATGGATTGTATAAGACATACTACAAAGCCCGTAGCAAATGTTGTGTCCAAGATAGTCTTCCGAAATGTCTTGTATATGACAAAACTTGGCATACTCGCTTTGGTCATCCAGACATTGGGTTGAAACTGAAACTATCAACAATTCCATTGGTTTATTATTATTATGATGCTAAATTCTAACAATATTTGGATTTTATGTGCACTACATGTGACACAGAGAAGCTATTTTTAAAGTCTATGTTGAACCACCCAGACTCCTTGAATGCATCAATTTGAGGTAAGTGGCTCTTCCCATCCATTGAGTAGACTATTTAGGTATTCCATGGCTATAAAAGACACATCTATACGATGGTCTCAAGGTGATTTATTCACACAAAACCATTGGCTTATTATCCTAACATCGATTTCAAGAAAATCGAATGGATGACATTGCAGAATTCAACTTGAGTGCCTTCTCTATGCACCTTGGATTGAAGCTTAGTAATTTGTCCTAATGCCTAGAATCAAAATGGTTTGGTAGAATCCTTTATCTAAAGAGTTAACCTCATTGAATTATCTTTACTTTGGAATTACAACTTACCAACTTTACGTTGGAGTCATGTAGTTTTACACGCTCATGACCAAACTGCGTAATATTATTTCCCTCTATCTTTGATACGTGGAAATCTATCAAGTATTTCCCATCTACGGTTATTTGATTGCATACCGATATCGCCACCCCGCATACGTCATTAGCCCTCAACATATAGTTGGGATCTATGTGAGGAATAACTATATTTCCGTTAATACCTCAAGCCCCTCGCATGGGGAGTTATTCAAGGCCAGTATGTTGATTCATGAGAAATATTTCCAGACATTAGGGGGAGAATTCAAGTACCATAAATAATGTCAGGAAATTAGTGGAATGTTCAACACATTTCTGCCTCAAATCCACATACTCAAAGATCTGAACCATGCATTCAGAAGATTTGCAAAGAACATTGCAAATACCTGTCAGATTCATTTACTAACTATGATAGTGTCACCCAATCCTACAATCCTGGAAAAGTACGCCTGAAAGAGTGGAGGTACCAACAAAAATCACTCCACTCCCCGTTCGATGCAACATGGGGAGATGTATGGCAAAAGTACACCATGATTCCTCTTCTTGCAAGCAAGGATATCAAGGCCTATGAATCAGTAAATGCAAGTCAACTTCACGTTGACACACGCCTAATTGGTAGTATACCCAGTGGATGGGAAAACTCCACCAAGCCAGGTCAGAGTGCACACAATGATCGGGACATCAGAATACCCGACTCAATCGCATTGGGAAATCGTGAGCAATCACCATGGGTAGCGATATTTCCATCAACTATAGTGATATATAGATTCTGGAGAATCATATAACCGGAAGTCTACAATTGTCGACATACATTTCTCAACTAGATTGGAAAACCTTTCACATGATTCAGGTCTAAGACCGTGGACATGGCATAGTGTGAACAACACTCGGACTGAACTCAAGCAAAGGATATAATCTAGGTAGAAATGATCTTGCTCAGTAATGGAAGGTATTCATAAGCAATACCTACACCAATTTTCTTCTGGAAACTGAATTGAGAACAACCAGGTGGTGAAACAAAGAGCAAGTATTGTAGCACAAGGGTTCACGCAGATATCCAAATATTCTCTAGAGGTGGATTCTCTTTCTGATAACTTATATCATTGGCAGTACAAAATCATCTATCTATACAGTGGATAGATGTAGTGATCACATATCCATGAGGATCACTAGATTCAAACATATATGATTGATTCCTGATGGAACCTCACTTCTAAATTGAAATGCAAAATGCAACATACATTGTGTAAAAATCAATAAGTCACCATACGACTTATTGTTGTCGGTACATATGGTACAACCGACGTAGTGAGTTCCTTATACACAAGGATTACTCCTACAATGATGATTACCCATGCTTGTGTGTTTGCAATGGAGACACATGTAACCATGTAAATGGCAGAGTTTAAAATTAAGGATTTCGGTAAACCAATATACCGCTCGTTACTACAACTTGAGCACCTTCATTCATACATTATGGTATACTATGTTGTCTATATCCAAAATATACTGAAGAAATTCATTGTGGACAAATCTTATCCATCCATAACTCTCATGGTAGTTCATTCTCTAGATGTAGAGAATGATCTATTTATACCAAAACATGATGGAAATAAGATATTGGGACTCAACGTTCCATAATGCCATTGGATCCATCAAACACAATTGGTTGGGACTCAAGAATATATATCAATATCTCCAAAGGCATCAAACATCTTGTCCTGGTTTTTCAAGTTTCAGAGAAATCTGAACACTAATACCATTGGATATATTGATCAGATCCGTGCTATGTCAGATCACAGACAAGCTTAGTGTTCCTACTAGGTGTGGTAGCTGATGACCCACAAGTATAGGGGATCTATCGTAGTCCTTTTGAAAAGTAAGAGTTTCAAACCCAATGATGACCAAAAGGATCTGACAAGTGGTTTTTAGCAAGGTAATATCTGCAAGCACTGAAATTATCGGTAACAAGTAGTTGTGTGGTGAGATGATTCGTAGCAAGAAGCAAGTAACAAAAGTAGCAACGATGCAGCAAAGCGGCCCAATCCCTTTTGTAGCAAGGGACAAGCGTGGACAAAGTCTTATAGGAGGTAAAACGATCCCGAGGACACACGGGAATTTCTGTCATGCTAGTTTTCATCATGTTCATATGATTCGCGTTCGTTACTTTGATAGTTTGATATGTGGGTGGACCGGCGCTTGGGTACTGCCCTTACTTGGACAAGCATCCCACTTATGATTAACCCCTCTCGCAAGAATCTGCAACTACGAAAGAAGAATTAAGACAAAGTCTAACCATAGCATTAAACTAGTGGATCCAAATCAGCCCCTTACGAAGGAACGCATAAACTAGGGTTTAAGGTATTGTCACTCTAGCAACCCATCATCTACTTACTACTTCCCAGTGCCTTCCTCTACGCCCAAATAATGGTGAAGTGTTATGTAGTCGACGTTCACATAGCACGACTAGAGGAAAAACAACATACAACACATCAAAATATCGAACGAATACCAAATTCACATGACTACTTATAGCATGACTTATCCCATGTCCTCAGGAACAAAAGTAACTACTCACAAAGCATAATCATATTCATGACCAGAGAGGTAATGAGTAGCATCAAGGATCTGAACATAAACTCTTCCACCAAGTAATCCAACTAGCATCAACTACAAAGAGTAATTAACACTACTAGCAACCTTACAAGTACCAATCGGAGTCGCGAGACGGAGATTGGTTACAAGTGATGAACTAGGGTTTGGAGATGAGATGGTGCTGGTGAAGATGTTGACGGTGATGAGTCTCCTCTGATGAGAGGAGTGTTGGTGATGACGGTGGCGACGATTTCCCCCTCCGGGAGGGAAGTTTCCCCGACAGGATCGTCCTGCCGGAGCTCTAGATTAGTTCTGCTCAAGTTCCGCCTCGTGGTGGTGGAGAATCCTCCAAAAAGCCTCCTCTTGATTTTTTCCAGACCGAAACCCTTCTTGTGGAAAAAGGGGAAGCCACACGGGCAAGTGGGAGCCCACAAGCCCCCTAGGCGCAGCCAGGGGGGGGGGGCGCCTAGCAGGCTTGTGGCCTCCTGCTGGCGCCCCTCCGGTACTTCTCCGGCCCAGTATATTTTATAAATCCCAAATAAAATTCACGTTTATTTTCACGGCTTTTGGAGTTGCGCAGAATAGGTATCTCAAACTTGCTCCTTTTTCAGGCCAGAATTCCAGCTGCTGACATTCTCCCTCTTCATGTAAACCTTCAAAATAAGAGAGAAAAGGCATAAGGATTGTACTGTGAAGTGTAATAATAGTCCAAAAAGCGATAAATATCAACATGAAAGCATGATGCAAAATGGATGTATCAACTCCCCCAATCTTAGACCTCGCTTGTCCTCAAGAGGAAGCCGAGATCAATAAATATGCCCACATGTTTAGAGAGAGAGAGGTGTCGACAAAACAAGATACGAACATGCATGCATCATGATCATGATGAGAACAGCAATACCATCATATGAACTCTTATGCTAAAGTGACAATTCCTTCACAAAGTAAAGCATGGATCAAGAACCTTACCGAGAATTAACAACCGAGAGCCTTTAGTCATTGAAGCAATTGCAATTTATCACAACATCAGAAAGAGTCAAATAAGAGCTTGTAAAGAAAATCCACATACTCAATCATCTTTTCAATTTCTACAATTGCCACAACTCACGTGGTACTCATGAGATCAAAGTTTCAGTCGGACACAGAGAAAGATAGGGGCTTATAGTTTCGCCTCCCAACAATTTACCTCAATGGTAATGTCAACAATAATAATTCATGAATACTTACTTCTACGTTGACATATGAATATAGATCTTTGCCAAGCATATGACGTTAGCCAAGATAAAGGCGGAATAAGGAATTGGTGAAGATCACCATGACTCTTTCAAGGGCAAGAAGTAAAGGGACAAGAAAGGCCCTTCACAGAGGGAAGCAGAGGTTGTCAAGCACTTTTGAGGTTTGGATGCGTGTCCTCTTAGTGTGGAGGGAATGTCACTTTATATTACCTCCTGTGATAAAGACCTTTATTATGCAGTCTGTCGCTTTTATGTCTTCCTCATCACAGGTTCATACAAAGCTTATTTTCCACACACTAATAGATCATACATATTTAGGGAGAAATTTTTATTGCTTGCACCGATGAAAACTTACTTGAGGGATCTTATTCAATCCATAGGTAGGTATAGTGGACTCTCATGGCAAAACTAGGTTGAAGGTTTATGAATGCACAAGTAGTATCTCTACTTGGTGCGAGAGTTTTGGCTAATATGAGGTGGAAGCAATCGTCACATGCTAAGGGGATCTCTAATCATATAACATTGTTCGGAACCAAGCAAACACAATTCATTATGTTGTCTTCCTTGTCCAACATCTACTTCTAAGCATGTAATAGTTTAGTGAGTGTTCACAATCATAGATGGTGTTAAAGATAATATATTTATATGTGAACCTCTCCTTTATCACTTCCTATTAATTGCAACAATGACCAAGGTTTACGTTTGTCTACCCTCAACAAGTTTCAATCATCATTCTTTTTATATGTGAAGCCATCACTTCCCATAAGATCATTGCATGATCTTTCATGCTTTTGTTCTTTTCTCATTCTCTTGATCATGGCATGAGGCAAGGCCCTTAACTAAGACACTCTTTATTATATGGCTCACGAGATCGAATACATCGGGGGTAACACAAAGCAAAACTCAAGCGTAAAACACTAAGACCTTTATTCTACTAGAGAAAGAGAAAACTGAAAAGGAACAAACTAAAACAAGGGTAAAGGCAAAAGATGTGATGGTGATACGATACCGAGGCAACTCCCCCAAGCTTGGCACAAGCCAAGGGGATTGCCCATACCCATGCTTAGTTGTCTTCCTTTGGCGGTGATGGTGGTGGAGTTGTTTTGTCCTTTGATTCCAAGAGGGCCATCAGTCTTTGGTTTATACCTTGGAGATCTATGATATGTTTCTCCAGCAAAACAACTTCACGAGTGAGATAAGTATTGCGAGCACGAGTTGTTTCACAAAACCTCAATAGTTCAATCAAGGATGGAGACAGTAGGTGGAGGTAGGGTTGAAGGAAATCCACTTCTTCAACTTCTTCCTTGTTGAACACAGATTGTACTTCGTCCCACGCCTGATTCCTCTCCATAGTTCTGCCCTTGGCTTATGTGACTTCCACTCTTTTCAGATCAACATCTACTTCTTCATAGACTTGAGGGAAATTGTTCTCCCCGACAGATTCCTCAGATGACATCCTTGCTCTAAATCTGTGGCAGAAAACAGGCTCAAAACAAAAACAGAGGAAATCTGCATGATACGAGGGTCAGACCTTACGGGAGAATATATAATGATTTTTTTCAGACCAGAAGGAGTACTCCGCATGAAAACGGAGTCCAGGAGGCACACGAGGTGGCCACAAACCCTCCATGCGCAGCGAGGGGGTGGGCCAGCGCCTGGAAGGCTTGTCGCCTCCTCGTGCGCTTTCCGGACTACTTCAAATTTTTCTATTTTTCTAAAAATTCCAAAACGGAGAAAAAACACTACTGGAAAAGTTTTGGAGTCTGTTTACTTACTGAAACACACACCTCTTCGTTTTCGAAGTCTGAAACAGGCTGATAAATATCCCTTAGGTATTCCTCCGGAGTTATGGTATTGATAATATTGCTTTCAACATTTATGGGAGTACGTGAGATATAATGCTTGATTCTTTGCCCATTTACAACTCTTGGACAATTACCTTCCGTGTTGTTGATATTGATAGCACCGGAACGATATACTTCCTCAACAATATAGGGACCTTCTCATTTAGAGAGAAGCTTGCCTGCAAAAAATCTTAAACGAGAATTATATAGCAAGACATAATCACCTACATTGAACTCACGCTTTTGTATCCTTTTATCATGCCATCTCTTAACCTTTTCTTTGAACAACTTGGCATTTTCATATGCCTGAGTTGTCCATTCATCAAGTGAGCTAATATCAAATAACCTCTTCTCACCAGCACGTTTGAAATCAAAGTTGAGCTCTTTGATTGCCCAATAAGCTTTATGCTCTAGCTCAAGAGGTAAATGATATGCTTTACCGTACACCATTTTGTACGGAGACATGCCCATGGGATTCTTATAGGTAGTTCTATAAGCCCACAGTGCATCGTCGAGCTTCTTAGACCAATTCTTTCTAGACCTGTTGACAGTCTTTTGCAAAATCAGTTTAATCTCTCTATTGCTTAGCTCTACTTGACCACTGGACTGAGGGTGATAGGGATACACAATTCTATGGTTGACATCGTACTTAGCAAGCATTTTACGGAAAGCACCATGAATGAAATGTGAGCCACCGTCGATCATTAGATATCTAGGGACTCCAAATCTAGGGAAAATAACTTCTTTAAGCATCCTGATAGAGGTGTTGTGATCAGCACTACTAGTGGGGATAGCTTCTACCCACTTAGTGACGTAATCAACAACAACTAGGATATGAGTATACCTGTTGGATTTTGGAAAGGGTCCCATATAATCAAAGCCCCAAACATCAAATGGTTCAATGACAAGTGAATAGTTCATAGGCATTCCGTGACGTTTACTGATATTACCTATTCTTTGACATTCGTCAGAAGACAAGACAAACTTACGGGCATCCTTGAAGAGAGTGGGCCAATAGAAACCTGATTGCAATACCTTGTGTGCAGTTCTATCTCCCGCATGGTGTCCTCCGTAGGCCTCGGAGTGACACTTCTGTTGGACCTGTCCCTGTTCATGTTCAGGTACACAACGTCTAATAACACCATCTACTCCTTCCTTATAAAGGTGAGGATCATCCCAAAAGTAATGTCTCAAGGCAAAGAAGAATTTCTTCTTTTGCTGGTATGTGAAACTAGGTGGTATATATTTGGCAACGATATAGTTTGTATAATCAGCATACCACGATGCACTACGTGAAGTATTGATGACATTCAATTGCTCATCAGGAAAGCTATCATCAATAGGTTGTGGGTCATCAAGAACGTTCTCCAACCTAGACAAGTTATCTGCTCCGGGGTTATCAGCACCCTTCCTGTCGATAACGTGCAAATCAAATTCTTGTAGCAAGAGAAACCATCTGATAAGTCTAGCTTTAGCGTCTTTCTTCTCCATTAGGTACTTAATAGTAGCATGATCAGTGTGAATAGTGACTTTGAAATCAACTATGTAAGATCTAAACTTTTCACATGCAAACATGACTGCTAAAAATTCCTTTTCCGTAGTAGCATAGTTTCTTTGGGTACTGTCTAGAGTTTTACCATCGTAGTGAATGACATTCAACTTCTTATCAACTCTTTGCCCTAGGACAGCACCAACAACATAATCACTAGCGTCACACATGATTTCAAAAGGTAAGTTCCAATCAGGTGGCTGAACAATAGGTGCGGTTATCAAAGCCTTCTTAAGTATTTCAAAGGCTTCCTCACAATCATCGTAAAAAACAAAAGGTATATCCTTTTGCAAGAGATTGATAAGAGGCCTAGAAATCTTAGAGAAGTCTTTAATGAACCTTCTATAGAAACCAGCATGACCAAGGAAACTTCTTATACCTTTGATATCTGTGGGGTATGGCATTTTCTCGATTGCATGAACCCTAGCCTTATCGACTTCAATACCTCTTTCAGAAATTTTATGTCCTAAGAGGATGCCTTCATTAACCATAAAGTGGCACTTCTCCCAATTCAAGACAAGATTGGTGTCTTTACATCTCTGCAAGACTCGTTCAAGGTTGCTGAGGCAATCATCAAAAGAAGACCCGTAAATGGATAAGTCATCCACGAAAACCTCGACAATCTTTTCACAAAAGTCACAGAATATAGCCATCATACATCTTTGAAAGGTAGCAGGTGCATTACATAAGCCAAAAGGCATATGTCTATAAGCAAAGGTACCGAAAGGGCAGGTGAAAGTGGTTTTCTCTTGATCAGATTGTGCAATAGGTATTTGGGAGAAACCAGAATAACCATCTAGAAAGCAGAAGTGTGTGTGTTTAGACAGTCTTTCTAGCATTTTGTTGATAAACGGCAAAGGGTAATGATCTTTCCTAGTGGCCTTATTCAATTTCCTAAAATCGATCAGCATCCTATAGCCGGTAATAATCCTGTGTGGGAACAATTCATCCTTATCATTAGGGACAACGGTAATGCCTCCCTTCTTAGGGACGCAATGCACCAGACTCACCCAATCAAAATGAGCAACAAGATAAATAATACCCGCTTCCAGGAGATTTAGTATTATTTTCTTACTTCCTCTTTCATCTTAGGATTTAATCTCCGTTGATGATCAACAACTGGCTTGGAATCAGGATCAATTTTAATCTTGTGCTGGCATAGAGTGGGACTAATGCCCTTAAGATCATCAAGACTATATCCAATAGCAGCACGGTGCTTCCTCAGAGTTTTTAGTAACTTCTTTTTTTCATGCTCTGAGAGGCTAGCACTAATTATAACAGGATATATCTCTTTTTCATCAAGATAAGCATACTTAAGAGTATCAGGCAACTGTTTAAGCTCGGACAAAGGATCACCCTTTGGTGAGGGTGGATCTCCAAGCAGTTCAACAAGCAAATTATTCTTAAGGATAGGATATTGTTCTAAGACAACTCTATCTATCTCATCCCTTTCATCCATATGCATATCATTTTCATGCTCAAGCAAGTATTGCTCTAAAGGATCAGTAGGAGGCACGATAATAGAAGCTAGGGCAATAGTTTCATCCTTACTAGGCAACTCTTTTTCATGAGGTTGTTTACCAAACTTGGAGAAATTGAACTCTTGTGACACACCTTCAAAGCCAATAGTGTCAGTTTGCTTCTCACAATTAATATGAGTATTGACAGTATTGAGAAAAGGTCTACCAAATATGATGGGACAAAAGCTATCTTGGGTAGTAGCAAGAACGAGGAAATCAGCAGGATACTTCGTTTTACCACACAAGACTTCAACATCCCTAACAATTCCCACAGGGCAGATAGTATCTCTACTGGTAAGGTGAATAGTGACATCAATAGGTTCTATCTCAATAGGTGCAATCTCGTCTTTGATTTCATCATATAAGGATTGAGGTATTGCACTAACACTAGCACCCACATCACATAAACCATGATAAAAATGATCTCCTATCTTAACAGAAACAACATGCGTGCCAACAACAGGCCTATGTTTGTCTCTAGCATGTGGTTTAGCAATTCTAGCAGCATCTTCACAGAAGTGAATATCATGGCCATCAACATTGTCGGACAGGAGATATTTGATAATAGCAATGCTAGGTTCAACTATAATTTGCTCAGGGGGTGTAGGTGTTCTAATGTAGCCTCTACGTATCACAGTTGAAGCTTTAGAATGATCCTTTATCCTAACAGGGAAAGGTGGTTTCTCAATGTAAGCACTGGAAACAATAGGATCATTATAGGCAATGACTTTCTCTTCAACTGGATTGGGTTTAACTACATTGACTTCTAAGGGAGGATGATATTTAAACCACTTCTCTCTGGGGAGATCAATATGAGCAGCAAATGATTCACACAAAGAAGCTACTATCTCAGAGTCAAGTCCATACTTAGCGCTAAAATCACAAAAAGTATTTGTTTCAACAAAGGATTTAACGCAATCAAACTTGAAATTCATACCTAACTCCTTACCTTCATAAAGCTCCCAATCTTCAGAGTTGCGTTTAATTCTTTCCAATAAATTCCATTTGAAGTCAATATCTCTCTTCATAAAAGAACCGGTACAAGAAGTGTCAAGCATGGTGCGATCATCATGAGAAAGCCGAGCATAGAAGTTCTGAATGATAATTTCTCTCGAGAGCTCATGGTTGGGGCATGAATATAACATTTATTGAAGCCTCCCCCAAGCTTGAGCGATGCTTTCTCTGTCACGAGGCCAAAAATTATAAATATAATTCCGATCACGATGTACTAAATGCATAGGATAAAACTTTTGATGAAATTCCAATTTCAACCGATTGTAGTTCCATGATCCAGTATCATCACATAGCCTATACGATGTCAACGCCTTATCCCTCAAAGATAAGGGAAATACCTTCTTCTTAACCTCATCCTCGGGCGAACCTGCAAGCTTAAATAAACCACAAACTTCATCTACATAGATTAGATGCAAGTCTGGATGTGATGTTCCATCTCCTGTAAAAGGATTAGCTAGCAGTTTCTCAAGCATACCCGAAGGAAATTCATAGAAAATATTTTCAGTAGGTGCAACAGGTTAAGGAGCAATTCTTTGTTCTTCCGTTCGAGGTGAATATACCCCGAACAAGCCCCTCAAAGGATTAGTTTCCATAGTGACAAGTGACAATAAATTTCAGCACACTATAGGAATGTTTCCTTACCAAGTTCCACTTACCAAAGGCGCTTCACTCCCCGGCAACGGCACCAGAAAAGAGTCTTGATGACGCACAAGTATAGGGGATCTATCATAGTCCTTTCGATAAGTAAGAGTGTCAAACCCAACGAGGAGCAGAAGGATCTGACAAGTGGTTTTCAACAAGGTAATATCTGCAAGCACTGAAATTATCGGTAACAAGTAGTTGTGTGGCGAGATGATTCGTAGCAAGAAGCAAGTAACAAAAGTAGCAACAGTGCAGCAAAGTGCCCCAATCCCTTTTGTAGCAAGGTACAAGCCTGGACAAAGTCTTACAGGAGGTAAAACGCTCCCGAGGACACACGGGAATTTCTGTCATGCTAGTTTTCATCATGTTCATATGATTCGCGTTCGTTACTTTGATAGTTTGATATGTGGGTGGACCCACGCTTGGGTACTGCCCTTACTTGGACAAGCATCCTACTTATGTTTAACCCCTCTCGCAAGCATCCGCAACTACGGAAGAAGAATTAAGACAAAGTCTAACCATACCATTAAACTAGTGGATCCAAATCAGCCCCTTACGAAGCAACACATAAACTAGGGTTTAAGCTTCTGTCACTCTAGCAACCCATCATCTACTTACTACTTCCCAATGCCTTCCTCTAGGCCCAAATAATGGTGAAGTGTTATGTAGTCGACGTTCATATAACACCACTAGAGGAAAAACAACATACAACACATCAAAATATCGAACGAATACCAAATTCACATGACTTCTTATAGCATGACTTATCCCATGTCCTCAGGAACAAAAGTAACTACTCATAAAGCATAATCATATTCATGACCCGAGAGGTAATGAGTAGCATCAAAGATCTGAACATAAACTCTTCCACCAAGTAATCCAACTAGCATCAACTACAAAGAGTAATTAACACTACTAGCAACCTTACAAGTACCAATCGAAGTCACGAGACGGAGATTGGTTACAAGTGATGAACTAGGGTTTGGAGATGAGATGGTCCTGATGAAGATGTTGACGGTGATGAGTCCCCTCCGACGAGAGGAGTGTTGGTGATGATGATGGCGATGATTTCCCCCTCCGGGAGGGAAGTTTCCCAGGATCGTCCTCCCAGAGCTCTAGATTGGTTCTGCTCAAGTTCTGCCTCGTGGCGGCGGCGAATCCTCCGAAAAGCCTCCTCTTGATTTTTTCCAGATTGAAACCCTTCTTGTAGCAAAAGGGGGAAGCCAGAGGGGCAAGTGGGAGCCCACAAGCCCCCTAGGCTTGGCCAGCGGGGGGGGGGGGGCACCTAGCAGGCTTGTGGCCTCCTGCTGGCGCCCCTCTGGTACTTCTTCGGCCCAGTATTTTTGATAAATCCCAAAAAAAATCCACGTTGATTTTCACGGGTTTTGGAGTTGCGCAGAATAGGTATCTCAAACTTGCTCCTTTTTCAGGCCAGAATTCCAGCTTCCGGCATTCTCCCTCTTCATGTAAACCTTGCAAAATAAGAGAGAAAAGGCATAAGGATTGTACCGTGAAGTGTAATAACAGTCCAAAAAGCGATAAATATCAACATGAAAGCATGATGCAAAATGGACGTATCAGTAGCCATCTCAAGAGAGTCTTTTGAAACAGACCTCGTGGCTACATCCACCATCCATTATCTCAAAGATAATGTTGCTTGTGTTGCCAAGATGCAAATAGGTTACGTAATAAACAATGTCGTTATATTGCATTTCTTGCAAATCAAATCATGTGACTGATTTCTCACGAAGTCTCTACCAACTTTTACATTCCAGAAATATTTGGAATTTGTATGTGACGGCTTCGAAATTTGCAAGAATAAGGGGGAGTATCTTCCTCAATTATTCCTGTTCAATGCATCATATTATACTCTTTTTCCCTTGATGAGTTTACTATACAGGTTCATGAAGGTTTTTAATGAGGTAATATCAACACAAGATCATATGTCATACTTTCAGTTTTCCCCACCAGGGTTTTTAAGAAAGTATATACGACATATTTATTGTCCTCTGAATTCTATGGGTTTTCTCATATTGAGTTAAAACATACAATAATAATTATATGTTGCGACATTTTCTCCTTAACTTTCCCACCGGGTTTGAAGGAGTTTTGGCAACATATCAAACATTATACTCCTCATATTTTTCCCACAGGGTTTTTGGAGGAGCCTCTAATCAAGATGATGATTTTGGATGGACAAGTGTAGATTAAGTGGAATGTTAGAGTTTAATTAACATGTGTTAATTATGAGGTAATCTCCCCTTGTAACTTCCACCTCTCCGTAAGAGATGCCTCTTCATTGCATCTCTCTCTAAACAGACACCTTTCTAGTGATGCCTCTTCTCTTTGTATAAATAGCAGAATCATCTAATAAAGAGTACATCATTTTGTCTTAACATATACTACTTCTATGGGCCACGGTGTTGAGTGCACATGTATCCTTTCCTTTCGAGAGGAAATGCAAACAAGCCTTGAGTTTAAGACATGTGGATGACCAACTTCAAAACTCTAGAAGAAAGAACTGAACAATCAAAAAAGCCCCGGCAAAAAATACTTGGATAAAAGATCTAGCGCACGAGGACATCCAACACCTTTGGAATGAGACGATCAGACTGCACAGGTGGATTCAAACAAGATATTTTCAGCTGCAAGACCAAGCAAAAGACACCATCAAGTGGACACACAAGGCATCAGGAATGTACACTGCCAACTCTACATACAAGGCTCAGTTTCAAGGTTTCATGAAATCATATTTCAAGAAGCTAATTTGGAGCACTTGGGCATCTGCTCGGCTAAAGTTTTTCACATGGTTGCTTCCCAAAAACATATTACGGTGCAACGACCGTGTGTAAAGAACTGCCAGTTGTACCTCCAAAGTTTGGAATCCTCTGTACATTTGTTCTGGCAGTGACCGATGTTGATTGCAGTGTGGACTGCCGCGACAGTCGGTAATGAGTGCAACTCGCTCCACCCAAGCAAGCGGCAAGACACGAACACAAGAAGGCTATCAAAACCATGATCATCCTGATTCTACCTGAGCTTTGGAAGGAGAGAAACAAATGTACTTTCAGAAACAATGTAGAAGCACTAACAAGCATCAACATGGCAATCGGAAGAACTCTTGAGTTTTGGCGCCAAGCGGGAGCATCATTTTTGGCACACCCTTTTGGGGACCCTCTATGAGATAGTGTTTTAGCCATGTTGTTGTCTTTTTCTAGTCTTCTTTTTACCTCCTTGATCTCCTGATCGAAAACAACCTTTTGCATTCCCACTTGCTCTCTTATACCAATCAACCCAAGCCAGCCTTCAGTGTGATCTTTTTGAAAAAACTAACTTAAAAACTACGACTTCTTGAGCATTTGAGCAGCATAAGAGCATCCATAGCCGGAACTTGCAAATCCCGTCCGAGCATGCTCGTTTTGAGCCCCTACTTTTCATCTGTACAGCCGCATCTCTCATAATTTTCCTTATATGTCCGGTCACTTGTACGTGATTGGTGAATAAGAAGAGAGAGAAATAAAAGAATGAATAAACAAAGAGAAAAGGTGGTCCAAGGTGGGGTCGCGTCCTGTGTGGTGGACTGATCGGGCGAGCCCGCGCGCGTTCGCGTGCCCTTATATCGTCCCCATATTTGTGATGGATATGAGGGGTGCCGGTCAGTCCGAACCTTTGAGATGGGTATGAGGGGTCTGGCTGTATCTATTTTTTGTGACTGGTGAGTGATTGGGCGTGGTTCCCGGGCGTTTGAGATGGATTTGAGGGGTCCAGTTATAGATGGTGTAAGATGAGTGAGAGAAGAGATGAAAAGAATCCTCCAGTTCACTAAGCTCTCTAGGGGCTAAAACCCTCACATGCAATTAAGATGTCTAATTTCTGATTTCCTCATGATTTTGACTAGGTAAACCACCTTGTATGTCCTTCTATCAGCGCACGTACTCTCACCCGACCTGGGTCGAATTGGTGATAATTAATTGGTACAGTTGGATGCTTGGCTTGTGTTCTATGATGCTTGTTACATGGAAATATATTTGGTCACAATGCTTCATTTTCTTTCAAATTGAGTCCTTTTTACGGTGCATTCAGTCGACATGGACCGTTCGTTGGACCGAATTGGACGGTCCAGATCGATTCAATACAACGATGTCAGCTGTACTATATTTGACACCGAGGGGCATTTTTGATAGTTTTTTTCAAACAGATAAGGCTTTTCCTCTCAAACTTTTGAAGGGTATTTTTGGTACAAGTTATAGGGGTATTTCTGGTATGATTTTTATTAAGTTCAATCCGGTCTGTGGACATCCATCCTAGCCGGTTGCATCGTTGCTAGGGTTTGAGTCCTCGTTGATGGTAGGGGGTAATCCCCTCGCCGACAGGATGGAGCCGCGCATACCGCCTCCCCTCCACAATCCCCAACCCCCCTCTCGCACCTCTTCTTCACCGAAGAACATGAGAAGATAATTTCTTCCCTCATCGCGGCAGCAGCCGACTAAGATTCGACGCCATCCACTCCTCCATGCATGTGCACGCGAGCCACAAGTGAACCGCTACTACTCCCCCAACGTCCTCGTGGTTGATTGCGTCCTATAGCTCACCTTTCCGCCATGGCCGCATCTTGCTCTAACCATGCATCTCCTCCAAGGGAAAGATGGTTGGGCATCTAGATGCTATTGTCACTACCGACGGGGTACCACGGGACTAGGATGAAATCGACGGGCCTCGACGGAGAGACCCATTCGTGCGACCTCATCCACATCACGACAAGATCTATGTTCGATTGTTGCATATGTACAATTATTTTGGGGTATGATATGAGTAGTGATACAATTAGACAACTAATTTAAGCTTTATTCTTTCAATTTAGCTGATATGTGAGACCCTAGTTTTGGTTAGGAAGAGATGATAAGCTATTAATCAACGGAATGTACTATAAACAATTTATAGCTTATGCTAGTCAATGTTTATGATGCCTGTTTTTTCATGTGCAATTGCTGGATTGGGGTCCATAGACTTGGCCATCTGGTTTATTACAAAAACTAGATTCAAAGGGGATATCCACTATTTCAGGATTGGTGTAAATTCTTATTATCATGTTTTAGCTTTGTAAAAAAGAGAGGAATGATATATATATTAGTAGAATAGTTATTCTACTAACACTTTCCAACTGCAAAATCAATGGTAGTGCACTTCATCCCTTTTAAAACAAGGAGTGCAATGTCACCAGAAAAAAGTGCATGCGTTTTTTCGACACCATTTTGGCTCTAGTTTTTAAAATGTTTGTCGGAATGAGGCATATAATATAACTTGGATTGCTACAGAAAATTTCCAACTTCATCATGTTTAACACTTTTCGATATTCGTCGCGGTTTAAGAGTAGTTTCAATAATGGTGGCCGCATGACGGGCCGGAGGGAGCGTATTTTCACAATTTTTTCTAACCGCTCGTCTGAATGAAGCAAACGGTATGGCGTTGGAAAGATTCCGTCGAGACACATCTTTTTCAGGTATATTACTCTCTCTAATTTCTTACGGTTTGAGAGTAATTTCAAATTTACTAAAAAATGGAATTTTGTTTTTCATTTTTTTTTGTTTTTTTGGTACGGTTTTTCTGCAGTTTTTAACCGTTCATCGGAACGAGATGTGTGATACGTCATTTGAAAGCTATGGAATAGGCAAAACTTCCATACGTTGATCATTTGTTGAGATTCCTCATGGTTTTGAATGAATTTTGAAAATGGTGTGGCTGCCTACGAGTGACACTAAGCGTATTTTCATATTTTTTCCCAACCGCTCGTCGAAACGATGCAAATGATATGGCGTTGGAAATATATCGATGATGCACAACCTTTTCGTGTAGACCATTCTCTCTAATTACTTACGGTTTATGAGCAGTTTTGATTTACCGAAATATGGACACTTTGTTTTTCGCGACACACAAATCGATGAGTGAACTGCATCGTATAGAAGAGTGCACTACTTTTTGACGGAAAACTGCACTGCATTAGACGGGGAAGTGAACTTCATGATTTTATTTTTGTCCAACGTGAAATTTTCAAGACGAGGAAGTGAACCACACTTCACGTTGGGCGTAAGTGAACCGCAACACTATCAGAAGTGACCTGCAATTTTTTTTTCGTTTCCGTAATAATTTTTTGCACTTCATGTTTTAGGAGTAAGTGAACCGCAACACTACCAAAAATGAACCATGACATTATCGAGAGTGAAGCGCATTTATTTCTTACTAGTGAACTTTGAAACCTTTTTTTCAATCGTCGGAAACAACGAAACGAAGTGCCGTACAAAATGAAATGAAACAAAGTGACTTGGAAAATGAAATGAACCTCTCACAGGAGTTTCTTTCTCTTTTTATACAAATTGAACCACCAACCATCACAAATAAATCACATAATTTTTGTTCTTGAAGTATATAGCATGAAAAAGAACTACATAATACTGTAGGGTACTACATGACGGGTGCCACCTGCAAAGATGAAAATAAGAAAGAGAGACAAGGCGACAGGCGCTGAAGACTTCGAGAGTGAGATGGATGGGCAAAACCTCCGCGCAAACACCCTAATTTATAGGGCAAAGCTCGGAGGCCATCCTCCTCGCTCCAGAAGCCGCCGCCCTTCTCGCCCAGTCGCCCTCAAGTCACGAGCGGAACATGGAACCGCCCTGATGCGCCAATGCATGCAGGGGCGGGTCCATCCATGCCCGCGACTTTTGAGGGCATGATCGCCACTTGCCCGACCGCCGCTGCGCATGCCCTATGCATGGCAGAAGTGTTTTCAGGGAATAAAGGGGCCATTACGCGCACGCCGCGCACCCTCCCACTTCGCGCGTTCAATGCGCGACATGGGCAAAGAAAGCCTGCAACAACTCGATTCGGATAAGCTCGGCGCCCGCAAGTCCGTGCACCACTTTGGGCCTGGCCCAACAACGCCCCACATGCGTGTGTGGCCCAGGCCAGGGGGCTCCTGTCGGTGCACTAAATACTAGAGTCTCCAGTGACCCGGACTAGTGCGCGGACACCGGCAGCCCCCTCCACTGCGGCAAGACGCGTCGTTGGAGCATAGGGTGGAAGCAAGGCTCGGAAGCCCACCAAGTGCAGAGTGCAAGCCCCCCGGCAAGCGCCCGCTTGTTGGGAATGAAGAAGAGACCCCGACAGGAGCTCCCCGCCGGGAAGATAGACACTAACAAGGCGAGACCCTCCCGCCAAGGAAGAAGGGCTGAGCACCGGCAAGCCATCTTTGCCGGGAAGATTGACAAGGCCTCGGCAGGCCATCACCTCCCTACCGAGGGGAACGGGAAGAGCCCCCTGCAAGGTAACCGTGCCGGGGAGGAAAAGAAGACCCGAAGAGAGGCGCGGGCCCAGGGCGCCTTCGCGTCCTGTGAACGCCTCCAGTGACGAACACGCCATCGCCGATGCATGGACCATGCGTCCGCTCACACGCCAGCATGACACCCCGAAGTTGCCATGTGTGGGTACGTGTCCAAACCCCCTGACAAGGTCAGGAAGTCTATCGAAGCATTTAATGCACCACAGTAACACTGTGGCGGGCGGTCGGCACTGTTCGACTCGTGAACCCACCTTTCACCCAGTGAGCCACTGTGGTGACCCCTTCGCTTATAAAAGGAGGCCCGAGGCTCAGTAGAAGGGACTTTTGGCTTTTTGACCAATCGAAAGGTTGTAAGAGGGATAGATCTACAGTAAACAAATAACTAAACGCATGCTGGAGTAGGGTTTTACGCACAACAGGGCCCGAACCTGGGTAAAAACAACCTTGTTGGGCCCTGACTGTTGGTTCTGCTCTTGTCGTGACCCTCTCCCCACCAAACCAGCAAAAGGGGACGGTTGAGGCCCCCATGGTGCTGATCCTTTCGTCGACAGTTGTCGTTGATGGTGTCATCTCCGTGAGCTGGTTGTGAGGAAAGTTGAGGTGGATGATCATGATGCACTTCTTCCTCTTCTTCATCATGTCGTGTACCACTTGTGGATGCCTCCATGTCGTTTTATGGTTCTCCTTGACGCGAGGTAGGATATTCCACTTGTGTTGATGAAGTATTTTCCTTCACCTCCTTGGGATGAATCTTGTTGATGGACAAGTATTGAATGGCTTCTGACAATGGACAAGTCTTGAATGGCTTCTGGAGGTTCCTTATCTCCTACATCACTTGGCACTTGTTCGACTTGCAAACCATTAGGTTCATCAAACTTCACATCTACCATCTCTTCAAATTTTCGAGTGAAAACCTTCATGAGATTTAGGAGCAAATATAGAATGATGATGCTTATCAAGAATGTAGCACTTTGAGCCGAATACTCGAAACTATCCAACTTGTTGTTTGTTACTAGTGAGTAGCTCGTATGTCGTTTTACCAAGGAGCTTGTGTAAGGAGAGTCAGTTTGTGGCATGACAAGTTGTTTCCACGGCTTCTACCCAAAAGTGTCTTGGCGTCTTGTATTCTTCAAGCATCGTTCTAGCCATCTCTATGAGAGTCCGGTTCTTCCTCTCAACAACTCCATTTTGTTGAGGTGTGTACGTCGCTGAGAACTCATGTGAGATACCATCTTCATCAAGAAAAGTATCCACATTTGTGCTCTTGAACTCTGATCCGTTGTTGCTCCAAATTTTATTGATCTTCACTTCATACTAATTTTGGGCTTTTTGAGCGAAGTTCTTGAAGATCTTTTGTACCTATGACTTGTCATTAAGAAAGAATATCCATGTAAATCTAGAAAAATCATTAACAATAACTAGACCAAAAGAATTTCCATCGAGGCTCTAGTAAGCGTTGGGACCAAAGAGATCCATATGAAGCTGCTCGAGTGGCCTTCTAGTAGTCATGATGTTCTTCACGGGACGACTTTCACCGACTTGTTTTCTTGCTTGAAAATCATTACAAAGTATATCCTTGTCAAAGATAACATCTTTAACACCAATAATATGATCACCTTTGATATGCTTGTCTAGATTACACATACCAACATGTCCTAGCATTTTATGTCATAACCAATCCTTAGAAGATTTTGCAATAAGACATGTATGAGGTTTTGATTTTTTAGTGAAATCGAAAATGTATAGATCACCTCTACCAAAAGCAGTAAAGACCATGTTATGATTATCTTGACGAAACATTTGGCAATAAGCTTCTGTAAATAGCACATCAAAACCAAAATCCGCTAATCTAGATACAAAAAGAAGATTGTAGCCAAGGGATTCATCAAGCATGACATTTTGAATGGAACTATCATGAGATGTGGCCACCTTACCAATACCAAGTACCTTACCCTTGGAGTTGTCTCCAAAAGTCACATACCTTTGTGGTCCATTGTTTGGTGTCATCTCATGAAACATGTCTTTATCTCCAGTCATGTGATCGGTGCATCCACTATCGAGTATCCACTCCTTTCCTCCTGCCATGTAGTCTTTAAGGTTTTCCATAATACTTAGGCTCCTCATGGTCTTCTCATATTTGATGTGAAACTTCTCGTCTTCATTGTAGTAGTTGTGCTCCACATTGTCATCGTCAAATGGAGTATCCTCGTCACTAGAATCAATAGATTCGTTAGAATTTTGAGCATAACATTGTTCAAGTTTGTGAATGCAAATGTCTTCAACAATGATGTTGTTGATGATAATGACATCTCCTTTAGCACACATGAGGTCAGGAAGCTCAAATAGACAAATATCAAAGTTGGGATCATTGGGCTTCATTTTGATAGAGACAACAAATTTTTTGAAAACGTCATCGAGATTTTTTAGGGAGTAGTCATGATATCTTTTCTCCAAATCTTTCCAAAAAGTATACACTACTAAAAGAACTCGCATTAACGACGGGGCCTAAAAAGTGTTGGTCGTTGAAAACCAATTTGAGTTTCGGCACCATCGAATCAGCCTACATAGTACCTTCAACAACCACTAGATTGCCCGTTGCTAAGTAGGCGGTCGTTATTGTGGTGATATGGGTTTGTATGTACAACGCTCTAACAAACTCACCTCCCCTTTTGTTAAAAAAACTCACCCCTCCTTTATCTCTCAGCTGAATATTTTTAGCGCAAAGTGTTGGCAATTTCCATTAGATAACAGATCAAAAAATAAATCCATTAGATAACCCTCTGTAACAACTAACAAATATTTGTTCTGTTAGATCCTATATCTCTACTCCTCTTTCTCACCGCCTCCTCTACCCTGTTCAATCCGCCACACCTCCATTGTCCATGGATCACATCTCCCTGATGTTCTATGCATATACACGGTGCAGCCTGCACGTCGTCCGTCACCTTGACCATTGACTGTCGGACGCATACATGATGTGGTGTGTACATCGTCTGTGCCTCGACCCCGGTGCGCTTGCGCTGTAGCCTATATCTTGCCGGTCGCCTTGTTCGTTTCCCGAGCATGTTCCGCGACGCTGTTTCCACGTCACCGGTAGCCTCGACCGAGTGTGCCTACGCTACAACTTGCATCTCACCGGTCGCATCAACCTTGGCCCGGGTGCGTGAGCGCTGCCGTCTGTACGTTGCTAGTAGCCACGACCCCAATGCACCCACGTTGTCGCCTGCACATCTGCCATTCGCCAAGGCGATTCCGTTCCGGCTTTGTTGGTATTCCTCCTTCCTCTATTTTTTTGTTGCGGGGTCTTCATGAACTGGGTTGATTGGTCGGTTAACTTATTTTCGACATGGGAAACTATTTTTTGCATGGTCATATTAATTAAGCTTCGTATTATTGTAGTGAGTACACCAGTAATCAAGGTGGATGTTCACAACAACAGTTTACCACCATGTGGAACCAGAAGTTTAATCATTGGTTCAAAGAGAAGGTGAGACAAAAGGTTCCAGAATAAAGTGTGCATTTACATATATATGCACGCACATCTCACTATCTCTGTGTGAAGATGCTATCATAGGTATTTTGCACTCCATAGGTAGCTAGCTTGCACGAGCATGATAAGTGTGAGCTCACCGAATATCACGTAGTCCATTGAAAACTGTAACATGTTTTACTGACCATGAAATAAATGGATTCATATATATTTAGAATTGTGATAGACTCCTCTACACACATGACAAGCGGGGTGGTTGTACATTCAGAAGAAGGGTCAATGGTAGTACAGTAGAATATTATGACATATTGGCACTTTGACACACATGTTCAAGCGGGAATATTTTGGTGGATGACATGTGACACCATTACGATGCAACTGTATTCACGTATGTAACATTATACTAAATATTAGTGGTTTTGAAGTATATCAAAGTGGTGAAGAGAGTGGCCGTCAATGATATTTTGGTCACCATGATAACATTATTAACGATAACACATGTGGTTGTTAATACTATAATTGTGGTCCTTATTGCCTTGGGATTAACGACGACACACCATCTCGTTATTACAAGAATAACGACCACAAAATGCATGTGGTCGTTATACTTTTAACGACGGAGCCTACTACGACCATCACATTGTGGTCGTTAATAACCTTTAGTGACCGCATTTACCGTCGTTAAAAAATGTTTTCCTAGTAGTGATAAGTGCACTCAAAGTTCTTCATTTGATTAAGCACATTTCTTGGCTGTCCTATAATGATGAGATTAATATTTCTAAGATTGCAAACCATATTAACTTCTTCATCCTGAGAAGGATGTAATGGATCAATGGGAGGCACATATGGGTTTTCAACACATTTGCTCAAATGGAATTCATCAAATATATCAAGCATTTCACCTTTCCATTGACTATAGCACTCCCCATTTATAATAGGCACTCAACACCGAAGATTCCCCAACTAGAGACATCCATCTTCCTCAAATGGTAATTAAACCAAGGGTATGGAGACCAAAGCTCTAATACCAATTGTGGGATCACTAGAAGGGTTGTCTAGACGGGGTGAATAGACTACTTGAAAATTTAAAACCTAGCCTTTTAGCAATTTTAATGGTTGGTAGATTTTAGAATTTATAGCAAGTCATACAAACCCTACAAATGCAAGTCTACGAGTATAGTAGCATAAAGTAAAGACATGCATATACAAAGTAAGGAGTAGAGTTTAGAAAGCTCAAACATGAAGATAGACAAGGTGATTTTTGGCATGGTTCCAATAGGTGGTGCTATCGTACATCCATGTTGATGCAGACTTCAACCCACAGAGGGTAACGACACCGCGAGTCCACGGAGGGCTCAACCCATGAAGGGTCCACAGAGAAGCAACCTTTTCTATTACATCATGGCTTACGTCCACGAAGGACTAGCCACACTCGGGGTAGATCTTGAAGAACTAGGCGATTTCCTTGCCCTTACAAACTTCTTGGTTCAACTCCACAACGCGAAATAGGAGCCTCCCAAGTGACACCTAACCAATCTAGGAGACACAACTCTCCAAAAGGTAATAGATGCGGTATTAAGATGATCTCCCTGCTCTTATGCTTCAAAAGATAGTCTCCTCAACACTTAATCACTGTCTCATACATTTGGCTTGGGTGCAAGAGATTGATTGGGTGGAAAGCAACTTGGGGAGTCTAGAAATCAAGACTCAAATGGTAGGATTGGAATATCTTGCTCTCAACACATGAGTAGGTTGGTGTCTCTCAGAAAAATGGATATGACAAGTGTATGTGTGTTCTGAGTGCTTCCTCTACGAATGATAGGTGGTGGATGGGTATATATAGGCATCTCTGAAAATCCAACCGTTACAACATTATTGCCCAACTTAATGAAATCGAAGTGAAACTTGGTAGCATTGATTAGTGCAAAATGTAGCAACTTTTGTATTCTTGGTGAGGCCAATATATAAATCTCGGTGGTATCGATATGGGTGAGGCCAATATATAAATCTCGGTGAGGCCGATTTCCAAAACTTGGAGATTCTGATTCTTCAAAATTGCTAACGAGAAAATTGGTCACTGATTTTAGTTGCGCCGAATGGTATGTTGGTGTCACCGAGAAGCTAGGGTTTTGGCATGGGATCTGTATGGTGGAAAACTCAGTGGGGCCGAATGGAAAGTTGGTGCCACCGAATTTGGACTTTGTGGATTTTGACAGAATATGCGTGGGAGAATTTCATGAGTATTTTTGGTGGCTATCTCTAAGCACTTGAGCAACCAGGTCATCATAGTCACCTCATCCCCTTGTAATAGTATAGGATTTCCTATGGACTCAAGTGTGATTTCGCACAAAATATAAAATGTAGAGTCTTGAAGCTTGAAGCTTGGCCAATCCTATTCCTTTCCTTCCTTGGGGCTTATCCTCACAATGCTTAGCCAATCCTCTTTGTGGACTATATCTGAAATATACTAGGTAAAAGTATTAGTCCAGGAGACAATGTATGTTCTCATGAATTATCAAAACCATCAAGGGAGCATATGTGCTTTCAGATCTTAGGCGAGATGATCATTTACCTGGATACCACTACTATCATTTACACGCTAGTTGTCTCATTTCTATCGCTTTGTCTCGCTTCCTATCACTTGTTTATCAATCCTTCCAAGATGCCATGATAAGCCTCGAACCCACCACATCCTAGAAAATCGTTGTTTGTCCAAGTTACCTATTGTCCATATGTAACGACTAAAATGCGGTCCTTTCCTATTTAGGGGGCGATGCCCCAAAAGGGAAAGAAGCGCATCTAAGCGTTTCGCAAGCGAGATAAACATAGCACATACATAATTTAAGATTGACAAATAGGGCATTCATTTTCCATCTCACATAGATAATATAAGAGTTACATCCACACATTTATTCAGACAAGGTAGTTCTGCTACGGACTACATAACACAAGGAAAAGACTACGCTATCCCGCATGCTTGCCCACGATCACGACCACGGCCTGAGTCTTCTGGATAGTTCACGTACAGGCGGTTGTTGTCCTCATCGTACTTCCATGCCAGCTGTGTGCCATCTGGATCACCTGTGTCGGGCATACCTATACCTGTTGGGGTGTTGAAGTAATCTGTGAGCCACGGGGACTCAACAATCGATGACCTTGGTACCGAAACTAGTCAAGTTATTAGGTGATGAAGGTTCAGTGTTTAGGTTGCAACATCCTAAGCATTTATGGTGGCTAACTTATGAAGATCAAAGTTATAGATGTGGTGGTCTACGCGAGAGATCGAATTCTAGGTGATCACTAAGTGATCCTGAATACCTACTTACGTCAAGCATAACCCCACCGTGTTCCAGATCGAAGAGAGGTCTTCGAAGGGGACAATCACGGTTACGCACACGGTTGGCAGTTTTATTAGAGTTAGTTCAAGTTATCTATAACCGGATGTTAACAAATAATCCACGTTGCCACATAACCGTGGGCACGGCTTTCCGAAAGATTAAACCCTGCAGGGGTGCTCCAACTAGTCCATCACAAACGGTCACGGGCCGCAAAGTAATCCTCTATCACGAATCTCGTTATCTCGTCGGATTCCTTAGAGGAAAACCTCAACTCTGGGGAGAACCAAAGTTTAACAGGGATTCCTATACGCAAGATATATCGGTAAGGTAAGACGAACGTAGCAGGACCTCCCGTTGTGTCGATGACCCCGATAAGAGCCGCGTATCTCAGTCTCAGGACACGACGGATGAGTCAGACTACGGGTTATACCAAACCTTGGGTTGCCCCATGGTGGTCCCATAGTCTGATCAATTTGGACCAACACTCATGAGGAGCACTGGCCCGAGTTGTTGATTAAATCCTCGGGGTAGCTATTCCCTATGCAAATTATTATTAGGTGATTAGCAAATTAAAACCAATGTTGGGTCCTGCCGGACAAGCCTTAACACTACACGATTTACCTAGGGGGTCCCCATAACAACCCCCACCGTGTTAGGAGCGATCAGTTATGGAATCAAACACCGGTAGCCGAAACTAAGGCAAAAATAACAGAACAAATCACCCGACAAAAGGCTAGGACTTCCGTCATTTACCAAATATATAGGTGCATTAATTAAATAGCAGTTAAAGCATAATGATATCAAATACTCATGTTATCACATGAGACAGCTGGCACGTGCAACTAGCAAAGCTATCATTAGAAGCTGAGCAAGCCTACTTAGCCATATAACATTAGCTAGGAGGGGAAGGTGTTTGGGTTTCATGGCAATATTAGGAGGCAATTATATCAAGTGGTAGGCAACGAGCATATATCAAAGGAAACGTGATTCTAAGCATAACAAAGCTAGATACGGTATCAAGGTCACGGTCATCTTGCCTGTGATGTCTTTAGCTTGGAACTGCTCTTGTTCGTCCTGCACGTACTCTGCAGAATCCACGTACTAGCTCTCCGATCCCGGTGCTACCCAAGATAAAAATAATAGACAATGAACACCAACACAACATGATGCAACAAACACATGATGCATGAGATGAGAATGTAGCATGCATCTCTATTCTTGTCACTTGCATAAGC